>NC_064626.1:626092866-626717866 GCF_023864275.1 Schistocerca cancellata | reverse complement strand
CTGTCACGTGGTACGAGCCGCGCTTTGTATGGCGGTGCACGCCGCTCATGTGTGTGTTTGACACTCACCCCCACAACCACTGCTCTACGTGCATGTTGGCACAGCTAGTTCTTGTCGTGGTGGTGTTGGTGTCACCTCTGTAACATACGAATAATTGGGAAAAATTAATCATAATGTCAAGATTTAAAAAAAAATATTCGTTGTAAACAAACAACGACAATTAAGCAATCACCATTCCTGAATAATAAATATATGCTGTAACAATGAGGGTCACATTATAATCACCTTTTACAGTCTGAGTCCCAGGATTGAGCAGTTCAGTCCATCTTTCTGGTTGTTCTCCCACCCAGCCAAATATCTCCATCTCCTGTTCCAGAAGAAAGAGATCGCATTGCTTTTCTGCGGCCACCATCTCACGCTCCCACTCAAGAATTTCACCCTCGCCGGAATTGTTGTTGTTGTTTAGTGGAGCCATCGATCCATCTCAGGAAGTTGCCTACAACAATATATTAATTATTAGAAACAACAACAAAAGAATTTTACTGGCTTTGACTACAGTGAGGTAATAACTATACGTAACTATGAAAACATTAAATAAATAAGTAAAAAGTTCATACCAGATGGAAGCGATGACTGCTGGTCATCATTCTCGACGTATACCCATATTAGAATCTCATTTTCCTCTTGAGCACTAGCAACATCTACAACAATGAATAACATATGCCTCAAACAACTGCATATGATGAAAAAAATGTCTAATGGCAATATATTACATCTGTACGTATTTTCTTGCTGCATATCAGACAGCAGCAGCAGCAGCAGCAGCTCAATGTCTATCAGCTGCTGCTCTAATGCTGCAACATCGAGATCAAAAGTTTTATAAACACTTGTTACGATATGAACACATGAAGAGCTGTTTTCTGAACACGTAAACTGTCACACAGAATTTGATGATGTACTTATATGATGGTAGCACAGGCTCTTTCACTTAATGGGGAGTTTCAGGTTACAGCTGCTACTGCTCTAATGCCAGAACAACAGTAGAAATGTTAGAAGCACTTGTTAAGACTTGAACACTTCAAGACATGCTTTCTGAATATATAACTATCACACAAGAATTTTGAGATGTACTTACATCACTTCCGCTCACTGGAGACCTTCACCTTCCAGCTGGCGTTTTAGTTCCAACGTTTCGGAAATGAATACTGTAATAGCAAGAAAAAAGAACTTTTTTAACCATTTATTACGAAAATGTATCACAATCTCAAAAAATTTTGAATACTTTGCTATAAAATTTTATAATAGTCACAGTTTGAACTTACATGGCAGTTGACCCAAGTTTGGGCGTTTCCTACTACCATTGCTGCTGGCATCACTGGTGGCTGATCGTTTCATGTTGCAAGAATCACACTGACACAATTGTGCACTGTCAAAGACTGATGATGATTGTGGTGGGGGTTAAGCTTTATGTAGCTTCAGACGCCACCCTCTGTTTTGTAGAGGACCAATAGGAACTCAGAGTGCCCTACCAGCAAGTTATAATTTGCCTTCCTTTTTCTTCAAGCAGGCTTGGTGCAGCTGTTTACGGAAAAAATCATATCTGGGGAGGGGGGGGGGGAAGGAAGAAAGATCTGATACAAACATCCTTTGTTTGCTGGCAAGTGGATGGAAAATTATACATATCTGATATCTTTAGAAAAAAAAAAAACCTCTGTTTAGTCTGAGACAGATGGATAGCCCAATGCCAGCTGCATCCCTCAAAATGTATTTTGCTGAGCTGTGGGGGAAGACGCTAACCTTTGAAAGGGACTGTATTGTTGGTGGTAATGACGAACCAACTGCGCCTTGAGAGCGGCACTGTACACTACCCTGTGGCATGGAAGTGCTGGAGCAGACAAGTGGTCATCAGTAGACTGCCACGAACGTGGCCAAGCGGCGCATATGTCCCGGTTGTGTCATCAGGGCGCCTGGGAGTTAAGAGCTCATGTGATACGGCGCCTTTCATGTCAAAAGTCCCACAGCTGGCCAGGGGTGTGGGGAGGCGGGTGCGGAAGTATCCTTCGAGGCGGCCATCGTGAATGCAGCCGAGCCAACAAGGGACTGCTACCTGACGTGGGGTGGACGGATGCCGAATGGTGGCTTGGAAGTTACAATGGTCCAGCCCCAAGCAAAGAGACTGACGGTAATGTGCGGCCCAGTGGCACCACGCAGAGGACCCTAATGACTTTGCGATCGCACTATACGAAGCGATGAAGAGATCGGAAGCTAAACAAGAATCTCCTTGTCCTACAAAATGCAAGTTATGTCCTTCTCAGAGCATAATTCTCCGATTTCTACCACCTATACCCACTTTATAAGCCGGCCGTTGTGGCCGAGCGGTTCTAGGCGCTTCAGTAGGGAACCGCGCGACCGCTATAGTCGCAGGTTCGAATCCTGCCCCTCGGGCTAGGATGTGTGTGACGTCCTTATGTTAGTTAGGTTCAAGTAGTTATAAGTTCTAGGGGACTGATGACCTCAGATGTTGAGTCCCAAAGTGCTCAGAGCCATTCGAACCATTTGAACCACTTTATAAACAAATTCCATCAACAAATTCTGTTAATATTATGTCCTCTGAACTGACTATTGATTTGTACAGCGAAAATTCGGAATTGCTGACAAAATTCATATTGCCACCAAAATTCAAAATTTACACCAAAATTCGAAATTCCCGCCAATAAAGTATGTTGGAGGAGCGGGAGGTTAGGGTGGCGGGGCTGGGGCCCATGTGCAGGCTGAGAAAAACACATGACATGATCTTGGGGCAGAGATGGGCGTGGTCGCTGGCGGGGGTGGTCATGGTCAGGGGCAGGTCGTGGTGATTAATTGATCAATTAAATTAATTTGCACATTAAATTGATATCAAGATCGCGCTTGTAACCCCAACATGATAGGTTCTGTAAGCGATGACATCACGGTCCACAAAACTCTCCAGGCCGGCTACATTTGGAACTCCGGATCCCCCTCGTACTATAGCAACAGTTAACCATCCGTTGCCGTGTGTGAAGGAATCGTTGATGTCAATGCTGAAGTTGAGCCGGCATCCACAGAAGACTGCTGGTCCATCGAGTAGAGAGTGTGCTGCGACAGACTTTATAGTATTCTTCTTCTTGTCTGCAGCTGATGTTGTCATCTCCACGTCCTCAATAGTTTTATATATTGTCTGTCTTGAACGCAGACAAGAAAAAGAATACTATAAAGTCTGTCGCAGCACACTCTCTACTGGATGGACCAGCAGTCTTCTGTGGATGCCGACTCAACTTCAGCATTGACATCAACGATTCCTTCACACATGGCAACGGGTGGTTAACTGTTGCTATAGTACGAGGTGGATCTGGAGTACCAAATGTATCCGGCCTGGAGAGCTTTGTGGACCGTGATGTCATTGCATATAGAACTTACCGTGTTACTGAGAACGCTAATAAAGACTTTGGCAAATCTGCCTATATGTCACCCTCTCCCTTTACTTTATATACTCGTAATAGACGTAAGCTTTCGTCTAATGAAACTGTATTTATTTGGATCAAAGGCAAAGGCACTTGTGAATCCGTACCAGATAGGGTTGATACAAGACATAGAGAAGATCCAACGGAGAGCAGCGCGCTTCGTTACAGGATCATTTAGTAATCGCGAAAGCGCGTTATTGAACAAAGTAGGAGCATATGGACTATCAGACCAATTGTGTGATTGGATTGAGGAGTTCCTAGATAACAGGACGCAGCATGTTATTCTCAATGGAGAGAAGTCTTCCGAAGTAAGAGTAATTTCCGGTGTGCCGCAGGGGAGTGTCATAGGACCGTTGCTATTCACAATATACATGAATGACCTGGTGGATGACATCGGAAGTTCACTGAGGCTTTTTGCAGATGATGCTGTGGTGTATCGAGAGGTTGTAACAATGGAAAATTGTACTGAAATGCAGGAGGATCTGCAGCGAATTGACGCATGGTGCAGGGAATGGCAACTGAATCTCAATGTAGACAAGTGTAATGTGCTGCGAATACACAGAAAGATAGATCCTTTATCATTTAGCTACAAAATAGCAGGTCAGCAACTGCAAGCAGTTAATACCATAAATTATCTGGGAGTACGCATTAGGAGTGATTTAAAATGGAATGATCATATAATGTTGATTGTCGGTAAAGCAGATGCCAGACTGAGATTCATTGGAAGAATCCTAAGGAAATGCAATCCGAAAACAAAGGAAGTAGGTTACAGTACGCTTGTTCGCCCACTGCTTGAATACTGCTCAGCAGTGTGGGATCCGTACCAGATAGGGTTGATACAAGACATAGAGAAGATCCAACGGAGAGCAGCGCGCTTCGTTACAGGATCATTTAGTAATCGCGAAAGCGTTACGGAGATGATAGATAAACTCCAGTGGAAGACTCTGCAGGAGAGACGCTCAGTAGCTCGGTACGGGCTTTTGTCAAAGTTTCGAGAACATACCTTCACCGAAGAGTCAAGCAGTATATTGCTCCCTCCTACGTATATCTCGCGAAGAGACCACGAGGATAAAATCAGAGAGATTAGAGCCCACACAGAGGCATATCGACAATCCTTCTTTCCACGAACAATACGAGACTGGAATGGAAGGGAGAACCGATAGAGGTACTGAAGGTACCCTCCGCCACACACCGTCAGGTGGCTTGCGGAGTATGGACGTAGATGTAGAAGTAGAACTACCTAATACAGGCACTAGCATGCGACGTGCCATTAACGTTGGAACAGGAAGTGTCTGAGGCATGTGGGGGATACGTGATGCCAAATACAGGGTTATTACAAATGATTGAAGCGATTTCACAGCTCTACAATAACTTTATTATTTGAGATATTTTCACAATGCTTCGCACACACATACAAAAACTCAAAAAGTGTTTTTAGGCATTCACAAATGTTCGATATGTGCCCCTTTAGTGATTCGGCAGACATCAAGCCGATAATCAAGTTCCTCCCACACTCGGCGCAGCATGTCCCCATCAATGAGTTCGAAAGCATCGTTGATGCGAGCTCGCAGTTCTGGCACGTTTCTTGGTAGAGGAGGTTTAAATACTGAATCTTTCACATAACCCCACAGACAGAAATCGCATGGGGTTAAGTCGGGAGAGCGTGGAGGCCATGACATGAATTGCTGATCGTGATCTCCACCACGACCGATCCATCGGTTTTCCAATCTCCTGTTTAAGAAACACCGAACATCATGATGGAAGTGCGGTGGAGCACCATCCTGTTGAAAGATGAAGTCGGCGCTGTCGGTCTCCAGTTGTGGCATGAGCCAATTTTCCAGCATATCCAGATACACGTGTCCTGTAACGTTTTTTTCGCAGAAGAAAAAGGGGCCGTAAACTTTAAACCGTGAGATTGCACAAAATACGTTAACTTTTGGTGAATTGCGAATTTGCTGCACGAATGCGTGAGGATTCTCTACCGTCCAGATTCGCACATTGTGTCTGTTCACTTCACCATTAAGAAAAAATGTTGCTTCATCACTGAAAACAAGTTTCGCACTGAACGCATTCTCTTCCATGAGCTGTTGCAACCGCGCCGAAAATTCAAAGCGTTTGACTTTGTCATCGGGTGTCAGGGCTTGTAGCAATTGTAAACGGTAAGGCTTCTGCTTTAGCCTTTTCCGTAAGATTTTCCAAACCGTCGGCTGTGGTACGTTTAGCTCCCTGCTTGCTTTATTCGTCGACTTCTGCGGGCTACGCGTGAAACTTGCCCGCACGCGTTCAACCGTTTCTTCGCTCACTGCAGGCCGACCGGTTGATTTCCCCTTACAGAGGCATCCAGAAGCTTTAAACTGCGCATACCATCGCCGAATGGAGTTAGCAGTTGGTGGATCTTTGTTGAACTTCGTCCTGAAGTGTCGTTGCACTGTTTTGACTGACTGATGTGAGTGCATTTCAAGCACGACATACGCTTTCTCGGCTCCTGTCGCCATTTTGTCTCACTGCGCTCTCGAGCGATCTGGCGGCAGAAACCTGAGTGCGGCTTCAGCCGAACAAAACTTTATGAGTTTTTCTACGTATCTGTAGTGTGTCGTGACCATATGTCAATGAATGGAGCTACAGTGAATTTATGAAATCGCTTCAATCATTTGTAATAGCCCTGTATATATTTACGTATTGTATGCATTGCAGAAGATCGCGTGCTCGTATACGGAGATCTAAGAGCCCACCTCGTAGTTGTGAAAGGAGACGTCGGCAGTTGAGGGCAATTGGCCGTCGCAGATCACTTGCGAAATCGAGTCCTCAGCATCGGGGAGTATCAGCTATACACAAAGGAGCAGCACTGTATGCAGGGTCCTGCACCTATAGCTGTGGGGATTGTTTTTCAGATGATAAGACAGCTTCCACAAGTTTCGCCGTAGGTGGTAACCACTGCCAGTGACTGTCTGACCTCAGCACTACTACGAAGAGCGATGACGAGATCGTCTGCCTATACACTACAGCTGTATACATGGTCACTGAGAGACATCCCAGAGAGGCATTGACGGAGGCCATGTAATAATTGTTCCATGGCGAATGTATACAGCAGTGCAGAGAGCAGGCAACCTTGACACACTGATCAGTGGATCGAGATGGGAGGACTAAGATGGCCATTGTAGTGTACATGAGACGAAGCTCTATGAAGGGGACCCATTACGATGTCGACAGTAGTACCAGGGTAGCCCATATTGCAGAGCACCTCTTCCAGGGAGTCGTGATCGACTCAATTGAACAAATCAAGAGCTGACAGAAGTTAGCTATATGACGAGTGTGACGGCAGAGGGCAGTGCAGATCTTATGCAGTGGGCCAGACTTCATCATCCAGAACCCCAATGATAATATCACAAGAGATGCAAACACGATCGAGTTGGCTGGAAGAATGGCTGATAAAGTGGATCACAATGAGCATGCTCCCAAGAATCCACTAGGCTGAGGTGCTGGAGAATTGTAGCTAGGGCCGGGCACAGAGAGTGACGTGGTAGCTGGTCTTTGGCTGTCTGGGTGCAGTGGAAATGGCTTCCCATGATCAATGCATCCTGCCGGCCCAGGAAGAGAGGTGTGTCTGCCTCTGAAAAGAAGGTGAAATGTTCACAGCGGCGACTGGAACCAGATGGCGCACAGACACTGACGATCGTGACGCCACTAAAAGTGAGAGCCACATGTGGAATTGACGCCATTGATCAAATGGTTCATATGAACACCTTCAAGAATAGAACGAAGAAACGGCCTCTATCACTATTTTACTCTCATCGGTGACTGTGTCATCGATGCAATCGCCGTATTCATCCAGCAACACTCAGGATGTAATGAGACGAAACATGGCAATGGAAAAATCTTCTTCTGCAAGCTGGGTTGGAACTAATGAAATCGCTGGTAGCAGGGAGAAGTACTATTGTAACAGTACTGTACAAAGAAAATCAAAGAAGTGGCAACACATGCAAATCAGCGTCCTGCAGTGAAGGTCACTGCGATATTTGTGTAAACGAACCCAAAACAAAGTACTGTGAAATGTGTCTCCTGCCTTGACGTTGAGGATTCACAGTAGTTCAACAAATTTGTATGTGCAGCAATTTTTTTATTGACTCAAGCTACTGTTTATATCCATTCACAACATTTATACCGAAGTGACAACGGTAGTGCTCTATCTCCTAATATCGTGCCAATTGGCGTAGTGTAGCAATTCGACGTTGCACGGATTCTACAAAACGTCGGAAGTCTCTTGCAGAAATAGTCGGCCGTGCTGCTTCTGTAACCGGCCTTAATTTCGAAAGTGTTTTGGTGCAGGATTTTATGCGCGAACTGACCTGTCTTTGTCCCATAACTTGTTCTATGGGCTTCATATCAGACGTTCTGGGTGACCAGATCACTTGTTTGAATTGTTCAGAATTATTTACAAACCAATCGCGAACAACTGTGGGCCAGTAACCCTGAGCATTGTCATCCATAATAAATCCATTATTGTTGGGCAACATGGGGTCCATGAATGACCATTTCCAGTTAACGATCGGTTCAGCAGGTATACACAGCTCACACTGTTATGGAGCCACCAACAGCTTCAAAAAATGGTTCAAATGTCTCTGAGCACTATAGGACTTAACATCTGAGGTCATCAGTCCCCTAGAACTTAGAACTACTTAAACCTAACTAACCCAAGGACATCACACACATCCCTGCCCGAGGCAGGATTCGAACCTGCGACCGTAGCAGTCGCGTGGTTCCCGACTGAAGCGCCTAGAACCGCTTGGCCACCAAGGCCGGCCCAACAGCTTCCACATTGCCTTGGACCAAAGGCGTCGTGGAGTCTTTACTACACTCTAACCCCTCCATGAGCTCTTACCAACTGATATCGGGTCTTATCTGACCAGGCCAATGTTTTACAGTCCTCTAATGCCCAACCAATATGGTAACGAGTCCAGGAGAGATGCTACAGGCGATGTCGTGCTGTTAGCAAATGAAACTCGCGTCTGTCGCGCCGTTAACGCCAGATGTCACCGCACTTTCCTAACGGCCATCTTCGTCGTACGTCCCACATTGATTTCTCTGGCTGTTTCAAGCAGTGCTCCTTGTCAGTAGACACTGACAACTGTACTCAAACGCCGCTGCTCTTGGTTATGAAGTGAAGACCGTCGGCCACTGCGTTATCCGCTTGAAATTTGGTATTCGCGGTATGATCTTGACACTGTGGATCTCGGAATATTGAATTCTCTAACGATTTCCGAAACGGAATGTACCACGCATCTAGCTCCAACTACACTTCCGCGTTCAAAGTCTGTCAATTCCCTCAGCTATAAACACATCGGCAACATTTTCACATGAATGTGTTGATGTTTTTTTTTTTTTTTTTTTTTTTTTACCCGCTCTGTTCAGTTCTGTGTAGGTCTGTCACCAAAGGTTTTTATTCAGTGAACATCAATACCGGTCCCCTCATTCATGAGTGTCGTTATGCCTACCTGCCATATGTATCGCAAGACATAGGTGCGTGGTGCGTGTCACCTCTCTTTTTGCAACGACAGTCATATCATCTGGAAACCGTGACATATCTATTTTCTACCAGTGCTTTAATATTGTTTACGTTTTTCTGATTTTCCTTACTTACTATTAATTTTGTTTTTTAATATTATACGTTAATGATGACACTAGAATTAAGGACCGATTTTTTTTCCTCTTCATATGACAAGAGCCTGATTTTGTTCGTCTCGTATCCAAACTGTTCCTCATCTTTTAAATAATTTCGTACTACCTTCGATCTTTGTGATTGAGAGTCACCACTTTCAATGCCTGAGAAAGTGTCTCCAAGTCATTGTGTCAGATGCATTCACATAGTGTTTGAAAGCAACAATGGTATCTCTGTATTCCGTAGTCTTTGGTGATTAGTTGTGGGCTATATCGGTATACCTTTCACCTTTCTGAAGTACTGATCTTCAAAACGTGAGTCCGGTACAGTCCTTAATATTTTAGAGGCAGCTGGAACTGAGCTGAAAGTTCACTATTTCATATACTGTTTGCTCATCAGTTATGGTCTCGAGCCCTATTACTCATTACTTAAAAATATCTGATAGTAGACGAGGTCCATACAGTAAATTCATGAGACTGTAGAATACTTTAGCTGTAGTATAAACGTGGAGTAGTTAATTTATTGTAATGACTGATGGAGGACAACCGGATATTTGCTGAAAAAGACGATAGAGAAACGAAACGAGAGGACTGTACAGTTGCGTCGAGTATCTCTTTGCCGAACATACGCAGCGGAATGGTCGATGACAAGCGCACTACCGCATATGGACCTATTACACTGAACTATGTAGGGAATTGATTTTTAAAACTACGTGCTGATGAGGAACGATTCACCTCGACTCCCCTTAATATCTTCGTCAAGTACTGCTAAATACAGCATGGCTACAACTAAACATTCACTACTTGAGAATTATCGTAGGAAACATCTGTAACGGTATTGACATCTACATCCATACTCCGCAAGCTACCTGAAGGTGTGTGGCGGAGGGTACTTTGAGAACCCCTATCGGTTTTCCCTTCTATTCCAGTCCCGTATTGTTCGTGGAAAGAAAGACTGTCGGTATGCCTCTGTGTGGACTTCGCGAGATATACGTAGGAGGAAGCAATATATTGCTTGACTCCTCGGTGAGGGTATGTTCTCGAAACTTCAACAAAAGCCCGTACCGAGCTACTGAGCATCTCTCTTGCAGAGTCTTAAACTGGAATTTATCTATAATCTCCATAACGCTTTCGCGATTACTAAATGATCCTGTAACGAAGCGGGCTGCTCTCCGTTGGATCTTCTCTATCTTTTCTATAACCCCCACCTGGTACGGAGCCCACATAGGTGAGCAGTATTCAAGCAGAGGGCCAACAAGTGTACTGTAACCTACTTCCTTTGTTTTCTGATTGCATTTCCTTAGGATTCTTCCAGTGAATCTCAATCAGGCATCTGCTTTACAGACGATTAATTTTATATGGTCATTCCATTTTAAATCACTCGTAATGCCTACTCCCAGATAATTTATGTAATTAACTGCTTCCAGTTGCTGACCTGCTATATTGTAGCTAAATGATAAAGGATCTTTCTTTCTATGTATTCGCAGCACATTACACCTATCTACACTAAAATTCAGTTCCCATTCCCTCCACCATGCGTCAATTCCTTGCAGATCCCCCTGCATTTCAGTACAATTTTCCATTGTTACAACCTCTCGAAGTACTACAGCATCATCCGCGAAAAGCGTCAGTGAACTTCTGATGTTATTCACAAGATTGTGAATAGCAACGGTCCTACGACATTCCCCTACGGCACACCTGAAATCACTCCTACTTCGGAAGACTTCTCTCCATTGAGAATGACATGTTGCGTTCTGATATCTAGGAACTGTTCAATCCAATCACACAATGTGTCTGATAGTTCTTATGCTCTTACTTTGTTCATTAAACGGCTTTGGGGAACTGTATCAAATGCCTTGCGGATGTCAAGAATCACGGCATCTACCTGGGAACCCGTTTCTATGGCTCTCTGCGTCTCGTGGACGAACAGCACGAGGTGGGTTACACACGATCGTCGTTTTCGAAACCCATTCTGATTCCTACAGAGTAGATTTGCAGTCTCCAGAAAAGTCATTATACTCGAACATAATACGTGTTGCAAAATTCTACAACTGATCGATGTTAGAGATGTAGGCCTATAGTTCTGCACACGTGTTCGACGACCTTTCTTGAAAACGGGGATGACCTGTGCCCTTTCCGAATCCTTTGGAACGCTACGCTCTTCTACAGACCTACGGTACACCGCTGCAAGAAGGGGGGCAAGTTCCTTCGCGTACTCCGCGTAAAATCGAACTGGTATCCCATCAGGTCCAGCAGCCTTTCCTCTTTTGAGCGATTTTAATTGTTTTTCTATCCCTCTGTCATCTATTTTGATATCTACCATTTTGTCATCAGTGCGACAATCTAGAGAAGGTATTACTGTGAAGTCTTCCTCTGTTAAACACCTTTAGAAAAGGACATTTAGTATTTCAGCCCTTAGTCTGTCATCCTCTGTTTCAGTACAGTTTTGGTCACAGAGTGTCTGCACATTTTGTTTTGATCCACCTACCGCTTTGGCATCAGACCTAAATTTCTTAGGATTTTCTGCCAAGTCAGTACATAGAACTTTACTTTCGAATTCATTGAACGCCTCTCGCATATCCTTCCTTCGTGTAATATTTGTTTGTCTGCAAGGCTTTGGCTATGTTTATGTTTGCTGTGAAGTTCCCTTTGCTTCTGCAGCTGTTTTCTAACTCAGTTGTTGTCCATCTCTTACGATCTTCCTTGGTACATACTCATCTAATGCATATTGTACGATGGTTTTGAACTTTGTCCACAGATCCTCAACACTATTTGTATTTGAGACAAAACTTTTGTGTTGAGCCGTCAAGTACTCTGAAATCTGCTCTTTGTCGGTTTGCTAAACAGAAAAATCTTCCTGCCTTTTTTAATATTCCTATTTACGGCTGAATTCACCGATGCAGTAACCGCTTTTGATCGCTGAGTCCCTGTTCCGCGTTAACTGTTTCATATAGTTCGGGTCTGTTTGTCACCAGAAGGTCTAATATGTTATCGCCACGAGTCGGATCTCTGTTTAACTGCTCAATGTAGTTTTCAGATAATGCACTTAAAAAAGTTTCACTGCATTCTTTGTCCCTGCCACCCGTTATAAAAGTTTGAGTCTCCCAGTCTATATCTGGCAAATTAAAATCTCCACCAGGAACTATGCGGAAGAAAAGTAACGAATAAACCATTGAAAGAAACACACATTAATTTCCACATGAGGGAGTAACATTCGTTATTTCCGTATCATGTTTACGTTACAGGTTACAAACATTGCTCAATTTTACGACCATCTGCATCAATGACAGTCTGGAACCGTAGAGGTATTGTTTCACAACTGTTTGTAGCATTTTCCAAACCGGGTGTCATGGAATGTTCAGGTGTCGTCACACAGAATGTGCACTGTATGAAGATCGCACTCTGTATCCAGCATTGTTAGCCATGGAAAGAGTAACTTCTTCAACAATTGTGAAGCAATTGGACGTCGTTCTTTCCCAGGGGCAATTTCCAAAACGTCAATTAATTTCATCTTCCGAATCACGTTCTTCAGCCCCGGTGGGGAAATAGGTTTTCTCCCTAATCGTACAACGCGACGATAATCGCGATGAGTAAAAGCGCTATTTGTTGTTGTTTTGATAAAACAACTTTATGAGCAAAGCCTTGCTCACGGTGTCTAGATGCATGTTGAGTGGCTGCAACTGCAATACACACCGATGCGTATGTTTCCACCCAACGTCGGCGTACCATTACCGGCGCCTAACAGCAAGTCAAGAAACTAACACCACTAACAACGCAAATACTGCAGCACATTTTCATATCAAGTTCGGTATTCATAAGCTAAACAAGCATAAGGGACAAAAAGGTTAGTCACCGCTTTGAGAAATCATTATAAGTATCATTTAAAACCGTGTAATTTCGACCCTAGACTTACTAACCACCTTGATTTAATTGGGAAGTTAGTCTACTCGGTTGTGGAGTCACATCGCATCCAGGTTAAGCCACTCACTGAGGATCTGACCACACAGTTCTACCAAATTGTGTGTACGCTAATGTCTGCGTTTTTCCCGCTGTTCAAACATGTAACACATATTTTCTATGGATCTCAAGTTAGGAGATTTTAAGGCCAATCAGAATGTAATATGGTGAGCATGGGTTCAGTGAACCAGAAATGTTCTTCAAGCACGATGGTCTTTGCTGCTATCTTCATTTGGCTTTGTAGCAATGTCGTCTTGCTAGGTGACCGATCCCAGAAGTTCATTGTATGCAGTTCGTCGCAATGTTATCTCGTTAACAGTTAGGAACGGGCTGCCATTCACTACCTGCAGCAATGCCTGCCGCGTTTGTAACCGATTTTGATTGACAGGCCATGAAGCACGTCTCCGGTCCCTCTCAGCCAGGAACTTTTCCGACCTCAATTCTGAAGTCGTGTTTTGTGGTCACGTGACTTACAGCACTGCTTATCGACATGTTGAACAGTACGCCACGAAACACCAAGAAATCCAGCAACTTTACACACTGTATGGGCATTGGTATGGCCAAAAAGGATTGCTCCCTTTTGCCAGTTTATCACTTCCTTTCATGTACCCCTGTTTACGCACAGTGTCCTCTTGAAACATAAATGTCTCGCTCATCACAACTGCCTTATGCTCACGTAGAACCAGAGCGTGCGTTGCTAAGCAAGTGACTCGACGGCTGCGCCATCTGTCCGTGTGCACTGTGGTGAGTAATTGTTTGTTCGGTGAGCTTAGTTTCCTGCTCACACTGGATCATGCAGCGAACGTTCAATTACAACAAACCTTTATTCGAACAACGCACATATTGAGCAACAAAAACTATTGCAATGATATATTGTCTCTCTTAGTCACTTATTTTCATAGAGATCATCGTCGATCGACGAATTTTATGATTGCAATAAACGCTTACGTTATATACAAAAATCAAAGACCAGAAACAGTAATGACAGCTTTCGTTCATTGGAGATGATGCTTAGACCGCAACTAGTCCCGACATCAGTAGATTTTTGGTGTTCTATAATTCATGGCCTTCTCTCCTTGTTGACCGAAAGCTAGGCACAATAATTTCTGGTACCATAATGACTCCGTGTGCCTGTCTCAGGGTCAAAGGCACAGCTGAAACTTGAAAGGTCGACGTCGACATTCAAGGCGAAAAAGAGACTGCAAATGCTTCATTTAAGTCATGCAATGTCGACAGGTACAGGGTGTAGTCACCAGTTTTTATTTATCAAATCTAAATTATTTAGTTACGTAATAAATTTTTTGTTTCTCTTTGGTGCTGTTACACATTCAAATCTTCGCGCAACAGCACAGTAGTTCACTGCTTGAAGTTCCACAATTCCTTTGAAAAAGTGGAGAAGGAGTGCGCCATTCTTTTGGCTCCTACTTCCGTACGATGAGAGCTATACAACTACTGTAGGCTACCGTAGACTATCATAAAAAGCATAGGCTACCAGAGTTTTCGTTCTAGCTCTGGTCAGTTAAGGTCGTACCCAAGTTATCATTACATCAGGTGTGTTGGATACCTATCGGGTGTTGCCTCATAACGTGTGATGATGATGATGATGTTTGGTTTATGGGGCGCTCAACTGCGTGGTTATCAGCGCCCGTACAATTACCCAATCTTTGCTCAGTCCAATTGCGCCACTTTCCTGGATGATGATGAAATGATGAGGACAACACAAACACCCAGTCATCTCGAGGCGCCTCATAACGATTGCTTCCTTTATGTGTGCGATCAATGTCTAACCAGGTTTTCTCAAAACCCAAGAGCGATGAATCGTCTAGAAAGTAAATTGAGCAATAAAAAGTGCGTGATATCCTATGTAATATTTTTATTACTGCCTGTTACTTAAAAGTAAACAGCATTTGTACCTAAACCCAAAATGTCGTTTTATAATTCAGCTTTTATTCAAAAATTGTTGATTGGTAACGTGAAACAGAGGAATGTTGTAAAAGAATAAAAATTTATCATATAGCGGACGAAAACACATCACTTCAATAATTCGATGAACACATATAAAACATTTTTCTGTTATTCATAAGCAACTTTCAGAATTATCAATAAGAACAGGAAGCTCTTGCCGTTGATCATGATGAAGAACGTTCTATGGCGTACAAAATAACAATAAATATTTACTTTTATGTTGTAAATATAAACTGTACTTACATCACACGTAATTGCGTTCTTTACGCAAAAAGGAAGAAGTTATGTGATCAACTACTTTTCATTAATGTTGAAATGCAATTTATATTCTGTAAGAACGTAAAATATGCAGTGTACAATCAATGAAAGATGTGCAGTTCTAATTTTGTGCAAAAGAAACGAAATAAAACAAAGACAGGTCATAAGTTTCTGTCTTACAAATTCATTTATGTTTCTTTCCCTACCAGTGCCACCAGTGCCATCTGGAATATGACTAATTACTACCTTATATACCGGGTGATCAAAAAGTCAGTATAAATTTGAAAACTGAATAAATCACAGAATCATGCAGATAGAGAGGTACAAATTGACACATATGCTTGGAATGACATGGGGTTTTATTAGAACCAAAAAAATACAAAAGTTCAAAAAATGTCCGACAGATGGCTATTCATCTGATCAGAATAGCAATAATTAGCATAACAAAGTAAGACAAAGCAAAGATGGTGTTCTTTACAGGAAATGCTCAATATGTCCACCATCATTCCTCAACAATAGCTGTAGTCGAGGAATAATGTTGTGAGCAGCACTGTAAAGCATGTCCGGAGTTATGGAGAGACATTGGCATCGGATGTTGTCTTTCAGCATCCACAGAGATGTCGGCCGATCACTAAACACTTGCGACTTCAGGTAACCCGAAAGCCAATAATCGCACGGACTGAGGTCTGGGGACCTGGGAGCCCAAGCATGACGAAAGTGGCGGCTGAGCACACGATCATCACCAAACGACGCGCGCAAGAGATTTTTTACGCGCCATCTGTCGGACATTTTGTGAACTTTCTTTTTTTTTGTAATGAAACCCCATTTCATTCCAAGCATGTGTGTCAACATTTACCTCTCTATCTACATTATTCCGTGGTTTATTAAGTTTTCAAATTTATACTGACTTTTTGATCACCCGGCATATATAATTACTACATAGTTACTCACCTTATACCGTAGTTTCGTTAGCTCAACTCTAGATTTGGTACAGAACTGTAGTGCGGGAATGTCGAAGTGTATTGGGTCAGCAGGATTTATCTACAGAGAAGTAAAGTGTTAATCGGATATCTTTCGACAATGTTACTGAGACATGTTGGCTGGTATCGACATCAGCTTAGCGTCCTACTGGCGTGATTTCGCCGTCCTGGCGCACCGCGAGGTGGCGGGGCTGCGCGCCGTTGCGAGTTCTGGAGCGATCTCTCAGTCGAGTGCGAGTGCGGTCTCTACGGGGAGTGGAAGAGAGGCTGAGACGTTTGTTGAGGCATGAGGCGGTGCGTGTGTTGAAACAGTGTGTTGCCATGTATGCGGGAACCGTTACGGTGTAAGGTTGATCTATGGGGAAATGTGAAAGCTTGGTGTTTGGAATGCGTATTTCTGGTGCATTAGATTCATGGGCTAAGTGGATAAGGCTGATTATGGTGCATTAACTAGGACTCCGTCAGCCTCCGGTGAGAGTCAACAGTTTCCTTGAGCTTTTGGCGACACACTCAATTACATGGTTACTGATGCTGAGAGTTGTTTCGGGTAGCGCCTCCTCTGCCTTCTTCCAGCTTTGTATTGCCCTCCGGCACTAATGTCTGCGGGCACCTTCCATGCCGTTTCGTCAGCTCCCTAAATTGAGTTTGCCTTTCGTTCTGTAATCTTGAGCCGCTTGATCCTCGATGCCTCATTTTTGCTAATTAATTCATTCTCGTAGAAGGGACCGTCTTTAAAGATAGTTTTTCCGAAATATTTAGTATGAAAAACAGTCTTGATCACAATTTATTTATTACGGTGACCGCTTGCGTCCACTACTGTGGTCATCTTCAGACCGATGAGTAAGAACCTCCTTATGGTGGTAAATCACTACCGCCAGAAGGAGGTTCTTACTTATTGGTCCGAAGATGACCACAGTAGTGGTCGAAATCTGTCACTGTAATAAATAAATTGTGATCATGACTGTTTTTGATAGTAAATATTTGTATCACATTGATCACTGTTCACTCCCATAATGTATTCAAGAGTAATTTTCTTAAATAGTTTTGGGGCCACTGCTAACTTGGTATGCTTTAAATACCATTGTAAGTTCTTTTACCTCTTTGTTTTTGTTAAATTCAGAAGTTATTCAATTCAATATTGAATACTTGAGCAGGAGAGGCACCACAGGACATTTTAAATTGCACTGTCTATCGTTTTACAAGTAAATTCATAAAACTTTGTCGGCATGACCAAGAAGGATTCAGGATTCACACTCGTAGCGGCGGAAGTTCAAAAACTTAACAAAATAATTTTTTTTTACAAGTGAAGTTTCATCATTTTTTCACTTACTATTGGCTGCATTTGTTGCTATAGGTACACGTTTCTTCATAAGTAAGAGCGACTGTTCGATGAATTTTGCACAGCATGCGAACTATACTTACAGGTGTCTGAAACTCTAGAATCTATTTAATTTATGAAAAAATGAATGAGCTGTTATGTTTTAAACTTGATGTTTAGAAAAGAATCAAATTTTGTACTTAATTACCTCAATTTTTACCACAGTTTTTAGTAGATTTGAAACATTCTAGAGTTTCATACACCTGTAAGTATGGTTTATATGATGTGCAAAATTCATCAAAGAATCTCTCTTACTTGTGAAGAAACATGTACCTGTAGCAACAAACGCAGCAAACAGTAAGTGAAAAAATGATGAAATTTCATATCTAAAAAAATTTATTTTGTTATGTTTTGGACTTCCACTGCTATGAGTATGTATCATGAATCCTTCCTGGTCATGCTGACAAAGTTTTATGAATTTATTTGTAAAAGTATTGATAGTAGAAAATAAAATGTCCTGTGCTGCCTCTCCTGCTCCAAGTCGGACCTTTTGACGTCCTACCCCCCTTAAGAATTTTAAATTTTTGGTGCTCCCTGTAAAGAAAAATGGATTTTATAGCACATTATTAGAACATGTAAGGTAATTAACGGTTTCACAACTGTTCGAATTCTTTGGGGCAAATTAGTCCCTTCTCAGTTGTGATTGCTCCTTTAAAAAAAATCAAATTGTGAGAAAAGATGATGTCATGAGGAGTTCCAGTCGTTGTCCATCCCTGTGAATTTGCATGAGAATTAAATTTCTATTCCTACACACTTCGTATACATTACGTGACTTAGAACATCTCAGAAATCTGAATTAGCATCAGTAAGTTGTATGGAGGGCGCCGAAGCCTTGCAGATCTGTACAGTGGCAGACGGAGATGTCAGCGGCGGTGGCTCCGCGAGGTGTTGGAAGAGTGAGGCTTGAGACAGGTGTGACAGGCCGGCGCCCGGCCGCTGACAGCTGGCGCGCGGCAGACAAGTGAGTGGCAGGCGGGCAGGCCGGCCGTGGGCGCCCAGCCGAGGCTCCGCCGCGCCGCGCCTCGCGTATCGACCGCCCGCCGCGCAGACGGCAGCCCCGCGTCACGTCGCGCTCGGATGGCCCGGCCGGGGCACACTGACACCCACGCTGCTCCCCTCCCTCTCCCCCCCCCCCACCTGGAGGACACAATACACGGTGTTCTATGCGGTGATGATCTACAACGTCTGCCACTTTCCACGGAGCAACGTTATTTCCAGATCCGTCGATATTTTGAGATGGACGTCTCAGTGGAATTTTTTTTTCTTTATTGTCATTTTACACCTTACGCAAGGTGGGCTGGCAGCGGCAGTTTTACGCCGCTCTTCAGCCACAGGCAGTACGAAGAGAGAAAAAAAAATGAAGACACAGAAGTAACATGATATAACGGTGGAAAAAAACAGTAGACACAGTAATTAAAAAACACGAAGCCGTTCACACGCGATACTGTCAGCACTGTACACGAACACTGATGATTGAGACGACACACGTGAACAATGGAGCGTGGGCGGCGAAAACACTGAAAACACGACGGCACACACACAACACTGATGGCGATGATCTCCGGCGCGCTAATGTTCACGTGACGGGTGCGAGTCTGGGGACCTGCCAAAAGGGGAAAAAGGTGGGGGAGGAGGGAGAGGGGAGAGCGGAGATGCCAGTGGCAGAGGAGATGGGGGAAGGAAAGAAGGTATGCGGGGTAGGGGAAACCCAGGGTAGGAAGGAAGGAGGGAGAGAAGGGAGAGAGGGTGCCCAAGGGAAAAAACACAGGAAGTGGAAGAGCAGGATCAAAGTTGATAGGAGGGGTAGATGGAGGGGATGAGGGCATCATCAGGGAGGGGTAGATGGTGGAAGCCACCTTGGGAGAGGGTATGGAGAGTGGAGAGATGGAGAGCAGGTGGGACTGGGAATACAGGCGCAGCAGCGGACGGGGGTGGGAGAGGATGGGAGAGACAAGTGGGTGATGGGGATAAAGTTTACGGGAGGTGTAGAGGATCCGTATCCGTTCGAGGAAAAGGAGGTCTTGCAGTGGAACTTATTGGTCAACACTTATCTGCTGGAGAACGTCAGTCGGCAGCAGAGGTCTATCGAAGTCAAATGCGATATTCATTGCTCAAACGAATGCACAAAAAATACTTGGATAAATGACGGTAAATATTAATAATACAGGGTGTTTATAATTAAAGTTAAACTTCCAAACCGCTGTAGAAATAACAACACTGGTCAGAATGACGTCAAATTGCAACGGAATGTTATCGGAGATGGGGGAAAACGTATGGAAGAAGAAAAATAAATAGTTACAAAATGTAGCAATAGATTGCGGTGTAAGCATCATACTTTAATAGTGGTCGGATACAACTGGCCAATGAATCATATAATGCCTAAGGGGTACGTTTGACGTTAAACGAACTGCACAACTGAGTGTGCATGGGAGTGCAGGTGTGATACTGTCAGTTACGCAAGTCCATCCACTACGCAAGGTCATATCACATCGGATGGGAAAAATCGTTTTTTTTTTTAATTGGCGCAAAACTTGTTCAGTATGGAGTCCATCGTTTTCTGCAACAAGCTGAAATCTAGAAACAGCATGTTCCACAACTGATCGAAGTGTTTCCGGGATCACGTTCAGAATGTGTTGCACAATACGAGCCTTCAATGCAGCTAAGTTTGCAATCGGAACACTGAACACAAAATCTTTCGGATAACCCAACAGCCAGAAGTCTCACTGACTAAATTCAGGTGATCGCGACGGCCAGGCTGTAGGGAAAAGGCGGCTGATAATTCTAGCATTTCCGAAATGGCGCTTCAGCACCTGCTTAATTGGATTTGAAATGTAAGGAGGTGGCTATCTTGCATGAAAATGATTCCATCCACAGATCCACGCTGCTGGGTAGCTGGAATGACGTGGTTGCGCAAAAGACACTCATAGCACTTACCAGTACCGGTACAGGTAACAGGACCGGAAGCATCTGTTTCTTCGAAAAGATATGGCGCTATGATATATGATGCCGTAAGCCCGCAGCAGACAGTGACCTTTTCAGGAAGAATTGGTACTGGCCGATTAGCGCTTGGATTTTCCGTTGCCCATATTCGACAATTCGGTGTATTGGCATATCCTGTTAGATGGAAGTGGGCTTAGTTTGTGCACAAAATCATCCAAGGCCAGTCATTGTCCACTTCATTGCGAGCAAGAAATTCTAAAGCTAAGGTCTCTCTTGCTGGCAGGTCAACAGGAAGGCGTATAATTATTCTGTGGGGTTTCATCTACGATGGCTATCCATATTCGGTAAAAAACAAAAGCGCTAAGAGAGTGAAGAGGAAACGGTGTTGCAGAGTTATGCTCCTGGTGAGGTTTTGTGTTCTGAAGGCAGGTATACACAGATACCACTGGAAAATTTCTGAGAAAACAGCAGAAGAAGTCTAGTTTTACTTCCCTACTCAGACCCGCGTTTTTACGATCATAAACGGCTACAATTTAAGCAGAATAGGATGCTGATATTTTCTTATACGGACCAGTCTCAATAACATGGACACCGGTCAAAAACCTTAATAACCTTTTGCAGCTCGGACGTGCAGGAAGGGAGCCAGCGAGGTTCCGAAAGATGCCGACAGGGACGTGGAGCCATGCCAACTCCAGTGTAATGGCAGCTGCACCAGTTTCAAATGGTTCAAATAGCTCTATATATGTTGTCTGACTCCTCCTGAAATGTGCTGCCCAGAAATTTCAGTAGTAAATCTCTCCGTGATGCACAACGTCTCTCTTGTAACGTCTGCCAGTAGAGTTTGTTTAGCATCTACGTAACGCTCTCTCGCCAGCTAAACGATCCCGTGACGAAACGCGCCGAACTTCATTGGATATCCTCTATCTCCTCTATCAGTCCTACCTGATGGTGATCCCAGATAGAAGGGCAATACTCAGGAATCGGGTGATCAAGCGCCTTATAAGCCACTTCTCTCGTGGATGAGTTGCATTTCCTTAGGATTCTTCCGATGAATCCGAGTCTGGTGTCTGCTTTCCCCACTATCTGTTTTATATGATAATTCCACTTAAGGTCGCACTGCATAGTTACGCCTAGATATTTTACGGAGGACACTGTCTCCAGCTGTTTGTCATCGATAGCGTAGCTGTAAATTAGTGGATTTCTTTTCCTATGTATGCGCAATATATTACATGTTCTTACGTTCAGGGTCAACTGCCAGAGTCTGCACCATTCATCAATTCTCTGCAGGTCGTTCTGCAAATTCTTACTATCTTCTGGCGTTGCTACTTTGGCATAAACAACTGTATCATCTTCGAATAGCCTTACAGGGCATCCGAAGCTTTCTACTAGATCATTTATATATACAGGGTGATCAAAAAGTCAGTATAAGTTTGAAAACTGAATAAATCACGGAATAATGGAGATAGAGAGGTACAAATTGACACACATGCTTGGAATCACATGGGGTTTAGTTAGAACCAAAAAAAATTTACAAACGTTCAAAAAATGTCCGATAGATGACGCATCATTTGATCAGAATAGTAATAATTATCATAACAAAGTAAGACAAAGCAAAAGTTATGTTCTTTATAGGAAATTCTCAATATGTCCACCATTATTCCTCAACAATAGCTGTGGTCGAGGAATAATGTTGTGAACAGCACTGTAAAGTATGTCCGGAGTTATGGTGAGACATTGGCGTCGGATGTTGTCTTTCAGCATCCCTAGAGATGTCTGTCGATCACGATACATTTTCGACTTCAGATAGCCCCAAAGCCAATAATCGCACGGACTGAGGTCTGAGGACCTGGGAAGCCAAGCAAGACGAAAGTGGCGGCTGAGCACACGATCATCACCAAACGACGCGCGCAAGAGGTCTTTCACGCGTCTAGCAATAATTTTTTTTTTGGTTCTAATAAAACCCCTGTCATTCCAAGCATGTGTGTCAATTTTTACCTCTATATCTACATTATTCCGTGGTTTATTAAGTTTTCAAATTTATACTGACTTTTTGATCACCCAATATTGTGAACAGCAATGGTCCTATCACACTTCCCTGTGGTACTGTGATAATTATCTCAGTGCTTTATTTGATTGATATAATTATTAAAACAAAAAAGTTCAAATGAATGTTTATGAGTCGCTTAAGGAGCACAAAGATATATCTGTAATTACCAGGCAAGGACTAAGTGCACATTGTCGGCTTATGAAAAACATGTTGCGATAGAGTACGGTGCCTTCCACATTGTGTAATTAAATTTGATATAATCAGTGATATTTAAAACACTGGTACTCCGCTGCCGACTACAGTGCACTATCTGTCTGGAGGTAAGTGGGACGGCAGGGATGGCACAGAGAGTATGCAGTCGTCTTCACACTATGGTTGGCTTCGGGATGTTCGTTATGAACTTCGTAAACGACCTATCACGGTTCATGCATGAAGATAATGCGAAACAGAACATCTATATTGGAACTTGGATTAACTGCGTCGTGTTGTCTGCACTAACGACAGAGGTGTGTCATAAATCTGGCAGTGACATCGAAAGTAATTTGGGGAGTGTGATGGAACGAGGCATGATTCTCTAAGTGCATGAAATTAGCTTACACTCTATAAGGCTGCCGAAGAACTATCACAACTTACCGTACTTTTTCCTAAGTAAAGGCAGGAGTGCATAGCTTAGCCCCTCATTATTGCTTCACCAGGTACACTCCTACATCTGGCAGTGCGTTCTCAATTTACATAGAGTTCCTCATTACATTTCTGTCACTTTTTAGTTCGAACTTCATATTCTTCTTGCTTGATATTCTGGTACCGCGCGCCACGGAGTTTGAATCCCCGCCAGACGTCATGGATGTCGAAGACCCATAGAGGTGTCTGTACCATCACACCGTAAGCTGTGGCGGCGCGCGCCTCTTGGCCGCATTTAGAGTGAGGGCGCCACCGTGGAACACGTGGTTGCAGCTGCCAATAACGGCGTCCCTGATCGAGTTCTTAAGCGCCTGCCTGTCGCTCAACTTGTGGTGACCTTGTTCCTCTCCCACAGCACACCTGTCCTGAAAGTAACTTAACCCCCGATGCTATCCTCGCTTCCCCCAACCTCCTTGGTCGCATCGCCGTTGATGTCCTCAATCCCATTGGTAGTGACCATCTCCCTGTCCTTCTCACCATCTCCTCTACCTGTCCCACCCCTGCAGCCACCCGCCCAGCTGCCTCTCCAAAGTCTGTCCATGACTACTGCCATGCCAATTGGGATGCCTATCGGGAATCCATTGCCTTCCAGGTCGACAGCCACCATCTCACCTTACACCGCCCTGCTGACATCACCCATGCCTCTTCCTTCCTTCAGAACACCAATACTGACGATGTGGAGGCTCGTGACCCTATCAAACTCATCCACCCTCACCACCCTATGCTTGCTCCACATGCCGTCCTTCTTCAGCGTGAATCCCGCAGGCTCTACCGCTCCTTCCTCCGCACCCGTGACCAAGATACTCTCACCCGCCACCGGTAATTACAGCGACACATCCGGAACCTCCTTACACCAAAGAAATGCTGGGACTGGCGTCAGACATGCACACGCCTCCAACCTCCCTGTCAACTCCTCCAAGTACTCTTCAGACTCCAGACCTATGCTTTCCCCATCAACTTCATCTGTCTCGTTGCTTCCTTCCTCTCCCACCGTCCCTCCTATGTGACTATCCACAATTCCAACTCCCGTACTTTCTATCCCTCTGCCCTCGTGCCCCAAGGTTATGTCCTTTCCCCTCTCCTCTATCTCCTGTACACTGCTGATATGCCCAAACCTCCCCCACCTGTTCATCTTCTCCAGTTTGCTGAAGACACCGCCTTCCTAGCCCTTTATTCTACCCTTTAACGGTCCCAATGTACCCTCCAAACCTAGCTTGACCAATTCACCGCTTGGTCCAACCAGTGGTTCCTCCATATCAATCCCTCCAAGACCCAGGCGATCATCATAGGCCGCACCACCCACTCCTTCCGCCTCCATGATTTCTACCTCACCATTTATGGCTGTTGTGTACATAGTTCCGCATAATCAGTGCGTACACAACTTTCCCACTAGAGCGTGCCCCGCTAAGCACAATAGCGCGGGCGCAGCACTCGTCTGTCTCTGCACTACGAGATGGCGCTGCCTTAGAAATGGACCAAATTCTGTTTCCGCCAATCCACGTATTAATATGTAACGCAGCCAATGAGATTTCTGCTAATGTAGAACCTTTTCTCCTCATGGAGCACACTCGTGCAGTGATACCTGAAAGCTCAAGGTATTATAACGAGTGTACAGACCTCCGATCAGTCAGTCTGCATTTGTCTGCTCCAGTCTGTACCAGTCTGCATTAGTCTGTACCAGTCTATAGTCAAGTTTCAGTCTGCATCTTATAAGATTATCATATTCCTGTACATATCCATGAAGAGAAATGTATAGACACTTTGTCAAGTATCAGATATATGTGAGAATAAGATTAACGAACGAAGACCAAAGGAACTTCAGATTGCCAGTTGTAAATAGCATCCAGAATCAAGTTATGTAAGGTTTATGCTTGTTACTATTTTAATAAATGTGTGTGAAAATTAATCAAGTTCTGTTTAAAGTTGGTCACCGTCAATCTGCTACTCTAAGCGTGCAAGTGGCATTTCTATCGTCTGACCTAACGGCAGAAGATAAACACGCCACAATAAGAACACGAGACATTGCTGACACTCGCCTACTTCGTTAGAGTGACAAGTCAAATAATCTGATGGTGTACCGAAGGTCTTACAGTATGCACACCACAATGGCCATCCTATCCAACTCACTCCTACCCTCAAATACCTTGGCCTCACACTCAGCCGCCACCTCAGCTGGATGCCCCATCTCCTTACCATCCAAAACAAAGCTCACAACCGCCTCTGCCTCCTGAAACTCCTGTCTGGCCAGATGTGTGGTCTGTATCCTTCCACCATCCTTCACACCTACAAATCCTTGATCCACCCCATCCTCTGTTATGCCAGCATAGCTTGGATTTCCGCCCCTCCCCAGTTCTATAAAGCCCTCCAAATCCTTGAATGCCATGCGCTCCACCTCGCCTTCCACATCCGCCTTCCATCTCCCACGCGCATCCTCTATGACCTCATCCCCATCCCCCAGCTTCTCCTTTTCCTTGAACATGTCTGCACACTATATATTGTCCACTGCCTTGATCCACCTCACCCCCTGGTGTCTACCTCCCTCTCCACCCCCAACCAGTTGCCGCACCTTTACCATTGTGTCCCACCCTCTCTCCATCTCCACACCCTCCATCTCCTTTCCCTATGCAACTTCCACCATATACCCCTCCCAGATGATGAGATTTGCCCTGACATCTACCCTTCCTACCAACTCTAACCCCATCTTCCTGCCTTCTTCTCAGGGCTCCCTCTCCTCCCCCTCCCTTCTCCTGAGCGGCTTCCCCCTCCTACACCCCTCCCTCTCTTTTTCCCCTTTCAGTATCTCTGCACTCCCTCCTGCCCTGTCTTCCCTCTTCATCTCATGCCCCATGTGTCTCCTGCCTCTTAGTGTACCTGCTGACGTCCCTACTCTCTTCATCCCGCCGCTTCCCTGCTGCCCCTTGCTCTCCCCTTGTTTTCCATCCTCTCTGACCTTTCCCTCGGCAGGTCCCACCTGGCAGTTTTATTCTTCGTCATGAGTGCTCCAAGTGGGTTTTAAGTGTGTTGTGCTGGAGTGTTTTTAATACTGTGGCCGACTTTTAACCTATCCATGTGCATTCAGTGTCTTCTCTGTGTTTTAAGAATCTCCAACTGTGTATTTTAACTTTCTGGTGACTTTTTTAACTGTCCCCCACGAACGTCTCTGTGTCAGTGTATTTTTACCTCCATTTTTTCCCCTTATTCTGTTTTATGTTCCACTTTTTTATCGCCTTATGTATGTAACATTTTATTCTTGTTTTACTTGTCATGTCACTCGGCTGAAGAGCGGCGGAATGTGCCGCTGAGAGCCCTCCACTGCCCATATGGGGCAGCGGAATGAAATCACAATAACGAAAAAAAAAGCTCAGCCTGCCAGTCTAACCTTGCAACTGTCTCAGGACGTATTGCCTCACATTAGACAGCGTCTTGTCTTTCGTGTTTTCTTTACGAGTGGACGTGGTTTTTTTTTTTTTTTTTGTTTCCGAGATTCTGTTGTCCGTTCCTGTTGTGTCATAAGGTCCTTCGTTGGTTGTGTCTGTCCTCTCCCATTGTGATGGTGTATGTGAGCTGCTCTGTGGGTCCCACCGCGTTTCCATCACTACAACCCCGTGACTGTTCCGGTCGCCGTTACAACAAATATAGTCCTACTACACACCGTTTATTTCCTTTTCCGTGCAAGGACCACCACTGCCTATCTTTTGGATTGAATGGTTAGAATCGTTCGCAACAACTTGAACATTTTTATGGCTAATGAAAGCACCGCTAAAATGATCTTTGTTTAGAAAATATACTTTTTTGCTTGTTGATGTTAATGGAAGAGAGTATCTATAGTTCACATGTGAAACATCTTTCTATAAAAATTAAGTACAGATAAACTTCGTTTGAGTCGATGCTGTAAAATGGAGATATCCTATGAAGGATACCAGCAAACTGCATTTAGAATCAGAAGTTCCAGACGTTCAGAGATATACGGAATTCGTTTGATGAAACAAGGAAGTTTAAGGCTACTACGATTCTTTATTGACAGGTGTCTTCTGTCTTGTCTTCCATCTTATGTGCTGAAGAGTTGACTTATTCTGTAAATTTTCACTCGTGTATCCATATTTCTGTGGCTTCAATTAAGGCTAAACTTGTTTATGTAAGTTACGTTATTTTTATCATTTACAGAATAATTTATTTTCCTCGTATTTTGACTGGTATTATTCACTGTTTTTCAGAATATTCAACTGCTGCAACAGCGTAGCTGGGAACGAACTGTTTGAAGACAAAATGATCGAACACGTATCGTGTTCATTCTTTACGTTGTCTTCGAACAAAATACAAAGTGATCCTGTGATACGTCACCAGTAATTTAAAGTATCTTGCAGTAATTGTCATGCAAACTAAGCTGAGAATGACTGGGTCATTAGTTTCCATTTAATGACTTTCTCGATCTTCAGTACCAGTCAGACACAAGACCCGTTATATTATTTTAATCCTTGGTGTTAGAAAAAGTAAATATTCTCACTCAGCACCTTGTGCAGAACATATGTACTTCTTTTTGGAAGTACGAAACCCATGCGGTAGCAAAATTAGTTTTCTTGTTTTTGAGTCATGAGGTTTCTGACTGGCTTCTGGTTTGATGCGGCCCTCCAGGAATATTCCTCTCCTGTGCCAACCTCTTTATCTCAGGGTAGCACTTGCAACCTATGTCCTCAGTTGTTTGCTGGATGCATTCCAACCCCTACAGTTTTTACCATTCGCAACTCGCTCTAGTACCTTGGATGTTATTCCGTGATGTCTTAACAGACGTCCAATCATCCTGCCCCTTCTCGTCACTGTTTTTCGTATGTTTCTTTCCTCTCCGATTCTGCGCAGAACCTCCTAATTCCTTACCTTTTTATCAGTCCACATAAGTTTCAACATTGTTCTGTAGCACCATATCTCAAATGCTTCCATTCTCTTCTGTTCCGGTTTTCCCCACACTTCATGAACCTTTACCAGGCAATGTTGTATTCCAGACGTTCAATTTCAGAAATTTCTTCCCCAAACTAAGACTTATGTTTGTTACTAGGAGACTTCTCGTGGTTAGGAATGCCCTAATTGCCAGTGATAGACTGCTTTTGATGTCCTCCTTGCTCCGTCCGTCATGCATTATTTTGCTGCCTAGGTAGCAGAATTCCTTACTTTCATCTACTTCGTGACCTGTAATCCTGATGTTAAGTTTCTCGCTGCTCTCATTTCTACTACTTTCATTACTTTCGTCTGTCTTCGATTTACTCTCGGTTCATATTCTGTACTCGTTAGACTGTTCATTCCAGTCAGGAGGTCTTGTATTTCTACTTCTCTTTCGCTGTGGATACCAGCTATAGTTTCATCTTGAATTTTAATTCTACTCTTGAACTTTTATTTTGTTTTATTTTTTTATTGTTGTGATACGTTCGTCATAGTGAAGCAAATGAGAATATGCTGGTAGAAGCGGCTATGAAGACATCCATAATGTTAAGCTGTGTAAAATTGCACTACAAGAATATCTTCATGAATTGTCATGTCGTTGCCGCTTACGGAGACAAGAACATGTAGATCTCTTCTCAGAAAACAGGTTCTGTACATGCCGTCCAGTAGAAATTCCTGTAGTACAGCGTGGCATCCAGACAAAATAAGTCTTTTAATTCTTGTATCAACGAGATGCGAAATGCTTTAGGGGTACAACTTGACAAAATACAGTCATAACGTCTGCACGTAATTGGCATAATGTAGTTAATGTATTCAAGTACACGGAAGAAAACAATGGTTACATCACATGCATCACATACGAATATTAAATTACTAGAGCCTTTTTTACTCCCTTCTACGAATACCAGAGGGAGAAAACTCAGACCTGTTACTGCGCGTGGGTCTCTAGGTATTCTATCTTGCGTTTTACGTCTCCACTTTACTTTTGACTAAACCTTACCTGATATCCCTTTTCGATCTTGTCATACAAACACGCGATCTGATCTGCTGAAAATCTCTCTGCACAGGCAGTACATGAAACATCATGCACTACGGCCCATCATTCCCTTTATGGATACAATTCGCATTTATTTGTACTAAAGTGTATCTAACTCTGACTTCTCTCACTTAAAAGAAATTAAATTATTCATTACATTAAAAAAAAGGCAAAGTGCATTGTACCATCCATTTGTATACATGTTTCTTTTCTTTATAAAAACAGATGAGATTGTGTCCGTATTATCTTACTGTAATATAACAGAAATATCAGTTGGACCAAGTCTCCACCGACAAAATTTCCATACACGTAAAGCGGGAAGACATCACCCGCTGAGTTACAATGAGGATGAAAGTGTGTGTCTAGTGATCGTAACGGACGACCATTGAAGACATCAGATTAATTCTCAATTGAGAATAATGACTACCACCAACAGTAGAATGGAATGACGACAATGAAAATTTGTGCCGGACCGGGACTCGAATCCTAATTTCCCAATTATTGCGGGCGGTCGCCTTACCATTTGGCCACACCCAAACTTCCGTATGTCGCCAGCCATACGTCTGCGATCTGTACTCGCACATCGATTATGTGTATTCCCGTACAGACAAGACGTTGTGCTTGAAAGTCGCGTGCCCGGTGTCGGCAGATAAATGCGATATCTGATGTGTTTCATAACGGCTGTGGTTGTCGCAGTGCATCGTCATCAGAGTAACACAGTCACTGCAATATCGCGACCATTGCAGAGGCTTGGACTGCAAATAAGACTATGATAGCTGCCAGAGTTTCTGCAGCGCTAAACGCCTCAGTCGCGATCCCTGTTAGCACCAACACAACACGAAGGGACCTCCAGAAACAGGGCTGAAAAAAAAAAAGGCTCTGAGCACTATGGGACTCAACATCTTAGGTCATGAGTCCCCTAGAACTTAGAACTACTTAAACCTAACTAACCTAAGGGCATCACACACATCCATGCCCGAGGCAGGATTCGAACCTGCAACCTTATCGGTCGCGCGGTTCCAGACGAAGCGCCTAGAACCGCTCGGCCACTTCGGCCGGCCATCCCAGAAACAGGGGATTTCTGGACAGTCTGGAATTCCTAAACCACTTACCAGTGGTGCAGATGACCTTAAAAATACGTAAGCCATAAAACCTGGCCTATGGAGAAAAAGAAGAATGTCATTTGGTCGGATGAGTCTTTTTTCCTACCCTTTCCAACTTCTTGTCTACTTTATTTCACAAGAGTGAAACATGGATTTTGTTTGCTTATGTTTATGGCAGCCATATCGTGGTACTGAATGGGTCGCATGGTTACTCTGCAAGGTCGCATCAATGCCAATGTTTACGTGACCGTTTTGACTGCTCACGTCCATCCCATCGACGAAGCTGTGTTCAAAGGTGAGAGATGCCCTGTTGACACAACTCGCTTCGTGCTACTGACTTTGTGAGCACGAGGATCAATTGTGGCATGTCCCCTGACTAACACAGTCACCAGATATCATAAATCTTGAGCCTACGTGGTCTACATTGGATGGAAGAGTACGTGGTCGCTATCCACCCTTGCCGTCGTTACGTGGACTTGCCACTTCTTTACAGGATGATTCCCTCGGGTAACATAAAGGATCTGTATTCTGAGACGAATGGAAGCAGTTTTGAATGCCGGTGGATTCAGGCACGGTAATGTGTTGTGTTTTTTATACTCCCTTATTGTTGTCCACTCCTGCATGAGAGAACGAATAGTGACCCGTAAATCATATGCGAGAGTAAAAATACATTCCTGTTGCTGCTAAAATTCTTAAGTTTGATTTCTTGAAGTGAATGAAGCCACTAACAGTTTTGTGAACGCATTGGACTACACTATAGAAAATATGATAGCATCGAAACTTATTTTGTCTACTCTAACCAATCGATTTAGATGTATTTGTTAATTTCATATAATGTTCATACTCCTATGTTTGCTCCGTATTCATCTGATTGATTAGACTCTTCTTTTTGTTACCTGTTATATGTTTAGTGCAGAACTTTTCATTTTGCCTACTGATTTAAACTATGTAAATAATTACAGAAAGTTTTATAACAATGTCTTCAGTTAATAGTAATGCTTGACATACGGAATGGAGAAAGCGACCTTTAGGTAATTTGTTAAAATTTAAAAAAATTAAATAATACCTAGATCGCACTTATGTAAGAATATTACAATATAATGAGAATCTAGTTTCGAGTCTAAGTAATAACCATCTCCGTCCGCAGCTTGCGGTAGCGTTCTTGCTTCCGCAGCACGGGTTCCCAGGTTCGATTCCCGGTGAGATCAGGGATTTTCACCTGTCCCTAGATGACTGGGTATATTGTGTCGTCTTCATCATCGTCATTCATCCCCATTATGGTCGGAGGAATTCAACAATAACACACATCTATTAGGACCTTGTCCAGTACAGCGGTGCGGGTCTCCCGCATCGTTCCCCTATGCTCTGTTACGAAGCAAGGGAGTTCATTTCCATTTACAATAACCATCTCCAGATCTGTAAACGAGAAAAATACGGAAATCTGCCTTGGAAAAACCTCTTTGCGAAGTAATATTCAAGGTAAGTGTTACACAGACAAAAACGTATATACTTTTAATATGACCTACCATGCGTATACTGGATGCTGGTTGAACACAAGCCGCATGAATTAGTAACAATCATAGAGCGGTGACTTGCAACTGAGTAGATAGCAACATGAATCAGAAATTAGTGTTAACAGCTACAATAAAGCTGAGCCAGTCAGTACAACTGATGTAGAAATACACAAACACAAACTAAAATCTTAACAACAAAATGTCCGTGCCAAATAAAGTCAAAAATTTTGTAACGCTGTCCCCATCAGCCACTTTATAATTTCTACGTTTATTTGGTATGCGAAAACTTTTTTGCTAAGATATTGGTGCTGGTGTCGCCTTCGCCAGCACACCGGTCGCACTAGGAAACGTTGTATAGCAGACGCCGAACTAAGCGCGCCTATGACAAGAGAAGACCAAGACCCGCCCCTAGGCTACACGCCGATAACGCCCCCCTGGGCAACGTGCATATATATATATATATATATATATATATATATATATATATAATATATATATATATATATATATATATACCTGTCTCACTCGCTCGAGCTCAGTACGTTGCATCGGGACTCAGTTCGGATTGCATCTCAATACATCGCACTGTGACCTAGTCTTCCACAATGATAGTCGTCATCACGCTCCTTAGATAGCTGCGAGGGAACGTTAGTCATTGTATATAGTTAGGATACGGACACGAGACTCAAGAATTGGTACATGATATTTGATTGGTGTTAACCACAGAACTGCAGACAGGACATTACTAAATTAAGTACTCTACTGGTTACTGTTTTAAAATGTATTTTAAAAACATGAGCATTTTATGTTGTATTTAGAGGAAACCGGCCACCCACCTATCATACCATCCTCTCGACATCCAGCCAGAAACCAGAAACATTACATGAAGGCACTGTCACAGCATTATTTACTTGCTTTTGTCTTTTCTTACAGATACACAACTTCGCTCAGGTTTGTTGTTGCTATTACTAGCAAATTTCTCTCTCATGTTGCTTTCTACAGATATGCATATAACTGCTTAATCATTATTACTGGTATATACAGTTTATTTTCACATTGATTTAATATGTGCATTGTAGGTCACATTAAAAGCAGAATGATTTTTATTATGTGACACTGTAAAATAGACTGTGATACAAGTTAATTTTTTATGTTTGGTGGTTTTTTACCTACGACATTGAATACTGCTATGTTTACCAGGCAGTAGGTTAAACTTCATATTTTTTGTTTTCTTCAAACATTTTCAAGTTGAATATTACTTTCTAATGACGTTTTTCAGCCGATTTTCTGTACTTCGCTTCTTTACAGATCAGAGGATGGTTGTTTCCCATAGCCGAAACTTACTAGTCATCATCTTTTAACCGTATTATTTCAATGCGATCAAAGCATTAATCGATATTTGCAATTGTTTTAAAAAATTTAACGTTTGTATTTAAGGTTAAAGTGCGCTATATCCATAACCATTAGTATTCACCTCCCCGTTAATGAACTACAGCCCCCTAACAACTTTACCATCCACGTTGTACCCGTCAGAGTGGAAGACGTGTTATAACCAATACATTTACAGTCCCGAAATACACACCCTAATGGACGCATACACTGACTTGGTATAAAATTCCAGGTGGTGGTTCGTATCTTTATTTTATGATATGCACTGAAGATGTAAAGAAACTGGCGCACTTGCGTAATATCATGTACGGCCCTTGCGAGCACGCAGAAGTGCCACAACACAACGTGGCACGTACTCGACTAATGTCTAAAAGCAGTACTGGAGGGAACAGACGCCGTGAATCCTGCAGCGCTGTCCATAAATCCGTAAGATTACGAGGGTGTGGAGATATCTTCTGAACATGATGTTGCAAGGCGTCCCAGATATGCTCAATAGTGATCATGTCCGAGGAGTTTGGTATCCAGCGGAAGCGTATAAATTCAGAAGAGTGTTCATGGAGCCACTATGTAGCAATTATGGACGTGTGGAGTGTCGTATTGTCCGGCTGGAATTGCCTAAGTCGTTTGGAATACACAGTGGACACGAATGGATGCAGGTGAACAGACAGGATGCTTATGCATTGTCACCTGTCAGAGTTGTATCTAGACGTATCAGGGTCCCATATCACTCCAACTGCACACACACCACCCCATTACAGAGCCTCCACCAGCTTGAACAATCCGCTGAGGACATGCATCTTCCATGGCTTCGTGAGGTTGTCTCCATACCGTAACACGTCCATTCGCTCGATACAATTATAAACGAGACACGTCCGACCATGCAACATGTTTCCAGTCATCAACAGTCCAATGTTGGTGTTGGCTGACCCAGGCGAGGCGTAAAGATTTGTGCTGTGAGTCATCAAGGGTGCAACGAGTGCGCCTTCTGCTCCGAAGGCCCATATCGATGATATTTCGTAGAGTGGTTCGCACGCTGACACTTGTTAACGGCCCAGCAGTAAAATCTGCAGCAATTTGCGAAATAGTTTCACTTCTGTCACGTTGAACGATTCTCTTCAGTCGCTCATGAAATGGTCGTATGAGAAAATCCTCACTTCACCGCTACCCCGGAGATGGTGTGTCCCATCGCTCGTGCGCAGACTGTAGCATCACGTTCAAACTCACTTAAATCTTGATAACCTGTCATCATAGCAGCAGTAACCGATCTACCAAATTCGCCAGACACTTGTCCAATATAGGCGTTGCCGACAGCAGCATCGTATTCTATCTGTTCACATATCTCTGTATTTGAATACGCGTGCCTATACCAGTTTCTTTGGCGCTTGAATGTATTTCCCGGCGGAGTGCAAAACAACGTAATGTAATCGAATTAAAGCAGGTGATATAAAGAGATTAGAATAGGGAATAAGATGTTCAATGGAGTCTACAGGTTTTTCTGTACGGGAACTAAGTAACTAACAATGACAGAAAATAGTAAGCATAATGAATAAAGATTGCTATTACCAAATAAATATTTTCGAAAAGCAAGAACTATTGTAACATAGTTTATAAATTTAAGAGTTAATAGTTATTTCTGAAATAATTCGTATGAAATGTAATCTTATACGAAGTTAGACGTGGGTGTTAAGCTGTATAGACTAGAATAGTTTCGCACGTTGAAACTCAGCCCAATTCGATCTATCATCACTCAGGCGTAAAATAATTCGCAGCTGTCTGTAATTTAATTGAGGTTGGGCTAAGTGGGGCCACCTGTGTATGGCGCAATTCATTTCTGAAATTAACGTCGAATGTCACGACCTACATTCATAATTAAATCTCTGAACATTTGTTTTATCAGTACGATGCGTCGAAAGTTTTAGATAAATACAGAAGTTCTGGTGGCGTATGACAATAGGGAAGGTTTGTCTTTACAGAGATTATCCAGTGGTACTGATTAGACGGAAAGAATACATTGTGTCGGAAGCCTTCCGCATCACAATTTGTAGAAATTGGTCTGGCGAACGGAACAATTCAGGACAAAGTCTATGCTTCTCTCCCTCGTCATACCACTACAGCATGTAAACAAATGAAGTTAGTAAAAGTTGTTGTGGAAATTATTGAGACAACATTATCTAACCCTTTTTAGAAAATTAATATATTATTTTTAGGAAGTGTTGACAATATTATGACAAAAGGCATCAGCTTTCTCAGTAGCGAGATTCTTAATTTCTTTGTAGAATACAATTGTTGATACTTTCACGGACACTTCTTGACTTGTTGCCTGTTGGTGATCATAACTAGATCTTCGACCGACAGTCATTATTGGTCTTTCTGACGTTTCGTCAGAAGGAGCGCCAGTCATTGTCAGAAAATTACTTTTGATTGGTGATGAGTTTATTCAAGACGCTTTCAAACAAAACAGAGAATGAAACTACGTGGCTTTCAAAATTTCATAGAGTTTTAGCCTGGGTGTGCCGATTCTGAGTGGTGCACGGCAACATATCTCGACTTCTCTGACTTTCCCTTTATTAGTTAATAATCATCCAGTATACATGCGACCCGACCCGACATTGATATTCCTACAAAAGAATATTTCAAGCTCATTCATCAGCCTGACTCATGGCAATCGCACAGTCGACACAAAGTACGGTCAAAGGATTTTACGAAAAGAAAGGCAATGGGAGAAATGAAAATAAATGAGGGAGAGAGAAAGCAGCATAAAGAATCCCGGCTCAAGTAGAGATTCTCCTCAGATGGACACAGAAGAGCCCCGCAGTGAATAAAGATGTAGTATTTGCCTAAAGGAGTGATGCTGTGAGTGCTCAAGAGAGACTTTCTTCGAAGGACCTTACTTTTTTTGCAGCAAACCGTGCTCCAACGCCGGAGAAATAATGACTTTGGCGCTGCGAGGGCTATTAAAGGAACAGTGCCTCTGCGCCTTCAGTACAGTCGAGACGAACGGCTCGCAGTTAATGGTTGCTAAAGTCGCTCGCAAGGGGTGTGAAAAAGCTTCTCGTTCTGTCAATCTATCGCTCTATGACAGTCTCGCAGGAAAATTACTCCTTCTATACTTAACGTAAAAGCGCTATTATTACTGACGGGAAACCAAAACATTACTGAGGCGGCGTGAGCTGGTTGGGGAGTGCTGAACTATCATAGTTATACATACTTAAATAGTAGTTGATTATCAAAAAACAATTGAACACTTTACAATTAGTAAAATACACATCTTAATAGTGGGAGCAATGATGACTGGTAAATAACGCAGTTAAAACGAAGGATCACCACATTACTGAATACAATTCGTAAAATTGGTGGATCTTTTTGAAAAATAAGAAAAAAGTCTCAACACGTTGGCGGACTCAAAATAACGTCTCTCTGTGCCTTACTTACCAAAACAATTTAAACTACTAACTAGCTGTAGCAAGAATTATTAGTTGCAATACTACGTTGATCGTTAACGGACAATTGCAATAAAAGGATTTCAGTTGATCAAACAAATAACTACACACAGCAGCTGCACAAACGGCTTAAGGCCTAATGATAAATGTCTATCACTGCGAATCTCTTCCCAGTAATTAAATTTTACATACAAATTTCTTTAAGAAACAAGATGCCTCCCCCCTAAAGACCAGATTACAGCCACACAGACCAATATCAAGTTAACAAATTCTTACTACTCAAAAACCAGTAGTAATACTTAAGACAGATACAGACTAACAGAGTCAACGGCCGGCGGCGTTGGAAACAAGTGTTACAACGGGAGATGTTGATTTCGGATATATACGAAATCTGGCTAAGAATATATTCTGCTCATTATAAATTATTTTCAAAGTCCTCAAGCTTACGTACAAAGATGGTTCCGTGAGCTGACAGACTATCACGTTTATCGCAAACACCAGATAAAAGGCGTGAAGTTTGTCAGACCACGACAAATTGCCTAGAACATATAGGGAACCGCAAATGGCTGAGCCAGGCTTATTCTAAAAGCTGCTTCTAGATGGTGGTGCTGAGATTTACTTAAGCAGAACTTAGAAGGAATTAGCTGCAGGAAATTATAAATATAAAGGCCTGTGGCGGGTATTATGCACAATTGAAATATAGAACGCCAAAGTAAGAAAAACGTTTCATCTCATTGGGTTAAAGGCAAGCAAATAATAGCAGTAGTCGTTCAAATATACAAAAACAATTAGTCCGGCCCGGCAGGTAGAGAGGGCTAACAAGAAAATCACAACACACTTACTACACAGGCAAGTAATAACAAGCAATGCAGATGTATTACAAAGATTGATAATGAAACGATGAAAGCCTCCTTCTAGATGTCCTCTCCTTCTAGATGTGTTGCTTAGAAGGAGGTGGATGGTACTTTGGGACATGCCTTTTACAGGTCTGCCCACGCTGACTTATATCTGCAGGCTGACCTCACCATCCGGCTCAACGGTAAAGGGTACTTCGTATCTTGGTTCACAGGACCCATGTCATCTCAGACTCTGAGAGTTTGTCAGCTGAGTAAGTGCATCTCGAAACTACCAGAATGGTTATAGTAGTCAAAGACAGATTAGACGTGCTTTGCGCTATAGACCAATGAGTGATCATAGTACTGAGGTGGCATGAAAGTTTACGGCTTTTTTGCCTTAAGAGGGATCATTTCGAACACGACTGGGCGTATTTTGCGGAACTGCCATGTCATGATGATCTCTCCATCGGCAAAAGCTTCAGGAACAGTCCTCCATTCGGATCTCCGAGAGGGGACTGCCATGGGGCAGGTGACCATGAGATAAAGATTGAATAACCAATGAAAGGCTAACGTTCTACGAGTCGAGGTGTACAACGTCCTAAGCTTGAGATATGGAAGTTAGCAAATCTGAAAAGAGAATTGCAAAGGCTCAGTATAGATATAATAGGGGTCAGTGAAGTGATACCGAAAGAGGAAAAGGATTTCTGGGCAGATGAGTATAGGGCAATATCAACGGCAGCAGAAAATGGCATAACCGCGTAGAATTCATCGTGAGTAGGAAGGTAGGGCAGAAAGTGTGTTACTCTAAAGCATTCAGTGATAGGGCTGTTCTTATCGGAATCGACAGCAAACCATCACCAATAACGATAGTTCAGGTATACATGCCGACGTCGCAAGCTGAAGATGAAGAGATAGAGGAAATATATGAGGATTTTGGAAGGATAATAAAGTACGTAAGGGAAGATGAAAATCTAATAGTCATAGTGGACTGGACTGCAGTTGTAGGGAAAGGAGTAGAAGAAAAGATTGTGACAAGAAGTGAGAGAGAAGAAAAACTAATTAGTTTCTGTAATAAATTTCAGCTAGAAATAGCGAAAACGCTGTTCAAGAAGCACATGAACTGGAGGTATGCTTGGAAAACGCCTGGTGATATGGGAAGATTTCAGTTAGATTACATCACGGTCACACAGAAACTCCGAAATTAGATACTGTTACAAGGCTTACCCGGGTGCAGATATAGATAACGATCACAATGTACTAGTGATGAAGAGCAGGCTGAAGTTTAAGTGATTAGTCCGGAAGAATCAATACGGAAGTACTAAGGAATGATGAGATACGCTTGAAGTTCTCTAACGCTAAGCACCTAAGAATTAGCTCAATAGGCAGTACAGTAGAAGAGGAATAGACGTCTCTAAAAAGGTCAATCACAGAAGTTGGAAAAAAAACATAAGTACAAGGAAGATAACTGTGAAGAAATCATTGGTAACAGAAGAATTACTTCAACTGATGGATGAAACAAGGACGTACAGAAATGTTCAGGGAAATTCAGGAGGACTGAAATACAAGTTACTGAGGAATGAAATAAATAATAAGTGCTGGGAAGCTACGACGAAATGGCTGCTTGAAAAATGTGAAGAAATCGAAAAGAAATGACACTCGGAAGGACTGATTCATTATAAAGGAGAATCAAAACCACCTTCAGTAAAAGCAGAAGCAAGGGAGGTAGCATTAAGTGTGCAATAGGAATCTCACTGTTAAATGCAGTGGAGTAAGCGGATAGTTGGAGGGAATACACTTAAGCCCTCTATGAGGGGAAGATTTCTCTCAAGTGGTAGCAGAAGAAACAGGACTCTATTTAGAAGATCATAGGATTTGTCGACCTGCGAAAGAATGTAGGTTGCAAGTGCTGCTCTGAGATGAAGAAGTTGGCTCAGGAGAGGAATATTCGTGGCGGGCCGCATCAGACCAGTCAGAAGACTGATGACTAAAAAAAAAATTGTAAAGTGTGTTTTTCGTACACTATCTGAGATCCTTTTAGGTTTCGTAAAGGATGATCTTGGTTTGCGTAAGGGCGGTGTTTACATTGGCATGTCATCGGCGCACTGAGTATAAGCAGCACGGTTGCTTGTAGCCGCACTAATCCGCCTTTACGAAACATTGTCTTGGCACGGTCGTAATACGGAATATAACAGCACGGAGATTCAGGCATAAACTTTCAGCTATTGTTGTTGTTGTTGTGGTCTTCAGTCCTGAAACTGGTTTGATGCAGCTCTCCATGCTACTCTATCCTGAGCAAGCTTCTTCATCTCCCAGTACCTACTGCAACCTACATCCTTCTGAATCTGCTTTGTGTATTCATCTCTTGGTCTCCCCCTATGATTTTTACCCTCCACGCTGCCCTCCAATACTAAATTGGTGATCCCTTGATGCCTCAGAACATGTCCTACCAACCGATCCCTTCTTCTGGTCAAGTTGTGCCACAAACTTCTCTTCTCCCCAATCCTATTCAATACTTCCTCATTAGTTATGTGATCTACCCATCTAATCTTCAGCATTCTTCTGTAGCACCACATTTCAAAAGCTTCTATTCTCTTCTTGTCCAAACTATTTACCGTCCATGTTTCTCTTCCATACATGGCTACACTCCATACAAATACTTTCAGAAATGACTTCCTGACACTTAAATCTATACTCGATGTTAACAAATTTCTCTTCTTCAGAAACGCTTTCCTTGCCATTGCCAGTCTACATTTTATATCCTCTCTACTTCGACCATCATCAGTTATTTTGCACCCCAAATAGCAAAACTCCTTTACTACTTTAAGTGTATCATTTCCTAATCTAATACCCTCAGCATCACCCGACTTAATTCTACTACATTCCATTATCCGCGTTTTGCTTTTGTTGATGTTCATCTTATATCCTCCCTTCAAGACACCATCCATTCCGTTCAACTGCTCTTCCAAGTCCTTTGCTGTCTCTGACAGAATTACAATGTCATCGGCAAACCTCAAAGTTTTTATTTCTTCTCCAAGGATTTTAATACCTACTCCGAATTTTTCTTTTGTTTCCTTTACTGCTTGCTCAATATAGAGATTGAATAACATCGGGGAGAGGCTACAACCCTGTCTTACTCCCTTCCCAACCACTGCTTCCCTTTCATGTCCCTCGACTCTTATAACTGCCATCTGGTTTCTGTACAAATTATAAATAACCATTCGCTCCCTGAATTTTACCCCCCGCCACCTTTAGAATTTGAAAGAGAGTATTCCAGTCAACATTGTCAAAAGCTTTCTCTAAGTCTACAAATGCTAGAAACGTAGGTTTGCCTTTCCTTAATCTTTCTTCTAAGATAACTCGTAAGGTCAGTATTGCCTCACGTGTTCCAGTATTTCTACGGAATCCAAACTGATCTTCCCCGAGGTCGGCTTCTACTAGTTTTTACATTCGTCTGTAAAGAATTCGTGTTAGTACTTTGCAGCTGTGGCTTATTAAACTGATTGTTCGGTAATTTTCACATCTGTCAACACCTGCTTTCTTTGGGATTGGAATTATTATATTCTTCTTGAAGTCTGAGGGTATTTCGCCTGTTTCATACATCTTGCTCACCAGATGGTAGAGTTTTGTCAGGAATGGCTCTCCCAAGGCCGTCAGTAGTTCCAATGGAATGTTGTCTACTCCGGGGGCCTTGTTTCGACTCAGGTCTTTCAGTGCTCTGTCAAACTCTTCACGCAGTATCGTATCTCCCATTTCATCTTCATCTACATCCTCTTCCATTTCCACTTCCATAATATTGTCCTCAAGTGCATCGCCCTTGTATAGACCCTCTAAATACTCCTTCCACCTTTCTGCTTTCCTTTCTTTGCTTAGAACTGGGTTTCCATCTGAGCTCTTGATGTTCATACAAGTGGTTCTCTTATCTCCAAAGGTCTCTTTAATTTTCCTGTAGGCAGTATCTGTCTTACCCCTCGTGAGATAAGCCTCTACATCCTTACCTTTGTCGTCTAGCCATCCCTGCTTAGCCATTTTGCACTTCCTGTCGATCTCATTTTTGAGACGTTTGTATTCCTTGTATCTCCAGGGTTCTTCCATGTATACAACCTTCTATCATGATTATTAAACCAAGTGTTAGCTGTGATTAAGTTGTGCTCTGTGCAAAATTCTACCAGGCGGCTTCCTCTTTCATTTATTAGCCCCAATCCATATTCACCTACTACGTTTCCTTCTCTCCCTTTTCCTACACTCGAATTCCAGTCACCCATGACTATTAAATTTTCGTCTCCCTTCACTATCTGAATAATTTCTTTTATTTCATCATACATTTCTTCAATTTCTTCGTCATCTGCAGAGCTAGTTGGCATATAAACTTGTACTACTGTAGTAGGTGTGGGCTTCGTATCTATCTTGGCCACAATAATGCGTTCACTATGCTGTTTGTAGTAGCTTACCTGCATTCCTATTTTCCTATTCATTATTAAACCTACTCCTGCATTACCCCTATTTGACTTTGTGTTTATAACCCTGTAGTCACCTGACCAGAAGTCTTGTTCCTCCTGCCACCGAACTTCACTAATTCCCACTATATCTAACTTTAACCTATCCATTTCCCTTTTTAAATTTTCTAACCTACCTGCCCGATTAAGGGATCTGACATTCCACGCTCCGATCCGTAGAACGCCAGTTTTCTTTCTCCTGATAACGACATCCTCTTGAGTAGTCCCCGCCCGGAGATCCGAATGGGGGCCTATTTTACCTCCGGAATATTTTACCCAAGAGGATGCCATCATCATTTAATCATACAGTAAAGCTGCATGCCCTCGGGAAAAATTACGGCCGTAGTTTCCCCTTGCTTTCAGCCGTTCGCAGTACCAGCACAGCAAGGCCGTTCTGGTTATTGTTACAAGGCCAGATCAGTCAATCAATTAGACTGTTGCCCTTGCAACTACTGAAAAGGCTGCTGCCCCTCTTCAGGAACCACACGTTTGTTTGGCCTCTCAACAGATACCCCTCCGTTGTGGTTGTACCTACGGTACGGCTATCTGTATCGCTGAGTCATGCAAGCCTCCCCACCAACCGCAAGGTCCATGGTTAAGATAGTGTTATTAAGGGAACTATTACAGCTGAACAAGCAAGTAAGCTTATGAACTAGGATGGTGGTTTTTGTTTACATTCTGCATGTGTGTGTATGTGTGTGTGTGTGTGTGTGTGTGTGTGTGTGTGTGTGTTTGTGTGTGTATGTGTATGTGTGTTATCTTTACGGAGTTTCTCTGAAAACCGAGGTTTTAAATTCGCTTGCACAGCGCTTACTTGCTGCAATTTTGCCTTGTCAAAATATCGGCGCTTCTCGACGACATCACCCGGGCTTGTTACCATAAGGTATTTGATCTCCTACGCTCTGCTTGTGCGCATGCTGCTGCTCATATGCTCTCTTGCGGTTGGTGTCCTCTAGTATCGCAACAATGGGACAGAGATGCAGACAGGGCAGATACTATTAACTCAGTGTCTGGAATATCACGCATGCATACAAAAAACTCTAGCTGCAGTTCTTGTTACGGTGATACTTTCGATAATTGCAGTGGAGTTATATCGCACAAATGAAATGTCATGGTGCAACTTAATTGATTAGTCCAACGCTAGGCCTATGATCAATGAGTATTGTTTTCCAGCATATGTATAATGGAGTCACTCAGAGCTGTCCCATGTGTAAGTGTGTCGCTTCAGGCTTACCCGATGTACTGATTTTAGAAATAGTTCTCGGACGAGGCGTCAGATGTTGTGAAATTTCCATAACATTTCACCAACAAAACTGACCAACATCTTCGGGTACCTCTTATATCAAGCAGCACGGTGGTCACAAGAGACCTTCTCAACCAAATTGTATGTCATGCAGGACAGATATGTGTGGGAACTGTCACACAATCAGCTTGAGACCATGCATCCAAGTTTCTGTCAAGAATAACACGGAAAAGAATAAAAAAGTAGAAGAGCTGTTAGGTGATGATCATTTTGGGTGTGAGAAAGGTAAAGTCGCCAGAGAAGCAGTTTTGATGTTCCGCTCAGTAATGGAAGCAATATTTAGGAAATTTAAGGCACATTCATATAATTTGTCAATATATAAAAAAATTTCGACAGTATAAAATCTTGCGGAATGTGTAACATAATAGGGGAAGATTAAAAAGGGAGTAAAACAAAAATGGAATTTATTGCCACTTCAGTTCACTTTATGTGTCTAAAAAGCAACGACTGACATAAGAGGATCGGGAGTGCGATTAAAATTCAGGGTGAACAGATATCAGTGATATGATTCTCTGATTACTTAGTGAAAGTGAAGTACAATTACAGGACCTGTTAACTACCGAGGGGGTTTGTGCATTCTTCGTACGTTAGTGAAAGTACGGTACACTTTCTACTCCACACTAATCCATCACGAATCCATAACTTCAGTCGAGCCATATTTACAGAATGCCAAATTTATTAGTATTTTGCCGGCCGAAGTGGCAGAGCGGTTCTAGGCGCTTCAGTCCGGAACCGCGCTGCTGCTACGGTCGAAGGTTCTAATCCTGCCTCGCTCATGGATGTGTGTGATGTCCTCAGGTTAGTTAGGTTTAAGTAGTTCTAAGTTCTATGGGACTGATGACCTCAAGTGTTAAGTCTCATAGTGCTCAGAGCAATTTTTATTAGTATTTTATTACTATTTTAATCTGTTTAATTGACCAGCCTGGCCACAGGAAGTATGCGTCCAGCAGAAGGGATCTCTGGTGTATGAATATCTGCCAACTTTGTGTGATAAGGTAATTTGTTTTATTATTTAAATTAAATGATTTCTTATGATGAAGTACACAATTTCTAATCTAATTGTAATAAACAAAACTATTTTATCAGTTTTTGTTTTGTTTTGCTTTCACTGATTTGCAGATTTTCTGCCATTTACGCTGTTTGTCATTTCCTACAGCTTGTTTGCAACCCCCACCATTACCTTCACTACAGTCATCTTCAAGACTGTATTTCTGCTCCCTCTGTGAATCATGGTCGCCGCACTGAATGGCTTCTTCTTCTTCATCAGAACCGTCATCATCTCGCTTTCAATATTCTATTTCATTATAGGTTTTCGTAATGGATAGCTCACAAAGTTCTTCAATTATGATGGTTTTAAGCGTCGTGATGAAAAAAAATGTCTTGTGTACTTCATACATCCATTTCTTCCGAAATCAGACGCTAAACATTAGTTATAGTAGCGAAAGTAGAGAAACTAAGCAGGAAAACTTTTACCTATGACACCAGAGCCCGGTGTTTTTAGTACGCTAATGTTACACATTTAGTTTTAATCTTCTGTTTGGTGCGCTACATGTATTCTAGAATGGACAAAACCGTTGCCCAAGCAATAATGAAGAAACAGCTGTTTTCAATACCAAGCAAACGATCTAAGCTCGCAAAAATTTAACTTAATTTAAATTCGGCGTATTTTATACGCAAGCGCGCCAGCAGGAGGGTTCAATAGGATGAACATTCTAATGACCATACACTGTTGATTGAGAGCAAAACCGGCGGACGAACCAATTAGAGCATAAAAATCAGGCATAAGGACACTCTGGGCAAATCAAAACATCTAACATTGGCCGTAATTTGAGGAAGGAATTTTTGATACTGTACGTCTGGAGCACATCACTGTGTGTAATTAGTCACAGATGTGGGAAAACCAGAAAAGAAGAGAATCGAGACATTTGAGATGTGGCGCTGTAGATGTATGCTGAAAATTCAGTTGTCTGATAAGATAAAAAATAACGAGCTTCTCCGAAAAATCAGCGACGAAAAAATATGTAGAAAACGCTGACAAGATGAAGCGACAAAGCGAGAAGACATCAGACATCAAGTATTAACCTCCGTGGAACTTAAGGAAGGTGTAGTGGCTAAAAATTGTAGAGATTGACAGAGACAGGACTATTTCCGCCAACTAACTGTGGATGTTCGGTGCAAGCGCTACTCTGAGATTGGCAAAGGACAGGAGTTTGTGGTGGGCATTATCAACCCAGTAAGAGGACTGATGACCCAAAAAAAGGTTAGGCCACTTTTGAGGAACTTAGTGTATCGTTCGTAATGGGAAGGCGTCAGAAACCAAGGTAATACCGCCTTACCTCTAGGCAGAGGACGTGTTAGATGCGTAATACTGACCTGACGGGTCTGTGAGTAGTAGTATGAGGCCGTAGTCAGACACTCACTTGGGTACAGTGGCGACATAGTTAGAAACTTTTCCCTTTAGCTTAATACAGAGACACATACAGATGTCAGTGATGCACTCTCTGGCAGTTGATCCCACTCATTAATAAACAAAATGACATTTGCGTAAATTGATCTCGTACTGTATCAATAAGTTTCGTTACACTTCCATTTGTTGTTGTAATTTTACAAACACTATTTAAAGTTTAACCCTCAAACTGCTCTTCAACCACTGAAAAAATGTCTTTCAAATTCTACTCCTTCTACATTCATTTAATTGCTGAAATGTTATTTCAAAGCGACCTACCCATTTATTCTCCTTAAATGTACACTCCGCGAGACACGTCTCGTTGTTTGCCCGAAGGTGTACTATATATCGCTGTTACTTACCCCCCTTGTCTGTTGTCGAGTAGACGCTGGAAAAATAAACTCCAATACGTAGATCACACCGTCATTGTGAGATATATGAGTGCTTCTATGTGGGACGGTCGTTTTCGGAAGATTACGGAAACCTCTCTCGGTAATGACAATGTAAGAAGGATGCTCCCATTGTTCTTAGGATACCGTCGATTGTAACGTGACAGTATTGCAATCACACTGCTACTTTTGACACCTGAACGACGTAAGGTAGAAATTTATTTTAAAATGTAATCGAATATTGTACATACTATAGTTTTATGAAACAATTCCATACTGCTTATTTTCAGGTTTTCATGCTGCACGAGCGCGGATAGCAGCAACACGGCTTCGTATACTTCGCTGAGAGCGTAAATTCGCCACGATGGTCAGAGCGAGTCCGTAACCGACAAACAGGAACTGCGACAAGATACCATGGGTGGTATAACCGTTTTGTTCCATTTTCCGCGGACCATTGTGAATGTGACTGTAAAAAAGACAAGAGATGTGTGATTTTTATCTTTTGTGATGTTCAGATGCCATTTGTATATCATTCAGAAAAGATGCTTGCTTTATGACTCATCATGAACCACGAAAGTGATTAGTTGCAACCGTGAATTTTCATTACTGCTGGAAGTTGAAAATAGATGCTTTTTTATGAAACGAGAGAGTTACATTGTACGAAGAATTTGCTGTAGGAAACTCCCTGGCAGCTGTGGGGACGGAGCGTGCGTCACGCTTGGATAGCTCAGATGATAGACCACTTTCTCGCTCAAGGCAAAGGTCCCGTGTTCGAGTCTTGGTACGACACACAGTTTGAATCTGCCAGGAAGTTTCATATCAGCGTACACTCCGCTGCAGAGCGAAAATTCCGTTCTTGATGTAGGAAGTTCCCAATTTATTAGTCAGTAGTATAAAAAAGTATTTCTATAAATTTACGAGGTATGTGAAAAAATCGTTACGTATTACTGCTAGTCGTCGCAGTGCTATGAAGATATCTGCAGCTCGAGATACTTACGAAGTTCAAATGCCACTAAAAAGAAATAGAGAAATGAAATAACAGTGTTGAATCCACCAAAGACTGGAAGAGGTTAACATAATCAAATTCCGAATTTGAATAATATCTCATGCACTAAGCACCAATTATTTCCGTGACTGACGCGATAGCAACGAAAAATAAACACCTTTCTGAGGCTGTTATGCTGTTATCTGACGTTGTCGTCAGTACTGAAAAACTTCCTAGATGTTAGTAATAGGTATATACCCTAATAATCTGTAAACAAAGAGAGATCATACTCATATGCAGCTACATAAATAAAAATACATACATCAAATATGATTTATGCGGCACCTCTATAAACTTTTATACAAAACGTAGTGTATCATGCGCCGATGCTACATCCTGAGAGCCCCAGACTGATCAACAACACTCAAGAACCGAACTGTCTAGTGACTTATAATATATCTATCGTGGGAAAATTACATTGCTTTAGGCTTCTGCCAGTGAATATCAGTCTGGTACTTGACATTTGTTGCAAAACTTTTTAAATGTTCGTTAGATCTTAGATGAAAATGTATTAGAATGATAGATTGTAAGCCGCACAATATAAAAATAATGACGATAGACGAGAAATTCTTCTGCTTTTAGAAAACATTTCTTTATCTTTTCCTTGGTCGAATATATTTCAGCTCACGTAACTGATTTCTGGAAATACGCGATGTTGTATGATAGCAGTTCCAAACGAAAATTAGATAAAACCATTTTATGGGTGTAAAAATCCCATTTTTTACATTACTGTATCATTATATTGGAAATCTCGCATAGAATCGACGAATGATGTAAGTTGAACGTTTGAAATAATGGGTCTACTGATGTAATCCTACAGGTTTCCATGGGGTTTCCGAAGTGAAAGGGAAATATCACTAATTTAAATAGTGTACATTGTTCTTCGGATTTTCCGATTACCTCCAAAAAATTGTTTCAAATAAGAAGCTATCTTACTAGTTAACGTTCTAAGAAAACTAACTAACAACGTTTAATGTGATCATCGTGGTCTTCTGCTTCATGCAATGTGTTCTTCGCCCTGTTGCGGTTGTCTAACTTCTTATTTCCTTAATTTAATTGATCACATTCGATGTAAGTCGCAACTGTGTCATTCATGATTACTTATGTAGTTGTTGCAATTTTTCATAAATTAAATTATGAATGACTCAGTTGCAGATTTTCCCAAAACGTTATGATGATGAGCTAAATTAAGGATATATCGAGTCTGATATTCGCAACATGGTAGAGGACATAACACATGAAACAGAAGGGTAGTTGATTATTTCCGGTAGAAATTTAACTAATTAGATGGCTTCTTAGATAGCTTCCCATATGTAAAAATTTTTCGGGCTTCAGAAAACTTGAAACAACAATTTATTTTTAAATTCAATATGCAGCGCTGAAATATTTCGTGAATTCTTTATCATTTCTTTGATGTTATTGTCATAGCGTTTGTGGAGGCATAAAATGCAGCTGCTGTTGCTTTTAGCAACGGCACCAAAATTTTTCACTCAAAAGTGTTGTCATAAGAGATGTTGCATATTCAGATTTCAATTAAAGATATTTTCGATGACAATGTGAAAAATGTTTGGATAAGAAATGTAAGACAAGAAGAATTTGTTTTGCCAAAACATACGAGACCAAGTTCTACAATTTGCACTGCAAACACGACCGCTTTTTTAAAAATAAAATACCCAGGGAAGACAAATAGTGAGTCTCTCCGCCTGAATGTGTGTATTACGTTACATTACATTTTGTTTACGAAGAAAGTCAACCGTCAGTACCTGCTCCTAGAATGAATCCTTCACAGATTTTCCTGAGTTACCCTAGAATTTCTTAGCTTTTCGATCTCCCTATTTATCCTATTTATTACAGAAACAAGGAGATGTTGTTGGATACAAGTATGTGTTGTTGGATAAATGACAGTTTTAATGATTTGAAATAGGGTACGAGATTGCGTAGTCACTGTGTTTGAAAAAATACTGTATGAAGATGATCTTTTAAGTTATACCATCCATCGCTAGATAGAGTTCTTCAAACTGCACAATCATGCTGTAAAATTTCTCATTTGTTATTGTTAAAACAACGACTGTCCAGAAATTAGTCGTAGTGAATTTTCAATTAGCTTTTGAAGGAAATGTGTTGCGAAAAAGTAGAAATATATAGTGAATGATTTTTGTTTCTTTTTTGTTTCTGACGATTAGGAAAAGTTATAAGTGAACGAAGTTTTTCTGGTAGCTTCGTGTAACTTTCGGTAATCAACCACATGAATGACAGACTGTGTACCGTCGGTTTGGAGAATTTTGTCAAGCCGTGTTTCGATTGTCACTGAATTTCTTGGCGGTCGATCAAAATCGTTAAATGCTGTTTCAGTGTCCAACACGATAGTAGAAGTTCAGTCATATCAAAGGCAATAGTACATTCGGACCATTTGTGGACAAGATCTGCTCCCGGTGGGCCTAACACGAATTGAACGAAGCTCATAAACAGGCATGTCTCATGTGGTGTAAGGAAATGCTCAGAAAATGCGGGTGAGGATATTCTTACACAACATAGTAACAAGAGTGTAAGAAGCATACATTCGTTCTAGCCGGTAACGAATTAGTAGTGAACTGTTTCAGCAGTCTCCTGAGATAAAGGGAAACTAACAAATGTGGGTAGTTCGCAGTGCACTACCAAGAATAGATTCAACGAAAACATTCAAAAGATTATACAAACAATAACACTCATTGCTAAATGGTACGGAATAATCTATTTACCACGAATCAGGAGAAACATGTCACGCAGCATGCGAAGCAATTGACTGTTTTAATTAACATTGAACTGTCGTCTCACCTCCCGTATCCATAAGATTTATCCCTTGTCGACATTTTTTTCATTTATTACCAACGTCAGTCAGTAAATGCCTTGTCAGCGATTAAGAAGCAAGTTTCGTACAGAAGTTGTAGCATTTTTTCGGTGCCATATCTACGAGGTGTCAACATCAGCATAGGAAAAATAAAAGAAAAAAATGTGGTTTTCTGAACCGTTCCCAAAGCAGGCTGAAGTGTACAACTTCTAAAAGCGAATACTTTTGTGGACAGTAAAACAATTGGTAGCAAATAATCCTTTCTTTCCACGCACGATAACAAATATTCTAAATAAAGTGTGTTTCTTTATAGCATACGACCTCTCACGCTAGTAATTACCTCTTTATCATCTTGCTAATGCCATACTAGTGCTCTAGACCACTCGTTACTGCAGTAGAGGAAGCGGATGGGTATACCACTACTGGATAAAGACAAAAAGAGTATTCCGCGTTCGCATTAATAATATGCTACATTTGTCCGTAAAAATTGAGCACTATTAACACTTTGGTCACTAAATTACATATACCTAGATGCGGAAGCTGTTTAAAACGTCATCCGAAATGCAGTATGATATCACTGTAGTAAATTGAACACAGTGTACTTAGAAATCAGGAATATGTGGTTTAGGGCCAGATGGTAGAATCTGAGTGAGAATACCACTTTGAAAAGATGTTGGTAATAAATAACTTCCCCCTTAAAAGAGGGTGTCGATTTCAGGGAGACAAAGGGTGGCGTAAAGTTGTGCTTCGCAACACCTCGTTATGGCACCAGAGAATTGTTCTACGTCTCCCACTGCGACGGTCTGGAATAAGCCGATTAAGGCTTTATTTGTCAACTGCAACGTTCATCGCACGACTGCGACTCGTCTTCCTTCAGCAGTAGTTCGTTATTGGCAGTTCTCTACTGGTCCTACATAGCAACGTGAGCTACAGTCCTGGCAAAACTTGTTGTGCTCCCTATGCGAGTTGCATAATCATCTTCTCCAGATAACTTAATGAAACTAGATAGTTTTTATTCCACTTGAAAGAGGTTCTCTTCCAAAAGAAATTTATTCACTAACGGGCAGCTGAAACGAATATTATATACAAACCGAAACTGTCTATCTTGGAAGTTGTATTACGTGATGACTTAACTACTGAAGTGTCATACAATCTTTCAGTACTTTTACAGGCTTTGGGGCAGATTCCTTACACCAAAACAAGGGGAAAGCGTATATAAACATATGTGCGAAAATCCCTCGTTTTCGAACTATTACTCAAACTCGACGTTCAACGGCTTTCCAGGTACAACACAACTACTTCACATACCTACACATACGTTTCACTCATTGTATTCCTATGGTGCTATTTTTCCAGGGAGACTTGCTTATATTCGTCATTCGTCTGTCTCCAAAGTTTCCGTTGCGAACATGTACTAAATAAGTATAGTATTAACTGAAAGTACTCCGATCATGCAGTGCGCTATATTCATTTTGTAAGAAGCCAAACATGAGTTTTACATGCGGCTGCCCATATGGTAATGGACACAAGGCCGCACATCTGTTTACAAAAATGGTTCAAATTGCTCTGAGCACTATGGGACTTAACATCTGAGGTCATCAGTTCCCTAGAACTTAGAAGTACTTAACCCTAGCTAACCTAAGGACATCACACACATCCATGCCCGAAGGGATTCGAACCTGCGACCGTAGCAGTGGCGAGGTTCCGGACTGAAGCGCCTAGAACCGAGCTGTTTACAGCCGGAGTTTCAAGACAGAAGACAGCCGTATCCAACATTTGATACTGTTTATCGTCGCGTTGCACCACTCACTGCAGCTACAATAATTAGCAATCAGGTTGTAACCTCTGACAAAAATCATAGTACTCATTAGCTTCCTGAGTTCGTCCGCCAGTTTGACAACGGTAAAACGAACGCCAGGAATTTCAGGTTCCCTACCACGACGATTATCCAGATCATCTTCGAAATCAGGCATAGAACATGGACCAACAACTGCCTCCGAATTTCGCTAGACTAATAATGAATGAAGAACTACAAATCAGACAATCGTTTCTGATGAACATAAAAAATAACAGATGAATTTTTCTATAAACCAAAGGGATTACGATAGATAGAATGTAACGATAGACAAAAATGAAAGTCAAAATACGCACCAAACCAACATGAGGTCATAGCATACATTACGTCATTGGTCGAAGCCGACGACTCGTACCAAACATATTTCTAGAAGATGCAATTTTGAACGCAAGAGAAGCGGCCCTGGCATGTCGTACATCTCCAAGTTCAGTAAGGAGCATACATCACGAGAAACGTATGTATCTCTATTGTTTTCAACGCGTGCTGGGCCTTACGCCTGCCTATCACCTACTTTAGAGACCTTTTCCCGATGGTTTGTTGTATGATCTGCCAGTTCGTTTTTGTTCCTTCAGTTTTGTTTACACAGGAGGCAACCTTTGGAAGAGACTGATTAGAACATTTGCCACAACCAACACCTGTGGGCCGATCGCAATCCTTAGAAATCGCCATCAGTTTAAGTTTAACATGTGAGATAGAAATGTAGTTGACTATGTTGTAGGGCCATAGGTTGTCCCAGCACATGTTACAACTGCTGTCTACGGGAACTTCTTTCAGAATACTCTCCAAAATCTATGAGATGTAACGCTGCCACAGGGCACAACCCACATTTATTTCTGTGGTTATTTCTAGCAGTGTTGCTTGTCTGTTAACACTGACAATTCTACGCAAACGCCGCTTCTCTAAGTCGTCAATTGAAGGCCGTCGGCCACTGCTTTTTCCATGGTGATCGGTAACGCCTGATTTGACTCTGTGAATCCCGGAATGCTGATTTCCAAAATAGAATGTCTCATGTGCCTATCTCTATGCACCATTTCGCGTTCGAAGTGAGTTAACTCCCGTCGTGCTGCCATAATCACGTAGGAAACCTTCTCACGTGAATCACCTGAACACTAATGACAGCTCTGCAATTGCACTGCCGTGTACGCTATACCTTGTGTACGCTTAACTACTGCCATATGTGTATGTGCGTTTATCAGCTCAGCACATAGCGGCGGGAGGAGGAAATTCGCAAATCATTGTTTCTCTTACTTCACATGATTCGCGAAATCGGCACAAGGTGGGATAAAAGTGTGTTCCGGATACCTTTAGCCGGGATGCTGGATAGTACTTTGTATAAAGTGAGAACACGCAGAAAACTGGGGATGCTACATGGAACACAGCTTGGATATATCTGTCCTTGGTCTGCTCGTACTCAGTGGGTTCGAGGGTTATATCCGTCTACAGCATTATGTGGGCTTGTGCCTAATAGGACGGATGAGCTTTAGGCTGGCAGGTGTAATAATGCTACTAGTTAATACTTCCTCCACCTCTTGGGTGTTATATCGATTTTCATGTTTGCATAAATGTGAGGACAGCACTCATTCTACTGCTTTGGAGCATGTTCATGATTTTCGAGGATATGGTTATTGTGTTTATCTCGACAGCTGGTACAGTGCTCAACATTGGGCTGACTAACAAATAAGAACCCGTATGTTGTCAGCACAATACGGCGAAACAGAACGGAGTTGCCTGACATTATGAAAACTGAAAAACTGAAGAAGGGCGAACATTTAGCGACGTATAGGAACAACTAGATTAAATGGAAGAACACGACAGACGTAATGATGATCAGCACTTTCCATGAAGATGCATCTCAAGAAGTACAGTCAAAAATGGCTTCGATTAAAAGGCAAGTCTTGTCGTGGATTATAAGAAGAAAATGAGACACGTGCATAAGATCAATTCACAGTCGTAAAAGTACCAAATGGCTTAAAAAATATATATTACCAGAAGATATGCACCATTTGTTGGACGTGGCCTGCTTTAGTGCATATGTTCTGTAGAAAAAAATAAATCGGCGAATACAGGAGTTTGGAGCTCATGATTAGTCTCGAACAGTTGACGATTTCCTCTCAGCTGCAAGGGTCATCAACTGTATATCCACTTCGAACAGTAAGATCGACTCGTCTTCTAACCAGGCTTTTGCCAATTTTTGCCAAGCGCGACGAAGAAAATACCATGTAGGTGTAGAGTATGCACGAGAAGAGGCCTTTGAGAAGAGGCATCTAGTTGGTATGCTAAATATGAATGGGGCACCATGTATTAAGGCATTTCATAAAGAAAAGACCTCTAATTAGATGAAAGTAATATTACATTCTCTTCCTTAATACATTCAGTTTGATCCTAGTCGTCTGTAGTTTTAGTCCATGAACTAACATCAACAAAGAAATGTTTCAGTTAGTGTGTGAATTCCTAAGGGTCTAAACAGCTTATGTTATCGGTCCCGAGACTTACTCTCTACTTAAACTAACCTATTCTAAGAACAATACACACACCCATACCCGAGGGAGGACTCGAACCTCCGGCGGGAGAGCAAGACATGAGGCATAATTACATTAGCTGGTGGTAGTGGAAGTTGCCAAGTGAGACACAGGAGAGTGAAACATATGGGTTGAAGCAAATGGTCATAATGTGTTAGCTCGCCAATGCTGGCTATCACTATTACAAGGTAATTAGAAACGGTTGTCAGTCGTGTTAAAAGAATAAGTGACTGTGGCGTTACGGTATAGACGGATGTGCAAATACTCCGCCAAACAGCAGGAACAAACGGTTCGGCAGGGAACATTTACCGGGAGCGAACGCCGCCTCTACGGCAGAGTCTTGCGCCGGGCGGCTGCCAGCTGCCAGCTACCGGCCGCCGGCTGAGCCGCGGTCTGGCGGCGCGCCCGTCCCCCCGCGCCCGCCGCCTGCCGGTAGGCCACCCGCACCACAGCCAGCGGGCGCGGCGCTCTTCCTGCGGGGCTAAGCCGCTTGTGGCCGCCCACCGCCGGCCACAGGGACTGCGCTGATTCATTCCACTGACCTAGCTAGGGGGCTGCGCAGCACTCTTTATCTGGTTGCTGGATGGCGAACAGCGGTCTCTGTGGTCGGAATTCTCCTGGAGCCGTCTCTGTGGAATGGACGTTTTATTGACAACGGAGCAGCGTATTTCACATATGATGCAAGAATGTTCTCCGGGAATTGTGCAGGAAACCAGTATCGAGGAAGCTGGCTCCAATTGCAGCACATGCCCCAGCACGTTCCTCTGCCTCATGAAAGTGGAGTATCTATTTTAGCCAATGTAGACTAGTGTACCCTTGGAGGGAAATCAGAAAAAAAATCAATGTGCCATTTGCCATTTCAGACATGTGTCTCATTCTACCTCAGCAGTATTTAAAGGGGAAACAATCAAAAATACTTATATAGTAAAACATTAAATAAAGTTCATTCACTATAGACATTTATTTAACTTTATAATTAATGACCCCTTCCAGCCAAGGTGACAGATACAGCAACTGGGTTAGGTAATTCTTTGTCCCCAAATAATGCACCATCATCATCTACTTCCATGAATTAGGTGTTATAGGCACATGTTCTGGTCTCTATCGTCCATAAACTTGTCTCTCTTTCCTGTCAGCCGATAATTCATTATCTTTTTGTTTTGGCTATCTGTTTTCTATCTTTCTATGAACACGTTATGTATTACATATATTTGTGTAGGTACACTCAGCGTTATATGTAGATACTGTCTGCGAAATATCTTACAAACGAGGTTAGTAGCAAAGAAATAATGGACATAAACGTCTTATAGCACGTGACCGGATTTTACGCATATCAACGTTTATCATGTCATATCTTCTGAACGATGTGGGGTACCTTGACATAATTTTGTAGGCACATTGAACGCCAATGTAAATACAGTGTGCGGCAATGATTGCGAATCGAGTTAACAGCTACAAAGGTGAAAAATGTAAACGACACGCTTGAGGCAGTAATTTTTCGTGCGTCTCATTGTTTATGATATATCTTCTGCGATCTAGTAAGTAGTTGTTCCGTACCACAAAGCGATTGTTGCCTGACAGCAACACAGATGTGTACCATGTTTGGTTGAAATCTATGTAAGAGTTTAGAAGACTGGGAACGGTCACTTACACACATTTATTTTAAAACACGTTTTCAAGCCAGTAGGTGATAATAATAATTATCACTACTTTTATAGCAAATGAATAATAGTACTAATGTCACTGACTTCCAACTAGTTAAATCTGAACAAACCACCCATTTTGTAAGTTCACACAATCGTTACGTAGTACACCATTATGAAGCGTATACGAAAACTAAACGCCGGTACCTCTGTTTCAAAAGGCAAAAAAAAACCTTGTATCGAACACTGTTCATATCAACTGATCCTTCTATGAACTAATTACATCATTAAACACCCTACACTAAGCAGGTAGTTCAGCGGACCGAGAAAACGTCTTGGTATTTTAGAAAGCGAGTGTCTGAAGCGTAAAGATAATTAAGAAGCGTGAACGCTATCAAACATTCAACAGTCGCTTCTACAAAGTACTAATTGCTTTAACTTTGAACTCACTGATACCTTCCAATGCCGTTTGCTGCAGTAACAGCTTCATTGTAATTATACGTTGATTGCGCAGTACCTATGTACGCCGGACACACGATTCTTTTTCCCTTTGTCCCTGTATCTTGCCTTCATTACCTCCTACACTTTCAGACTGAATAATCAATCTATGTAGTTCACTTCGCATACTAAACACCATTCGGCATGTAAAATGAAAATGGTCTACTTCTGTTAGCGGCACTAAGAGAAAATAAAGTCTTAATGCAAGGAAAAAAATTTTAGTTGTTATTTAATGACTTTTAAGAGAGATATCGTGGTGACGGTACTTACGACCTTAGAGAGTACCACACCACAATCGATAAGCCGCACTCGAAACACGTGTAGCGCAGCAGTTGTATGGGTTGTCAATACGAACTATACCGAGATTCGACAGTCGCCGCAGCTGCCAACCTATGGGCATCACGTGCATGGACAGAAGTCGACGCCTCGTTAAATACCAGAGCCCTGAGATACGGTGGACAGTTCTCGTCAGTGCGCCGAGTCGTGTACAGTCACCAGTTCCCGCCGTGTCTTCAAGATGCAGTGTTCGTCCCTCGTCTCCGACACTTAGGATCCGTAGGCATCACTGAGAGACACAATGACAGGACTTTAATATTTTAGATATTTATAATTTCAGACATTTAACTGTGCTGGACATTTCGCTAGAAGCAGCATCATCGAAGTTGAGTATTTCTTTACATTTAATAAATATTTTATTACTAATTGTTGGGATTCTTTATGATAGAAGATAACCTACACCATCCTCCTGCATTGTCGACAGATATAACAATGAATAGTGTCTATTTTATCAAACGACAAGCGACAGGTGGATATCGAGTCCAATAAAAAATGTAGAACGCATCCCGTTAATTCCGTCTCTGTTTTACGCAGTGATTAAGATCCTAGGTCCTTTCGTCGTGGTCGTACTATCGTGATCAGATTATTTTTCTCCAAGGATAAATTCTTAAATCTTGACCACCAACATCATTTCGAATTCATCTATTGTTTACGTATCAAATTTACACTGAAGCGTCAAAGAAAATTTTTAGGGCTTACGTATACAAATACAAAATTATGTAATCAGTCAGAATACGGAGCTGCTGCTGGCAACGCCTATATAAGACAACAAGTTTCCGGCGCAGTTGTTCGATCGTTGCTACAACAGCAGGTTATCAAGATTTAAGTGAGAATGAACGTTGTGTTATAGTCGGTGCACGAGTGATGGGACACAGAATCTCCAAGGAAGCGATGAAATGGGGATTTTCCCGTAGGACCATTTCAGGAGTGCACCGTGAATATCAGGAATCCGGTAAAATATGAAATCTCCGATATCGCTGCTACAAGAACGGGACCAACGACGACTGAAGAGAATCGTTCAACGTGACATAATTGGAACCCTTCAGTAAATTGCTGCAGATTTCAGTGCTGGGCCATCAACAAGGGTCAGCGTGCGAACCATTCAAGGAAACGTCATCGATATGGCCTTCGGAGCAAATGGCCCACTCGTGTACTGTTGCTGACTGCACGACACAGAGCTTTACGTCTCTCCTGGACTCATAACCACCGACGTTGGACTGCTGATGACTGGAAAGATGTTGCCTGGTCGGACGAGTCTCGTTTCAAATTGTATCAAGCGGATAGAAGTGTACGGATGTGGAGACAACCTCAACAATCCATGGACCCTGCAAGTCAGCAGGGCACTGTTTAAGCTGGTGGAGGCTCTGTAATGGCGTGAGGCGTGAGCAGTTGGAGTGATATGAGACCCCCGATACGTTTAGATACGACTCTGACAGGTAAGACACACGTAAGCATCCTGTCTGATCACATGTATCCATTCATGTCCATTGTGTATTCCGACGGACTTGGTCAGTTCCAGCCGGACAATGCGACGCTCCAGACGTCCAAAATTACTACAGTGTGGCTCCTGGAACACTCTTCTAAGTTTAAACACTTCCGTTGGCCACCAGACTCTCGAGACATGAACATTATTGAGTATATCTGGGATGTCTTGCAACGTGCTATTCAGAAGACTTCTCCACCCCCTCGCACTCTTACGAATTTATAGACAGCCCTGCAGGATTCATGATGTCAGTTCCCTCCACCACTACCTCAGTCATTAGTCGAGTCCATGTCACGTGATATATTGGCACTTCTACGTGCTCGCGGGATGCCCTACACGATATTAGGCACGTATACCTGTTTCTTTGGCTCCTCAGCGTACTATACAGGTAATCAATGAAAACATAATGAATATGAGTTGATTTCAGCATGTTATGAAAACATAAAAGACACTAAAAAAAGAGTAGTAAATAATGAATAGAAAAAATGAAAAATAAACCGGCGCACCACGAAAGAACTATGAAAGTGGGGCGGATATCGGTAGATGTGACGTACATGTATAGATAGACAAATGATTACATTTAAAGGAAAATTGGGTGATTTATTCAAGAGAAGGAGCTGCACAAACTGAACAAGGCTGATGTCCACCGCTGCCCCTTACGCAAACAGGTTTTCGTCTTGGAACTGATTCAAAGAGTTGTTGGAAGTCCTCCTGTGGGTTATTATGCCAGATTAGCTCCTAAAGGCGCTTAAGATCGTCAGAATTCCAAAACTGGTGGTGGGATCCTCCAAATTTCTCATTTGGGAGAGATCCGTTGACCTTATGGCAAAGGTAGGGTTCGGGGAGCACGAAGACAAGCAGTAGACACTCTCACCGTAAGCAGGTGGGCACTATCCTGCTAAAATGAAGCCCAAGATGACTTACCATGAAGGGAAACAAAATGGGGTGCATAATAACATAGACTTACTACTTTTCCGCGAGGGTGCCGAGTATAACAATCGATGGGGTCCTCTTATGAAACGATATGACACCCCAGACCATTACTTCTGGCTGTCGGACCATATGGCGGGCAACTTTCAGTTTGCTATCCCACCGCTGTCAGAGAGTCTTTAGATATGTCATCGTTGGGCATCGGAACTCATTAGAAACGGGAACCATCACTGAAGACAATTTTCACTTCAGTCAATGAGATTACAGGCCGAAGACGTCTCTGGAGGCACCGCCGACGTCAGTGGGATACCAACCTGACTTTTTCCCGTAATACAGGGCGATAATCAGTCTGGGGTGCCATTTCTTTTGGTAGGAGGACACTTTTGTTGTCATAATCGGCACACATACTACTACCGGCGTGTCTGTTTGGCTGGAATCCCGAGCAGCACACCAATTTTGTAAAAACGGTTCAGTGGATCAGCCAAGTCAAAGATTTTGGAATTGTCCTTTGACAGGCAGCATTCGACATGTTTCCTACCCCTCTGACAAGGCAGCACTCACTCTGTTACATTATGAGACGTTAGTGTCTTTTTTTATTTATCTGCGAATGTTGCTATGGTGGACGTCGAAACGGTGCGCAGCTTTCTGTGCTAATAATACGTTTTATTGTAAAGTGACAATGCGCGCAATGTCTGTGTTTGAAAGACTCCTCAAGGTAACCGATTACCCAAGCCGCCATGAGCCGCTAACCACCTGAGGCGCAGCTAATGCTGCACTAGACCATACTTTTACACAGGCGGCTCTGTGTAAAGAGTGCTACGCTTTTGGTTTCGGCATCAAGGTATCCATTTCGATGAGTCGCTGGGCAGACATTGAGTGTGCAGCTCTCTGGCGAGAAGAGAGAGATCTTGCGGCTCTGGGTCTTGGCGTGGAGTTTGCTGCGAGCCGAATTTCTGGTTTGTTGACAGCGAAGTGCAAGAGGCGACGGCCGACACCAGCGGAGCGAGCTCCATGGCCTTTGGGCAGAGTTAATATGGTTTTGTAACGTGTGATTCACTTATGTTGAAAGTGAATATGTGGCTCTGATTTCGGATATTTTCGAAACGGCGACAACCACAAGTAAATATGATCAGGATTTGTCGAGAAGGACAGTGCTTCCATCAGGTTCTGTAGGCTGATCTTTTGCTAATTCTCTTGTTTATCGACAGTGAACTGTTTTAGACCGCCGGGAACTGTCGTAGTGAACTAGTTATATGAAACTGGCGGTAGTGAATGATTGATACATTGATGTAGATTGATAGTGATCACCTATTGTTGTGTCTAGCACCTCATACTGAACTGTTTTAGATAAACATCTGAGTGGCGGTTAACTTTCATCTACGCTCGATGTGCGAGTCATGATAGACTGTTTTGTAACCAGTCCGCAAGTGTAATGGAAATAGGTGTATATTTAATGACAGCCACCCTCTAGTAATACTGTGTGGGATCCAAATCCGAAACCATCGATATCCTTCCTAAACGGAAGCTACTGTTCTTAATTTCTAAAACTATGATACGTAACTGAATGGTTATCATGCTAAAGAGCCTGAGTAAAGTACAGTACGTCTAGGTTATTCGGAGTAAGTACATAAATATGGACTAAGATAAATATACAGTAATTCGACATTAACAATAGCACATTAATTTTAAGGAAAGCAAGTCATCACTTGGTATGAGTACGGTCGTTTTAGATGTGATGAGAGACAAATCTGAAGAGGGGCTCACGTTTAAGGTTAGACTGAAACATGATAATTTAGTTGTGAACTGACGAAGCCAATGACTGTGTATGTAAAATAAAGGGTGCAGCAACATATTGGTTAGTAGCGTAGTATAATGTGTAACTTCGCGCTATATTTCAGCTACAGATTTCAGCTGAACGTCAGTTGTATCATACTCATTTCACATGTTCGTGCTCAATCTGACGGATGCGACTGAACGTCAGTTGATTGAACTGAAATATTTATTTGGAATACAATAACCAGAAATCTTCAGACGATAAGTCCATAAAATGAGTAACGCTCCAGGATCTTGTTCAACCAGTAATTAGTTATCAGTTCCTAGAAATGATTGTATGACATATATTGTACCAATCAAGAAAAAAAAATTGTACACCTACTAACACGTTTTCAAGCTGAATTACATTAAAGTCATGCAATGTCATCTTTGTTATTTGACATTATTACTCAACAGTGAATTTAAATGGGGATGCGAAGGACAATGTTTATATTGATTACAGGCAATATTGCACACATCTGCTAAGAGAGTTGCTGCAGTGTTAAAACAGGTTACCACCAGATCACTGAAATTTCAATGTAACGAAATTTGGTTTTATTTGGTACTGCGAATTACTGCGCAGGTTTGATATCATAGTAGTTATTTGATATGAAATGTTCGGAACTGGATCAGACTACTACAAATATTATCATAGTAACTTTATTATCAGGAAAAGCTTAAATAATTTTGCTGAACAGAATTATTCCATTTATATCCTCAATGCGGTTTATTTAGCCTGGTGTTTATTTAAACTTGAAAAAGAGCTTCCAAAATTAATTAATTACCTTTGTCCATGCATTAAACACAATATTGCAGGGAAGTGTGCCTTTATTGAGAAGAGCAAACTTTTTCGCGCTGTCCAGAATTTCCACATTTAACCAACCCCCTAACGGGGCATTACACGGCCCTACTTAAAGATACCTATTAAGATGAACTCAGTGATAGGAATCATAAGCACATGCATGCCTATTAATATGTGCATGTTAACTCTCTTGCAACTATAGCAGTACTTATCTTGTCTTGAACGCGGAGAACTGCTGCGAGAAAACGTGCATCTTCAGAATCAGTTAAGCAATGTTAGACATGAAAACTAGCTGAATCCAGATTTGTGCAGAGAAATTGCTTCAAGCTCATATAATGAAGGACAGTTAACATTAAAGGTTTTCTTGCTAAGCCTTAATTCAAAGACATAAAAGAAGTTTATTTGAAACATTGTGAATTATAGCAGCCAACAATTGACTAAGTAGAACCTAATAGTATCGTTATTTCCTTACAAGTCGTGCTTAATTGCTTGTAGTGGCTGTTACGTTGCCTATCTATGCTGCCAGATCCACGGTTGTTTCATTTGTGGTGAGTCTACATTTGTCAGAGAAAACTACACGTCACCAACTTCTGGTAAGCAGCGACCTTCTAAAACACCCAGTTTCGGTTGAGATGACTGTTAAGTGAAAACAACATATTGGACATCAAGCATGCGGTACATATTTTTGCAGATGTTGTAGTGTTTCTTCCGGGCACAGTGATCACAAGTTGAGGCGGTGGTAGAGTCTCCATCCTCACCTCCTGTCATTCCTGCGTTACATCTTCAAAGCCACTTTACTGCTCGGTGAAGAACAAAGCTCGTCGCATATAAGAGACCTTATGCTACGCGGACGCATTTAATGGGTCGGCTATTATCATCGAGCTAGTAAACTTTTTAGATTCAAAGCTCATCTCTGATTGTTCTTCAGTTAAATGTCCAGTTACTAAGTGACCTACGGCCACCGGTCCTATAAAATTAATAAATATGTTATTTTAATACGGGAGGACGACGGTTCAATCCCGTCTCCGGCCATCCTGATTTAGGTTTTCCGTGATTTCCCTAAATCGCTTCAGGCAAATGCCGGGATGGTTCCTTTGAAAGGGCACGGCCGATTTCCTTCCCGATCCTTCCCTCACCGGAGCTTGCGCTCCGTCTCTAATGACCTCGTTGTCGACGGGACGTTAAATACTAATCTCCTCCTCCTCCTCCTGTTATTTGAATGTGCAATGTATCTTCCTTCGTAAGAACAGACATCACACAGATCCATCGAGTAGATGGGTGGATCTCGTTGGGAGTGTCGATCGGCCGTGAGGCGTGTTGAGATACCCCATGCAGTTGCGATTAAGCTGTGTCCCTGGTGGCGAAGTGGTTACCCCACCTGCCTAGTAAGCAGGAGATTCCGACTTCGAATCTCGGTCCGGTACACATTTTAGCTTGTTACCGCTGATTCCGCGTAATGTTCTGCTACAGCTGATAGCAGTAACCCCCCTTCAATTCACGTAGTTAATATGTGTCTGTAAGTCGAACTGGAGCGTCTGTTTAAGCACCTATAAGCAAATTTCCCACATTAGTGTGTTATTATTTTCTGTTTATCGGCGAATAGTTACTTGCAGCCATGGGAACAGCATGGTTTACTGCACTGCATATAATATGATGCTGACCTGAGCTGTAATCTCGTTATTGGTTATCGTTGTTGTCAAACTAAAACGGCATCGACGAAAATTAAGTAAAATCAAATACATTCTACGATCTCAAACATGTTATAATGAATGATTCAATTGCACTATTTCACTTTTTTATACACTTTCTTACATAAATATGGAGTACAGCTATAAGTGGCTACTTCAAAATCTCTGTTGTCGGCTAATAACGACAGTTCTTCGTGACCATACGGTGGCCAAAGCATCAAACAATTAGCGAATAAAGTAATTGTTGCAGAATATCAAGAAGAATTTCTGTTCCCAGTATATCTCCATGATCTACCGACAAACAATGGAAACTGTGTCACAGTTAAAAATAATATATGTATTCCGATAGTGATACGGGGTAGTGAAGATAGAAGACAACTGTATATTGAAGTAAGGCTCAGATGAGTTAAAGGTAAGCTATCACAAAAACGAATTGTATTCTATATAAATAAGTCATCTCATGTCAAATATCCCCATGTGCTATGAGTAATACGTCTACATTATTAAAATTGAGACAAATGTTGAAGGAATAATATTTTATTCTCAGAGTTTTCTATATTTAGATGCCACGCGTTAAATGTTACGTGGAATGTATTTATTTTTTCTTCCTGCTAGTACTTTAAGTTCGCAGTTCTTCTTAATCGGAAGGTAAATGGTCATTCAGACCACGATGCATAAATTTTAACACTACAAGGATTTTGTCTTCAATCACATGTTATATATAATTACAATCTGTAGACAGACGCTAATCCAGTTTCAGTAGAGACCTTTGTAAACCTCATCAAGGAACGAGACTGGCAGGATGTTTATACTGGTGATAACCTAGACGAGAAATGTAATTCATTCCTCAACACATTTGATATGCTCTTTGAAAGTTGCTTTCTATCAGAACGCTCAAAACAAGGTACAGGCACCAACAGGCAGCCTAGGTGACTGATTATAGGGATAAGAAAATTTTGTAGAACAAAGTGAGAACCATATCAAAATGTTAGAAGCAGTACAACAGAACAGTAGTAGCCCTTCACTAACAGTATTGTAAGGTGTTTGACGATGTTGTTAGGAAGACAAATAGAATAGCTAGTTCTCAGGGTGAAATTAAAACCATATTGTCAGTCATGAAGGATGTGTCTGGTCAGCAGCCCCAGGTTGAGCATATAAAGTCAGTGGATAGTGGAAATATTTCAGTTACTCATAAGGCGGATATATATATACACTCCTGGAAATGGAAAAAAGAACACATTGACACCGGTGTGTCAGACCCACCATACTTGCTCCGGACACTGCGAGAGGGCTGTACAAGCAATGATCACACGCACGGCACAGCGGACACACCAGGAACCGCGGTGTTGGCCGTCGAATGGCGCTAGCTGCGCAGCATTTGTGCTCCGCCGCCGTCAGTGTCAGCCAGTTTGCCGTGGCATACGGAGCTCCATCGCAGTCTTTAACACTGGTAGCATGCCGCGACAGCGTGGACGTGAACCGTATGTGCAGTTGACGGACTTTGAGCGAGGGCGTATAGTGGGCATGTGGGAGGCCGGGTGGACGTACCGCCGAATTGCTCAACACGTGGGGCGTGAGGTCTCCACAGTACATCGATGTTGTCGCCAGTGGTCGGCGGAAGGTGCACGTGCCCGTCGACCTGGGACCGGACCGCAGCGACGCACGGATGCACGCCAAGACCGTAGGATCCTACGCAGTGCCGTAGGGGACCGCACCGCCACTTCACAGCAAATTAGGGACACTGTTGCTCCTGAGGTATCGGCGAGGACCATACGCAACCGTCGCCATGAAGCTAGGCTAGGGTCCCGCACACCGTTAGGCCGTCTTCCGCTCACGCCCCAACATCGTGCAGCCCGCCTCCAGTGGTGTCGCGACAGGCGTGAATGGAGGGACGAATGGAGATGTGTCGTCTTCAGCGATGAGAGTCGCTTCTGCCTTGGTGCCAATGATGGTCGTATGCGTGTTTGGCGCCGTGCAGGTGAGCGCCACAATCAGGACTGCATACGACTGAGGCACACAGGGCCAACACCCGGCATCATGGTGTGGGGAGCGATCTCCTACACTGACCGTACACCACTGGTGATCGTCGAGGGGACACTGAATAGTGCACGGTACATCCAAACCGTCATCGAACCCATCGTTCTACCATTCCTAGACCGGCAATGGAACTTGCTGTTCCAACAGGACAATGCACGTCCGCATGTATCCCGTGCCACCCAACGTGCTCTAGAATGTGAAAGTCAACTACCCTGGCCAGCAAGATCTCCGGATCTGTCCCCCATTGAGAATGTTTGGGACTGGATGAAGCGTCGTCTCACGCGGTCTGCACGTCCAGCACGAACGCTGGTCCAACTGAGGCGCCAGGTGAACTAACCAGGAGCTTAGTTTCTGCAGGGAATCATACAATTCTCCTAGAAAATACATTTACGATAATGTTATCTGAAATACTCCTCCATGTTACTGACAAGAGGAGATTAAGTCAATAAATCACTAAAAACGAAAGACTCTCGTGGTTGTAACGGGGTATGTAGCAGAATACTAATATTATAGTACTGCTCTGAATACATTATGTCAGTACTTAACCATCTCTGTAACTTTTCCTTTCACAATGATCAGTTTTATGACCGACTAAAGCAATCAGTATACGTTATAAAAAAGGAGAAAGGGATATTGCAGAAGATTCTAGACATATTTCTATTCCATCGGTGTTCACTACTCAACTTTACTTTGTTACTGGAAAGGCTTCACATACAAGGCTAATTGATCATTTCAATTCACGTAATTTGCTGTCAAATGTAGAGTTTAGTTTAACAACTGAAAATGCTCTATTCTATTTTCTCTCTGAGGCTCTGGACGAATTAAATAAAAGATTGAGAATGGTAGGCGTCTTTTTTTATCTAATTAAGGTTAAATATTACTGACTAAATTCTACCATTACGGAATGAGAGGAGTAGCTCACAAATGTCCATCTCATGCTTTAATGACAGACTACAGAAGGTTGTTTTCCGCAGTATTAAGAATGGCTACGAAGTGCAGAGCCAATGAGGTACAATTACGTGTTGGGTTGTTGGCGGGGGGGAGGGGGAGGGGGCGCAGGGTACCACTGGGATCGGTACTAGGGCAGTTAGTGTTTCTTATTTATATGATTTATATAAATGATATGCCCTCTAGCGTTACAGATGATTCTAAAATGTTTCTATTTGATAACGACACCAGCTTGATAGTGATTGATGTTGTATGTGATATTGACTCAGTATCAAATAACGGCGTTCAAGTCATTATTTCATAGAGTGTAGAAATAAGACTCACTTTTTACAATTTCTAACACACAATTCAACAAAAACTAACATTTTCACTATACATAGTGGGCATACGATTAGTGAGACTCAACGGTTCAAATTCCTAGGCGTTCGAGTAGATATCAAGTGATGTGGAAATCTCATGTCAAGATCTTGCTCAAGAATGAAATGCCGCTTTACTCACCATTAGAGGAGTATCTCTAATAAGTGATAGTTCAACACGAAAAATGACTTATTCTGCTTATTTCAGTCGCTTATGACGTATGGTATTATTTACTGAGGTAGCTCTTCTGATTCGAAAAGTGTATTTTTGACTCAGGAACGGGCGGTTCGAGCAATAGGTGATGCAAGTTCGGGAACCTCTTGTCGACCCCTGTTCAATAGTTTTAGAATTCGGACACTCGTCGCTCAATACATTTTTTTTTTTTTAATATCGTTCGCTGTTAACAACATCAGCTTATTCCAATCAGTTAGCAGCTTTCACTCAGTTAACACTAGACAGAAATCCAATCTTAATTTGGAACGCACCCCTTGACTCTTGTGTAGAGAGGCATGTAGTATTCTGCTGCAGCCATTTACTGTATGTTGCAACAAGAATTCAAAAATCTTAGCAGTAATCCACAAGTCCAAACTGAAGAGTTTCCTCACGGCTCGCTCCTTCTATTCTGTCGAGCATCACCTGGAAAAATTAAAAAAAAAATCTATTTCCTTTGTTACGTTGTTGACTACGTTTATTTAAAGATATGGCTTGTCGTCTGCATAGAATTCAAATGCACTTAGTTTTATATATTATTATTCTTCTGCTGTATTTTCATATACTCAAACTTTCGATGACCGTAGAGACTTGCTCCTCCGTTTGGTCCTACGAAACGTAACACATAAAATAAAAAACAACGTAAAACTGAGGTTTATGGCTAGACCCGGAATTCATTGTTGAAAATTGATGCTTGTAAAGATTAATGTGTACTATTTAATGGTGAGTTTTGCTGTCGGTACATCTAGGAAGGTATTACAGTAAGCAATTTCCGAATGCATTGACTTTTAACTAAGGAACTAAGCTTCCATGTCGTATAGTGTTGCTGGTAACATTTGTAAAAGTAGTGCCTTTAAGTGAGAAGTGATTAGTCGTAAATAATGTGTTTTTACTACATTTTTCGTGACAATAGCAATGTTTTCCTTCCTTCTGCACGAAAACTCATTGTGTGTTCAGAACTTCCAGTAGATTGTCATCGCAGTGATATTAGAGCCGTGGGCGGTAGTAGTGGTCTTTGTGTTAAAAAGTTTCATAATTATGTTCATTAATTTACGTTTTGATGAGTCGCAAATCGACCAACACAAGCGAATTTTTTTATCTACAGAATACAATGAAATTGCGGGACTTCAAAAGAATCGAACTTAACGTTGATTAACGATAATAACGGCTTCAGCGGCGACTGGTTTAAAAAAATCCACTGTAACTGGAAATTCGGAGATTAGTGTTTCTAGAAATTGAACAAAAAAGAAAAAAAACTATGTAGTCAACAGTAGTCAACATTCTTTCGTCTGAAGTGTCTGTATAAACGTCATAAATTTTACCTCTGAAACGGAACATTCCGCACACGGTTGTCAGCAACAAAAGAATGAATTGACACTTGCCTGTTGAATGTTACTGCTAAATTACCATGCGATATTTGGGCAGACGGAGTTACACAGAAGCACACTAAGAAACCAATGAAACTGCTGTGGCTGAGAACGAATACGTGTGTACAAATTACGGATGGTTATTTTCACTAGAACTTGCTCACGGCAATTACGATGGAAAAGACGGAGCAGGCAATACATATTTAGTTTCTAACTGTTATCAGGTGCTGGTACTAACGGAAATACACGCCCCGTGTATGAGAGACAGTTGAGTGTAATGTGAATGTTAATAATATACGTTTCGTTAACCTTAGTAATGACGGGAGTTCTCGTTCAAAACACGCTATATTTACTTTAGTCTAAATGAAACAATTTTTAATTTAACTGACAGGGAAAAGCTACTTATCGACAAATCTCAGACTACAGAACTTTGACTTCGTTCTTCAGCGGTTGCAATACTGAATTGTTTCGAAAATCGTAAGGGTATGAGAAAACTGGACCTGAATTGTCGCTTGCGATTCGGTCAGGAGGAAACGCTCAACATAGCATGAACAATAACGGTACCGAATAGACATGACGCACGACGAACGTAATATCAGGTCTTGTTCTTTTGCTACTAAACATCGAGTGGTTTCGTACATTGAATACTGTATTTGTTCATTTGATGTCCAACCTCATTATTCACTGAACTATTGGCATTACAAACTGTAAATAATTGTATAACAATTAGTAGATCTGCTGCAACAAAGTTGGCAATTAATTACCTGTACTTCTTTTCTCTTGAAGTGGAATGTGTACAGAATATTGTATGAAAGATAATAACGTTTCGTGACAAGTATATAACTATAGTAATTTAACTTCAAACTTTTGACTTTCAAATCGTACAGGTGTTTCCACGTTCCGCCTAATACTGATCTTAATATCCCTCACATTATTTACAATTCTGCAGTGTTCGTATGTGACACGTGGTAAACCGTGTTCGGACACTTCTGCACCAAATATATATTCATTCACCTCCTGAAGGTGACCTCATGCAAGTAGCAGGTTAAACAAAATCAAACACATCAACAGTTGTAATGAACAGGCTCACAAGGAACGCAACTAGACCGTGAAACGGCGTACGTCTGCGTTGTATGTATTCGTTTAGTACTATTTGAGAGATTGATATCTAAAAGGAAATAGTTGACTGAATTAAGCGAAGCACCCGATCCGTATGGAGCCTTGCGAATACACTTTAATCCACTTCTAGAGATCTCGGCCCAGTTAGTTAACAAGCCTTTGCTTTACTTATCATGTCACCAAACACGTGCTAGTAACTAAATAATTACTTCTCTGCTTCTCAGCTAATACATTCCACATCACATATTTTCGGATCGTCGCTCCAATGGTCCACAAACTTCACAAAAAGTAACATAAACTCCATAGCTTCTGATCTGTGACGTAAACGGGAGAGCTGTGTATACAAGCCTCGCTTCAGACATGGGCGAAGCTTTTCTTTTCCGTGTACGCTTTCTTTAACACATGGCAACATAACATCAGCCACCGTCCATGCATTCTTGAAGTGTGCATTGTTAATGTCTGCAGCGAGCTGTCATGAGAAACTCAGATAGCGGAAGATTACGTATTTTCAGCTATTTTCATACATCACGCTTTGGTCATGTTTATGTAAGATATATCCTAGTTATCCACAAACTCAATAAGAGAGGGCACAGAACATTTATTCGTATTTTGCGGTTCAGAAGATCGCTCGTGCAAAAAGTGAAATGTTCAGAAATGTGAGATTGTGCACTTCAGAAAGCGGAATAATACAGTATCCTTTGACTGCAATATCAGTGATTCACATACGGAATAAGTCAATTTATACAAATAAATGGATGTAATAATTTGTTGGATTATCAAACGGAAAGGCACTATAAGCTCAATAGTAGGTAGAGCAGGTGGCAGACAAGCAAAATTCAGTCTAGAAATTTACTCAGGTGTGTAGGACCCACGCCCAACATGAAAAGAATAGTATATTGATACACACGAAAGTTTACAAATTTGTTTAACTTAGGGGAAAGCTGCAGAAAACCTGAAAAAGCTCAACTAGCAGGTGCTTGAAGGTAGATGTCTTCCACAAAAACCGAGCACTGTGGCAGTAATGGGCAGCAGGATGGAAGGGTGGGACCGGTTGACTGAGCTGCGTTCAAATGCAATAAGTAATACACTTACGCAACAAGAAGTTTTAAAATACAGAATATGCTACACTAACTTCACAGATCACTCCTTGGAGCTTCTCAGAAGAACACAATTAACTTGACCTCAAGCAAGTAGCAGCTTGAACAAAATCAAACACATTAAGAATTGTAAAGAACATGCTCACAAGGAACGCAACTAAACCTCTTAAGAATTTAACCTAACCTCTTAAGAATTTAATGGCAGCTTAACGAGAGTTTCAGCGCCAAGCTTAAAAGCCAGAGTAAATTTAAAATACAATTTCAAGCTTTTAAAGTCCAATAATGGGTCAGAAGTCCTATGTGATTAATGTAACTGAGAATTATATAACAGTTTCCGAAAAGATAAACTATTTAAGAAATGTAGCTCCCCTTCTAGAAAGAACTTTGTTGGTTTCAGTGTTGTTTCCTACTCAATCTCGTTCAAGCTTGGTACTACAGACCCACCTTCATTCTGTTCTACATTTGCTGGTAACATAATGTTTGGATCAACAGACCATGATGATGCACACACAGCGTGTTCATCAAGATTAAGCATTACTCTAGGTTTACCTGAAACAATTTAATATTAGATGCAGGACCCCAAGAACAAGCTAAAAACATTAATTTAACAGAACTTAAACAATCTCCCACTGTGGCAACTAAACTGATTGCCGATGGGCAATTCTTAAAACAAGTTACAAAAGCTTTCGGCGAACGAGAGCTTGTCAATCATTACGGCTAAGCGAGGGCAGAATAAGTGAAACATGAGTTCTCAAATCATGACTGACACACTATCTTCCTAGGGGTATGTCAACCACACTCACTTGCGTCTCACGCAATAATGTACGGCGGCCTACAAGTCAAACATCACAGCCACAAGTGCACAGTCATCGCCAGCGTGGTACATGTTCAAAAACACCTAGTGTTTACTGTGCCCAATATGAGAGTGGCTACCTCCACTGCTATGGCTCCACAGTTTGTGCAGTTCCAGTCAATTAGTGATTATGTCAGTGGCTGTACTAATGACATGGAAATTCCTAACAAAAACCTTATCCCCAACTTTGTGTTGAACCCGTGATCCACGATGTACCCCTTAGCTTCTTCCTTTCATGTTCCTCTTAGTCCTTCTCCACTGAGTAATTATCCTGTAGAGCTTTTATATTCTCAGTCAAAAGGTCATCAATCGACCACAAGTTAGCAATTTGAGTAGCTGTTCGATAAGTCAAGAGCAAACTAGTGGCTGTAGTTTAATAGCTTTCATGATGGGCAGTATTAAGTGCAATGATTAACAACAAAACAGATAGATTCCTACCACTCTGACCACTGCTGTTATATACTGTAAGAGTAGATTCCAGTTAACACGCTAGGGAAATGAAGGATTTGGACAGAAAGCTTTGATGTGACAAAGTAACTACAAAATAAACATACTTGCCCTGAAAGATCCTATCTACAGGCTTGGAAACTAAATACCCTCCCTCAGTTTCTTTAAGATGCATACTAGAGGCACAGATGCTACGCTTGGATACTGTCTTTCAGATATCATTATCCATCATCCATGCATTGCTAAATGAACATCTAGTGAAATGACATGTGAAAATATCAATAGAGCCTATGACACAATTCTTTGCAAATCAATTACCTAATACTTATTATCAAGTCAGTACTTACAGGATAAGACATTTTGTCTTAAAACCCAATGCTTTACCTACTCCCTTTCTCTAATTGATCGACAACTTCCCTCAGCCAGCCATCATGAACTTGAAATTCACAGATTTCCAGGAGTAATTGAGGAATTTGAGTCAAAATAAAACTTACCAAAGGAACCGGTCCTCGACTTTCTACAACTTCCTCATTTACTTAGTTATTATCACCGTGATCAAAATAGTTGCTCTACTTATTTGGAAACAATTCATTTGTCCCTTTGCAATGTACATCTCAAATATGAAATTTACAATGTGGATTGTCCACTTGGCAATACGTCCACTTTTTCGTGGCCTGGATAGAAATCAGCTGAGAGTTTAGTTTTCTGTCTTGAAGGAAAATTTTCGATCTAAACTGTTAATGCTTCTTGCTCGTAAATGAAGTATAGCTCTTTTTAATTAATCAATGTTCTTGAGACATAAACAACCACCTTATTACCACCTTCTTGTTCCTGAAGTAATATTGTACTTATTCCCAAAGCTGGTGCATCAGTTTCAAGGATAAATCCCGCAATGAAGACCGGTAGGGCTGATATGAGTGCTTATTCCAAGGGCGGTTTCCATGCTGGGAATGAGGATGCCTCAGAGTCCCCAAAACTTTGACAACTTTTCTTGTGTTCTAAAAAATTGGCCACACCCATGAACGCAACAACTTGTTTTAAATTTTGTGGAGAGGGAGGTGACTAATCACTTTGACTCTATCCGGATCAGTTAGAATTTCCTTCTGAGAAACTATATGCCCAAAAAATCTGATGGATGAACCGGCGAAAACTGTCTTCTACAGTTCGGTGATGCAGCGACCGCGCACCAGAGTGTGGTATAGTCGTTTCATTTTCATTTTTGTGGGATGGGCCTGCAGTGTAAATTATTAAAGAAGTCCAATAGTCATTATTATTATCAGGCAAAAGTAGCCTTGTGCATTAATGATTGACAATAACAATCACTGCTGCTTTCCGACGACGACTGCTTGGCCTGAAGTTAAAACTATTTTATGCCATGAGAAAAGACTCTTGCCAATTTATGATTACATGTTTTCTCTTCTTACTAGCGATGTGATGTGTCCTTCCTCTGATCAACAGTTTACAATCACGAATACACTTAAAATGATTATCCATGCACTACAGTAGGCAACGAGATATTGTATAATATATCGTGCTGCCATATTTGGTAGCAACAATGATTTTAAATCATATGGGCTTCGATCCAAATTGAGCTCATGTGAAAGATACGAATATATTGTTCCACGCAGACTCAACTCTATGCCAGAGTTAACTTCACCGTAGTTTCTTGTGTATGGTGATGTGTCAGTCTGATAGCAGCTCACGAGCAATAGTTTCCAGTGGGTTCAAAATGTGGAAACCATTTTGGCCAGGACAGTACTCGATCACACCTTTTGTATCCCAGTGGGTTTGGACTTGCGGACTTGAGTCACCTTGTTGGAATATTATGTCATGGAGACCTCTAACATGGGTCAGATCCACCAGCCATAATACGTCAGAAATGTAGCGCCTGCTGTCCGAATTCCCAAGTATCCAAATCAGAAGTAATATTGTTGTGTACCCAATTGCATACCGTATCATCATGTCCGGTGTTGTACGATGATCATTCGTTCTTCTCGGAACCTCTACACATGGACACATGCGTTGTGAACTGGGAGGTACATAATAAAGAAAAGATTGTCGTTTTGTGGACTAATGACTACACGCCTCTAGCTCTCTTTTCGCATCAAGGGTAGCCGCAATAACGATCTCAATTCTGATAGTCCTCCGTGCTCCTAACGTCACAGTACTGTCCATCTGGATAGACTTGCTACAAACCACCTCTTTGCATCTCTCAACGCACGTGATATAATTGAACTTTTCTGTGTTACTGTACAGTTGAACGAGCAATATATGTCCTCTTGAGCGCTACTCACATGGGCCTGCTGAGAACCTACTTGGTGTTGAGTGTGATCTTCTTGAACCCATAGATTTCATACCTTTGCATGACAGTCATTACTGTCAAAACGAGCAGGAGTACATGGAATGAATCACATTTTCAGTAGAGGACGATCCTCACACAGTTGAATTTCGATCCGCGGTGTTAGGAGTTTGTCCATCTTATACTGGCGTAATATTTTCTTCGTACGAAGAAAAAAAAAAAAAAATAAAGACCAAATGTGATATCTGAACGAGAACGCTGCTGCGTAATTTTTCTTCTTTTCTTGCAGATAACATTACTGCTTCCCGTGTTGTGTTGTGCAGCTGTACTGAAATCAATTGCCTATCCAAACATGGGTTAGAATTCACGTAAATTGGATGATTGTTGCATGCCTCTTTCGGGGTACTGCAAAGTAATGCCCCACAGTCTACGTGTTACGTAACAGTCTCCACCTTCTCAAACGTCTCGTGTCCTGGTTTAATATCGTTACTTCCACGTCTGATTTTTTAAATAGTGGAGCTCTTCATTTATAAAACAGCTTCAGATGTTTTATCACAAAGAAGTTAATGTTTTAAATGTTTCACCAGTACGTAAGAGCCTTATGCCTGAAGATTAACTTGGCGTAGTTACCTTAAATTAGCTTAATACGCTATTGACCAGTAGGGCTCGGCGAGAAAGCAAGAAAGCAGCTTTCACAGTTGAAAACATGCATAATATTTTATTAAAATAAAAGCGAACCACCTTATGACGTCAGTAAAATACCTTTTAAAAATAAGTAATAAAAATATATTATCGAATATTTACGAGGAAATGAGATTAGCAGTTGACGTCAGCAAAAGAGCTTTTAAACACTTAAGAAAGTAAGCGATTTGTCAAACATTAAAAGTATCTGAAGTCAGCCAGGCCGCTAATTAATATTCCGACGGACACGGTGGGCGGTGTGATCTTACCATCGGCGGGTGTGCTGGTGGTCTGGGCCGTTCCCGTACAACGTGAGCTTGAACAGGCTAAGAACTAACCTCAGAAGATTAGTAACAGTGCACAGCCTTACAAAGGGCGGCACATATTACATTATACGAGGGTTGCCAAGAAAGTAATGCACTGCATTTTTTTATTCAAGAATTCTTTATTGAAAATAATGACAATTACACACACCAGAGAATGGTGTTTTATCTAACACCCTATTTTCCCACGAAATCTCCATCCTGTTCTATGGCTTCATTTCAGCGCGAAACAAGGGCGTGTTTGCCCTGTCTGTACCAATCATTCTCTTGATGGCGGAGCCAGTGCTTCAATGCGTGAACTATCTCCTCGTCGTCCTCAAAATATCTTCCACGAAAGGCGTCCTTTAATGGTGCAAGCAAGTGGAAGTCCGAGCGGGCTATGTCAGGTGTGACAGCCGTGGATGGTCTCTCCGACCGCTGCAAATCGTGGAGCTTCGCCGAACTGCCTTCTTAGGACCTCACCTGCCGTGCCCAGCAACCAACTGTGCTTCTGTCGACAGCAAATGCTCCATAGGTTTTGCACAAGCGTTTGTGAATTTTCCCCACAGTTTCTTTCTCTGCGGTGATAAATTCAATGACGACACTTTGCTTGTAACGTACATCACCTACAGACGCCATTTTAAAACTGTCCTGCAGCTATACTATCCGTCGGAAGTGAAAGAAACTTGGCGCGCTCAACTCAGGAGACTTCAAATAATATATCCATAATGTTTCGCAATCGTCTCATTGTTTTCAGCTGAGAAAAAATGCGGTGCATTACTTTCTTGGCAACCCTTGTATTACCGTTTAGGAGCCAAGCATAAATACATGATATAATCAAACGTCTACCCAGTCAGCGAATGTCGTGATAAGCAACAAACCACTTAACAACGGGGTAACACTCTTATTACACGAAAGAGAAAACCAATAAAGCTTACGTGCCCCCAAAGTTAATTGGCAAACCGTTAATTGTACTACTTACGCAGCAAGAACAGTTGTTAGTATTTTGAAACGGAAGGAAATTCAGGTTCGCTGACTTCTAACATGTTTCGCAGTAAAACAGTAGCATAAGTAACGTATCGTAAACTCCACTATTCCAAGTAGCTAAGTAACCGAATGACAGATGTCAGGCTTGGTTTACCTGACTGCCTGTAACAACTATAGTCGAAAAGTACATGCTTATTTTAGAAGAATTTAGCACAGAAAATCTTAGGGCGGGTCAACTAACAATCCCACCAAAATGTTTTACAAATGCGTAACTAAAATGATTACAGTGAAAGGCACTGTGATTAAATTAAGGTAACTCCACTGAAATATCTTGCAAATGCTTAACTAAAGTGATTACAGTGAAAAGACACTCTGATTAAGTTAGACTTCACTGTATTTAAAAGGAAGAATAACAGTTGAGCCCTCAACCATGATCCACGGTAAGGCAATATCGAAATATGATCAGTTTAAGCAGGCAGTTCGGATTAAAATAGCTCCACAAGATCTGCAACACAGACTACGCAACTTCCACACATTTCACGAACTGTTGCCACTAACGTATGTAATGAAACATAGTTGCTTCCATTAATATGAACTTCAGTTCTTTCGGATCTAACCCCCATAAACGGCAAACACAGCAGACCTTCCGAGAAGGAGAAACTAGTTGCAGCACTACGGCTTTAACAGATCAAAGCGAAAAAGGCGCTGAAAGTGTCTCACCAAAATATTTGATTTATCGGTAGTGAAGTGGCACTCAAAATCTCCACACATTCGCCACAGGCAAATTTCCAGAGTCCAAAGCCACAACAGCCACAGCAAAACGTCTTCTTCAGAGGATGAGGTTGTGCTCTCCGAAAGCCGTTTAGTATCGGCTGTAGACAGCGGAGGTAAGCCGGCCTCGTAGCCCGCAAGTCCTTCTTCGAACTCGGTCCGAGAATTCTAGCTGTCAAACATTGCGCCTGTCAAAGCACCATGTGCGGAGAAACACCATTGATGTTGCCCCGCTATCACGATCTACCGGTCGGCTGATCGCTCCAAGCCAACGCGAATCAACCGCTCTCATTCAAATTTAAAATCCCCCTCCCCCAAGAATGGAGAAAGAGACTTATTTTACTAAAACAGCTTAGCTTTTAGTTTGGAAAACGTGGGCTCAGGAAACCTTGCCCATGACGAGATTGCACACCGTGAGGCTGACTAAGTTTAAAACTCGGATGACCTCCAAGGGCCCCACAAAGCGAGGAACCAATATACCAGGCATGGTGGCGTCTCCCCGTCTTTGGCCATGAAGTTAGAGATGAAGACGCGATCACCAGTCTTCACATGGCATGCTCGGTGGCCCTTGTTATATCTCTGTGCCTACTGGTTGTGTGCGAGTTCTGTGATCTTCCTGGCTCTCTTCTATTTTAACTGAATCACGTCCTGCATGACTTTGTCTGGCAAAAGATGATTCACAGACCACAAATTTGCGAGCGGGGAACTGAGAGGGTAGCTCAACATTAACGACGCAGGCGTTGCCTTCAAAACTTCATGATGGGCCACGGAGTGGATGCATCGTACTTGCGGTGCGGCTTACAGTGGAAGATTATCAGCACCCATGTCAAGTTACGGTTCACTCTTTCAGCAAATGACGGCTGAGTGTAGTACGGCATAACAGTGAGATGGGCGATGGAATTGCTAGTACAGAAGAGCTTAGACTACATCTACAAAAACGCCGCAGCATTTAGCAAACTAACGACCGGGAAGAGCAGAAGATGAAAAAAATCTACACAGACGCCGAATATTTAAGGCCGTAGGCACTCAATGAACATTTTGCCTATGGGTTTACCTACTCGCTTGAAGCTTGCCTTGTATTGGAATTGGGGTTAGCAACCTTACAATCTCCGCACTCCCCACTAATTTACGCACATCTTTACATAGTGGGCCACGTCAGGTGCTGCTTAATTTTTGTCAAGGTTTGATTCACGCCCAAATGCCAACCAATCAGAGAACTATGAAAGTATTTAAGGATAGCCGGAACTAATTCCTCAGGTAAACAGGTCTTGGACCTGTAACACACAACACCTTTTCTTAATTCGTACCCGGTACCTGTTCCTTAGCAACAGGGCTTTGCTGACCCACTGAATTAATGGATCCTGTCTCTGGCTCTCCTTTAAGATCCCAAAGAGCTCGTGTGTCTCCGTTAAAACTACAGAAACCACTTAAGTGGCCAGAGACCCCTGACACGGCAGCTGCTCAATAACTTGCTCCTGGGACTTACGGCTGAGGTCGTCCGCTATCTTATTGTCCGCTCTACGAATGTACTTGACGAACAAGCGAAAGGTAGAAATACGCACCCGCCTCGCGATACGTCCTGTCTCCTTGGCACTAGCCAGCATCCACCTCAAAGGCTGATTGTCGGTTTCTTTCTGAAGATTTTATTTTAACCCCATCATCTAGGACAAAATGTCGTAAAAAGGAGATTTCACTGCGAACCAAATTTATTTTCGACGGTGTCACATTCATACCCGAGTCCTACTGGTGAAAGAGAATTTGCTCAGTACACCGAAGGTGTTCAGGAAAGGCCGTACTATACGCGACTAAGTAGTCGAACAAACTATAAACTGACTTGTACTTCAGATAACCCAAAGCGGAATCTAACACACATCACAATGCAGCCGCACCAGTGAATAAACGAAACGGCACACGACTGAATTCACATAAGTTCCAATCGATGAAAAACGATGTTACTTACTTGGAATCCTCATTAAGAGTAATCTGGTGACAGGTCTCGTTCAAATTTAAGACGGTACTGGAAAACCAGGTAAAGCAATTATGCAAGTCCGACAGATACCGAAATGACTTTCTGGTCCCTAATTCTATAATCCACCACCGGACGATAACTGCCGGTTTGCCCCTTCGGCTCCTGAAACATAGAAAGAGGTTAAGAACGTATCACGCCGTCGCGAAGCATGTTATCAATCAGCTGTCTCAAAATTTTCATCTTGGGTGGCGATGCCCGATGTGGATGTTGGCGAAACGGAATACCATACGTCAACCTGATCTTATACTACATTCTGTTTGTGGCTCCTAGTTTATTGGTCAATACGTCAGCAAACCGCCCGAATACTTCCAGCAGATCTTCAGCTCCGCACTCCCCCGAGCAACTGATCTAGAACTGAGCATCATTCATCGTGAAACCATTAACCCCTTGGACAGTCTGGGAACTGCACAGCTTGAAATCATTGCCAGGAAAAGTTTAGAGGAAAACCCCTTGTCAGCACCATTAAGATTTAAACCCGTTGGCCGCATGAAGTTACAGTCCAGTAACAGATTAACTGATAACGCTTTCACGACTATTAATACCACTGGCCACTAAAATCCCTTTACAACCACGCTTCCCCGCAGACAGCCCACCAGAGGCAACACCTGTCCATTGGCGGTACATCTCTGCAAGGCAGCGACCTTAAAAATGCCGCACCTTCCTAATTACTGATCTTGATCAATAAGATAAACACTACTTTCTGCATCTGTAAGGGCATGGACAGGTTCATGACTGACATAAAATAAGATCTGACCAGTTATTGTCTTGACACCGTTTGGGTCGTAAAGGTCTCTATGACGATCATGCTTCTGGCGTCAACTGTTCGGACGCCCCCTACGCTTTAGAGGACAGTGGCGCACAACATGATTGGTATCGCCACACCAAAAGCAGCCTTCAGTCTTTGATGGAGCAGTTTTCCAACCTCTCTCACTCTGAACCCTTTCCACATACTCGCATTTCACTTGTCTTTCAGAACTCCGTTTCTCATCAGCGAAGCGTGTTCTCTCGCTTTTGCACACTAATTCATTTAATACGGAAAAGATAGCAGGTCTCTGCAAAAACACCAATAGTGACCTGTCTTCGGGCTTAATGCCTTCCACAATGTTTCCCTCCTCAGGTACTGACAATTCCAATGCCTTGAGTGCGGTACAAATCTCATCGGTACTTTACTGGAGTGTCTCATCTTGGGACTGGAAGTGAAGGAAGTATTTATTCATCAGTCCGTCACTCATTCCTGGTGATATTCTATCTCGGACAATCTTTCACTTTAAGTCATATGACGCTCTTAAGTCACCCAGAACCTCAGCCACCTTCTGACTTTACAAACCGTGACACGGGACGCCAAGTGCGGTCTTGTGTTTCTTAGAACGTAGCACTAATCGTGAAAATTCTACCACTTGTAATTCGTCTATGAAGACTACTGGAAAATTCTAAAACAGGTACGCAATCGTATTCGACACCCTTACAAAGGATTCTAACGCCACGAGAGGATGTGCTTCGCGCACAGTGCCACAACCTCACTCATTACCATTTCTTTCCGTAAGACTGCTCTGTTCTTCAGTGTCCTCCGTCGCACTCTAACCCAGCCTACTACATCTAATTCGCAATTGCATATCTTGAGTAAGCAACTGATCATCGTTACTTCTTCGTTCAGGTGTGCACTGAAATTGCTTCAAATTGTGCAATGTATAAACCCAATGATTAAATTGCACCTAAGAGAGGAATATCTGGGTGCGATTGGGACCGCTATCCTCCAAAATCTCCGTATTCTCGCGCACACCGGAGAGGACCGCCGAACAGACAGGTAAAGCGGGACCCACCTCGCCGATTTGTTAAGCGGTCAGGCGCAGTGGACAGTGTAAGGAGGTGCGCAAGCGCGCAGCTAGGTCAGCGACACTGCCTTCTCCGGATTCTCCACGGATACAGAGTTCGTGGATAAGTTGCTCCTTTTTAAGACAGGCCAGATCAAGGCAAAATCTCGGCTGCATTAGACCCGTGCTGCTACCCTGTAACACAACTTAGCATTAGTTTCTCTTCTCGGAAAAAGTATGTACTCCCACACAAACATCGGTAGCGGAATGGCAGTCAAAATCTCCACACGCTTGGCACAGAAAAATTTCCTGAGTCCCATCGCCACAACATCTAACCCAAAATATCGCCTTCACAAAAAAAAAGGTTCAAATGGCTCTGAGCACTATGAGACTTAACATCTATGGTCATCAGTCAACTAGAACTTAGAACTACTTAAACCTAACTAACCTAAGGACAGCACACAACACCCACTCATCACGAACCAGAGAAAATCCCTGACCCCGCCGGGAATCGAACCCGGGAACCCGAGCGTGGGAAGCGAGAACGCTACCGTACGACCACGAGCTGCGGACGTCGCCTTCAGCAGCTGAGGAAGTGCTCTCCAAAAGTCATTTATTGACGCCTTCAGGCAGCGGAGGTAAACCGGCCTCGCGTCCCACAAGTGCTCTGAGAACTCTGACCGCAAATTCTTTCGACCTTCGTGCCAGTCAGAGCTCCTCGCGTGGAGAACCACCAAAGATCGTGCCCCGCTACCACTGTCTAGCGATCGATTGATCAACGCGAGCTGGCACGGTTCGGAAGGCAGAAAATCTAACGGTTGAATGAATATGCTCTTGGTAGCCGGCCGGTGTGGCCGAGCGGTTCTAGGCGCTACAGTCTGGAGCCGCGCGATTGCTAAGGTCGCAGGTTCGAATCTTGCCTCGGGCATGGATGTGTGTGATGTCCTTAGATTAGTTAGGTTTAAGTAGTTCTAAGTTATAGGGGACTAATGACCTCAGAAGTTAAGTCCCATAGTGCGCAGAGCCACTTGAACCATTTTGCTCTCGGTAACTTGCACACCATGACTGCCTTGAAACACATGCTTCCTTGAAACACATACACAGTTTTTAACTGTAATAATTTCCCTACAGCGTTAAACACTGATTACGTCTCAGTGATTACATTATGGCTGCATTTTTAATTTTTTGTTCGGTTAATAATTTTACGAAATTGTGACACTACATATCACTATACGATACCAATTTCCTTTCACGGCCATTACATTTTGTAAATGTGTCCTGCTGGAGGTTCAGGTGTTCTCTAGTGTCCTTTGTCGGCAGAGGGAAAGTCGATAACTCTCACTGCGAACACCATACCTACCTAGGGGTTGGGGAAATAGGTATAAGTCTGCATGCGATCGATTCTACTGTTATTCTGTACATACTATCGGCATTAGTCCGCATACAGCACAGCGGGCGTCCTGTCTGCCTTGCCACCCTGTGCAGATAAATCGAGTATGCCCATTTTCACTTCTGCACCGAGACCTAAGGCCGGGACATCATGGGACCAGTCAGTTACAAGAGGAGTGTCAATTCCGTTTTCATTCAAAAAATTTCGTTTACTCAATGAGATTGCATCACGACACCTAGCACACCTAGCAAACACTGCGGATGGGCCGACCAATCAATGTAGCAGTGCTTCAGTCCAGTGCAGTGGTAAAATGTGCATCCTATTCGCAAAGAGATGGAAGTTTGTTGCCCTTTCGCAGATTTTTCGTAAGTTTCGTGACAATTTGTCCTACTTGTTGGCAATAACATGGAGTCGTTTCCCGTCCCCCTTCCCTCCCCCTGACCCCTGCTTCAGTTTTTGAGAAGTTGGAAGTTGGGCAAGAGGAAGGAATCTTTTGGGACCCAGGGATGGACTCATGGAAGACGGAAACTGACGACCATCTGGGAATGTTTGGTGCACTTTGCTGATTTTGAGCAGCGGTAAGGTCTTACAAACCACACGACGATCTTAGCCGAGCAGCTCCCATCTCATGCTTGCGGCTGTTCAGCCTGAATTTCTGATTTAACTCCAATTTCTGTTATGTTTCTTTAATCTTGTATCACCGAACTGCACAGATAAAGATATGGGGTGCTTGAGCCTTGGTTCAAATGGTTCAAATGGCTCTGAGCACTATGGAACTTAACTTCTGAGGTCATCAGTTCCCTAGAACTTAGAACTACCTGCGACCGTGGCGGTCGCGTGGTTCCAGACTGTAGCAGCTAGAACCGCTCGGCCACCGCGGCCATGAGCCTTCTAGGAGTCTTACTTCCATTGGGTTCTTCCCATACTCCTATACCACTTTTTGAACCTAATTCGTAGCTAAGTTTCTTATTTCCTTAATGACTTCCTCCTGTTAAAATTCTTTGCTGGTCAGACAGACCTAAAAATGTAAATATAATCTGGTATACCATCAAGTTCTGCTTTGTTGTATTGGTGTCGTTATTTCAGTGCAGTGGCTAGATTAGACCACATAATAGTGATTTTTCAGATTCTGCAACAGCTGCTACCTGCTACGGGGAACGTGTGAGTGTTTCAACACTATAGGAATCCGTTTAGTAATATTTGCTAAAAATATTCAACAGCTTAGATGGCACAGATATTTGTTTATTTCAGACAATCGGCTTCGACAAGCTTTGCTGTTATCTTCCAGTCTTAAAAAAATCCTTTTGTCATGAAATTTATTCATTTTACGTTGGAACTTACTCCAAGCAGCCTTGTGGATAAAAATCATCACATTGTAAAGGCCCTGTTACAACTAAAATATTTAAAGACATAGTATTTTCGTTATGATAAACTTTTTATAATGTACTAATTTTTACTCACATAACAACTTGAGGTGAGGTCAAATGTAAAATGAACACTTTTTACGACAAACACATTTTTTAAGACTTGAAGATCACAGCAAAGCTTGTCGAAATCGGTGGCCATAAATAAAGAAATATTTATGAGATCTAGGCTGCTGAATGTTCTTAGCACTTAGAAGAGATCGTCCCTCATGTCTTCTCAATATAGTTACATGGATAAGGTCATCCCATCCTCAGGGACTGCCACCTTATCGTACGCGAGGGAGATTTTGCACTATGCTACCGCCGAGAGAAAAGACGTCGGGATCTTAAGCGGCTGGCAAGGCCACCCAAGCCATACAGTAACCAAAATGGTGGAGCAACGGGGGGAGGGGCCGGTGAATCTTCTAAGCGCTTGGAAGTCAACTCTCCTAGAGGAGTCAACCTCGATGAAGGACACGGAAGAACAACCTTCAAAACATGGGGAGATGGATCTACAGTTGTAGTACAAGTAATCAACTACGGAAGACAGTCCCAAAAGAAAAACAGGTGTGCTGGGATACTGCGGCGGCGCGGTGTGTTGCTGTTAAAGTTCCACGCACATTGTAGTGAAACTCTTCTCACATGGACGCCTCCTTGAAGTTACTGAAATGTAGTCTCAGTCGGAAAAAGTTATAGAAAAATCAGTTGTACACCTAGTAACAACAAGTCGCACTAAAAATTTGTTTGTCGGTGGGTGTTTGATAATAGTTAAATGAAAGTATTTATATCCATAAAATTACACTGCATTACGGTAAGCTTGCGGCACTTTAAGCTGTACAAAGTCTGAAAAACCTACACGCACACATAATTCATAACACCAGCCAGTTAATGGCAAATATTAATTATCCTTCACAGGAACTTCAGAAACGGATTGATCCTTTCAGAAAAGGTCGTTAAAATGCTGCTATACACATTTGCGAGTAAGCAACATACCACACGGAGTTTAGTTACTTAAAATCTCACCTGAAATTCTGAATTTCGCACCGTACATTAAATCAAGCTCTTTCCCACACTTTACGGCACTTCTCAAACATTCTGGTACCGAAATATCACAGTATTAATAATTTTCATCGGAGCACATATCAATAGGTCTTTTCACTATGAGATCCAAGCCCAGACTCTTCTCGTCTCTCTACGCAAATGAAATATCTGCTTCCCAAAATAAGCACGAGTATGTTGATTTCTGATTAGGAGAGAAACATCACAGCGATTCGGAAAGCAGCATCAAAACAGCTCAATTCTGCACGTATATACAGAACCAAATAACATTTGTCACTGAATCAGAACAGTAAACTACAATATTTAAATTTTGAAAACCCACAGATATAAAATTATCCCCTTTTAAAAATATTAATTTACCGAAATCATAATCCTATTTCCCCAATACCATAAACTGACGAAATAGTTTCTAACAAATTCCGCGGTACGAATGACTAACAGACATGTCATTCTCGATCAATCCACACGAGACCTGTTACGTCAACGTACAGTATAAAAACTGTACATAAACCATTGCCACATTCGCACCTTCATTCACTCTGATAAAAAAGCACAGTTTAATAGTCGTTAATAAACAATTATAAAATTAAACAAAGAGAACTGGAAATAAAAATGATATTAGTTTGACGGCAGCTCAAACAGTGTCTGTCACCTGGTGACCTCTACCAGGCCACGTGTCCTGCGCGTGACTCATACTGCACGTCTGTTCTCTGCTGCTATGATCTTAAGAGGCACGATGTGAGGTGCAACATCCCAAAGCGAAGGTGGGAGCCCCACCACTTAGCTACCCTGGCTAGAGGCCGGTATCCTGTAATGGGGGCATGGTAATATTATTTGGACTCTCCAGAAAGAAAATCAAGTCGGATGGAGAATTTAAGACGACCTTGGAATAAAACAGGCAAATTCAACTGGGAATCCACAGTGTATTCAGAGTGGCTTCTTGGAATGTCCGCTGTCTCAAAGATAAGGAAGCAGCACTCGAAAATGAACTAAATTCACAAAATAGTGACATGGTCGTCATAAAAGGAACCATAAAGAAATCAATGGTTCCATAACAATAAACAAGTATGACATGATCTGTAGTAGAGTCCTTCAAAAGGAAAGAGTCTGTGCTGGAGTTGCTGTTCTGTGGAAGAAGACTTTAACAAACAATCTACACACTTACACCTTCACTAATGAACGCGTAATGGTGGTCAGATTAAAAGCATTAACACGTTATCTGGTTTATGACTATGAAGCCTTGTATGATATCTTGCAAAGAACCCTATATAAGGTAAACAAAAATAATTATCTGACGATAGCAACTGATTTAAATGCAAATATAATAGATTCTGAATGGGGAAACGTAAGAAATAATACTGGATATAGATTGAAGGTGTTCTCATTAAGTAACGACCTAAGAATAACAAACACGTTCTTCAGGCATTAGCAGATTCACAAATATACCTGGTCAGTTAGAGCCTCTGCCACAATTGTAGGCTACGTAATTGCAAATAAAAAGACTTGGTCTTTCTGCAGCCTCAAAGATAAAGCTACTTAATGATGGCAGATACCTTCCAGACAGGAACAAAATAGTGAAGATACAAAATTTAAAGCATATTTAGCTTAACAAGGGAGAATCCAGTTACTATATCAGCAAAGGCTTGGGGAATCCATTTGTTTAAATATAAAATCAGATAAAATCAACCAGGAATGAAATAATATTGGGGAACCACTATTTAAAGCAGCAACACAAACAATGGCGCGAGATAGGAAAGTTTTTTCAAAAGTGGCCTGCGATACTGGGGTCGATGAAATATGTAATTTAATTGAAGACAAGAAACATCTCCACTTAAAAAGGTTGAATTCCCCCGACGGTCAAGAGCTAAGACTAGATTATAAGAGGAAGTCAGCTCTAGTCCAACAGAAAGTCAGGTTAATTAAAAACCTTAGTTTTGAAAAATATATAACAGATAACGAACATGATGTAAGAGGAAGACAAGGCAAATCATACAAAATAATGAAATATTTTAGCAAAGAAGGTAAAGACAAACTTCAAATAAACACAATATCCGAATATAATTGGTTACAGCACTATACAACAGTCTGGGCGGATGTCTGAAACAGATATAAAAGTAGACACAATAATGTTGGAGGAACTAGAGGATGCAGTAACGTCTAGCAAGAAAGGAAAGACTCCAAGGTGTGACAAAATACAGACAGAACTGATGAAATATGCACCAAGTATTGCAAAAATAAAAATATTTGATTTTATCGATATGTACTGGCAAACTAGTTACACACCTGAAGAATGGAATAAAACCGAAATATGCCCGGTTTATATGAATGGAAACAGACATTAAAGTGACAGCTACAGAGGTATTAGCCATCTGAATTTATGTTATAAATTGTGTGCTAAAATTTGAACAAAACAACTATCGCCAATCGCTGAAACTGTATTATCCGATGCCCAACATGGTTTTTTAAAACGCAGACCATGCTCGCCACTGTGTCTTCACCGTTACCCAACTAACGGAAAGACACCGTGAATTCAATTTATCAACTTTTTTTGTCTTCACTGGCTGCGAAAATGCGTTTGATGAGGTAAATCGAAACAACCTGTGGAAAATTTTAGTAAACAGAGAAATTATATACCATTTACGAGCAGTACAAGATTTAAATGAATAACAGTATACCAATAAATTACCAAGCAGCAGATATAATATGGCTGAAATAAACAAAGGAGTTAAACAATGGTGTCACCTACCACCCATGCTTTTTAATATATACAGCGAACAGCCAAAGAAACTGGCACACCTGTTACACCTGACTACTATCGTGTAGGGCTCCCGCGAGGATACACAAGTGCAACAACACGACGTTTCATGGACTCGACTAATATATGAAATAGTGCTGGAGGGACTTGACACCATGAATCCTGCAGGACTACCAGTAAATCCATAGGAGGACTAGGGCTGTAGATCTCTTCTCAACACCACATTGAAACGCATCGCAGGTATGCTCAATAATGTTCATGTCTGTGGAGTTTGGTGGCCAACGGAAATGTTTAAACTGAGAAGAGTGTTCCTGGAGCCACTCTGTAACAATTATTGGCGTGTGAAGTGTCGCATTGTCCTTCTGGAATTGCCCAAGTCCGTCGGAATTCACAATGAAGATGAATAGATGCAGTCGATCAGACAGGATGCTTACGAACGTTTCATCTGTCAGAGTCGTATCTAGAGGTAGCAGTGGTCCCATATCATTCCAGCTGCACGTAACCCAAACCACTGCTGCTCGTGGTCTTGTGGATAGCGTTGCTGCCTCTGACTCACAGAGTCCCGAGTTCGATTCCCAGCCGGGTCGGGGATTTTCTCCGCCCGGGGGCTGACTGTTTGTGTTGTCCTCATCATCTCATAACCATCTCATCATCGGGTTGTGGCGAGACTGTAAATGGAACGATTGGAACCTGTTCGGGCGCTGATGGACATGATGTTGAACACTCCCCAAACCAACATCATCCTCTCCCCACACCATTATAGAGTATCCTATTGACATGCAAGATCCATGAATTCATGAGACAGCCTCTATACCCGCAGAGTTCATCTGCTCGATACAATCTGAAACGAAATTCGTCCGACCAGGCAATATGTCTCCAATCATCAAGAGTCAAAAATTAGTGTTCACAGGCCCAGGCGAGGCGTAAAGCTTTGTATCGTGCAGTCACCAAGGGCACACGAATGGGCCTCCATCTCCGAAAGCCCTTATCGATGATGTTTCGTTGAATGGTTCGCAGGTTGACACTTGTTGATGGTCCAACATTGAAACCTGCAACAATTTGATGAATGGTAGTACTTGTGTCACGTTGAACGATTCTCTTCGGTCGTCGTTGGTCCCGTTCCTGCAGGATCTTTTTCCAGTCGCAGTGATGTCGATTTGATGTTTGACTTTATTCCCGATATTCACGGTAAACTCGTGGAATGGCAGTACGGGAAAATCCCCACATCATCGCTACCTCAAAGATGCTGTGTCAAATCGCTCGTGCGCCGACTTTAACACCACGTTCGAACTCGCCTAAATCTGGATAAGCTGCCATTGCAGCAACAGTAACCGATCCAACAACTGCGCCAGACACTTGTTGTCTTACATAGAGGTTGCCGACCACAGCATCGTATTCTACTTGTTTACATATCTTTCTTTTTGAATGCGCATGCCTATAGCAGTTTCTTTGATGCTTCATTGTGCATCGACAATGTAACAAGGAATTGAGTACATACAAAAAAACCATTAAAATTAACGATGTGGCTGTTAGTACACTATATTTAGCTGACGACCAACTAATTTTTGCTCGCTATGGAACGACTTACAACAAGTTGTCTTTAATTTAAGTAAAATAGCCGGAGAATAACTATCTGAACATTTCCATCAGAAAGATAACATGATAAAATACGTGTCACTTTTAGGACACCAGCCCAGGAGAGTTAAGATTCAAACTGACAAGCAGACCATAGAGCAAGTTAATACATTTAATTGTTTATAGTTCAGTGTTACATAAATGGAAAACAATCGAATACAAAATAAGGTAGAACTGTTTAACTGTTCCTGTGGAACTCTATGCAGAAAATTAGGGAAGGAAGATCACAGATACTTTACTGAAGTTCAGGAACGTTATGGATGTAGCAGTGCTGCTCTATAGAGGCGAAAAGTGGGCTCTTCAGAAGACAGATGAAAAGAGAATGAAAGCATGTGAAATGAATTTCCTTAGGTTCGTGGCCAGATATACTTTGCTGGATAAAAAGAGAAATGATGAGATCCGAGATGAAGTGAATACGCAGAATGTAATTGACATAAAAATCACTAAAGTCAGAAAAAATATGAATCAAAATGCAAAAATCTTTATGAAGACCAATGAAGAGATGGCCTGACCAATTTTAAAAGGCACGCAACGGACCAAAAGCCCCCAATCCTTGATGTAAATGACGACGATAATGAAGTAAGGTCTTCCACCGGCCGTGCACACTATTACCCCATTTCAAGATTTATGTGCGAACTGTAGTTACTAGTAAACACTCTGTAACTTAACTTAAGCAACGCACTCAATTCGTGTTTGTTTTGTGCCTTTAGTACTATCGGCATGTCGTCAGCGATTTTCTTTCTCTCTAACTTTTACTATTCTCAGTAGCTGTTTAATTCAAAACTTAAATATCATTGGTTACTATGGCATAGGTAACCTGAAAACACAGATGACAGTGCATCTAGAGAGCGAGAAAAAGCACGTCATGGGGAATAGTCATATAGAAAAAATTTACTTAATTAATATTTTGTTTTTACGCAGGTACATGACGTCAAACTCCAAAATAGGTTGTAACACCTGCGCCATAAAACCGTAACATCCCGCTAGAGACGCCAAAACAAACGTAATGAAATGACAAGTACTTTTTCAGTTTACTGTGCCGCACTTTTTTGTTTTTTTATTTTTTATATCTATTTGAATTGTTTTTTCCTTTTTTGGTGGTAGGGGGATGGGGGTCGCCGAATCTTCTGGAGAGTTAAAACAGGCGGTTAATGTATTCGACATTTGCAATGAAACTGTAAACGTGTCGAGATAGATTACCTTCCCGCTGGCCTTTCCATATGGAATGTTGTAAAGAGGAACTGACTGCAAGAGTACCTCGTCAGAGTTTCGCGTAACATATGGTGTATCTTTAACGACGCCGATGCCGGCAGGGCATTCAAGAATATGACCGGACTTTACCTACCGCGAACGTGGGGAAGGCAGCAGCCGATATTGACCCCGCAGTTGGTCGTGTTGCGCCGTATGAGCAGCAATTTGGCTTCCTGTCGAGAGTGGCAGTAGCGGTTTACGATAATTCCTGAGCGGCTGCGACGTTAGTCGTAAACAAATACGGCGCACAGTGGCTGGTGCAGTGCGGGGGATCGGGTCAGCAGCCAGAGCGGGCGCCGTCCTAATTAGCGGCGCGGGCTCGGGCTCGCCGTGTATCGCTGATGGGGAGGCGACGGGGCGGGCGGCGGCCGTGTCGTGTTCCGTGTCGCGGCCCTGCCACACCCTGCGGCGCTGGCAAGCCAAACATGTCGCTGTCGGGCCGCAGCCGGCGCACTTGTTCCGGCTGCAGGTACACACCGGTCGCGACCATTGGCTGCAGCCTGCTTACGCGTGTAGCGGAACCAGACACTGCTGCTGTTGCTGCTGCTGCTACATTTCATGAACGCGAGATTTCGTATGAACATAACACTTCCTTATCATGAATGACAACCACGTTGATTAGGTATTTAGTACTTACGGTGGCAGCATTTTCACAGGGGTCTTAAGTACGTAGGTTGGAACTTAAATAGTGGCAACTATTTATTCACAACCCATGCAAAAGAGTTACATATTTGCACCTGTTACTGTCCTTCATTGCAGTCACCAGCGTTGTGTAGAACCAGTTGCCAGTGATATGTATACCATTAGCAGAGTCTGTTCTGTTGATGGTGCGAATGGATCGGTCTACTGCCTGTCGAATCTCTGGAACAATTCTGATGCGAATGCCACGAAGTGGTTAAGTTCATCTTCGAAATCAAATCAAAGTGACAGGAACTTACGTCCGGGGAGTATGGTGGATGGTACAGCACTTCCCAGTCCCTTGAACCGAACAGAACAGCCACAGATTGCGCTGTATGCGCCCGCACACTGTCGTGCATAATTATGGCTGGGTTGCGCAGAAACTGTCCCCGCTTCTTTCGCAAAGCTGGTCGCAGCTGATGCACCAAAACCGACCAGCTTTGCGAAAGAAGCGGGCATACTTTCAGCGCAACCCAGCCATAAATATGTACGACAGTGCGCGGGCGCATACAGCGCAAGCTGTGGCTGCTCTGTTCCCTCGATGGGACTGGGAAGTACTGTACTATCCACCATACTGCCCCGGAATTAAGTCTTTGTCACTTTGATTTGATTCCGAAGATGAAGGAACCACTTCGTGGCATTCGCTTCAGAACTGTTCCAGAGATTCTACAGGCAGTAGACAGCTCCATTCGCACCATAAGCAGAACAAGCTCTGCTAACGGTACACTATGCCTTCCATTTGACTGGCAACGGATTCTATACAACGCTGGTGACTACACTGAAGAACAGTAACTGGTGCAAAGCTGTAACCCTTTTGTATCGGTTGTGAATAAATAGTTGCCACTATTTAACTTCCAACCCTTGCAGTAAGATCAGCTGAAGCACCAATTTAGTAGTTCCCTACTAAATAACATGATGGATGTGATGGACTACTACCAAGAACCCTTCATTTAGTAGTCAATAATCGTCCAGAAGATAACTAATTACTCTGGTAATTTACTTTCTCTCGTGTACATAATCACCTTTAATCTGTGATATTACCAGGTACCGTGTTTCTTTTGTATCCGGGTAATACAATCCTCGCAATAAACTGCAAATCATGTACACTGAGGTGACAAAAGTAATGGGATAGCGATATGAACACATACAGGTTGCGATAGTATAGCGTACTCAAGGTATAAAAGCATACGCATTGGCGGAGCTGTAATTTGTACTCAGAAGATTCACGTGAAAAACTTTGCGACGTGACTACGACCGCACGACGGGAGTTAACACACGTTGAACGTGTAATGGTAGTTGGAACTAGACTCGTGGGACATTCCACTTCGGAAATCTTTAGGGAATTCAATAACCCGAAATCCATAGTCTCAAAAATGTGCTAAGAATACGACACTTCAGGCATTAGCTAAAACACTGGACAATGCATTAGTAAATGACCTTCACTTAACGACCAAGAGCAGTTGCATTTGCGTAGAGTTGTCAGTACTAATAGACAAACAACACTGTATGAAACAACAACAGAGATCAGTGGGGGACGCGCAATGAACATGTCCGTCACGACAGCACGGAGAAATTTGGCGTTAATGGGCTATGGCAGCAGACATGCAATTCGAGTGCCTTTGTTAACAGCAGGACATTGGCTGCAGCGCCTCTTCTGACCTCATGAATATGTCGGTTGCACTCTAGACGACCGAAACACCGTGGCCTGCTCATTCAGTCTGGTGGTGGTTCCATAATGGTGTAACCGGTCTTTACATGGAATGGTCTGAGTCCTTTGGTCCGACTGAACCGATCATTGACTGGACGCTTCTAACACCCGTGTTAGAAATATATTCAGTGACAAATCTAAAGTGTTCAGTGAGAAAAAATTACGTGTGCAACGATAAGAAAGCAATGGGAATGTGTTCACATCTGTTGGACGAATATTATGAAAACAAACACTCCAAACCGACATTTCACGACAATTAATCTCTAAAAAACGCACGACATGTTGTAATGAAAGCGTGAAAACCGTCTGAAGATGAATTATAAAGCCGGCCGGGGTTACCGAGCGGTTCTAGGTGCTTCAGTCTGGAACCGCGCGACCGCTACGGTAGCAGGTTCGAATCCTGCCTCGGGCATGGATGTGTGTTATGTCCTTAGGTTAGTTAGGTTTAAGTAGTTCTAAGTTCTAGGGGACTGATGACCTCAGATGTTAAGTCCCATAGTGCTCAGAGCAATCTGAACCATTTGAACAATGAATTATAACGATTCGAAACCGGTAACGGTACCCTTTGAATAAAGGAACTGAAAATAAATTTGAGGCTGATTGCTGTCTCAACACCGTCAACATTTGTCTTCAAGTAACAGCCACGGTCTCCAACCATGTCATCATCTGACAAAATTGCAACAATGGCTTGGCTGAATTCATTAGTTCTAGCCAACTCCTACCAGACATGGAATACTCCAGTTTAAAAAATCTACTTTACTCAATGCAAGGCCGGCCGAAGTGGCCTTGCGGTTCTAGGCGCTACAATCTGCAGCCGAGCGACCGCTACGGTCGCAGGTTTGAATCCTCCCTCGGGCATGGATGTGTGTGATGTCCTTAGGTTAGTTAGGTTTAATTAGTTCTAAGTTCTAGGCGACTGATGACCTCAGAAGTTAAGTCCATAGTGCTCAGAGCCATTTGAACCATTTTTTGAACTCAATGCAAGGCAGGGATGTTGCTGACCATACGCTTCGAATTTTCTCTAAGTATTCTCTCACGCGGCAAAAAAAATCTTTTCTAATCTGATTAATATCTGTTACGTCCTGTATCAATGGACCAGAATATTAAAATCATTTTGGGCTTTTAGCAGAGTGCTAAATGAACCTCCGTCACAGGATGCCTCCTCACTTTCTGACTCTCTTAAAGTAATCAAATGCTTTACCATATATGAGGTCTCTCTCTAGGTAACAGCGCGGAGAAGCAGTAAATAAAAGGTTTGTACTGTGTATCACCATATAATTTCGGAAATACATCCGATTTTATTACGATGGTCATCTCTCCCTGAGTAGGTGGGAGATTGAAATATCATTAAAAGATGTCACCACAAGGAGAAAACGCCTGATCGCTCCAACTCCCAAATCATATCATAAGTAATGAAGTTTATCAAGGGAGTCACTTTTAATAATGAGTATTTTTTTTTAGCAGTTAGGTTACACTCGCCAGGTAGGTCAAATGGGAATCGCTGGAGGGAAGACGATGTTCTTTTTGCGGAACACTATTGAAAACCAACACTTGAAGCTGACTGCAGAAGTATTCTAAAGCGGCAACATAGATTTAATGTAAGATCCCAAAGACACGATAACAGAAATTAGTGATGATAAGGAGGCATAGAGACAGTCTTTTGTCCTCTCTGTATATGCAGGGGAATGGGAAAGGGGATGACTATAGTGGTACAGGATATCCTCCACCACACAACATACATTAGCTTGTGAAGTAAGCCTATAGATGTAAATGTAAATTTAGTCTACCTATTAAAACGTCAGTTCGCCCATTTACAGCCACACAAAACTGACGGAAGTATGTTGCCTCTTATTTATCGAGAAAACAAAAGGTGGAACTTCTGTTGTTGTTTTTTCTCTCAGTAAAAATCTTCGCATTAACTTCTAATTTTCTCATTGCAGTAAGTTTGCGAGACCACACTTACAAGAAGCGGTATAGAGCTCACCTCCAACTCCCATTTCGTCAGAATAAAGCTTGAATGCTGTATTCTCACGTATCTTCCAGTCTTCGATACACAGAATTTGAATCCATGTCATTGCCATGAGTCACAGACCCCTGCTAAATCTCTCAAAACCCAGTCACATTACGACGACATTGCTCCATTTGTTACAAGGGTACCTGTCAGGAACAGAGTTATCTCAACAAGAAGAATAGCGCATTAATGTAAAGCAGGAAATCTGCAATCTTGTAGAGTATACATGGACAGTACAAAGAAATTTAGAAGCATAACATCTACATTTCATCGATATCGATTGTTGGTCTACACATCTACAATTCATCGATATTGAATGACGGTCTACAAATTTCACCCTGTACATATCCTTGTCTCCTTTATCATGTTGCTATGGTTACTGCGCTATAAATACTACCGTGTAATTGTGTCTGAGACTTCGTCGACAGCCAGTGTATCTCTGTCTTTCTCTCTCTCTCTCTGTCTCTCTCTCTCCCCTCTTTACTTCTGTAATGTCCATTGCAGTAAACCTATGAACTGTAATAACTTCACTAACGTCACCTGGTGGAGAAGTGAATAAGATTTTACCATGTCTCTCTCTTCCAGTATATCTGGAGACAAATGCCGTCTGCGAGTTCACGTCGGCCATACGTGGTGATCCCATTAAATGAACATTTGTTGACCAATGGAGCAGCGATGTAAGTTACTTCAACTGACCTGTCTAAAGTTTTGAGACCTGTACAGGAGTAAGACGATATCGACTATCACTCAAAAGGAGAGGGTTCTTGAGTTGTCGTTTCAAGAACAGTTTGATACATTGTTTTTTGCTATAACACTTCGAAACAGTGTATGACTATAGATGTGTACACAGCTATGCATGACTTCGATGTCTGTGTCAGACATGATATGATTCAGGAGTTTGAGAAGTAATCAAGTATTTTTTCGTTGTAGTGCTATCTCTCTAGCAAATTTCAATCACACACACACACACAGGGAGAGGTCACTCTTGTAATAAAATCAGGGTGTGTTACCGAAATTATAAGGTGATACATAGTACGAACCTGTTACTTGCTACTTCTCTGTGTTGGTACCTTAAGAGGCCTCATATGTGGTGAAGCATTTGATTACTTTAAGAGAGTTAGAGAGTGAGGAGGCATCCTTTAACAGAGGCAGTTCTTAGCACTCTGTCATAAGCCAAAAATAAATTTAGTATTTTAGTCCATTGAAGCATGATATTAAGCTGATTAGAACAGATTTTTTTCCTCAAGGAGAGAATACTTGGAAAAAATACAGCCTATGCCATACTGTTACAGCGTTTTCACAATACTTAACTATACTTTAGCGATGTGAAAATGCATGTATTCCCTGATTTCTTCTGTCTTCAAAAATGATTCGTCGATAGACAGAAACCTAAATTGTAAGTGAAAAATTCGAGGTGAGTGATCAACATAACCCCTGTTTTGTACTGGGGTTAGTGGGTTTTTTAAACTGGGAAGTCTATGTCTGAGTGGAATTGCCTAAAACTACTGTATACATCCAAGCCATAGCTGCTTGGCTCGCAGTGTACCTTGGCAGGTTGCAGGAGTGGATGCTAGGAGTCAGCGACTGAGAGTGGGGATTAGCTTACCCTGTGAAGGCAGTTAGATACAAAGAATGTGCTGACATGTCTGTGCTTGCCCATGGCAGTGGGTTTTAGCACACTGGCCACTCTGCCAGGTAAGTGGTGACAGAAGTGGACGTGAGTGTTGCTTGAGAAGATTCAATATGAAGGATGTTTGCACTGGAAGATTCCCCCCCCCCCTCCCCCCAATGTACATTGATCAAATGACTGCTTGGTGATGCTTTGTTCAGCCTCTGAGAATCTAGTGTGGCAGGAATGCAAGTACCAGGAGATTGGTGCATAGGTGGCGATGCAGTCACTGCACTGTGTACAATTGTTTCTCCACAGCAGATGGCATAGATGACATGCTCTTCATGATTGTGAGTTTGTTTGTGATTAGTAGGATTTGTTTCACCAGATACGTTTAGCGAAACGTTCTGGTGGAGGAGTGTGCTTGCATAGTCAAACCTCAGTGCATGCAAGACCTCTGATATATTTGTCACTAGGATCTATATGTGTTGGAAAATTAATTATTCGATTTGCATAATGTTTGTGTGTGATACTCAAACGTTGAAAATATGTTTTCCTACATAGAGGGATCGCCATAATGCAAAGGCGAGTGTTTTAAGTGATCTGTTTGACTTCTGTAAACTGTTAAGCCATTACATTTATAGGTAAGTGCAATGGACTATTTCCCTCTATTTTTGATATCGAGATTGCGTCGTCTCTCCCTTTTTCCCTGTCATTAGCCAATAGGAGCACAGTATTCTGAGGAGAGACGAAAACCTCCACCTGCATGTATCGAGGCACTAGTTCACACACACAAACAGGAAGCAGCCTCTTGAGAGAGACACAGAAAGGAAGTGAGTCTGGAATTTTCAAGTCGGCAGATTGCAACCACTTGATGTTTGGTTTGGAGTGGCGAGATCCAAGTAGGCCAACATCCAGTCCATGGTCAATGGTATTTAGTATTGTAATCTCTAATTAGGACATTTGGTGGTTTTTGAGCTCTGTGGCATTTCCCAGACGACAATCATATTCGATGGGCTGGGCCTTAACGGCGACTACTATACTGCACTTCATTCCTCCCCCCCCCATTCTTACATTTATTATGTCATGGGAAGTGGGGTTGGTGGGTGTAGATGTGAGCTCTACCCCAGTGGGGGAGCCCTGTCTCCCACAAACTGACTAAATAAAGTATATGCATCAATATATTATTGACAATGATTTGAATTTCGTGTTGTGAGATAATTCCCCTCCAGCCTAGATTGAGTCCTTTTCCCACCATTTTTTTAGGGAGCAGTGGGGAATATGGTGGTGCATTACCTGTTGATGCCTACATGTCAAAGTGATCAAACACACGAAAATTTTAAAAGACGACACATCCAATCCGTAACAGTGTAGTTACATAGTCAGGTCCTGTAGTTGTTGGATGTGAGCTTCTCCCACCAAATAAAGAGATTCAACCCCTAAAAACTGAACTTCATAAATAGACAGTACATCCCATGCTATGTAATTGACATTTATTTCAGTTTAATATCATGAGATCCATCCTCTCCACACAGACTTAGTCCTTTGACCACCAATTTCCAGATGAGCAAGGAGAGGGGAGTCTGGGATGGGAGGGGAGATGCGGCACACTATTCTTAAGCTCCAGTCGTTTGTGGATTACCCGTTTTCCTCACCACGCAGCCTTCAGCAGTTAGGAAGCCGAGGCAGTTGTAAAGTCTAACAGAAAGAACGTTCTGCTCGTAGGTAGTTCGGAAGGACGAGGTCTGGGCCAGCAGTTGCAGTAAGTGTTGGAGAGTGAGTAACGAGTCACCAGCATTGTGAAGCCTAGTGCTGGGTTGGCTCAGGTGACTGCCAGCATAGGGGAGTTATGTAGGAATTTTACGAAGGAGGATCATGTAGTGATAATGGCTGGAGCAGGGAACAGACTTGATAGGGACGGGGAATATGATGTAGGCGTTGACCTGGTAAAGATGGCTACTCAGACTGGTGGTACTAATGTGCATTTGGTGCAACTGCTTCAGCGTCATGATCGGCCTCATCTTTATGTGGCTGCTAGTCGCGTCAACATGGGGCTGCAGGGGGCGCTGGTGGAATATGGCATGGGTCGCATTTCAATGGTGCCAGTCGGGTGTATCAGTAGATCGGGTTTCAATAGGCATGGCCTGCACCTCAAAGGTATGGGAAGGGGAGGTTGGCAAAGCATATAGGCGACAGTGTAATGAGTTGTGGTGGGATCACTCATGGAAAAATTCCTATAGTAGTTGGTGTTAGAGCTGCACCTTCTTTAGACTGAAGTCACCTGATAGGTATAGCTGCTTAAAGGAAGTCCCTCTAACTAAGGGCTCACCTTCAGAGGACGTCACATTTCCAAGTAGAGAGGGAATTAGCATATTTCATCAAAATGTAAGAGGCATTAGAGATAAAGTTAGTGAACTGCTAATACTATATAGATGTTGACCCTGAAATTATCGGTACATCGGAGCACCACTTAAATAATTTGACAATTCAGAGGCTTCCTTTAGCACGATACAGATTAGCTGGGTGTGTTTCAAGAAGTTCCTTGGGGGGTGGGCGAGTGGCTATGTACGTAAAAAACAGTATTCCATTTGAGTCCATAGACGTATCACGGCACTGCACTGAACAGATATTTGAATGTTGTGCAGGGGCAGTTGAATTCAGTGAAACTAAAGTTCTAATTGTTGTTGTTTATAGGTCCCCTAACTCTGACTTTAATTACCAGAAATTAGTTATATAAGGTGACTTCAATATAAATTTTGTATATGATGGTGCAAGAAAAGGATGTTGGTAAATCTAAATTCATATGATATGATGCAGACTGGGTTTTTTCCAACTAGGGTGCAAGGGAACAGTAGTAAAACGATAGAAAATATTGTTATTCATTCTTCATTACTAGATGGGCATTCAGCTAGTAAAAGTGTGAATGGCCTTTCAGATCACGATGTACAAATTTTGACACTAAAAGGCTTTTGTACTCAAACACATGTCACATATAATCACAAACTATATACGAAAGTTCATCCAACAGCGATAGAGAGTTTCTTAAACCTTGTCAAGGAACAAGAGTGACAGGATGTTATAGCGCCGATAACATAGATGATAAATATAATGCTCTCCTTAACACATTTCTCATGCTCCTTGAGAGTTGCTTCATACTAGAACATTCTAAACAGGGTAGCAGCAGTAATAGGCAGCCCAGGTGGCTAAATAGTAGGATAAGGATATCATGTAGAACAAAGTGGGAATCATATCATAACGTTTGAAGTAGTCACAATCAAGCTATAATACTAGCTCATTAAAGACAACATTGTAAGGTGCTTAAAGATGTTACTAGGAAGGCAAAGAGTATGAGGTATGCATATAGAATAGCTAATTCGTAGGATAAAATTAAAGCTATATATACGGCTGGGACCATTTCTGACAACATCCCAGTTCTGTGTAAATAAAACTATTAGTTACTGCGAAGAGCCTGGCTGCATCAAGTTTTTCCTTTGTCCAGTGTGCCTGGTGCAAGAAAAATATTTGTTTTTGAAATTCAATAGACACTTCGCAATTTTGTGACGATTACAGGGAATAAATAAACAACTGCTTCATTGATAGTCAAATGTACAACATTCGAACATCATTATAAGGAATGACATACAGGAATTGCTATAAAATGTAGTATTACAAGATACATATCGTTTCAACAAATTACAAGTTCTCATTAATGGATGTCTGACATGATTTTATTTTCTACAGGGAAAATTCTGTTTGGTATTGGCCCGCCCTTAGCCTTGATGAAACTTCCACTCTCGCAGGCATACGTTCGATCAGGTGCTGGAAGGTTTCTTGGGGAATGTCACCCTATTCTTCACGGAGTGCTGCACTGAGGAGAGGTATCGATATCTCGGCGACGCCTGGCACGAAGTCGGCGTTTCTAAACATCCCAAAGGTGTTCTATAGATTCATATCAGGACTTTGTGCAGGCCAGTCCATTACAGGGATGTTATCGTCGTTTAACTACTCCGCCACAGGCCGTGCATTATGAACAGGTGCTCGATCGTGTTGAAAGATAGAATCGCCGTCCTCGAATATCTCTTCAACAGTGTGAAGCAAGAAGGTGCTTAAAACATCAATGTAGGCCTGTGCTGTGATAGTGCCACGCAAAATAACAATGGGTGCAACCTCCCTCCGTGAAAAACACGACCACACCATAACAAAAAATGTGTGTGTGAGTTTCTAAGGGCCAAACTGCTCAGGACATCGGGCCCTAAAACACACTATATCACCACCGCATCCGAATTTTACTGTTGGCACTATACATGCTGGCAGATGACGTTCACCAGGCATTCGCCATATCCACACACTGCAATTAGATCAGCACATTGCGTTCCGTGATTCGTCACTCCACACAACGTTTTCTCACTGTTCAATCGTCCAATGTTTACGCTCCTTACACCAAGCGAGGCGTCATTTGGCATTCACCGGCGTGATGTGTGGCTTATGAGCAGCCGCTCGACCATGAAATCCAAGTTTTCTTACCTCCCACCTAACTGTCATAGTACTTGCAGTGGATCCTAGTACAGTTTGGAATTCCTGTGTGATGTTCTGGATAGATGGCTGCCTATTACACATTACAATTCTCTTCAACTGTCGTCGGTCTGTGTCAGTCAACAGACGAGGTCTCCCTGTACGCTTTCATGCTGTACGTGTCCTTGGACGTTTCCACTTCACTATCACATCGGTAACAGTGGACCTAGGAATGTTTAGGAGTGTGGAAATGTCCCGAGCTGGCGAATGACACAAGCGACACCCAACCACCTGACGACGTTCAATGTCCGTGAGTTCCGCGGAACGCCCCATTCTGCTCTTTCATGATCTCTAATTACTGTTGAGGTCGCCGATACGGAGTACCTGGCAGTAGGTGACAACACAATGTACCTAATATGAAAAACGTATGTTTTTGGGGGTGTCCGAATACTTTTCATCACATAGTGAACTTATGAATCCTTAACCTTCCCCAGTTACCTAATCGGGAAATGGAGACCTGCATTTTAACGTGGAATCCGAGTCACATGTTTTTCGTGCCCACTCCAACATCTGTGATAAGTGATTGCTCGGTTAAAAATCATTGTGAAAAATTTGTTGTCTGAATGGGATTTGATCTCGTGCTCTCTGTATCACGAAGAGCGCGCTTTGCCACTAGACCAGTTTTGTTTTTTTAAAAAAACAAACAACAAAATGAACATTAGACACTACAAACATAGTGGAAACGCTAGTTTTGTCACCTCTTGTGATGATGCTCGACGTCAGAAATTAGTGTTCTGATACCCCACAATTCTAATGAGAAGCCAGGGTAAAATGACAGCCAACATACAAGGAAAATTTGGGACCAGAGCTTAGACGCGATGGAGATGCAATTCTGAGTAAAGTGCCCGTCACCCACACATGTGACGCTTCCATGCAAATTGAGATATTTAATTGAGATAGCGTGTACAGGCACAGCTGCCCATGCAGCTTCAACACGATACCACAGTTCATCAAGAGTAGTGACTGGCGGTTAGTGACGAGCCAGCTGCTCGGTCATCATTGACCAGACGTTTTCAATTGGTGAGAGAACTGGAGAATGTGCTGGTCAGGGCAGCAGTCGAACATTTTCTGTATCCAGAAAGGCCCGTACAGGACCTGCAACATGCGGTAGCGCATTATCCTGCTGAAATGTAGGAATTCGTATGGATCGAATGAAGGGTAGAGCCACGGGTCGTAACACATCTGAAATGTAACGTCCACTGTTCAAAGTGCCGTCAATGCGAACAATAGGTGACCGAGACGTGTAACCAATGGCACCCCATACCATCACGCAGGGTAATACGCCAGTATGTCAATGACGAATACACGCTTCCAATGTGAGTTCAAAGCGATGTCGCCAAACACGGATGCAACCATCATGATGCTGTAAACAGAACCTGGATTCATCCGAAAAAATGACGTTTTGCCATTCGTACACCCAGGTTCGTCGTTGAGCACACCGCACTCCTGTCTGTGATGCAGCGTCAAGGGTAACCGCAGCCATAGTCTCCAAGCTGATAGTCCATGCTACTGCAAACGTCGTCGAACTGTTGGTGCAGATGGTTGTTGTCTTACAAACGTCCCAATCTGTTGACTCAGGGATCGAGACGTGGCTGCACGATTCGTTACAGCCATGCGGATAAGATGCCTGTCATATCGACTGCTAGTAATACGAGGCCGTTGGGATCCAGCACGGCGTTCCGTATTACCCTCTCGTCCGCCGCTCGTGGTCTCGCGGTAGCGTTCTCGCTTCCCGAGCACGGGGTCCCGGGTTCGATTCCCGGCGGGGTCAGGGATTTTCACCTGCCTCGAGATGACTGGGTGTTTGTGTTGTCCTCATCATTTCATCATCATCCAGGAAAGTGGCGAAATTGGACTGAGCAAAGATTGGATAATTGTACGGGCGCTGATAACCACGCAGTTGAGCGCCCCACAAACCAAACATCATCATCATCATCGTATTACCCTCCTGAACCCACCGATTCCATATTCTGCTAACAGTCATGGAATCTCGACCATCGCGAGCAGCAGTGTTGCGATACGCTAAACCGCAATCGCGATAGGCTACAATCCGACCTTTACCAAAGTCGGAAACGTGATGGTACGCATTTCTCCTCCTTACAGGAGGCATCACAACAACGTTTCACCAGGCAACGCTAGTCAACTGCTGTTTGTGTATGAGAAATCGGTTGGAAACTCTCCTCATGTCAGCACGTTGTAGGTGTCGCCACCGGCGCCATCCTTGTGTGAATGCTCTGAAAAGCTAATCATTTGCATATAACAGCATCTTCTTCCTGTCGGTTAAATTTCACGTCCGTAGCACGTAATCTTCGTGGTGTAGCAATTTTAATGGCCAGTGGTGTAGAAAAACACGACATTTCGTTGAAACTGCAACTTAAGTCAGTTGCAAATATAAATATGTAATTTCAACAAAATATTGGTAATTGGTATCCATTTACAAATTTTTTGTATCTAGTAAAAGCTGAAACATTGTCTACACATTAAGTGCATACATAAGCTTGTACAGGTAAAGAAATAATTTGAAAGGAACTATGTGTTGTTAACACTCCAAGTGGAGTCGTATTTCAACATCATATCCACATATACCGTCAGATACAAGATAAAATAATCACATAGTAACATTTATTGACAATATTTTTGCACAGCATTAACCTAGTCTATGAGATGGCACGGTGTAGAGCGCCAAACTTAGTTTTTAACGTAGGTGACGAATAAGCAGTCCTTCTTGAAGTAAATTCAATATCAGTATTTTCGGCGCCCGCTTGTCTTGACGAACGCGTTACACGAGGTCATCTGCTCGGAAAAGCCTGTTAGATATAGAACATGATACGTAGCGTCAGACCGCGTGTGGGTATTGACTCTCAGCAGCCGATACAGAGTTAAAACTTTATAATCTGTGAAAAAAGTAATAATATGGCAGCAGTGATGACGAGATATAACTGAGACAATAAGAGATGCAGATAAGCTAGCAATACAGTTGAGCCATTCACGGCTTGTGTTCATCCCATTAATTGTTTATCGTCTTCTATCAGGTAGTGCCGCCTCGTTTTCTTATTCCATTTACTGGAGTCACTAAATTCCTGCCTTACTTGCCCGTGAGTGGCCGCAGCAGCGCGTATCGATAAGCGCACTGTCGTACCATCTCTGGAGCGACTGATAGTATTTCCGGTTCGTTGTCTGTTGGGTAGTCAGTGAGTGGGAGACGCACAAACAGAGCTTTCGCGATGGAACAGTAGTCGTGTACGGACCAGCAATCCAGTCGGTCGGTTGGCGTGGAGCAACAAGCAAGCCCCCGTCGCAAGGAGTCGGACTAGAGCCGCTGGTGGCGTGCACGGGCGGTTGGAGTCTGAGGTGCTGCTTGTGAGAGCTACGAGGTACGTCGCCCACCAAACTTGGACTTGAAAGTTGAGTCCTCATTTAACTTACTATCGAGCCTTAGCTGTTTACATTTCTTCGTTTGATTCAAATGGTTCATGGTGTGCAAGTTACCGAGAGCAAAATGGTTCAAGTGGCTCTGAGCACTACGGGACTTAACATCTGTGGTCATCAGTCCCCTAGAACTTAGAACTACTTAAACCTAACTAATCTAAGGACATCACACACATCAATGCCCGAGGCAGGATTCGAACCTGTGACAGTAGCGCTCACGCGGTTCCAGACTGAAGCGCCTAGAACCGCACGGCTACACCGGCAGGCCTTCGTTTGATCCTGGTTGGCGGTTTTGGGACATTCCCGCGAACAACAACGTGTGGGTATTTTAGTCAGCTAAGATTCCAGCCGTCTTCCTGTGAAATTAAACTTAATTTGTTCCCTTTTATGTAAGTTCACCAGCGGTATCTTCTGCCTTGTGGCCTTTGACGTTCCGCTTACCTGCCCTGGTCGTTGACGTAATTTTTAGTAGTGTATTTTCCTCGTCGTGTTGTTGCTGTTCAGCGTGGCGTGTTGTTTGACAGCTGAGGTTTTGTTGATCATTGTGAGCGCCAATAATCTGTGTGTCGTGTATTGAAATTTTGTGATCGTTTGGCTGATTGCGCGGAGCGGAAGTGATTTGGTTGATTGGTTGGTCGGCTGTCAGTCGATTGTGTCGACTCCAAATTAAGAAGTCGTTAGACAGGCTGCCTGTCTCACCTAAACAGGCGTTAGTGTTACAGTCCCAGGCCGACCCTTGGGAACTTCTGACCGCCGTTCCTTGTGTGGTATGTAGTAATTTCCGTGTTTGGATTTTAGTTATTTGGCTGATGTGTGGCTTTCAGCCGAGTATCAATATCTCTTAAATTAATGTTCTTGTCTTGCCCTTAAGGCATGATATTTTTATATGGAGCCTTCAGCCGAATTTTACTGGAAAGGTTTTAAGGTAAGGCCTTCTCCCTTTTAGACTGAAACTCTTTCTAGGCCTTAAGCCGTTAAACATATTTTGTTGATATGTTGCCTTCAGCCGAGCATTAATATCGCTTAAATTAATGTCCTTGTCTTGCCCTTAGTGCATGAGATTTTTATTCTTTATTTTATATGGAATGTTTTAAGATATGGCCTTCTGCCCTTTAAAACTGAAGCCCTTCTTTCTATGGCTTAAGCCATTTAATTGCTTGTTAGTGAGCCGCCTTCAGCAGAGTTTTAGTGTCTCTTAAATTAACCTTCTACTCTTGCCCTTAAGGCATAAAATTGTTATGCGTTCGAATGGGGCCTTCAGCCCAATTTGCTTGAAATGGTTTAAGATACGGCCTTCTGCCTTTTGATTGAAACTCCTCTTATTGCCTAATATGTGACATCCAGCCTAGTTCCATTAAAATTAAATTGCTAAGGCTTTCAGCCAATTATATTGAAGATTTAGAAAATATTCTTGGGTGAAACCTCCAGAAGAAACTTGTATTTCAATTTTGCTTAAGCCTTTTGTTTTGGATTTTGAATGTGGCCTTCAGCATTCTTGTAATGTTGTGTATTGATAAATAAGGTTTGTCTGTTGAGCACAGCTGACAGGAATACATTTTGGCCCCTTTCCACAACCAAGGAAAGCGTAGTTAACGTAGGGTAGCATAGATACAAAGCATACCAACCAGACAAGGTTTTTTATGTTGTTTTTTGGATATAATGTTCATTGTAGTAACATCACAACTTCGGGAAGGGTTAAGAAAAACTCTGGTTACAAAATTAGAGAAAAATTGTCTGTATTTCGGGTTGCGGGCAACTGCACAATATCGTTCATTAAGGAAGTGGCCAATAAAGACATTTTGCTCACCGTTAGCAAACAAGTTGGACAAAACCACTTCACAGAGTTAGTCCTCGATTGTGGAAAGCACACCTATTCGGGAAAGAAGAGCAGGTGAGGAGTTATCTGATAAAAAGTTGTATGGTTAATGAAGATGGGTTCTTTCGCACCTATCGCCGATGCGTGAAGGCCTCGTACCTCATCTTGAACAGCAGGCCGTAACAAACATATGAACCCAGTGCCACTAGCAAAGGGCGGCCAATAATGACATTTTGCTCACCGTTAGCAAACAAGTTGGACCAAACCACTTCACAGAGTCTTCGATTGTGGAAAGCACACCTATTCGGGAAAGAAGATCAGGTGAGGAGGTATCTGATAAGAAGTTGTATGGATAATGAAGGCCGTAACAAACATATGAACCCAGTGCCACTAGCAAAGGGCGGGCAATTGATGGCGAAATAGGAAGAGCCTGTGCCACGTGGGAATACGTGACACCAAAATACGTTAAGATATTGTCTCCGTTGCAGAAGATCTAGGGCTCATAACACTGTATCAAAATTGGTTTCTATGATAATCATCAATTATAATAAGTCTGCTGCATGCATTTTATCTAATGTATTTTATCAGATTATGTTTTTGCGTAAATTATGACTACATATAAGGAAGCCCACAGTAGCGAAATCTAGGGAGGGTGGAGGCAAACAGGTTTCTGGATGCTACTGCAGCTCAGTAGCTAGTTGGCAATAAGCACTATGTGGACGATGTGGCCTATTCTTGACCATATTTTAAATCTGTGTGACGATGCTATGCTGATTATATTTATATGTTTTGACGATTCCATTATGGCCGTATCACTTTAGGACATGGTGTAAAAAAGGTACGTTATACTATATTTTATCTGTACATTTCCCTGGTGTATGACAGTATATTGTGATACATATTGCTGTTTTATGTTAAAAGACACACTGCTCACTAGATGTATATATTTATATATTTTAGATCTGAGGATGGTCATTACAGACTGAAACTGGTCATCATCTAAAGAATTTATTTGTGATCATAGACTGGAATAAAAAAGCATTTTACAGCATTGGATCACTGTTTGTGCACGCGATTATGTCGTAGTTGGTGAAACTATTGGACAGCTAAACACACACAATAGCCGACTTGTGATGCAGAAGCTCCGTAGGGAGGTGGAGAAGAGGAGACTGGATGTGCTCTGCCTACAGGAGCCGTACTCCCAAGTTGGGAAAATAGCTTTTGCTGCCGCAACATGGCAAATCGTTAGCAGAGGAGATGACCCAAGAGCGGCGATAGTTATGACAAGTAAACTTCTGAGGGTCACTACACTCTCGCTGTTCACGACTAGTCACTGCAACGTCGTGGAGCTTCAATTTACAGTGGGAGTAATCATTCTTATAAACATGTATTTCCAATATGGAGATGACATTGGACAACATCTAGAACATCTGGCAAGAGTTACCACGGCGTTGCAGGGACGGAAGGTAGTCATAACTGTTGACATCAACTCAAAATCCCCCCTGTGGTACAGCGGCACTGGAGGTACAAATGGGGCGAAATGGAAGAATTTATTATGGCTTCGCAACTGGTGGTGGCTAACAAGTCTCGCAACCCTCCTACCTATGCAGCAGGAGGACAGGGCACGAACATTGACAGTACATTAACAACACCAAATACAGCAAACCTTATACAGCACTGGAAGGTTATGAGCAATGCCACCACAAGCGACCACAATCTAATAACTTTCACTCTAGGTGAAAGGGAGTGCCGTTGGGTCATGGGGTGGGAAGTACAATTCAATTACAATAGAGCAGACTGGGAACGCCTAGCACTGGAGTGCGACATTCCTGCCTTACCGAAAGGTGACATATATCAGGACATAGACGTGGACGAAACAGCTGAGGAACTGGTGGGTGCAGTACACAGAGCAGTGCGGGCCGCTGCCCCGACCAGGAAGAAGGCCATGGCGGCCTCATCGTCACCATGGTCGGTCGAACTAGAGGAACTACCTCAATCTGTCAGGAGGCTGAGGAGGCATTACCAGCGCAGTGTCGTCTGGCTGGAAAGGCAAAGATGACAGTTGCAATATAGGGAGGCCAAGCAGAAATTCCAAAAGGAACTGCGGGAAGTAAAGTTTCGTAGCTGGGAGAGTTACGTGTTAAACCAGTTGGCCTTGGACCCATGGGGTCTCCCCTATAAGTTACTGAGAGAGAAAATCCGCTCTCCCATGAAGTTGTCGACAGTCAGGCAGGGGGACAGGATGACGGAGTCTTGGCAGGAGACTGCAGAGGTCCTCCTCCGTTCCCTGCTGCCTGACCATAGTGCGGATGGAGAAACTGAAGGGCAACAGCAGCTGCATAATGCGGTTTCAGATGAATATAAGAACGATACGGCAGTCTACCCCTTTTCTGAAAAGGAGGTGGCTGCACATATAAGATCTTTAAAAAGAGGGAAAGCTCCGGGACCAGATGGCATTGTGGCTGAGCTGGTGCAATTCCTGGCCCCCCAGTTAATTGCGCCACTAACTCATCTTTTGAATTAATGCCTGAGACAAAGGACATTTGGCCGGCCGGTGTGGCCGTGCGGTTAAAGGAGCTTCAGTCTGGAACCGCGTGACTGCTACGGTCGCAGGTTCGAATCCTGCCTCGGGCATGGATGTGTGTGATGTCCTTAGGTTAGTTAGGTTTAATTAGTTCTAAGTTCTAGGCGACTGATGACCTCAGAAGTTAAGTCGCATAGTGCTCAGAGCCATTTGAACCATTTTGAACAAAGGACGTTTCATAAGAGGTGGGAAACTGCAAACGTGGTTATAATCAATAAATGACCTGAAAAAGACCCGCAGAGGTTAAATCTTACAGGCCGATTTGCCTATTGAACCTGTCTGGGAAGCTACTAGAAAAACTGTTGGCTGACAGATTGACAGCACACCGGGTGCTGTGCAGGATGAGCAACAGGCAGTTCGGCTTCAGGCCGGGGCGGTCGGCATCTCATGCTATCGCCCTGGCGGCTGAGGTCTGTGGCTCAACCCCGCACAAGTACGTAGTTGCCATCATGGTGGATATCAGTAGCGCCTTCGACAACCTGTGGTGACCTTCGCTCTTCTCCTGTCTGCGGGAGAAAGAGTGTCCAGGGCCGCTATATGGGTGTCTGAGGAGCTATTGTAAGGATCGGGAGTCTGGCTATCATCCCCTAGAGGGGGAGTTGGGAAAGCAATCACAAAAGGATGTCCCCAAGGCTCCGTTTTGGGACCCCTTTTCTGGGACATCCATACAGAACCGTCACTAGACAGTTTAGAACGAAGTGAAGAAGTGCTAGAGGTGATAGCCTACATGGATGACCTCCTCCTGTTGGTCGGCGGTGACAGCCGAGAAGATATAGAACCAAAAATTGAAAGGGCTATAGAGAAACTCCACCAATGGAGCCTCAAAATCAAAATGACAATATATCCTAGTAAATCTACATACCTGCTATTAATAGGACAGTTAATCAAGAATCGTACTGTTAGAATCGATGGCTCACCAGTTCTTCAGCGACGGGAGACACACTACTTGGGAGTCATCATTGACGAGAGATGGAACTTAGGGAAATACATTGACACCATAACCCAGTGAGCTCTCCAACTACTAAATAATTTCATCGCCATAGGACATAAAAGATTTCATCTCCACCCTCATCTCATAAAACTCTACCATAATAGTATTCTAACTTCAGTAGTGGAATACGACTCGGGAGTTTGGGCGCACAGGCTCACGAGGGTCGTGCCCGCCATGACAGTGAGAAGGGTCCAGAGAAGCATGATTCTGAGTTCTGTGGGGGCTTACAGAACATCTCCGGGGGAAGCCCTGTTAGTCATAATGGGGCTTTGCCCTTTAAAAATCAAGATACGAGAACAAGCGGCGTGGTATTGGGCCAAAATGGGAATATGGAAAACGTAATGGAAATTATGGGTGTGAGGTTGGAGGATAAGAGGGAAATAAGAAATAGAGGGGAGGAACTTTGGCAGAGGCCTTGGGAGGAAGAAGAAACTGGGAGAAGGACCTTCTAGTTTTTACCAGATGTGAAAGAGTGTGGGGGCCTGAAATACTTTGAACCTACATGAGGACTCATTCACTTTCTCACTGGCCATGGACCCTATCCGACATACTTATGTCGGTTTGGGAAGAGGGCAACCCCCACGTGTGACTGTGGCGTGGCAGAGGGAACTCCCGACCATGTGTTTCACGAGAGCCTCCTCTTCAATGATGTCGCGACAACACTCCGGGACAGACTTCCAAATCACGACACATACCACCTACTCAGACAAGAAGACACTTTTCACATTCTGAATGCATTGGCAGATGGGGGTATCACGAAAAGTGTTCGTAGAATACCTGAGGGCCCTAGTTTAGGCATCAACTTGTAGACCAAACCAATTGAGACCAGAGTCCATTCCCATACCGCATGTGCGTGGGCTGGCCGACTTCCTTTATAGTTGGAATCCGCGACGTACAGGACTAGGGGGGGCGGGTCAACACCACCGATCAAGACAAGCACCGGGTATGACGTAGGTTAAGTTAGTTTTTGTAGGACTTAGATTAGGACACTAATGTAGGGAACTGCAGCAATTACTTACCTTGACCAGCCCAGTGCCAGGTGCATGCTCTTCGGGTTTAGCTCGTTGAGCCTGGCTATCCTATGTAGGTTTATATACAACTGCCACACCTGTGACGCTGCAGCTAGTAAGAAGTAGTCATAGTAGATTAGTTAAGTAATAAGTAGTTAGATCAAACATCCCATTGTCGTAGTAAACTTTAACTAACACATTGTAATAGTTAAACTGTAGCTCACTAACACAATTGTAAAAGCTGCATTGTAATCTTATCTATGTATAATTATTATGACACACTAATCTTATTGTATAATTATTACTGATTATAGAATAAAGAATTTTTTTAAAAAAAGAAAAAAACTATTTTGTTAACCAGTTATGGTATAAAGAAGCAGTGTATTATTACCCTCTGAAAGGAGTTTTGTTGTATTGACCATGATGTACCCAAAGGAGGTGGCTTATCGGACGTGAAAGTCAGAATTACGTAATTGTTCAACAAGTAATAGATAAAAGTATCCTATCCAAACTGTCCAAATAATAAAGATAACGAAAGCCAGCCCAATCAGGCATAAGAATGTGTAACATTCCTGTTCAAATAAATAGATTTAAGTAACTTAGATGGATAGACACAGCCTATACCTTCTCACATGAGAGTGCAATGAACCCAGTCACAAGCATATGTTAATGTTAAAGAGAGTGCTGGCAGTTATAGCTGGACAAACCCATTTGCATGACAACGATGTATAATGACACACACTTTCGCATTCAGGGCTTAGTCAAACCGAATAGTTTCAATAACATTAGTATTAAAGTTTACAGTAGAATTATAAAATTGGGCATGAATTTAGTCTCTCTCTACCATATTCTTTTCTGCCTGACATGAAAATTAAATAGTGTTCGTTAGCAAACAATTTCTGACAGTTCTCTGAAGAAATGAAGTTACAATTTTTATAGGCAAAGTTCTTTCTGTTAATAATTTTCTACCAGTAAGCACAAAAACAGAATATGGATCCTGTTAAACTGACAATATATTCTTTAACACACATAGGGACCAAGAATTTAGCAAATATGAATATATAACTTTAAACAGTAATAGTTTTTAACTTTTACTGCACTGGGACACAAACTGGCATTATTGTAAGACAATGACTCACCTTTTTGCATTTTTCAACAGGCTTCACTATGATTCTTTACTATGCAAAACACTATGAGCCACAATTATGAAAACACTTACTTTTGAAACCGACAGCAAATTGTTTTAATATCTGTTTCTACTATTCCATTACTTTAAAAATCAATTATTCACTTTATGCTTTTTGAAAGCCCACAAAGATTGAAATAAGCAGTTTCAATTTCAAGAATACCTTCAGCAAACATCATTTACTATCTCATACTCTTTTGACACATTAATTTTGAATTTAATTACTTTCTTCTTACTATATTTTAGTGGCACTATTTTGTTAACAGCTGGGCTTTAATATCTTCACAGCATGCACACTCGTTAAGCATATTTAGCATGGAAAGGATCCTAAGTGGTTATGTGAGTGGGGATAATTCAAGGTATGATTTCAAGGTATAATTTTTGTTTACCTTATTATTTGACACAAATAAAACATCCACATAAACTGACCCTTCACTTTAATTTCTACAACTCCTTATTTCCGTTGCAGTGATTGCGTAGTGTGGTGGCAAGTACGTCCTGGCAGGTGGGTCAGCAGTTGATAATGTTAAAACTCTGTCATTTCTTGGTGGCGATGATAGATACCATTTCCAGAACTGAGCTAGCTTACAAATCCATCCATCCGAGGCTTTGACACATTGGAAAACGGCAAAAAAAGCCTCTCTCGGCGCCAGCACAATCCAATGTTGTTACATGGGCTGTTGGCGGTTCAGCAGCTCGTGTCCGAATAAATCTTGGTCCCACCTCTTCCTTCATGCCAATCACATTTTACGCGCGCTGCATGATTTCGTTCGCGAGAGGAACCACAACAACTTTTATACAGATAAAGAACTAATAACGCTAAGTGAGGTCAGCAAGTGTAGAAATTACAAGACATTTTGAACAAAACATATAATTTGCACATATTGACAGTTCCACATAAAATTATATGAACAAATTTTCAGTTATATATAATAAATTTTGTTTCCCTCCAAGTGAGGCAAAGAATTTAACTAATAAAGACAATACATTTCATGGTATTTTAATAAGACATCAAAGTCTTTAACAGAGAAAAGTGTATATACCTTCATACAGCACCGAACCAATTACACAATAATTACAGAAGTTCAACGATGGAATGTTGAACAAAACAGAAAACAAAATGAATCAGCAAAAGATATGTAGTGACTGAGTCATGGTGTTACAAGTTGTACTTGGTGAAAGGTATTGTAAATACTGGTTTTAAGTTCGATATGCCAGTGCATCTTACGTGAACTAGCTGGCTAAAAAAAGTAATGAGCACATTTATAACTCCAATTGTGCGGGCTTTACCGAGGTATGTGTAACAATAATTCACTCTATAAAATATATTTATTATATTATCAGGTGTTTTTCATAATGTTAGGTGTTTTACACATTAGGTACACTCTTCCCAGGTCAGGTGACAGCAACTCTGCTTATCATAAATAAAGGTTTTGCAAATGCGACATGGCTGTGAAGATGTCTTGCTTCAAGTTGAAGATTTACAGATTGCCCCTCATCATTCATTATGACAAAGTTAACACAGACAATTAACAACTCTCAGTCAAGCTATCGATATCTGACTAATAATTTGTGTTTCCTTATTATTTCCTGCATTTCAATCGCACTACGTTGTCTTTATGCTGTGAAGTGCGCAAAATGATACTGTGCATATTGTTTACAGAGCGGGGGAAAGATGCTTTTTATTTTACTTATTACGTTATGATACAGAATTTCGTGAATAGGCCATTGCCTTGTAATGTATGGTAGTTAAGAATCTTGGGTGCTTTCAGGGATGAGTATTTGGACGACGCTCCATCACTGTTGCCGTAACTCGGTACACACACCCTGTGACATTGTTCCATATCTACATACGTATATTCTGTGCTCCAGATGTCAGATACATCAACGCGAAAATTCTGAACGTCTTAGGTTCAGACACAGCGTTAAGGGAATTTTACGAGATTATAACTATATTTCATATTTATTCCAAAGAGCATCTTACCAATCTGTTATGGTCTCCTGGTACTGTTTATATGTCTGTTGACAACATAATAAGTACTATGCAAGGTCAATTGGAAACCCAACCTGTTCTTCACAATCGCTCCAAATAATTTTTCAAAAACATAAGAGGGAGACTCAGTAAGGTTATATCAAACGAAAATCAATGTAGTATTTGAGAGAATTGTATATTTTTGAGAATTGTACTTCACGAAATCCCTAAATTTATCTTTGAGGAGAATCAGAAATATAAATAACTCCCTCAGGAACAGTAATGCTATAGGTCTTGGTAAAATTTTGCAAAATTCTAAGTGCTTATTATACTGATACAACTACTGTATACAACTAATAACGTAGAGCATCTCATTAAAAATATATATTTCCACAGAAACAAAAATAAGCAGTATGTGAAACCCTTTTTAAAAAAGATTTTACCAATGATATTACAACTATCGACGCGAGTACACATTACATCCGTCGTCAAACTTACTGGAAATTAATGTACTTAGGATATTCCTGTTTGGATATTCCTCTGAAAATGTCATACGCGTTTTCACCCATCATGTGGTCATAAAATACCACCCCCTTCCTACCCCCTCCCGTCCAATTACCACCTACTATGGTAAATGCGCTGCTGTTGCAAGGGTTAACCTTACTAAGCTACCCTGAGAGCTCTTATATGCAGTTTGTGTCCAGTATCTTCCGGAGGACAAAATAATAACAACATTTCACCAGCTGAAATGTTCGGCGATCTACCTAGCACGTTTCACTGTGGAAATCAGAACATTATTCTAGAGACGTTTAGAGACTGTTACTTTGATCATGCAAAGAGTAAGTCAACCGCTTCATATGAAGTTAAGATGCTAACCGTCATGTTGGACAGGTTATGAAGTTTTCATAGTGGATTTTCTTAGGAATGAAGTAACATTAATGTTATTGTTCCACAGGCTACAATATTGGTAACGTTTCCGTTGATGCTAAAAATTCTACATACACATTACAATCACAAGCTAGAAAAAATGTCTGCTACTGATCATGCAATAACAATTTTCTTTTTTTGACATTAGTCTTCTGACTGGATTCATGTGGGGCGCCCCTCCTGCGCCAGCCTCTTCATCTCAGATTATTTATTGGGTTTATTCCAGTCTGTGTTATCCTTTATAGCCGGCCTATGTGACCGAGCGGTTCTAGGCGCTTCAGTCCGGAACCGCACTGCTGCTACGGTCTCAGACGCGGATTCGAATCCTTCCTCGGGCGTGGATGTGTGTAATGTCCTTAAGTTAGTTGGCTTTAAGTAGTTCTAAGTCTAGGCCATTGATGATCTCTGATAATAAGTCCCATAGTGCTTAGAGCAATTTAAATTTTTTTCTTCCTTTACAGTTTTTGCTTTCTACGGAACCCTCTAGTACCATGGAACTTATTCCCTGATGTCTTAACCGATGTCAAATCATCCTGTCTCTTCTGCGTGTCAGTATTTTCCACATATTCCCTTCCTCTCCAATTCTGCGCAGAGCATCCCCATTCCTTACCTTAACAGTCCACCTAATTTTCAACACTCGTCTGGAGCACCATTTCTCAAATGCTTCGATTCCCATCTGTTCCAGTTCCCCCACAGTCCAGGTTTCACACCCATACAGTGCTGTCCTCCAAATTTACATTCTCAGAAATATTTTCCTCAGATTAGGGTCTATGATGGATCAGTAGAATTGCCTTGGCTAGGAGTGCCCTTTCCGCTAGCTGTTGTCTGCTTCTGATGTCCTCCTTGCTCCGCTCATCATTAGTTATTTTGTTGCTAGGCAGCAGAATTCCTTAACTTCATCTAATCGTGACCATCAATCCTAATGTTACTTTTCTCGCTGTTATCAATTCTGGTACGTATCATTATTTTCGCCTTTTTTCGATTTACTCGCGGTCCTTACTCTGTACTCATTTCACTGTCCATTCCATTCAGCAGTCATATAATTCTTCTTCACTTTTACTTAGGATAGCAACGTCATCAGTGTATCGTATCACCTTGAATTTTAATTCCGCTCCTGAATCTTTCTTTTGTTCCCTTCATTGCTTCGTCGATTGAACAGTAGGCGCGAAAGACTACATCCCTGTCTTACACTCTTTTTAACCCGAGCATTCCGTTCGTGGTCGTCCACTCTTATTATTCCCTCTTGGTTCTCGTACATATTGTATATTACCTGTCTCTCCCCATAGCTCACCTCTATTCTTCTCAAAATTTCGAACATCTTGCACCATTTCACATTGTCGTACACTTTTTCTAGATCGACAAATTCTGTGAACGTGTCTTCAGTTTTCTTTAGTCTTGCACCCATTATCAACCACAACGTCAGAATTACCTTTCTTCTGCCTTTAACTTTCCTAAAGCAAAACTGGTCGTCATCTTTCTTTTTCATTCTTCTGTATATAATTCTTGTCCGCAACTTGGATGCATGAACCGTTAAGGTGATTGTGAGATAATTTTCACACTTGTCATCTCTTGGAGTCTTGAGAATCGTGTTGAAGACATTTTTTTCCGAAAATAAGATGGTATATTGCCAGCTTCATACATTCTACACATCAACATGAACAGTCGTTTTGTTGCCACTTCCCCTAATGATTTCAGAAATTCTAATGGAACCTTATCGATGCTTTCGACCTTATTTGATCTAAAGTCTGCGAGCTTCTTACTCTTTGAATTGCAACCAAGACTTTAATAAAAATGTCAAAGATAATGTAAATTTAAACACTTGCGGAGTTGCCGTCTAAATAACAATCGATTTATTCATTCTTAACATCACATGACAAAATCTGGCTAAAGAAACGCCACACAAACATTTTTATTTGACGAATGCTTCCAAAAATATGCGGTATATGGTTAACAAAGTGATCAGGTGGGGATAAACGAACCACTCTAACCAGAACTAATCACTTTATTTGAATCATAATTGGGAAGCCGTGGTGCGGCACAAAGCTACGCTACTATCAAGTAGCTATACTCTACTATTCCGTAAAGAAAAATATGGTTTCAAAGAACAGGGTGCAGAGAAGCATGTATTTGAGCCCTACGCCTTAGCAACCAATACTTTACCCTTCTGCAGGCGAGGGCGGCACAGCGCGGGTAGTGTCAACCTGTTCAGATGGTGACTGCCACAGGCTCTATGTGGCACACTGCCAAAGGACACAAGTCTCACCGTCTAGGTAAGGACCTGCCGTTCTTTACTAGTGAAGCGCCAGCACAAGAGAGAGTTCTTCTCATTCTCTACTGCTTTCCTCTGCAGCTCAGTAGCACACCACATTAACATGCTTAGACTACACCCACTTTAGAACAAGCCAATTATGAGCCAGAGTTTGGCATTTGAAGCTGGTAGACCAACGCCTGATCTGCGTATACAGATTTGACCAACCAGCCACTTTAAAAATTAATTGGGAGAAAAGGAAAAAAAGATTGAGCTTTGTGCCCTCTTTCCCACATGTTTAATCTGTTTACTGCATGTATTTGCTAAAAGCATGACTTGGATGTAACCACAGCCCTCCACAAAAAGATCATTATCTCCCCTGTTGTGTGCATTTAGAACTTTCCTAATAACAGCCATGAAATCGCTAAAAACCTCATGTCTTCACAAATATGTTTCGTAGCAGACCTTTATAAATGTGAATCAATCTTTGTTCGCCATAAAACCCAGCACAGTGTTATACCCTGTCTTCACCACCTTTAACCAGGGGTCATATACACAGTCTCTGCTGCATGCCTACAAAATTAAAGTGAGAAATAAGAAATGTGATGGGAATACCGTCGGGTCATATTCTTCTAGACTCAGACTTTGACAACAATTACTAAGCTGTTAGAGGGTCGTGCAGACATTTATCTACTCATTCATCCTGAAATTGGGGCCAGAGAAGGGTATTTCAATGACCGGAATATAATATTGTTGTGTTGAGGATTGTCTGTGACATAGAAAATTACTACCCCTGCTCAATTATACACATGGCTGCATTCATTTCTTGACAGATCATCGATCACAAATATTCTCACATTCACCCAAAAGAAAACAATCAAAGCGTTCTTGTGGCATGTTTCATCTGTTCAGCTTACTTCTTTAACATGTATCACTCTGTTCCTTTAGTACAAAGATGTAAATGTCAACACAACAAAACAACACGTAAGTGACATGAAACAAGTGAAAGCCGGCCGCAGTGGCCGTGCGGTTCTAGGCGCTCCAGTCCGGAGCCGCGCTGATGCTACGGTCGCAGGTTGGAATCCTGCCTCGGGCATGGGTGTGTGTGATGTCCTTAGGTTAGTTAGGTTTAAGTAGTACAAAGTTCTAGCGGACTGATGACCACAGCAGTTGAGCCCCATAGTGCTCAGAGCCATATGAAAGATTTTCAAACAAGTGAATCTCTACAAAATCGAAAAACAATACACGCGTTCTTTAAGAAAAAATAAAACTTGATAGAAAACACAGAAAATATGTGTAATCTTGTAAAAATTAAAACGACAAAGTACATATAAAACAAATTAACAGAAAACAACAAACACCCTCTAATGTTCCCTTTTCAAAGATCTTTTGAGAGACCAATTTTTTAAATTTACAGTTGTCACACAACTAAACAGTGGCGTATTGATTAGTGACCGACTTGGATGACGTGGTAGATGGCAATGCATTGCCGGTGTTGAAGACCTTCATGGGATGAGTCAGGCAGCATATGGACTCAAGTTTGAGGTTCTGCATAGTCCTGTGTCTCCAGAGATGTAAATACCTGCATTCAGTGCTCGGGAGCTTTGCTCCTGTGGCCGGGCACTCCATTTCATTCAGCGGTAGGACCCATGGAAACATGGAAGCCGGAAGCGACGGTGAAAGTTGTCGCCTCCCCTGGGGACATCACCACTTTGTTGACAGCTCATGGCAACGTCGTGTCAGACAGCTGCCTTGCTGTCGCAATGTGGGTCGACGCCGCCTGCTGCGCCACCCACGGCTCACAGAGCGGCATTGGCATCCCACCTGCCCAACTGCCATGGCCGCCCCGGGGTCAGTCACCTCTCCAACTGCTTGATACATCGCCATCCACTCAGCCCCTGTACTCTGCACAATGCTTAGATGTGGGCTTAGTGCTTTATTCTTTAGAAATATGACCACAGGAAAAATACAGAGAGAATTATAACAAAATTGTGAGGGATTGCTTTAGTCCAAGAAAAATAAAAAAAATGGTTTACAAAGCTCTTTTGACAAAAATAAAAGCTGATTCTATTATACAATCATTCTTTGATTGCATTACAGCAATAATTTTAAATGATTAATATTCTGTGTCTAAATCTTCGTAATCTCATGTAGTGGTGAGGTCATGATGATGTAATGTATGATAATGTAGTGTTCATTTCCCACAACTTTTCATGCAACTCAAAGTACTAAGCTGGCTTATAGTACACATTCACTTCATTCACTCTCACCCCTTCTAAGTCTACTACTTACTCATGCAACACGACTACTATGAAACGAACTAATGAAGGTACTAGCGATTACTTCCCCATTATTTAGTCATTATGGTGACACTAGCGATGGTGTATGTCGTGAATTTCGATGAGTGCCGACGTCACCAGTCTGTTTTCTCTGTTACGTGGGTAAAAAAATTCTGCTGCGAAATCCTCTTTTTGCTGGAACTGACACAAAAATTTCTCAGACTGGTGTAAAACTTTTCCATTCTAGCTGCTGAAACAAACAATAGAACCATAGGGTATTAGCGAAATTTGGCAGCAAAGCTACATTTCTTCCGTTAATATTTTCTCACAAATTGATGGTGTACCTCGCTCACTCTGCAAAAACATACCCAAGTGTTTTACACCGATTGGAATCTATTCGAATTTAGCCGGGACCCATTTGGGCTGGCTACCGGAGCTGCTGTGTTGAATCGTTTATTAGATAGTATACTGGGTGAATTTAAATTGCGTTTTGTTTATAACTATTTGGATGACCTTGTGATATATAGTAAATCGTTTGAAGAGCATTTGAGTCATTTATATGATGTATTTACTAAGCTTCAGAAAGCTGGTTTAACCATTAAACTCTCGAAGGTTACACTTGCGAAGCCACAGATTTCCTTTCTAGTCCACATTGTATCAGACGATGAGGTTCGGATCGATCAAGAGCGCACTAAAGCCTTGGGCGCACTCTCTCCTCCTACTGATAAGCGTGGAGTTGCTAGGTTTATTAGTATGGCAAATTATTTCAGGAGGTTCGTTCCGAATTTTGCGGCCTTAGCTGCCCCTTTGAATCAACTTCGTAAAAATGGAGTTAAATTTACTTGGGTTCCCACCCAGCAGGCGGCCTTCGAACAGATCACAACTGCCATCGCTAATCAACCGGTGCTTGGGATGCCTGATTTTGATAAGCCTTTTACAGTTCAGACGGACGCGTCGAGTGCGGGTGTGTCAGCCGTCTTATTACAAGAATGGTAAGGTCAGCGGCAACCTTTGGCCTATGCCTCGCACCGTTTGAATGATGCTGAGGCAAAATACTCAGTTTACGAATGTGAGGTCTTGGCGATCCTATTTGCATTAGAAAAATTCCGGTTTTACCTTGAGCACAAACCTTTTTTGCTGGAAACGGATAACCAAGCCTTAAGTCGGGTTTTGGCTAGGACACGCAAGACCGGTCTAATCGCCCGCTGGGCCGTGAGAATCTCAGCCTTTAAGTTTAGGGTTAAGCATATCACAGGTTCTGAGAATGAGGTGGCTGATGCTCTCAGCCGTATGTTTGACCCACCATCTGATGGTTCGGAGGAGCAGCATCATGGTTCACTTCAGGGTAAACTTTTGGTTTTGAGGGAGGTACCTCAGTTGTTTAGTAATCTTGAAGAAAACGAGGAACAGGATGAGGAATTTGGTCCCATCAAGCAGCGGATTAGGTCAGGTGAGGTTATTGGAAATTACAGCTTGAGGAAAGGTATCCTATGTAAAGCAGTGGGACGAGAGCGCCACCCTCGAATTTGCCTGCCACGAACATTAATCGAGCCAATATTTCAGTATTTTCATTAATCTTCGATGGAAGATCACTTATGGACATATAAAACGATTCACAAAATTGAGCAGTATGTGACTTGGCCTCATCTGGAGCGCGACATTAAGAAGTTAGTTCAAAAACGTTCAAATGTGTGCGATATCTTATTGAACTTAACTGCTAAGGTCATCAGTTCCTAAGCTTACTTAACCTAGATTATCCTAAGGACTAACACACACACCCATGCCCGAGGGAGGACTCGAACCGCCGGGACCAGCCTCAAGGTCCATGACTGCAGCGCCTAACACAGCTCGGCTTATTCCGCGCGGCAAGAAGTTAGTAGCCGGTTGCCATCTGTGTCGGGCCGCGAAAGCTAGTAATACCCTACAGCAAGGTATGTTGTTTCGGAATGGATCGTCTTTATATCGGTTATGTGGGTCTGTTGCCACGTTCCAGTAGAGGAAATATGTATATTTTGGTGGTAATTGATGCCTTTTCTCGCTTTACTTGGCTTATTCCCAGTAGAAGTAGTATTACCAACGTAACTATTTCTCACCTTACTAACATCTTTTCGATCTTTGGGCCTCCCAAGAGCTTGGTTAGTGATAATGCCCCTGCTTTTGTGTCAGATAAGTTTAAGGCATTTTGTTTTGGTTGTGACATCAAGCACATAAACACAACACCGTATTACCCTCAGTGGTCCTTTGCTGAAACTGTGAATCGCAACCCAAAATCAGCTTTAATAATTTACCATCAAGTTAAACCGAGTAAGTGGGATACTAACTTGCCCTGGATTAATTTTGCGTTTAACACTGCTGTTCATGAGGCTTTGAAGGCCGCCCCGGCCTCTCTCTTATCAGCCTATCCTATCAATTCACCTTTGTCTATCTTATGGCGCATCCAAGACTTACTTCCTGAGCGGGTATCCCCGGGGTTAATTATAAGGAACTGGAATCGGGCTCGTCGCAATATAGCGGCTGCCCATGGTCGTCAAGCCGTGCGGCACAACCGCAATAGGCGTCCTTATCAGGGAAAACTGGGGGTTCAAGTCTATATTAAGAATGTTCAGGGTCGAGGAAGGATGAAATGGGGGGGGGGGGGGGTAGAGAACTAAACGCCCGCTTTATAGGTCCATGCACGGTTCTCCATGTGTTGGGGCCGGTTAACCTGTTAGACAGACATGATCAGACCGGTAGGGAATATCGAGTCCATCTGAGCCAGGTGAAGTCTCTGAGATCGGGCGTCTGTTCTAGTTTGAGGGGAGGAGGTTGAGCAGTGGTAAAAATTGCTGTTTGAAGAACGCGCCGCAGCGCATGGTGTGAAGGAGTCGCCCTCCGTTTCTGGCGGTGGAGCCGCTGTGGCAGTAGCAGATTTGGTGTCTCCCTCTGGTAGGAAAGGGGAAAGGTTGCCTGTTCACACGCATTTAATGGGCGCTATGAGCTCGCCTGTGGGTCAGTCTGGGTCAGTCTCTCGTCCCCAGCTTGCTAGTCTGTGTCTCGTCCGCATTTGTTATCTGTTTGTCGTTCGGAGTGCTAGTATGTCCGCCGTTCGGATCAACCTTTAAAGCCGGCAAAATGAGAGTCTTTCCACTCCGCCAGTAAGGGAACTCAGCGAGTGGTCGCCCGGTCGTTGCTTAGTTCCTGCATCTGAGTCTGCGTGTTAGGCCGGCAGAATGCTCGAGTTTGCTCAGGCAATGGTCATTGGCGGTTGGATTGATCGGTTGGTCGGTCGCGCACTGAGACACAAGATGACTTGTCCGCCTTGAGCGTCGGCGCATGTGAGGTCGCCACGTGTTCCAGTGGGCCGCGGCGTATAGCGAGGGGTAGTGACTTCGCGGTCGACACGAGAGCAACAGGAGTCAACGCACGACATCAGTCTGGCCGGTGCGAGCTGCGACGCCGTGAGACGGGAGATCGGCGCGCCTTCCTGCGTCCGCTGAAGCGGCTGGCAGTGGACGTTTCGGGAGAGCGATTTGGGGGTGCTGCACCAGGTCTTCTAGAGATATTGCAGTTTATTATAAGTTAACTGATTGGTGATATGTTGTTTGATTTACTCTTGTTAAATTCCACTTGTTTTCTTGGTGAGATCACCGGCCGTTTGCTTTGGGGTCGTCCCACCATTCTTCTCCGTTTGCCCACCCGCGGGAAGGAGGTTGTTTATAAATTGGGTGGTCCGTTTTTCCCTTGTGGAGTAGGGGCGGGTTAGAGCAACCTGCAGTTTGGGTTGTTCGGTATCTCCCTATCAATCTACCATACATTAGTAGCTGCCTCTGTCGGATTTGGTGTGTTAACGAATTTACTGCATGGAGTGTAACGGCCTAATACCTGAAATATGTTTTGATCTTTGGAAATTTTGATATTAATGCCTATGATCTTGAGAGATGGTATCTGTATACTGTAGAGCATCTTAACTATTGCTTGGCCAACCTTGTAGAATGTTATATAAGATTTCATGGGCTTTTATTTGAATGATCGTTTTAGTGTACAAAGTTGCCACCCTTTCACCGTAAGACTTTTCTTAGAAGTTGAAATAAAGTTGCACCTTCTGTGGCAGGGTTAATATTTTAATAGTTAGTGTTATGTACCATTTCTATCCTCCTACGGGGGGTGCATAGTTTGTGTGCTTGTGTAAATTGTTAAAACTCTTAGTTAAAAGTTATCTGGTGTGTTGCAGATTTACACCACTGTAGTCTGTCTTTCAGAGGCTGTTGTGAGCGGTCCTGACTATGGCCGTGTCATAAGGGAGCAGCAAGGTTCGCTACCCGAAAGCTCATACAATCGAAACTTGTTTCTTTCTGCTTCTGAATAAATTGTAACTTAGATATTTAGAGGGTGCTTGCTGATTATAATTTTAAATCTGTTTCTTTTAAAAAATGGTTTTAGGCACTGTTAAAGTTAATAAAATTCCCATTTGTTAAAAGGAATTTGGTTATGATTTCATAAGTTACTCCCTTGCAACTGCTTCCATGATTACATAAAGTGATTAAATGTGTTAATGTTCTTGATGAATCGCTAGTAAATAAAATAATTTCTTAAGAATATTCTTTGAAAATAAATCACGGTTCAACGCGATACCTCATTTGCATAACCACACTCGAATAAACTATCCCATTCGCGGGAAACATCGCACCAAAGGCGACATCCATAGACGAAAAACACACCCAAAATACATCGCGCCACTGGCGATGACAATAATCAGCCCAGAGCGAAGAGACAGTGCACTGGGCAAAGGCCACAAACCACGACGAAAACGCACAAGAAACTCAACACGCGTCTTATGTGGACAATACACGACCATCCCGCAAAAAACTTCCACGGGTCTCGCAAACTAATCTCAAGAACGCCCCTCTCACGCACTATGCTACAAACTGTATACCGCATCGTATTAAGGCGTTTACTGCGATGCACACACAATAAACAGAAGAAATTAGATTTTAACTGAGTTCCAAGACGAGAAGAATTCCGTCCCCATTACTCGTGCACTTGTTGTGGACTCTAAGACATAAAATTCTATCCATGTTGTGACACCTGATTCTGTCGTTCGTGCAAACTGCAAATCTACTATGAGGAGATTTTAACACACACGAAATGGGACAAAAATAAACAACTAAGTTTCCTTCTTGAAATTGACACATTTCTACTCTCAACTTTTGTAATTAGTCATCTCTGAGAAGACCATCTGATGAAGAAATACTTGTACAGTGAAATTCTAACAATGCCTAACTCTTATGACTAGCAGTAATTGGTGAAGTTCCAATGCTAATTACCATAGGGAATCACAAAAGAATCTAAAGAAATGATTTTTATGTCTAACACAATTAGAACTAAACTAAACATGCTACAATGCTTATGTTAGGCTGTCACCGACCATACAACTATCTGTGGCTTATTCAGAATGGGAAACTTCCAGCAACGTTTCTTCAAGATCGTCGTAACTAATACCATTGATGAGGCCAGCTCAGAGTTCAGTTGCAGGTATGTTTTGTGTCTCTTACGAATGTTCATCTATTCATTGGATTTCCACGCGCAGCACATCCTGGGTTCGGTCCCCGAATGTCCATTTCCTCAGCCTGGCCACCGTTTTCCGTTTCCTCCATTGTTCATTCGCGCATATCTTCTATGCTCTAAAAACTACTGGTGTGTGTAACACAGATCTCCAAAAGTACACGTGTGTTGTTGAGTTTAAGTGTGATTTAATAGTACCATCTATGTTAGGTTAGGTTAGGTTAGGTTAGATGTGTATTATTTTATTTTATTTTCTCACTGTGTTATTTCGCAGTATGTAAACGCAAGCTTATAGCTACACTGCATGAAAAGAAATTATGGTCTGTTTCGAAACCCAATAAACTATCTCTCTCTGCGACGCGTTAGTTTCAAATTTGTGTCAAAGGTACCTACGACCTTCCTCTGTATACTGCATTGTCTGTGTTATTCCGAATTACGATGCAATGCATGCACATCCGTAGAAACAGTCACTGCGGCGACTACAATCGTTATAAAATACATCAAATGTATCCGCAGTTGCGAATACGGACAACCACCAGTTGCATAATGGAATAACGACAGTGACTATTAGCGCCGGACCGTGGCCCGAACACGGATTTCCCGCTTATTGCGAGCGGTCACCTTACCACTCGGCTGTCCGAGAGCGACTCACGGGCAGGCCCAAACTTCCATATGGTATTGGTTGGTTGGTTGTTTGGGGAAGGAGACCAGACAGCGTGGTCATCGGTCTCATCGGATTAGGGAAGGATGGGGAAGGAAGTCGGCCGTGCCCTTTTAGAGGAACCATCCCAGCATTTGCCTGGAGTGATTTAGGGAAATCACGGAAAACCTAAATCAGGATGGCCGGACCCGGGATTGAACCGTCGTCCTCCCGAATGCGAGTCCAGTGTTTACCCACTGCGCCACCTCGCTCGGTCCATATGTTGTCGACCATGTGTCTACTATCTGTACATATACATCCATAATGCTTTTATTTGAAACCCGCTTGCCTGGTGTCAGCGGGTAAGTATGTTATTGCAGTGCCTGTGTTATTCCGAATTGCGATGTAATATTCCACCTCTAGCCCTTGCGCAAACGGCAGTTCGGCTTGCCATTGATTGACGGATTAGTTGCAAGTCCTCCTGAAGGAATCACAGCAAATGACGTCCAATTGACGCGCTAGTGCCTCAAAGTCTTGAGATGGGTAGAAATCCCTGCCTACAATTCTCCAAACGTTCTCCATTGGGGAGGCACCCGGCGACCCTGCTGGCTATGCTAGGGTTTGGCAACAACGAAGGCAAACAGTAGAAACTCTCGTCGTGTGCGGGCGGATATCACCTTGCTGAAAAGTAAATCCAGGATGGCTTGCTACGAAGGACAACAAACCAAGCCATAAAATTTCATCGTCGTACCGCCATGCTGTACGAATGCGGCGGACGACAGCCACGGCGTCCTACTATGATATGAATTGGCACGCCAGATTCCTTCTTGTCGGATGGCAACCCAGCATTGTCCAGGACGTCACAAGACGTATCTCCAGCGCAGAATGTCACTGAGTTCCCAGTGATTCGTCCCGCTTCGAGCTGAATCGCAGTGGATGTGTCTAGAAACGCACCGGATAGCGGTGGGATACCAACCTGACCGTTGCCTCCCGTACGGCCTGACAACCAGGGGTTATGGTCTAGAGGGCCATTTCATTTAATAGCAGGATCGTTTTGGCACCCTTACAACACACCGAGTCGATATCGATACTCTATGCTCCCTTTTGTTGCTCTTCATGGCAAGCCATCTTGGACTTTCATTTCAGCAAGATAATCCCGCTCGCACACGCTGAGAGCGTTATGGACAGAGCCCTCTAACCAGGTCCGTATTTTGATGATCTAACTGTCAGTGGGATAGAATTTGGCACGATATCCGACAGGAGGGTATCCAACAACTCCATCAATCAATGCCTAGTCAAATAGCTGAGTGCATAAGGACCAGAGATGGACCAACAGATTATTATTGACTAGCTCAATTTGTGAAGTTCTTTCTCTTGAATAGATCATCCAGTGTTCTTTTTTATCAAATTGTGATGATTTGTTTGCCTACGCGTACATCGTATCTACCGATTTCCGTCCAAACCAGATAATTCTTTCGTGGTGGTTAGTCTTTTCCTTGTTTTCTTTTTTTGTCTTTTAGTGTATTTGACGTCGCGACTAGGAAAAACCAATTTGTTGAGAAAGTAATCCTGCAAGGGTTCCGTTTTTACTGACTGAGGTACAAAATCCTAAAAAGCGACGATACCCAAAGGCTCTTCTTCTATTTCCCTTGCGAAGCGTGGGCATATAGCTCGTCTTTGATATTACGGAATACTTAAATGCTTAATTACTGCTGTTAAGTGTGAGTTAGTTTAAAAGCGATCAACTGCTGTGGTTTCGGCATCGTAAGAGGTATGCGGAGTTGTCGAGTATGAATCTTGTCATGTTGTGGGTCCGTTCCGAAAACCCGATCGGTTACAGCCTGTGTTGCATCTGAGATCTAACCCTCAGTCAGTCATTGGATTATTTTCTGTTATTTAATGGTTAATTTCCACTTGTAAAACTGAACTTGCTTGTAAAAGAGAAGAATGTCGTGTTGCAGTATAGTTCGATGTCCACATCCAGCTATAGCTTCCCTATGGAACTGTCTGGGTAAGTTCGTTCAAAGGCCGGACGATAACAGGGATATAACACCTCCAACAGGACAATGCCTAGCAGAGTAATATGTTGTCTTATTGGACACTTGGGTTCAGTACTGCTTTACTTATTTCTTTGTTGTTACTGGTCTATTCATTCTACTGCATAATAATGCAGTTTCCCGATGTTCAAATTTATGACCACCCTTGACCCTTATAATTAACTGATCGTATCCATATGAGTGATCTTACTTGCAGTAGTAAACAAAAGAATTTTCGTGCTATTAGGAAGGAAGGAGATGATTGGAAGGAAATTGGACGACAGGGACAATGAACCGAACGCAGAGAGTGCCAGGCGCGCCACTGTGCTTCTTAGGAGGAGGGAGCATGATGGGTGGCAGGGTCTTCTCTAATGCCCTGTGGTGCCGCCAGCTGAATTCCGCTATTGGGAGAGTATCCTTTAGTAATCGCTTGCGAAACCGTTTTATGAGATGGAATGGAAAGGAACCTTAGCTGAAAACGCTGTTGCCGGCTGCACACAGATATGACTTTTGGGGCGGACACCAGAGGTTGCTATCTGGAAGGTGTAAAGAATGCCAATAAACTGTGGGACACCGCTGAATGTGCAACTCCTACACAAAAAAACTCACTTTAAGAACACAAGATTGGATAGTTGGTTGGTTAATTTATGGGAGGGAACCCATAGCGAGCTCATTGGCGTCATCTGATTCGGGAAGGATGGGGAAGGAAGTCCGTCGTGCCCTTTCAAAGCAACCATCCCGGCATTTGCCCGAAGCAATTTATGGAAAATTACCGAAAACATAAATCAGGATGCCCGGACTCTTGTTTGAATCGTCGCCCTCCCGAATGCGAGTCCAGTGTGCTAACCACAGCGCCACCTCGCTCGGTAAGAACACAAAGATGGATATTGGTTCATATGAAACTTTTCCCAGAGGAACTGAGAGCACGCCAGTGCAGAAAGAAAGCTCCCTTCAAGGCTGAAGAAAGATACGGAAAGAGCGAGAATGATTTTCTCCAAGAAAACTGTTAGGAAATATTACATTGTTAACGAACTGAAACACATTGCAGGGAGCGATGGCTGCGCTTCTAGAAACGTCGTTTTAATGACCGGAGCTCGCAAGAAATAAAACCCAGCCAAAAAGTGATAGTTCGTAAGGAAAAACGCGGTAAAGTGAAGTTTCCTTGGCGGACGTCGTCGGACAGTACGTACAGAACTCATCTGACTCATCTCGCCACTTGATCGCCTCGCTGACTCGCTAGGCCTCTCGTTAGGACGCCAACTCAAAAGGCAAGACGCTGGCGCTGTCTTAGAGTGAGGTCGCAGCATTCCTGCCACCAACAGCTACAGTATGGTAAGTTCGAGCCGTAAAGTATGGAAAGACAATTCAGTTACTTCTTACAGCTCCGCCCTAATGATTTACCTAGCAAACCATGGCATAATTGCTTCCAAATTCTACAACAGGTGCGATTCTACTTGTTGCCTCCTGCAATTCTGTCCTTTACTAGCTCATGTCACGAGGATCACTCAGCACTTAAGCGATTTGTTTTCAGTTTTCTCCCTGACCCCCACGTCAGATTAACGGATTTGCGTTCGTATGTTGCCTTTTAGGGTTTCGCCACAGAACACATTTACGAAATATTATTGTCATAGTGGTGGATAAAAAGTCAAATTATTATTCGGGTAATTTCATTATTTTAAAACCAACTACAATGTTCACAAAATCAGCACATATGGAAGAAATACGTTCTTAGGTCAGAGAGCAATTAGTGTGCCAGAGGGCTGCGTATCACACTGTGTTAACAGTGATTTTGCCCCTGAGCACTATCCATTTGCCGTACTTACGGAGCTGTACTGCAATGTGCAAGCTCCAAATACTGGAGTGGTTGTAGAGTTACCAAGTGTCCACCGTGCAATAACAGCGCAGAGGAGGTGACGTCGAGGTGCTCCGGATGGAACGAGGCGCGTCCCCGAGTGCCGCTAGTGCCGTCCTCGTCTAAGTTATCGCTGCAGTAATTCGCGCGCTCCTGCCGCCTCCTTTCTACGTAATTGAGAGCAATTCTGCGCGGCAGTAAAGCCGACTTAGCGAGACAAGGATACGCTGACTCCGGCGCCACGATGAACTTGGCCCTGTACTTTATGAGCGCCTTAACTTCAAATGATCTTTTCTGCACGGTGTGACCTCTGGCGCGAGAGTTTCTGGGACTCTCGCCTTCATTCTGTGTTTTGTTTCCCAGCTATCACAGTCCTAAACGGACTGCCTTCCTCATGGCACCTTTGCGACGGATAATAAATGTTTCCACTTCGGTTTGTATGATTATTCCATAATTGCAACGAAGAATAATAATTTACGTTTTCAAGGTCGCAATCAATAAACTATTAATCAGTAAACTGCTGAAAAGGACATCGAGATTCTGCAGTTTCAGTTCTTCTCCATGTGTGGTCCAGATGTGAACGTTGAGCAACGAGTTGGAGAGGAAAGTTATTACTGTTTGAAAGCGATATGTTAAGAAAACTGTGTGGACCAGTGTTTGAGCATAGAAGTTCCAGAAGGAGAGAAACACTGGCGAGGAGCGAGTAGGGCTCGCGCACTGAGGGTTCCGTACAGACAATTCATACATTCCGGGAATCACGAATCTCGAGCATTTTCTGCCTGTTATCAATACTGATACTGTCAAGATATCGGTTTTAGGGGTTCCAAGAATTTCGAGAATATTTTAATTTCAGTAATATAGATGTGGCAGAAAGTCATGCAGGAGGCAGGTGACCGTTATTACAATAACCACTATGTCCGCATTCAGGCTGACTGAGCCGCAACGTTAAAAGTCAAACATCTGGCAAGACATGACTTTACTAGCCATATGGCGCGTGTCTGAATACATCCATCATAAGATAGCCATGAGCAATTGCGGCACTTATATATGGATTTTCAAGTTGTATGTGATTCAAACATGCGCACACTATGAAACTTCCTGGCAGACTAAAACTGCGTGTGAGACCGAGACTCGAACTCGTGACCTTTTCTTTTCGCGGGCAAGTTCTCTACCATCTGAGCTACCCAATCGCGACTCACGACCCGTCCTCACAGCTTTAATTCCGCCAGTACCTCTTCTCCTACCTTCCAAACTTCGTAGTTCTCCTGCGAACCATGCAGAGTTAGCACTCCTGGAAGAAAGGATATTGTGGAGACACGGCTTTGCCACAGCCTGGGGGATGTTTACAGAATGAAATTTCACTCTGTAGCGGAGTGTGCGCTGGTAGTGATCTTGCCCGCGAAAGGCATAGGTCCGGAGTTCGAGTCTCGGTCCGGCACGCAGTTTTGACCTGCCAGGAAGTTTCATATCAGAGCACACTCCACTGGAAAGTGAAAATTAATTCGTAGACTAGTCATCTCTTGCCTGATGCGTAACTATTACAACTTGGCCCCAGTCAAATAGCTCTAAGTACTATGGGACTTAACATCTGAGATCATCAGTCCCCTAGACTTAGAACTACGTAAACCTAACTAACCTAAGGACATCATACATATCCATGCCAAAGGCAGAATTTGAACGTGCGAACGTAGGAGCCGCGTGGTTCCACACTGATGCGACAAGAACCGCTCGGCCACAGCGGCCGGCTTGGACCCAGTCAGCCTGGATGCGGAGCTACTGATCGTTTTAATTTCAACTTGGACGTCGGATAACAAGTAAAAAAAGGACATACTATTCTCGCGTGACATAATTAGAAATTAATAATTTTCGGAGTTTTCCGTTACTTGTACTGTGACTCTTAGTTTCTTGTGAATTTCATGATTCTAGGTCGACGGATAGTGCCATCTCGGTTTTGATGAGTGAGTTTGCGAATACCAGAATATGTGACATAAACGGCAGATTGGATTGACTTTGAGGCTTTAATTTCTTTACATCGCCAAGAGACCATAAACCTTATATGTGTTATAAATTTCAACTTCATACATCTACCCGTCCCTGAGAAAACCGGATCTTAACAGACGGACGAACAGACGGAAGAAAATCGTATGATATAGACAGTTTTCGGATTTTTTCCTTTGGTTCTACTGTGAAAGAAACCTTGCTTCATGCTACAGTTCGTGAATCTAGGCCAATGGGAAGTATCCTATACCTTTTGGTGAGCCGTTCTGCGAGTCTCAAAATATGTAACATATAAGGCCGTGTAATTTGAGTGTATTGACTTAGAAGGTTCAATTTTTTGCACCACCATAGATTTTAGTTGTTGTTGTTGCTGTTGCTGCTGTTCTGATCTACAGTCCAGAGACTGGTTTGACGAAACTGTCTATGATACTCTGTCCTGTGCAAGCTTCTTCATCTCCAAGTACCTACTGCAACCTACATCCTTCTGAACCTGCTCAGTATATTCATTTATTGGTCTCCCTCTACGATTTTTACCCTCCACGCTACCTTCCAGTACTAACCTAGTGACCCCTTGATGCCTCAGAACTTTTCCCACCAAACGATCCCTTCTTCTTGTCAAGCTGTGCCACAAATTCCTCTTCTCCCCAATTCTGTTCTATACTTCCTCATTAGTTTCGTGATCGATCCATCTAATCTTCAGCATTCTTCTGTAGCACCACAGTTCGAAAGCTTCTATTCTCTTCTTGTCTAAGCTATTTATCGTCCATGTTTCACTTCCATGCATGGCTACACTCCATACAAATGCTTTCAGAAACGACCTCCTGACTCTTAAATCTATACTCGATGTTAACAAATTTCTCTTCTTCAGTAACGCTTTCCTTGCCATTGCCAGTCTACATCTTCCCTATTTCTACTATCATCAGTTACTTTGTTCCCCAGATAGCAAAACTAATCTACTACTTTAAGTGTCTCATTTTCTAGTCTAATTCCCTCAGCATCACCTGCTTTAATTCGGCTACATTCCATTATCCTCGTTTCGCTTTTGTTGATGTTCATCTTATATTCTGCTCTTCCAGGTCCTTTGCTGTCTCTGACAGAATTACAGTGTCATCGGCAAACCACAAAGTTTTTATTTCTTCTCCGTGGATTTTAATTCCTACTCCAAATTTTTCTTTTGTTTCCTTTACTGTTTGCTCAATATGCAGATTTAATAACATCGTGGATAACCCTGTCTCACTTCCCTCCCAACCATTGCTTCCCTTTCATGCCCCTAGACTCATATAACTGTCATCTGGATTCTCTACAAATTGTAAATAGCCTTTCGCTCCCTGTATTTGATCCCTGCCAATTTCAGAATTTGAACGAGAGTATTCCAGTCAACATTGTCAAAAGCTTTCTCTTAGTCTACAAATGCTAGAAACGTAGGTTTGCGCTTCCTTAATATACCTTCTGCGAAAAGTCGTAGGATCATATTGCCTCACGTGTCCCAACATTTCTACGGAATTCAAACTGATCTTCCCCGAGGTCAGCTTCTACGAGTCTTTCCATTCGTCTGTAAAGAATTCTTGTTAGTATTTTGCAGCCGTGACTTATTAAACTGATAGTTCGGTAATTTTCACTCCTGTCAGCAACTGCGTATGTGACATAAATTTGAACTTAATGGATATACTCGTACTTGAGAGAAAGGTATCTTGACAGACGGATGCAACAAAATAAAAATAAAACGTAGTCAGATGAAATGCCTTTTTCTCGAGTGATATAACTACAAATTTTCAGTTTTCGGATTTGTTCCTTTATTTTACTGTTGAAACGTCCATTTTGCCAAATTTCATAATCGCAGGGCGATGGAATGTGCCCTATAGGTTCTCATGGGTGGGTTTGCGAGTAAAATAAATATGTGACATAAATGACCGTATTTTTTAATTGCTTTCACTTAGAATCGTCAATCATTTACACTGCCAAGGTACCATAAACCTCAGCATGTGACGTAAATTTCAACTTGAAACGTCTTCCTGTTCCTGAGGAAACGGATTTTTAACAGTCGGACAAACAGACAGAAGGACAGACAACGAAGTGATGTCATAAGGGTGCCGTTTTTATCGGCTCAGGCACGGAATCCTACAACCAGCAATATCCATGCACTGCACAATGAGGCAGATATGAAGGTAGTAACAAGCAGAAGGAGAGCTGAACAGATAGCACATCTACTGGCAAGGGAAGAAGAGTGCTAGACGAAAGCCTCAAAGAAGTTAACCGCTTGACTGACCAAGTGGCCGGATGAGATCGGAAATGATCTGGACGACCTAAGAGCTCACGAGAACGTGACCCGAGTCTTTAAACAATGGCAGAGGCCGAAGAATGAGACATGCATGCTTCCAATTCGGTAAGGTGATGCAATGCAGAACGAATTTTCACTCTGCAGTGGAGCGTGCGCTGACATGACACTTCCTAGCATATGATAACTCTGTTCTGAACCCGGACCCGAACATGGAATCCTTGCCCTCAGGGGGTAATGCTCTATCAAATGAGAAATCCGAAAACGACTTACAGCCCGTCCTCACAGCAGGAGAGATGTACTGGTGGAAGTAAAGCTGTCAGGGTATGTCGCATATCGTGCTGGAATAGCTCAGTAGTTCAGTACTGCCGATATACACATATAAAGGTTCATAATACGCCTGTCCTCATAAAAGATGAGTTCCTCAAATCCTCCGCTCCTTTCTTCCCAAGAAAGCAACTACTAGTAGCTAAAGCTATAAAATATATTCACTTTCGTATATTTTTCCGTGCAGTACTAGTGTTTCTACTGATCGGTAATAATGTCTCGTAAAGTTAGAGATTACTTGCTTTGCTTTTCTGCCTGCACAAAGCAGTGTCTGTCTCTGTGTCTGTTACATGTTCTTCAGTTTCTTATATTAAAAGATCTTTATCTTTTTATGTGAATTAACTTGTTAGTGTTTTCGTCTTACATTAGGCTTTAAATAGTACATTACGTTTCTCATAACCAGACAGTATTTACCTCAGTCGACTTAAAGTTACTGTCATAATTATTAAAATATTCATATTGAAATACACTTGCGAAGTCAACTGCTTCCAAATCAAAGTCGTCGTGATAATAACTCCTGCACAGCCACCAAGTATCGTCAGCCACGCGAGGAGCAAGCTGCAATATAACATCTAGGAAGCTGAGAAACAGGCGCGGGATAACAATCGGTGTACTGCATGCAGCACGTTAATATTACAGATTCACACACACACACACACACACACACACACACACATACACACACACACACACACTAAAAGTAAGTCGCTCCTTCGTTTAGATAACTGTATTAGTTATGAGGCCTATCCATTGCACTCTACTCATGCACGCTGATCATTGCATTGGTCAAAACTTACAGGGACAACAGCCGCAGCCCCCCACCCACCCTCTCGTCGGCCGCTCGCATTGAGTGAGGGTTTGTGGCTTCGTCTTGCCGTTCCACTGCTATGCAATTTATGACATTTTTTGTCTCTACCCTATTACATTTTCCTGTATCATCTCATTTTGGTTGCCTTATTATAGCTACAATAAGAACTTCATTATGGGGTGTAACAGTTTTTTAATGACGAAGTCGTATACAGTTAGTTTGTGTCATCAGTGAGTAGTGTAGTGTAGAAGGCAGCATCTCTTCTCCATTGTGCGGAGACGTGACTACCATGGGCTCCGAGAGTGGAAGAGGATGTGGTAACTGCTTGCACAAGCGAAAGAACCTTCTGTCTAGAAACGCGACTGCCTTCCAGTACATTATGTTGGTTCATCTAAGGCTAGGAGAATAAAACTCTGAATAAAATGTACAGGTACTCCTGTACGGGGTTGTGGCAATGGTATAGTGCACTATTCTGCGGAAAAGGCTAAACCACTAAAAGTTCTAATAAGCAGAATGCTAACGGACTTAACAGAAGACGAAATTGCAAACTAAAATAGATTATGAAGTTTGCTAAATGGAATATAGGATACAACAATCAAAAATAGGAGAGTGTTTAATGTAGGGCAATTTCAAATCGACACAGTGGCCCTCACCGACACTAAACGGAAGGGGGCAAACAAGTAAACAGTGGATGGTTACGTCAACTTACACAGTAGCGTCTGTAACGACAAGCGAACAACAGCTAGGGTTTCTATAATTACGAATAAAAATTTAGCTAAAAGCATTAAGGACAGGGATGCTAAAGATGTAGAGATTGAAGTTAAAGGGTGTGAAGTGGTTTTGATTGCAATTTTTGTCACATGATGATGATGGAGTTAATGCCAATAATTTATTGGATTAGCATGAAGAGAAATTAAACCAAGTATTGGACAGTAGCAACAGAATGGAGAGGTAATTCGCTTAGGGTCTTTCAATGGTTGAGACTACGGGATGCAGCTGTGGCACCACGTTGAGAAAATGATGTGATCAGTAGTCATGAACGCCTTACAAATACATGTCAATAACATTCACTAAAGATTGAAAATAATTATGTCAAGCATAAAATATGCATAAATTTACCTAGACACAGGCAACGCTCCAAAGAAAATACGTAACTGATGACATTGTAAGTAGACAGTAATCCTTTTTTTAAAAGCTTTCCACATGGGAGTGTATAGAGGTGCAGAATGTGACACTGATCATTACCTTCTGAAAACTAAAACAATTTCCCGTCAATAAAATCTTTTATAAATCAGTCGAAGTGCGATGATGAAGCGGTTCGTTAAGTACATCCTTAATAGTACTGAGAATGAATCTTTACTCTTCCTGTATAGGCTTAGATTGAATTTGAAATTTGATAATGTAACATACTCTTCCCGGATTAATAGATATCAAAATATTGTTCGATGTATACAGCAAGCAACAAAGGAAGCACGTAACTCATGAATATAAAAGACAAATAAATGTAAAAAGAGAACATTAAGAAACCGGTAAAGGGAAAGAAGAGAACAGATATTATATAGTTAATGACAAGTAACAAAGAAAATAGGAAACACCGTATAAAATACTGAATAGAAGTAAAGAAAGTAGTCAGGACTGCAAACAATGTAGTGTGAGATAACATATGTAGACACATTGATCAGGATGTTTGAGATGGGTGAAGCACTGACGCATGGAGAACTCTGGAATCTGTGCGACTTAACAGAACGGAAAAGATTCCAGTTACCTTAATTCCATTGCAAAACTGGAGTATGTTTTGTGGGAATCTCTCTGCTGAAAACCAGCCACTGTTCTTTGTAAAAAGTGACGATGAGCTGTTTATCTCGGACGCAACTTATTGCTTATCACTATGAATAACTGACAAGCTTCTGGTTGAAATGATTGCCCATCGAATTGTTACAAAAGAGCATGAAAAATCAATTGAACTAATCGCCGATGTTTTAAATTGCTTCCTAAGAGGGGAAACATTACCAGATGAATGGCAAACATCATACAAGTCCCATATAGATGAAAGAGGCTGATAGGGAAAAACTTCTGAAACTATAGTGGAGTGTGAAAAATGAATTCATTCTCTAATCATATGAGAAAATCGTACAGGCGAGAAGACGGACAGAATGTTTTCCGTGCCGGAAGATCATGCTCAGACATTATGTTTTGCGCAGAACAGCTTGTGAATAAAAGACAGGCCAGGAATTTAGAGACTCATATGGTCTTAATTGGTATTATAAAAGCCTACGATAGCATTCCCGTTTGTAAATTGTGGACTGCAGCGTTAGAGAGAACGGATTAAATCGTTTATATGTTCGTGTTGTTAGAGCTTTATGTACTGGAACAATTTTTTTTTAAACTAAAGCTATGTAGTAAAGTATCTAAACAGATCTCAGTGACCAAGGATGCACGATAACGCCTACATTATTTGAAATATACTTGAATTATGTCTTAAGGGTATGAGAACTTTCTTGCAATAGTATCGGCGTGGCTATAGATAATGTCAAGCTATGCACTTTGCGTTATCCGATGACAATGTAACTTTTTGCAGAGATGAGCTATGTGATAAACTGCATGTTGGCTTCTGTCTCGGTTTCATCGACCAACGTTCCTCTGATGATTTTTCTGACATTTCGCAAGTACGAATGGCTGTCATTGTTAAAAATTCACCCTCCATTGCTGGTGGTGGACTGCAGCCGAGCTCGTGGCCGTAATCTTTATGTACCTGGCGCGCCAACGTCCAAGGGCTTCTCCGCGGTCTTTTCCGGTGTGGTTCTCTTGCTGCCTGCGACGCTGCAACACGGGAAGCCAGGATCCCTTTACCTTGAGGCTTTCCTCTTTCCTGTTGACGCTATCCTCGTTTATGTATTCCTATAGCTTCTCTGATCAAGCGGGTGTGATAGTTCTCTAGAGAGAACTTCCGTGTCGGCGAAATTTATTACGTGGTCCGTCTCATGGAGCGCGTGCTCTGCCTCAGTCGATTTTTCCAAACGCCCTAACCTGCAATTTCGCTTATTATCTGTGATCTAAGTGTTGATTGGTCGTCCAGTCGACAGAGAATATAAGAAATGGGGTTTAACGATTAATTTATTTGGTCAATAAAGGAGTAGATAGAGACTTCAAAGTTGTATTATGGGACAGTAATGTCTTTAGACTCTTATAAATATTTGAGAGTCATTATTAACAAAGATGGACCCAGTGAAAGCGAAATTCCTTCCTTACTGCGCAATGTAAATTAAATTTTCGACCTCGTTGAGGAGTAATTTAAATTATTTCGACGATCAGTGAGTAGGCCCGCTTTGCCCACTATTCTTTTTCAACTGTTTGTACTTCTACGCGAAATAGAGTGGCGGATTCGTTATTTTCAAATCTGTCCTCGAATCTTCTTTAAAGACAAGCACATATGAGAGAAACTTTGACATAAATGAAGCACCACTCACAAGTCACTAAATAAGACGAGCATTAAAAAATGTATTGGACCTACAAAATGAATAAGCAAGCGTGATAAAGATTATTATGAATGAAATTAATTTGTAAAGGAGATTGGAATGAATTTAGTCGAAGAAAAAGGACTTTTAATAGCTTACCTGTGACCATAGGCATAAATGGTAAAAGGAAAGACTAATTAAGAAACAATTGTTCTGATTCATAGTGGTCAATTAGATTATTTCTCGATTAAACGAACTCCTGTAGATATTAGTATGTAAATCAACTTGTAAACACAGTGTGATGTTATGAAGTGAGAATTTCATCGAATACAACGGTCATACAGACGCTCACCACAGTGCAAGTGAAGTTGTAAAGTTCGACGATTTTCATTGGCAGTATTCTACTGCACCATATGTGTGAGAAATTCATTGATGTGTGCGGTGTGTCATAATCAGGGTCATTCCACACATGCAGTTGCAGCGGTAGCTACCACTTACCTGTGATCAAGCGGATAGTGGACAGGAATTGATGTGAGGCAGTTTCGGTGGCAGAAGCTCCCTCCAGCAATCTAGAAAGCACAAAGCCACGATCCGACGAACAAAAGCGACGCACGGCACCTCAAAATGTTCAAATGTGTGTGAAATCTTATGGGACTTAACTGCTAAGGTCATCCGTCCCTAAGCTTACACAGTAACTAACGTAAATTATCTTAAGGACAAACACACACACCCATGCCCGAGGGAGGACTCGAACCTCCGCGGGGACCAGCCGCACAGTCCATCACTACAGCGCCTCAGATCGCTCGGCTAATCCCGCGCGGCTCACGGCACCTCAAACACGAAATCAACGCTCTACAAGGAAGCTACGGTCAAGTGCGCGCGCAGACTGAATTTCAAGATTACTCGCAACACTGGAGGCGGGCAGCCACCATGTGACGAAATAATACACACGTTAATGTGAATGTATGCTTTCCCGGTGTATACAGCTGGCGAAGAGTTCTCGGGCTTCCAGCTGGGTGGCGGTGTCTTCAAACTGCGACGTTTCGACGAGTGACATACTCGTCATCTTCGCCAGAAGGTAACGAGTATGTCACTCGTCGAAACGTCGCAGTTTGAAGACACCGCCACCCGGCTGGAAGCCCGAGAACTCTTCGCCAATACAGACGTTCAACCGCCAACAGCAGTTGCTGTGCGCTACAACCTGTAGTAAATATATTGACACTCTGTACTAAAAACATTTTTGTATGTATCATAAAGCTTCTGAGAGACTCTAAGATAGAGAAGTTAGCGTAATTAGTATAATGACATTATACACAGAGGTAAGTCACAAGGTCACCTCAGAACACTGTTGAAAAGTAAACTTAAACGAGAGGTCACGATTCGAATGAAAATAAGCACACAAAAAAGTCAAACGATCCGATCCTTCCTATATCCCATCCCAAATGTATATAAAATTAGTTTTGTATGCTATTCTAATATAAGATATTTTATTTGTTTCATATGTGAAATAATTCGGAGAGCCACTCTCGAGCTCTGAAAGTGAAAGACACGGACTTCCTTATCGAAGCCATCACCAGTGGCCGCTCTGCAGTCCAAGTCTATCATAAATAGTGTATGTGCGACGAAAATAAGTGTTTAATTATGTGCGATAACGGACAAAACAATCAACTGACAAGACGGTGACAATATAATGAATACAGCTAAAAAGAAAGTTGTGTGCCAGTTGTGATAGTCAATTTACTTTTGAAAAGATGAAAAATGAAGTGTGACTCTTTTTCCTTATAAATTTTGTAAGTATGTGTACTTATAGCCTTAATTTTAAGAATCATCATGAAAAACCGAATCCATACAAAGACTAATAGAAACACAGAACAAATTCACAATGATCTACCATCAGTAATTACAAATTTTAACGTTAATTCTTTTATTGTGGAATGAATGTGTAATGAAAACTTTTAATAACCTGTATCATACACCCGAAAATTACAAATATTCCAATGGTCATGAGAATGAAAGTAATACCTTCAGTATTCGTTCCCTCCTCATGGGAGGCAGTGTAATATTAGTAATTTTCGCCTCACAAACATTAATATACGCTCAATACTAAACGCCTGACGGCCTAAAGTTATCGAACAGTTGTAAAGTGAAAGAAATGAACCGTCACATAGCAGCGACAGAATCTATTATTCTTCTTCTTTACCGTTCTTGTACGGTGCCTGTAAATCTACATCTACATCTACATCCATACTCCGCAAGCCACCTGACGGTGTGTGGCGGAGGAAATCCCTATGCACATGTATCGATTAATGATATAAAAAAGAATTCTGTTGTTTCAAGACAAATGAGGCAATGGGCGCCTCACCTTTTACTGTTTGTAATCCATGATAGGCGGACGTGGACTTGCTGCGTTCCGCAATGGTATTTTATATTTTATGTGAAAATATTCAGTAACTATGCTAATTTTTATTTTTCCAATCAGAAAACATGTAGTTTCTTGTAATTGATTACGAACAGACAGCATCAAGAGGACATTTTGACTCTTATGTATAAAGTATTTAACCACAATGGTCATCTATTGTAATTTAATATGAAAAGGTACGTAGCATTAAAAAATGTGTGTTAAAGATAAGTGTGTTAATTTTACTAAATTAACCTTGATGATTTCCATCTCCTCGTACACTTGAATGTTAATTATTTTGCCTTGGTTCATCACCAGACGTTACGATCACGCTGATGGGCCGAACGCAGCATGAGGCAGAAGGAACATTATCTTTTTTCCTATTATTTCTGAATCAGCTCTTTTTTTAATTGTGTAGCGTCGCATTTCTTTAAAGTCTATAAATCTTCTGGTCCCATAGTATTGTTCCGGGTATGACTACATCGCGACTTTAAAAATGCACAGAAATGATGTTTCTTCCGAACGATCTCAAATAAATCAATCTGTTGCTCTTGTTCAAAATAATCCAACCGGGTATTTAATGCTCAACGTATGTTATTATAACAGTGTAATCAATTCCTGATTCTGTTGCCAAGTGGCCCCCCAAAATATTCACTTCTTCGACATTTTTCAAAAAAAAAAAAAAAACAATTCTTTTTCTTTTCGCCCCCCACGAGCAACGCTACATGTTTCAATGAAGACATATGGCAATAGATGGTAATGAAATGTATTCCAACTAACGGAATGATAACAGGACTCCCGAAAACAACATAACAACAGATAGTCAGAAAAGCCATTGTCAGGAAGCAATTTGTAGACAGAAATTGGAAAGATAGTAGCCTTTGAAAATAGGATGCTACAAACGACTACAACGTTGTATTTATTTTCAAAACGTAAAAAAAGTACGACGATCATGCGATACCAAAGACGTCGAGGATGTTCACATATTCAATTCCACATTGCCGTTTAGCCACGTCGGTCCGCCTTTTCCTGAATATAGATCGTTGTTTCCCAGCGCTTAACCTTGGGAAATGTTGCGATGATAGTACTTGTGGTTGAAGGTGTTGGTGGTAATTTCGTTCCACTGACAACTATAAGAACAGATACATCACCAGAGGCGCCCTCGTTCACAATAAATCTCCAGATGACTACGAGTACATGGCTTTGTGATCATACACCTGTTTCAGCGGCTAATATTCGCACCAGCGTTCGAAGACGCGAGTTATGCGTGACAGGCGATGGTATAATACAGCCATTTGTACCGAGAAGAAGCTTTTAAAAAATGATACATATTACTAGGTAACGTCAGAATAATTACGACTGGAATAGATGAACATTTGAAACACTCACATGCGAACAGAGTTTCAGCCATTGTACCGATAAGAATACATCGATACAATGATCGTAGAGTACTTACGTTGGAATGTGATGAGCGACTAATACTACTCATACAAAGAAAAATCCTCTATAAATGTTCAAGAAAGCAGTGGTTTTGTGACGGCTTTCAAAAAAGAAGCCGTGAAATTTCGTAATCGAGCTCGCTGCTACGCTGTATCAAAGAAGTACCTCGTAGGTTTCAAGTGGAGCTCTCCTAATAAAAATATTAGCACATAGCATCTAGTTGCAAATATCGGATAAGCAACAAGCATTTCATGACGTCTAATGTATGTACAAAGTTTTAGTGGAAAATTTCTGTTAGTACTGTTCACCTTACACAACGCAGGAAATATGTGTTGTGAAAATTATTTAATACTCAGCGTTTAGTCTGTTATTCATCCACGTCTCTGGCTGCGACACTTAAGTGGTACTTATTTGTGCAGTGCAGTAACGGTCTCCTTGCAATAGATAGACAAAATATCAAAGACCGTAGACTCAGATTTACTTTACCTAACAAGGGTACGTTCGTCCCAGAACGAGACGAATGAGTTTCCATTCATCCGACCACATCTAATGCAGGAACAACCTGGGGAACAACTACGGCGAAACTGCTGTGGATACGTGGATGACGGTCTATTAGTCTCGATTAAATGTACATTCTATAGACTCTAGCAAATGAGTTAACAGCGCGCAAAGAGAACTCGCTTTAAAAGCATTCGGCAAATATGTCTGTGCCTGGTCCATTCTCAGCGGTTGCTTTAATTATTTCTGCTAACGCACTGGCTACATTTATGTAATGTGAATTCCAGGCAGTCACACAGATCAATTTAAACAAACAATTATTGACTTTCAGACGGTAAATTAAAACTAGTTGACTGTGAACACCATTTCAGTGCTTGCGGCTGTAAAGCAATTGTAAACATGTGCCATATTAATTAATTTCATGCAACACGAAACTTCGGCCTGTTCGTGTCGCACAAAGTGCAAACAAATTACGCATCCAATATGCTCAGCGCAGCGGAAAACGCGCGAGACAGAATGTCTGTAGCTTAACAAAGGGAAAGCTGCCCTGGCCCCCTCTCCTAAAAGTGTATCAGTAATAATTAGCTGAACAGAAATTCTTGTACCTTAATGGAAATGCACGTATGTGTGTGTGTGTGTGTGTGTGTGTGTGTGTGTGTGTGTCTTAGTGTGACAGAGTAATACATCGGAAATTTTTGATTCAGAAAATTTCAACTTGCAGAAGACGAGAAAATCTCACTCACACCATGAACATATGTCAGAACATATATAATTAGACGACTTCTGTCGTTTTGGTTTCACCCCTCCCCGTAAAATATCTACCACTACAGTGGTCTACAATTGAACATAACTGAAAATACTTTTGTTCGTTCAGTGTCTTCAGTGGAGCTACTGCTTTTGCTGTCTATTCTTTAAATCTTCATCATTTTGCTCACCAGTTCACGTATTATAAAATTAGATGTTAGTTCCTCATTATTTATGCACGTCATTGATGTCTGAGGCGTGGAAACGTAGAATACCGTGAACCAAAGGAACTTCATTTGAATCCTATGTTTGTCCTCCAGCTCTTGACACTTGCAGTGTCAAATCGACCACAGTTTAGCGTAACCTATATTTCCATTTTTACTAAAAGTTTGTGGAATACATAATATCAAGATTCTACTTTATAGATCATGTTGTTTCCTAAGTGGTATGTGCAGTTATTGAGCAGCAAAATTCAATATCATTACTTTTAAATACTTACATCTTCTTGCAACTTTTCCATGCTACACATTCCAGGGATTGCTGCGCTATGTACGTATATGTGCACAGTTTGATGTCAGTATTTGCTACCTTTGATGCAAAGAGAGACATGCTAAATCCACTTTCTTTTGGGATTCTGTAAATGTAGCTGAAAATTTCCCTCACAAATAATAGTGAAAAGCAGTGCTATAATTGTGAACAGTCTGCTATTTTCTATGAAATACTTATTTTTATAGTGAAACCATTGCAATAAATGTTGAATGATGCTGGAAATTACTGAGTAAACACAAATAAGCGGAAAAATTGATATTATAAACTAACAGGAATGGTTCAAAGAACAGAAGAGACAAACCAATGAATGGTTCAAAGAACAGAAGAAACGAACTTCTGAATTCATCAAATAATTTTGGCTGGCATAGAAAGAACAAAGGGCAGATTTATTACCAAACGTATAAATATGTTGTTTCGCAGCAATACTAATGGAGGGAGGTTAGTCCCTCACTAAACATTTGAAATGTCTATTTTTGTTCTACTTCTTGATTTTCATACTGTTCCCTGCCTACTGTTTTCCCAGTGCTATAAGGTTCGGTTTCCATTTCATGATTCTGGAATATCTGTTCTTGCTTTCAACTTTAGGCTGGACGCCCTTCCAATTGCCGCAGCAGTCTGCTAACGTTGTGGGAGGCAACTCGAGTGGGTTGTTCGTCTGTGAATCGTGTATGCATTGCTCTGTGTGTTATTGTCCTTCTTCTATTGTGTTTTCGGAGTTTAGGGCTTAGTACAGCACTGACCTAAACGTCAGCACTGACCTAAACGTCTTTGGAAAATCTCCTTAAACCCGATAACGAACAGTAAAGTGGAATGGCTTGTTGATTATGTGCGTTGTTCTTGACAGTATTTAGTAGGCAAATAACCTATGACCTGTGGTCTAGGAGTAGCGTCACTGATTAATAATCTGAAGTCCTCGGTCTCATGTTCGAGACTCGCACCGCTTAGATTTTAAATAATAATCAGCATTGTCTGCCGAAGACATCCGGCATGCGACTCATTACGCCAACGGTCTTGTCCAAGAGGGTGAGGAGCGCACTCTCATGCCCTTGCAGTGGGAAACTCCCACTAAAGAACGGAGAATCACTGATCAACGGCATAAGAATCCTGAAGCAATGGAAACCATTACATTAAAGACACATACTGTAAAGCCACAGAACATGTGGCCTGTAACTGAAAATATTTCGTGATGATCGCTCCTTCGACGGAAGATTCCGGAATATAAACAGAAGCGGAAAATATGGGTAGGATTCATTGTGAGTATGAAGGTAGGGCAGAGTCTGTGTTAGTATGAAAAGTTCAGTGATAAGATTGTTCTCATCAGAATCGACGACTAACCAACACCGATAACGATTGTTCAGGTATATATGTCGATGTCCCAAACTGAAAATGAGAAGATAAGAAAGTATATGAGAATATTGAGTGGGTAATGCAGTAGTTAAATGGAGATGGAAATATTTTAGTCATGGGGAACTGGAACGCGGTTGTAGGGAAGGAGTGGATGAAAGAGTTACGAAAGGATATGGACTTTGTAGCAAGAATGAAAGAGGTGAAAGACTAATTAAGTTCTGTAATAAATTTCAGCTAGCAAAAACTAATACTCTGTTCAAGAATCATAACTGGAGGAGGTTCACCTGGAAAACGGTTGGAGACATGGGAAGATTTCAATTAGATCACAACATGGCCAGACAGAGATTACAAAGTCAGGTAATGGAATGTAAGACGTACCCAGGAGCAGATATAGACTTAGATCGCAATCTAGCAGTGATGAAGAGCGAACTGAAGTTTAAGACATTAGTCGAGAAGCATCAACACGCAAAGAAAATGTAATACGAAACTATTAAGGAATGATTGAAGAGATATGCTTGAAATTCTCTAAGATCATAGAAACTGCAGAAAGGAATATCTCGATAGGCGGCTTAGCTGGAGAGGAATGGACATTTCTAAAAAGCGTAACAACAGAAATTGGAGAGAAAATCGTAGGTAGAAAGAAAGTAGCTGCGAAGAAATCATGTGTAACAGAAGAAAACTTCAGTTGATCGATTTAATAAAGAAGTACAAAATTGTTCAGGGAAATTCGGAAACAGTCTCTGAAGAATAAAATAAACATGAAATGCAGGGAAGCTGAGAAGAAGTAATATTCGGAAGGACTGACTCAGTAAGTAGGGCAGTCAAAACAACCTTCGGTGAAATTAAAAGCAAGGATGGTAACATAAAGAGTTCAATGGTAATTCGACTGTTAAATGCATAGGAGAGAGCGAATAAGTGAAAGAGAAGAGTGAAGACCTCTATGATGGTGAAGACCTTTCCGGTGTCAGAAGCAGAAACAGGTGTCGCCTTATGAGAGGTAGGTGATCCGGTATTATAATCAGTATTTACAAGATTTTTGGAGCTTAAAGACTGCAAGAGCTGACAATTGCTAGAATTATCGCACAATCAGCTTAACAGTTTATGCGTTCAGGTTGCTGACAAGAATAATATACAGAAGAATGGAAAAGAAAATTGGGAATACGTTAAACGACGATTAGTTCTACTTTAGGAAAGATAAAGGCACCCAAGAGGCAATTCTGACGTTGGAACCAAGACTAAAGAAAAATAAGGTTACGCGCACAAGATTTGTCGACCTGGGAGGAGCCTTCAACAATGTCAAATGTTGCAAGATGTTCGAAATTCTGAAGAAAATATGAGTAAGCTATATAGAGTGACGGGTGATGGATGTACACCATATACAGAAGCCAAGAGGAAATAATAACAGTGGAAAACCAAGAACGAAGTGCTCGGAATAAAAGAGATGCAATACAGGGATTTAGTCTTTCGCCCACAGTGTTCCACCTGTACATCGAAGAAGCACTGACGAAAATAAAAGAAAGTTTCAAAAGTGGAATTAAAATTAAGGTGAAATATAAGTGATACGATTCGATGACGTCATTGCTATCCCCAGTGAAAGTGAAGAAGTATTACATTATCTGTTGAATGGAATGAAGACTAATGAGTACAGAATATGGATTGAGAGTAAATCGAAGAAAGATGAACGTAATGATACGTAGCAGAAATGCGAACAGCGAGAAATTTAATATCGGTACTGACGGTCACGAAGTAAATGACGTTAAGGAATTCTTCTACATAGAGAGCAAAATAACCAATTACGGGCGGAACAAGGCGGACATTAAAAGCAGACTAGCACTGTGAAAAAGGGCACTCCTGTCCAAGAGAATTCTACTAGTACCAAACACAGCCCTTAACTTGTGGAAGAAATTCTTTTGGAAATCTGTGGTAAGTTCTCGTTGGATCAAATTGCTGAGGTCATCAGTTCCTAGGCTTACACAATACTTAATATAACTTAAACTAACTTACCCTAAGGACAACACAAACACCCATGCCCGAGGGAGGAGTAGAGCCTGCGACGGGAGCAGGCGCGCCAACCGTGGTAACACGCCTCAGTCATGACGGATTGCAATCCGGTTGTAAGGGAAGGAGCATGAGCACGGGTTATGGATGAATTTGGCATCGTGCTAGGAGTGAGAGAAGGGGGAGGGTAATTGAGTTCTGCAATAAATGTCGACTAATGATATGAAAACTCTCTTCAAGCTGTCTCCTACACTGCGGACTATATTTAGGCTCCCGTCGCCTCCAACCTGCTGGCAGGCTAGCTACCTGGCCTGCCCGGTTGGCTTAGTGCATACTAGGCTGCTAGGCTGTCCCACCACGACAATGTCCAATGTCGTTATAGTCACCGGGGCATGAGGCAGAGCGGCGCTGTTGGGGACGGAGGAAGGGGAGAGGAAGGTGGTTTGACCTCTTTTATACAATCTGTTTGGAAACCTGCTGGATTTCTTCTATTTATTCGGCTAGAGAATTTCTAAGTCTTCCTACCGTGGGCTGCTACAGTGCTCTTGGCGACTGCAAAAAGTTGGGGAATCTCGGCTCAGTGTTTTCACCTAACCCATTGATTCCTCTCTTCTGTAAGGAAATCAATCGTGGGCTAGAAGTAACGTCTTTGCCTAGAAATCAAAACGTACTCAGTGCCGAGTTCGAATCTCGTTATCATTTATTTTTTTATAAAAATTATCACCAATCGTGGTCATGGACTTCTGGCACAAGAAGTCATCCACATTCTGCCAAGAGACTTGTGAAAGACTTGGGAGGAGAGGACACAGATTCAAGGCACTCTCTCGCCCTTGGAACAGGAAACAGGCTTTGAATGGTAGAACAGTTAGCAATAATCAAGGGCATGAAATGCAGAAGGAAGTGGGAACCACTGCATGAAAGATATGTAACGTGTATCTACAGGAGACGTGGACTGTAACTGAAAAAGCGTCATGATGATCTCTGCAGGAACAAAAGATTTAAAATGGGTACCCCCATTCGGAACTCCGAGAGAGGACTTCCAAGGAGGAGGTGACTACTAAATAAAAAAGTTTGAATAACGATCGAAAAGATGAGGTTATACCAAACGGGCCGTGGAATGCCCTGAGTTTTAACGTGGTAGGGCATCATGAAAATCTGAAATGAAAAATGCTGAGGTACAATTGATAGCAGGGGTCAGTGAAGTGAAATTGAAAGGATTTCTGGTCAGACGAATATAACGTAGCATCAACAGCAGCATAAAATGGCATAATGGGACTAGAATTATTTACCAACAGGAATGAATGGAAGAGAGTTCCGTGAAGATTTCAGTGATAGGGTTCGCCTCATCAGAATCGACAGCAAACCAACACCGTCAATAATAGTTCAGATATACAGGCCAACGTCGCAAGATGAAGGTGAAGTTATAGAGAAAGTGTATGAGGATGTAGCACGGAAAATTCAGGGAGATTGCTATTCTATCACGTTGCAAGGTGGCGTCCAGTCTGGGCCATGCACAGCAAGTGCAAGGCTGACATTGTCCGCCAATTTGCATTTTCATTTCTGAATTGAGGGTTTCCTTGGCAACCATCAATGTGCGGAGATCAAGTTAAGACTTTCACATGCGTAATTATGACTATCACAGGTCTGTGAAAATGCACAATGAGCAGAAGCTGCATTGCAGTAAGAATCACTTATTATGAAGCACATTTTGTGGTGGAACTCTCTGCCGGAGACCACTGTAAGTCGAGTCTGTGGGGGGGGGGGGGGGGGGAGGAGATATTATAGTACCCGCAGAGTGGCATTTCATCGATCTTACCCTAGAACGGACGCTCGTACCAGACAATGGCGGCACCGTCGCCAGACAGCGGAAGAACATTCAGCGAATTCTGAAAATTGCGCCGGTGTGGTGCTCCGGCTAGTGACCTCAGACAATGGGCGCCTGATTGGACAGCCGCTGGTCATCCAGACAGCGAGCTGGAGTGACCGTGACTGGATGGTTCATAATAAAATGCTTAGTACTGGACGGGCCCTACTGAGGAGCGCCAAGCGTTACGGTGTCAAGTCAAGCGCCGCCACGCCAGACGGGAATGAAGCAGAAGAGATGGTTGTGAGAAGACGTCAGACAATCGCACACTGACCGTCCCCTCTCCAGGACGACAACGAAACAGCAGCGGCCCCTACGTGAAGAGGACACAAGCGCTGCGACCGACTGGTGACAGCCCAGTTGAATAGCAGCTTCAAGATCAGACACTTGTATAGCAGAGTAAACGCTAGTTACTACGCTAGTACTGTCTATGTAACACAGTCTTGGGATTATACTGAAGAAGATTGCTTATTTTGCATGTCGCCTTTTGTTTACGTTACTTCTGTGTAATTGTCAAACGTAAGTATTGTCATTTACTTTTTTTGTAATAAAACCCATTAATACAATTTGTTTGAGTGTTGGTCTCGCGAAACGAGAATTCAGGCTTACTAGATACCACACCATCTCCATCTGATAGCTACAGAAATTAAACAATCGCGTTTTGGCTTAGAAGTAAAGTGTTTGTTTTTGCTCCGGTCCATTTTACTGAGTGATAGCCAAGTTTTGTATTTCGTTCAGCAGCCCGGACATTAGTTTGGCACATACACGATCGCGTGGGACAGTCACGTAGAGGATATCACACGTCACACACCAGCAGTTTGTAATGGTCGCCTGGTCGTAGATATTGCTAATTGCTATAATCGCACTATTTCACTCCCATTTACGGAGCTTGTTAGCACTTGATGTTAGGTTGGCGCCATTAAAATGCATTGTAGTAATCACTGCTGCTTGCTGGATCGCTGTTGAGTCTCGATGTTGATGCTGGCTCTAAATCTGGTTGTCTAGGGTTAAAAACATGAGGTCCCGTGTTTTTTATGTGCTTTTGATGATAAAGAATGAACGAAACCAACAAATATGTAAACTTCAAATATTTATTACTCTGGTGGCCATCTTAATTCCACTGTCCACCAAAGACTATGACACAACACAACTTCCTTTACATGTTCTTTGCATTGTTTATCCACCTCAAACAATAACACACAAACGCACTGTACCAAAGTGACATTCCGACTGCCTCTCGACCCTTCTTGCTGCTCGTATTTATAACATTGTCAAAGAACTACTAAAAAGAGATATAGTTTACAAGTCACATGTACATCTGTTATCATAATTTGTGCAGAAAAGTTATTAATTTGCATCGAGTGACATAATTTAACATGTTATTAAAATGACAGACAGATTTGTTGACTTGACAGAATAATTCTTTGTTACAAAAAGTCCGTTTTTTAGAAGTTTGTCAATTGACTTCTCTAATTTGCATAAATAAGTAATTAACATGAATTATTAAGAAATACATTGGTTTTCGTCTAAAACAGGATTGATTTCGTGAATACTAAGTGAAAACGCTCCTAGTTAAGACATAGGTTTCACTGGGTGAATTTTATTTAAGGAGATCCAAAATACCTAAGTTGTACACTATTTTTCGTACTTCATATTAATTATTTAAGATGAACTCAGTGTTTTTACATGATGACATTTGCTGTATCAGTGATCAAGTAATATTAACTTTTGTGTGGGTTAGTTATTCAGTATAATTTAATGGGTTGACTGTTTATGGAGACATGTTACGCAATCATTGTCAACATACACAATAACTTTTCTATAATCATAAATACTCGTTAAACTGGTTGAATTTGGAGGGTATCGCATACTTCGGTACAGTAAAGCCTTTAATATGTTCTGTTACAATACCCCCCTCGGGTAATATCATTTACAGAATGTTAATGATATTAGCCGACTAGGACAAATGTGTCAAATGGTTAAAATTTGGAAAAGTACTACTTTAATAAAAAATATTTTTTTTTGTTTTACTATGCATAATGTGAATGTATGCAATGACCGTTACACCGTTCCAAAATGACTTTTTCCTGCAAACATTTTAGTTGTGTTGTTTCAAATGCACTTTGAGTTATGTCATTCAGTATGACAGCATAATAAAAATAATTAGTAATATATGAAAGTAAAAAAAATGTTAATCTTTGCTCCCAGTGAGCCACATGGAAAATGATTAAAAACAGACACAAATATATCACATGCGATTTTAAGATATATCAAAAATATATGTAAATTATTTCAAAGTCAGTTCTCATTGAGTCACAGATTAATCAAGATAATAGAAGGAACATAAATATATTACATAGATGGACAGGTCATATGTCCATAGGAAAATACTGCAACTGTCTGCTCTTTTTGAGCCACGTAAAAGAAATGAAAACAAAGAACATAAATATAAGTATGGACATGATATATAAACACAAACACTAGAGAAGTCACATGTATGAATATAATATGCACTTGCAAAAAAAGGAAATATTTAAAAAACTTGTCTCCCATTGAGACGCATAGTCAAGACAGTACAAGAACATATTAATACTAAAACTGGACACTTAAATTGGTCACAACATAACACAAACATCAAACTTGGTGAACATCTGATTAACTGTAGAAAATTGTACACACATCTTATGCCTAAGAACACAATAGTCACAAAATGATGGGTCTTGCACAACAATTTTCTCATTGTCTTTTATTTGGTGCAAGTATGTCCCATATTCAACAATACAAAAGGAAAGTAATAAATGTTTGTCACCTTCTTGCCTGTTGCAAGTAAAGAAGATGTCTCAAAATTTAATATTCAATAGTGACAATATAAATATAAAAACATTCTCTCAGAGATCTGGAACTTCTCCAGGGTCTGTAGGATGAGTGGTAGTTGCTATTAGACACACCCAGTAAAAAACTTTGCTGATAACATGCTTTATGGAAAATGGGTAAGTAACTGTATTTAAACAGGGAAATGTGCTTAACCATGTTTATATGGTTTCAATTCAGTGATGTTTCTTAATTCAAATAACCTTCTTGATCTGGGAAAGATAAGTCTATACGCATTAGGATGTGGGCTTTCTTTTATTTCAAATGGACAAATGTCAATGTTTACTTTAACATATGGACAACTTAGCTCAACATCTTTGTCTATTTCAGTATTTTCAAACAATAGATCATTTTCAATTTCTTTAGTTCCTAAGTCTAATGTCTCTTTCCTACACTTAGACACATCCCTCTCTGTTTGCAAAGCATTGACATTTAAACATAATCCTTTGTTTTCATCTGTTCCTTTTAACACTGTGTTGTCACTTAACAAACTACTGTTTTCACCCCCTTTTTTATAAAGTCCACTATGGATTCTTGTCCATCATGTAGGATACAAGGTTGCACTTACCTTCGCTAATTCTTTCCAAAAGGTATCTTTGTTTATACAGTTTCCATAGTTGTTCCACAAAACTTCTAAAAACTTTTCCCCTTTTTCTTGAAAACACACATTTACATTCCATCCCTTTATATTTTCTTTAATATTATTATTATTACCATTTTCATAGATTAGTGTTTCATAGTTCCCAATAGGCAATAGCTTGTCCTCAGATACACATTCCCTAGTCTGCATTTCACTTACATTAACCTCATTATGACCCATGTTTGTCACACCACTTATCTTTACCTCATCCTCACTTTTCAATTCTACAAATACTTTTATTTCTTCCTCCACACTCTCATCAACAACCTCACTTGATTTAGGATCATTATTTAAATGTCCCTCTATTACTTCTTCCTCCTCCTCCGCAACAACCCCATCTTCAGTTTGCCCCCTATGTATCTGAATCTCAGCAATTGAGTCTTTGGCTCCATTAAACACTTCGTCATCCCCCTGCTTATCAAATAAACCCCCCAAAATAGATTCTATTTGTGGTGTGTCTGACTTGATATTAACACCAGTATCTTTTTCAGCCCAACTATGGAACTCTGCAATACCTTCAACTTCTGCACTTTCACTAACTACCTGTGCTTGAACACTGTTTTTATTAACTGTATCACTTTTACTCATAGTATCCCAAAACCTTTTATTAAATTCTAATTTATTCATTCTAACAACATCAGTGTTTTCATGGTACTTACTCTTTACATTGTATCCTCTTCTTTTCCAGTTTCGATTATGTGTTGTCCTATCATAATATTGTCTAGCCCCAAAACTACGGACATCTAGTGGGACTGTCCACCGTTTCCCGGCTGGTTCCCTCGGTCTGTCCGTTTGTAGTTGTCGTTTTGTTCACTAGTTTCAGCAAACCCCCTTCTATCTTGTTCTCTTCCCCAATACCTACTTCTATCATTCCTGTTATCTCTCCTCCATCCTCCCTCCTGTGTATTGTTTCTGAAATCATTTTCATATTTCCTATCTCCCCTATTTGGAGCATTATTTCCAGAATTTTCAGAGTCTCTCCTCCCATAATAATCTCTATTTACATTCCTGTTCCACCCCCCATACTGGTTGTTGCCAGAGCCAAAACTTTGGTTATTTTCTCTTTCCAAGGCCCTATCTAATCTATCTACAAATTTCAGGAACTCTTCCATTGAATCGTCTGGTCCATGGACCAATTCCCACTGCAGTCTCTCTGGTAACCTTCTTTTTAAAACATCAATTTGTGTCATAATATCAAAAGAGTTATTCAAGTGAGCAAGCTTTTTCAATTGATCTCTGCAATATTTTTGCATTCCCCCTACTTTCCCTCTATACACTGGTCCATTTAGAAATTCTGACTTTAATCTGGCTTGTATGGATTGTGACCAAAATTTGCAAATAAATTTAGCTTCAAACTCTTCAAAAGTATTCCAAGAATAATTATTCTCATTTGCCCAGGATAGGGCCTCCCCTTCTAGAAACCGTTTTACTAACTTGATTTTTATGTTATCTGACATTCCTACCACAAACATATCCTTACATTGGTGAATAAAGTCAATAGGGTGCAGATTTTCACCAGGAAAGCATTTCACTTGGATGTGCCCATTCATTGTATTTTGATTGTAAATCGTTTGTTTGGACATCAATGCGTCCTCCAATTGTGTACATTTAGTGTGTATATTTTCTACTTTTGTATCTACATTAGTGGTATACAGGTTGTATTCTTGTTTAAGGTTTTCTGAAGTTTTGTCTATTCTCTGATCTAATCTTTCAACTTCAGTATCTACTCTGTTGTAGATGACAGCAATGCTGTCTGTGTTAGCTTGTATGTTTTCATTTAAACTTTCAACTTTAACTTGAAATTCTTTTCTGAAGTGTATCAACTGTTCTCTAGTGTCCTTACTAAGGGTAGTTTTAATTTCCTCACACTTCTCATTGAGATGGGTACTTAATACATCAAAATTGAAACTTAACTTATCCAGTCTATCTGTGTTTTCTTTCAGTTTCACACTTATTTCTTCACTGGATTGTTTAAGTTGCGAGCTTATTTGAGTTGCAAACCCTGCTAGCCACTCTGTTAAGTTTAATTGTTCACCATCCCCTGGTTGAATTTTTACATTTCCTATGATCTCATCACTCTCAGGTAGAGACATGTTAACACTTAATTAATTTAAATGACAACAACAACAAAATACCTGGCTTTATGCTATGATGCCGTGATCGGTGTTCCTGTTGGTTTCTTCACTTATATTCGGTTTTATTGAAGCTGAGGTCTTGATTGATGACTTCTGTTGACATTATCCAGACGTTAATCTTCCGAGCGGTGTGATGATGGTTTTCGGTAGTCGCACAAACACACTTTATTTATTTATTTAATTTTGACATATTTTCACTGTTGCCACACTGCACAAATAAACTTTGTTTGGAATGCTAAGCACTTACTAAATTTATCGCTGCACTATTATCATCGATGCACTTAAAGATCCCAGACGAGCCCCCACTTTTGTAATGGTCGCCTGGTCGTAGATATTGCTAATTGCTATAATCGCACTATTTCACTCCCATTTACGGAACTTGTTAGCACTTGATGTTAGGTTGGCGCCATTAAAATGCATTGTAGTAATCACTGCTGCTTGCTGGATCACTGCTGAGTCTCGATGTTGATGCTGGCTCTAAATCTGGTTGTCTAGGGTTAAAAACATGAGGTCCCGTGTTTTTTATGTGCTTTTGATGATAAAGAATGAACGAAACCAACAAATATGTAAACTTCAAATATTTATTACTCTGGTGGCCATCTTAATTCCACTGTCCACCAAAGACTATGACACAACACAACTTCCTTTACATGTTCTTTGCATTGTTTATCCACCTCAAACAATAACACACAAACGCACTGTACCAAAGTGACATTCCGACTGCCTCTCGACCCTTCTTGCTGCTCGTATTTATAACATTGTCAAAGAACTACTAAAAAGAGATATAGTTTACAAGTCACATGTACATCTGTTATCATAATTTGTGCAGAAAAGTTATTAAGTTGCATCGAGTGACATAATTTAACATGTTATTAAAATGACAGACAGATTTGTTGACTTGACAGAATAATTCTTTGTTACAAAAAGTCCGTTTTTTAGAAGTTTGTCAATTGACTTCTCTAATTTGCATAAATAAGTAATTAACATGAATTATTAAGAAATACATTGGTTTTCGTCTAAAACAGGATTGATTTCGTGAATACTAAGTGAAACCGCTCCTAGTGAAGAAATAGGTTTCACTGGGTGAATTTTATTTAAGGAGATCCAAAATACCTAAGTTGTACACTATTTTTCGTACTTCATATTAATTATTTAAGATGAACTCAGTTTTTTTACATGATGACATTTGCTGTATCAGTGATCAAGTGATATTAACTTCTGTGTGGGTTAGTTATTCAGTATAATTTAATGGGTTGACTGTTTATGGAGACATGTTACGCAATCATTGTCAACATACACAATAACTTTTCTATAATCATAAATACTCGTTAAACTGGTTGAATTTGGAGGGTATCGCATACTTCGGTACAGTAAAGCCTTTAATATGTTCCGTTACAAGTTCCAGCCGTACTCAAATCGCTCTAACCGAGATAGGTACAGAAGGGTTAGCTGTTGGCCACAAATGCAGTGCATGCTCAAAGGTTTGTTTTATTCTGTATCTCAAAAACCTTTATGTTGATAGATAACCAACTACAATCATGTGCAGTCTGTCAGTGATAGGAAAGATGCCAATCCGTATTGTAAACTAAAAAAAGATGAGTACATTTGAGTTAGTTGTTATTTTCATCATTGCAAACTGTACCATAATTAATCATGAGGTACCATATCATCATGAATATTGAGATATTAATGTAAAAGTCTAGTTGTTGTTGTTGTGGTCTTCAGTCCAGAGACTGGTTTGATGCAGCTCTCCATGCTACTTTCTACTGTGCAAGCTTTTTCATTTCCCAGTACCTACTGGGAAATGAAGTCTGAATCTGTTTAGTGTATTCATTTCTTGGCCTACCTCCACATTTTTACCCTCCACGCTTCCCTCCAAAACTAAATTGGTGATTCCTTGATGCCTCAGAATATGCCCTACTGGCGGATCCCTTCTACTAGTCAAGTTGTGCCACAAATTTTTCTTCTCTCCAATTCTATTCAATACCTCCTCATTAGTTATGTGATCTACCCATCTAATCTTCAGCATTCTTCTGTAGCACCACATTTCAAAAGCTTCTATTCTCTTCTTGTCTAAACTATTTATCGTCCACGTTTCGCATACATGGCTACACTCCATTCTAATACTTTCAGAAACTACTTCCTGACACTTAAATCTATACTCGATGTGAACAAATTTGTCTTCTTCAGAAACACTTTCCTTGCCATTGCTAGTCTACATTTTATATCCTCTCTACTTCGACTGTCATCAGTTATTTTGCTCCCCAAATAGCAAAACTCATTTACTACTTTAAGCCTCTCATTTCCTAATCTAATTCCCGCAACATCACCCGATTTAATTCGACTACATTCCTTTATCCTCGTTTTGCTTCTGTTGATGTTCATCTTATTGCTCTTTTCAAGGCACTGTCCATTCCGTTCAGCTGCTCTTCCAGGTATTTTGCTGTCTCAGACAGAATTACAGTGTCATCAGCGAACCTCAAAGTTTCTAGAATGGGATTTACACTCTGCAGCGGAGTGTGCGCTGATATGAACTGGCGGACCGAGACTCGAACTCGGGATCTTTGCCTTTCGCGGGCAAGTGCTCTACCAATTGAGCTACCCAGCACGACTCACGCCCCGTCCTCACAGCTTTACTTCTGTCAGTACCTAGTCTCCTACCTTCCAAACTTTACAGAGGCTCTCCTGCGAACCTAGCAAAACTAGCACTCCTGAAAGAAAGGATATTGCGGAGACATGGCTTAGCCACAGCCTGGGGGATGCTTCCAGAATGAGATTTTCACTCTGCAGCGGATTGTGCGCAGGAGAGCTTCTGTAAAGTTTGGAAGGTAGGAGACGAGGCACTGGCAGAAGTAGAGCTGTGAGGAGAGGGCGTCAGTCGTGCTTCGGTAGCTCAGTTGGTGAAGCACTTGCCCGCGAAAGGCAAGGGTCTCCAGTTCGAGTCTCGGTCCGGCACACAGTTTTAATCTGCCTTAAAGTTTTTATTTATTCCTCATGGTTTCTAATTCCTACTCCAAATTTTTCTTCTGTTTCCTTTACTGCTTACTCAATACACAGATTGAATAACATCGGGGATAGGTTACAAACCTGTCTCACTCCCTTCACAACCACTGCTTCCCTTTCATGCCCCTCGACTCTTATAACTGCCATCTGGTTTCTGTACAAATTGTGAATAGTCTTTCGCTCCCTGTATTTTTCCCCTGTCACCTTCAGAATTTGAAAGAGAGTACTCCAATCAACATTGTCAAAACTTTTCCTATGTCTACAAATGCCAGAAACGTAGGTTTGCCCTTCCTTAATCTATTTTCTAAGATAAGTCGTAGGGTCAGTATTGCCTCACGTATTCCAACATTTCAAAGGAATTCAAAGAGATCTTCCCCGAGGTCGGCTTCTATCAGTTTTCCATTCGTCTGGTAAGAATTCGTGTTAGTATTTTGCAGCCGTGGCTTATTAAACTGATAGTTCGGTAATTTTCACACCTGTCAGCACCTGCTTTCTTTGGGATTGGAATAATTATATTCTTCTTGAAGTCTGAGGGTATTTCGCCTGTCTCATACCTCTTGCTCACTAGATGGTAGAGTTTTGTTAGGCTTGGCTCTCCCAAGGCTGTCAGTAGTTCTAATGGAATGTTGTCTACTCCCGGGGCCTTGTTCCGACTTAGGTCTTTCAGTGCTCTGTCGAACTCTTCACGCAGTAAGTATCATATCTCCCATTTCATCTTCATCTACATTCTCTTCCATTTCTATACTATCGTTCTCAAGTACATCGACCTTGTATAGACCCTCTATATACGCCTTCCACCTTTCTGCTTTACCTTCTTTGCTTAGAACTAGGTTTCCATCTGAGCTCTTGATATTCAAAAGTCTAGTAGTAACAAAAATTTGTTTAATTCTGAACAGTATTTTTGGCTTTCATTTAAAAATTACTTGCTAGTTCCCTCAGCCCAGTCGTTCTTTTGGAGGATTATTGTTGTGTTTTCATTAAATTGGTTTTTATTATTACTGATCTTCATTGAATATTTTTGTGCATCCTTCTTTCGTTGATCAGCTGAAATATTTCTTCTGTTATGCACAGTTTCTTCGCAGTTACATTCCTTGTACCTGCGTATTTCCTCTTAATTTCTGTGATCCCCCTTTTTACTATCGCAGTAACTATAGCATCACAGAACAATGAACATAGCTCTTCATTTATTAGTACACCTGTATCTTACTTCTTTGTGCGCCATCTCAGAATAGCATTTTCAACCTGCTGCTGGATGTATCCCAATCTTTCTCACCCCTACAACTTTTACCCTCTACAGCTCCCTCTAATGTTATGGAAGTTATTCCCTGGTGTCTTAATATACTTCCTATCATCATGTCCCTTCTCCTCGTCAGTGCTTTCCATATATTCCTTTCCTCGCCGATTCTGCGGAGAACCTCCACATTCATTACCTTAACAGTCCACCTAATTTTCAACATTCTGCTGTAGCATCACATCATAAACGCTTCTATTCCCTTACGTTCCGGTTTTACCCAGTCAATATCTCAGTAATGCTATGATCCAAACGTACGTTCTCAGAAATTTCTTCCTCAAATAAGGACCTATGAGTAATAATAGCAGAATTCTCTTGACCAGCAACCTTCCTCTACGTACTGAATTACGTGTGTAATATCCTCATAAGCTCTCTGTGGTTCCTCATATCCCGCTTGAGACGTTGTGATGAGAACAACCGTCTCTTCACAATAACTTACTCTCTGTCATACCTTCCTATTCATAACGATTCCTACGCCCGTTGTACCCTTTCCTACTGCTGATGAAGTTACACTTTACTCAGATCACCATAAATCCTTGCATTTTTCCATTTCGCTTCACGGGATTCCACAATATTTAGACTGAACCAGTGCATTTCCCTTTCCAGATTTTCTGGCTCCCCTACCACGTTCAAACTTCTGATGTTCTACGTCCTGACCCTTACAATGTTATCGTTTCGTTGGTAAATAAAGCTTCTTCTTACCGTCATCTGCGACTTGGCAGTCCCATCCCAGAAATCCGAAAGAGGAACTGGTCTGTAATCTTCTGCCAATGGAGAGAACATCATGACACTTTTCCAGTTACAGGCCACATGTCCAGTGCGTGAGCATTATGGTTGCTACTGCCTTCTGTGTCACCACGCTGTTGACCATTTCTGATTCTTTCGCCTCTTATGGGCAGTTTCCCGCCACAAAGATATTGCTCTGAACCTGTGTCCGCTTCTTCTCCCACTTTGAAAAGCCCATTGAAAGACTGAGAGTGACTTCTTACGGTGGAAGTCTCTGGCCTTAATTGCCGATGATTTTTTTTCTTTTTTTTTTTTTTTAATCAAGCAATAGTAAGGTTCAAACCCTGAAACCAGCATGTTTTGATTACTGAACAAAGATCACTCCACCTCTCCCTATTCTCGTGGTCCCGGAGAAGACAGTTAGGCACAGAGAAAAAGCGAGTAACTCAGTGAAATGGAATACGTACTAAGAAGGTAGCAATGATCAAAATACCTGTAACTGTACCTGTACTTATACTTTCAAATGTTCATATGTGTGTAATTTTGGAAGGGACCAAACTGCAGAGTTCATCGGTTATTAGACTTACACACTACTTAAACTAACTTATGAGGAGAACCACACACACACACACAGACACAGACACACACACACACACACACACACACACACACACACACACACACACAAATGTCCGAGGGAGGACTCGAACCTCCGGCTGGAGGGGCCGCGCAGTCCGTGACATGGCGCAAGCAACCGCGCGGTCACTACCGCGGCTGTATTTCCAACTCCATAAGAATATGCTGTAATGATATTCTTTTGTATTCTGAATCGTGATCAGGGTGAGCTGTCATGTACACAGTTAAATGAATTTATGCATGTAACATATCGCAAGGATGACTGACTAGTAAATTCACCTGAGAATATGTAGTAATAGGCAATGACGATGTATTTCTGAGTTGACATGCGCCACTGGAAAAGGGAAATTGAAATGAGAAAATAAGTTAGTATGTTATGTTCTTAGTGGAGTGCATGTTTGGCGAGAAGCTCTTACAACTGATCTCCTATCCCGAAAGATGAATGGCCTTCCATTATGTTAAGTAAATTTACTTCTATGGAGGGTGTTTCTATGTTACTAGTTACACCATGTCTAATAAACGGCGTGCTCGAAGTGTCTCTCGAGTTCATGTGTACACAAGAGGACACGTGGTTGTAAATTATAGTATTTCTAGTATTCATTATCTAATAACAATCTCATATAAATTCAAATCAATATTCGTTCAAATGTCTCTTTAAACTATGATGTCATTTTTAGGCATTTATATTTAATGATGGTCTGAGGACTATTTCGAAATATTTATGAGGTACTCTGCAATGGAGCAGTTGCCTACGCTGCCGTACTAGCAAATCGAGTGCATTCCTTGCCTTCGGGCAGAGAGCGCTGCCTCGCTCCGTGTTCCGCGTAAATGGCACAGCTGCCTACCAGGCACGAAGAAGCGTGTACATGCGGTCAGCTGATGACCAGAGCAGCACAGCGGGGACGGGGCCAACGTCAAGTGGGGGGTGCTGAAGGTGCGAGAGGCGCCCTGGCGCGCTGCCCGTCTCATCCCAGCTGACAGCTGATCTCCAGGCGCCCTTGACTGGCTGACAATCACTGCCGGAGCGATTCGTTTCACCGGCGGCCTCCAACTCTGCTTCGTTGCCTGCGACCGCTACTCAAGAATGGCCTCCCTTCAGAATGCACCCGCTGAACATGCTACTCACCATGTGGTCCTCTTACAACCCGGTTCCGGGACCGACTTCTCAACGAAATGAGGACTGGATGTGCGGTAAAAAGTTGCAGAAACATTTCATTTATTACCCTGTGCATTGAGACTGAGTGAACACTGAATGAGCCAAAGACTGGGGCCCGCTGGTAATGACGTGCATATGTCCCCACATTTTAAAAAGCGACATGTGAGGCAAGAACTTACTTACGGTTAACGTTTTAACTCTATATTCTTCAGTCGGTGCATAACGAGAGGAGTGATGAATCAGGCCCTCAAAATAAACGAATGCTATGTATTCTAAAGCTAAGACTCACTAATTTCCAGGAAGTCTGATACATACTTGTCGGTCAAGAGGCCTTTGATTAACTGGCTTCGCAAAGGAAATTCTCTCTTCAATGTTGAATACATATTGTATTCTCGTTCTAAGTTTTATTGTGAACTTTTTTGTTTATAACGGTTGGGTAATCCCTAAGTTCCCTTAGGTAAATATTTCTTTTTCGAGCCCGCCCAATGTCTCGGACTTGAATCCCGTTCAAGACATTTGTATCTGCTTTAATTATTTTAATTCGCTGGTTTATTTAAAATACCTTAATTTAATTCTTTTTAAAAAGGGCAATATTGTGAAAGTCTTATTTCTTGAATTGGTTTGATATATTATTATTGTAATTGGACGGCTGTCCCATTCCGCATTTTGGACGCCTTCATGTTTGTATTGTCAAATCAACCTCAATTTCTCAATTGTTTTCTCAAGGGAACGTTTTGTTACGTAAGGAATACATAAAATCAAATGTAGTTGTCCAAGGATAAGTGATGTTTGTTAAAGGGGCTAGTCCTTCCATGCCATTTCCTTGATCCCTTGTTAAAATCATTTGTCCTTATTAACTGTAATATTTCTAACAGATTTCGATTTGATGAAGAGAACCATTGCAAGTGTTGAAGTAAGGAGTTGTGCAGTCATAGGCTATCTCAAACGCCATCATCTTCAATACGAACTGCGCGCTCGTCATACCCTATCGACAGCGGTGTTTCAGATCTGGCAGCAAGACTGCATATACCGTTGGTGAAGTAGGTGCCGCTATTTCCACCATTTCTTTAGCTCTGGATGAATTATTTCAAAACATTACATTGTTGGAGGGTAACCAACCCACCCGTAAGCCAGAGTGCAGCTAGTTGTCTCATTTCAGTAATTGACTTGATGATCTAGTCCGCCTTGCGTTCAGTGATCAGCTGGAGGGCGTTGTAAAACAGTTGAGCACGAAGGTTAATGAATTGCAGATCAGTGGAGACGCTTTAGGTTTGGAGAGTGAAGGGCCAAGTGGGGAAGAGGGTATTTTAGTTTGTCGGTCAAAAGTGAGAAAGTCCAAAACCCAGTCTCTTTGGGATGTCCATCGGAGATTCTTTTGCTAAACTGCCGACACCTATTTTGTGTTTATTAAATGGTATCGCTGGACTAGCTGTTGATTACTTGAACCAAGTTCTTGAAGTGTTATTGTTGATTGCGAAGTGTGAATTACATGCTATCGCTTTGCAGACTCCCTTTTAGTCATTCTTTCTCTTCTTTACCTTCTGTGTAAGAGTTTAAATGAGTTGCTGTCAGCTGCACACCGAAAACGGGCTGATCTGGGGAGCTTAGGGCCCGTATAACTGAAAGGAATTTGCCAGCACCAATTATTGGTACGTACAGGATTCTGATGAAACCTTCTTCCAGTACATTGAGTTTGTGTATTTTGCGGTCTCGGCTTTGAGTATGAATGTCATCGAAAAGAATTTTATTCCTAACATCATACCTTACATATGTCGGATTGGCAATGCATATTTTTCTTCCTGTTAGTTAAATTGTGCACACAAAGAAGGGTTTAGGGTACTATTATTGGCTTTTAGCTCAATTTTAGTCCTGTTTCATGCCTATATTATTATCGCTAAGAGTAACGGTTTGTCACCTAGACTTATACATACCCCCATTTTATTCAGATGTCTGGTATTTACATAACCTCGTTTGTACTTGTTTGTACCATATACAATGCTAATGGCAAGGTAAATTGCATCTTAAAGGAAATGGATGAAATGTCACTACTTTTAATGAATTCTTCCTTTATATAATATGTTTATAATATATTTGTTTTGTACAATAGCTCACAGACTACTGATGTCTCACATTGTTTGTTTAATGTATGGTGTGTTATATAGGGCCTGAAGATGGCGAAGAAGATGGCTGAAGAAGTTGAAATTAGTAGCCAAATTAATGTGAAATCTTAAGTACAGCTGGAGGAGTTTCATTTTTAATAAAAATTCTATTTTTCTGTGCTTGATTTAAATCAGGATTATTATGAGATTCCCTTGGGTGAGGATTCCAGGTTTTCTGTAAGGTCTGGATCTGGTATGAATTCAACCGTGTATCCCTTGACCTAGCCGCTGGCGCTACGGTGCTTTCATGGCTTTTAGATCATGTTTTGGGGATTTAAAGTTCAACTGTGTTTCTGTTGTGTATAGTTGCTCCTTTGCTTAACATATTTAGGATCTTCAACAGGTCTTACTGAGGCTTCGGTTTGCTGGTTTGATGGTGAAACGTTCTAATGTCTCTCTTGCCAAGCATCAGATTTTTGGGACGTTCGTTTTCTAAAGATGGAATCTGAAACGATCAAGAACATAATACATTTCTTAAGACGTTTCGTCCTCCTTAGAACAAAAAAGCGAATCACCCTACTTATCGGGATAGCTAACTATTTTGGGAAGTTTGTCCCCAATATTGCTCAGTTACCGCCCCTCTTAACGATCTTCGTAAGAAAGGAAGGGAATTTGATTGGGGAGAGCCAACAGGCCACATTTGATAACCCGCGAGTATTAGCAAATTCTAATTTCGAAAAGAGGATTGATCTCCAGACCGACGCGAGTAATTCCGGGGTGGCTGCAGTCCTTTCACAGGAAGTTAAAAGATGACTATTGCCTTTGCCTCGTGAAGAAAAAATATGGTTCAAATGGCTCTGAGCACTATGGAACTTAACATCTGAGGTCATCAGTCTCCTAGAACTTAGAACTACTTAAACCTAACTAACCTAAGGACATCACACACATCCATGCCCGAGGCAGGATTCGAACCTGCGACCGTAGCGGTCGCGCGGTTCCAGACTGAAGCGCCTAGAACCGCTCGGCCATACCGGTCGGCGTCTCGTGAAGACTGGTGAGACCTGAACTTAAGTATTCGATGTATATTTGTGACGCTCTGGATGCTTTGTTCCTTTTTGAAAAGTATGAATTTTATCTTGAACCCAGAGAATTTTCCGTAGAGGCTGAGAACTAGGCCTTAAATTGGGTTTTGGCTCGCCCAAGAAAGACGTAGGATTGCGCGATGGGCGATCCGTACATCTGCCTTTTGTTTCAAGGATTGCCATATCAATTCAGATAATATGGTAGTCGATGCGCTCAGCCGCATATTTGAGGAGGGCGCCCACGAATCCGATGAGTATTGTTCAGTCACCGTTTTTACGTCTTGAGTGAGATACCTGAATTATTTTCTGATCTCAGGACAGGAAGAACGAAGTTCCTTATTTAGGTCCTATAAGAAGGCGGTTGCTATCGGGTGAGCAACTTCTCGTTATTCTTTGGGAAACGGTAGACTTTGTCGTGAAGTTGGGAAATTGACTGAGACCAAAATATGTTGAACGTATGCATCCGAATTTTGTTATTTTCGTAGTTCCTTATTAGGAGGGCGTCTGGGCCTTTATAAAACCCTTGCTAAGATCCGTGCTCATCTTGTATTGCTGTCCTGGTATGATAATATTCGCCGATTAGTTCAGAGGTGTGTATCTTGTAAAATGGCGAACTCGAATTCCAACTCACGTAAAGGTTTATTACATTCTGAAGTTAGGCAGAGCCCTATGGATGAAGTCTTCATTGATTGTTTGGGTCCCCTGCCTGGAAAAGGAGCTGGGAACCGTTGTATGTCAGTTATCTTGCATGCCTTTCCCCGTTTTACGTGGGTTTTTGTTAAGCAGAGGGGTTACCGCCTCGCTAACTATTCATCCTTTTCTGGTTCGGTCTGCTAAAGGCGCTTTTTAGTGATGATGCCCCCGCCATTGCTTCAGGAGAATTTAAGCAGTATTGTTCAGTTGAAACTTCCAAGGTTGAGAGGCCGTGGTCGATGAATAGAATTTTCACCTCACGTTTCCTCTCCATCTGCAGAAGACATCTTCTGAGGTCGTCCGGCTATTGCAGTACACGGACGACCTCAGAAGATGTCTCCCGCAGACGGAGACGGAACGTTAGGTGAAAATTTTATTCATCGACCACGGCCTCTCAGCCCGGAAGGTTCTTCCGTCTTTTTCTAGTATTACCGTATCACACTTCTTTGCCTGCTGATTCTTCCTCACTCGTCTCTAAAAAGTCACCCTATTCTTCATCATTACTAAATTCTGATGAGAGTCTAATTTCGGAGTGTCTAACTGACAATGACGTAATCTAACTAGAATCTTCCCCTATCTCCCGGTCTTTTCCAAGTAAACTTCTTGTTGTTCTTATTCTTGAGAATTCCCTCCTACTAGCTGAAACTTATTGCAAAATTTCTACTACCAAGCCCCTATTCTGGCGTGACCTTTTCTTCTACTCCTCCTTTAATATCCATATATACTTTCATTATGTCTTCATCTTCTGCTTGAAGTGTCGGTATGTATACCTGAACTGTTGTCGGTTTGCTGTTCATTCTGATGTAAACAGTACACCATAATTCACTGTCTGCCTTTCCTTCCCATTTGTAACGAATCCTACACCCGTTATACCATTTTCAGCTGCTGTTGATATTACCCTGTACTCGTCGAGCACAAGTGGTTGTCTTCTTTCCGTTTCCCTTCGCTAACACCACACTGTATCCTGACTGAACCTCACCATTGCTCTTTTCACATATTCTAGCTTCTCTGCCTTGCTCAAACATCTGCTATCCCACACCATGACTCGACGACTCGTACAACGTTACACTTTCGTCGGTTATTCAGTCTTTACCTCGTCGTCACGTCTACCTTGCTAATCAGCTCCTCAAGATTCGAATGGGGAATTAATCGGTAACTTTCCACCAATAGATCATCGTGGCACTTTTTCAGTTACAGTATCACACGTCCTGTGGATACACATTGTGTCTTTAATGTGTTGGTTTCCATTGCCTTGTGCATTCTCATGCCGTCGATCATTGCTGATTCTTCCGCTTTGTAAAGGCAGTTTACCTATCAAAAGGCAAGAAAGAGCCCTGAACAAGCTTTAAATGTATGTTTCCAGAAGGGAGGTGAGTTCTTACGCCGGAAGTATTCGACCGCCATTGCTGATGTTTAAGGTATGCCGATGTCCCAACCTGGGCACAGGACGTGTTGATTACTAGCCAAAGACACTAACCCTAGACTACGGTACAAAGGAGACTACCACATGTTTAAACCAATGTTTTCTATACAATGGCATCAGTAGAACATGACGCTGTGTATGCTCTTGACCCAGCATCTCTGGACCTGATACCCACGGATTTCTTTTTATGTGGTTTTGTGAGCATCCTTTGCTTTTATAATTCGCTAGTATCGGTGAATTTATGGCCCGAAATGGATTATTACAATCTCTGTAACTGCTATTGACGTATGTATGCATTATCTATGCATTTGTGAAAGGTATTTGTAATCAATGTGTTTAATTTGTACCAGTACTGTCGTAGGAAAACCGGACAGGAGCAGAAATCATCGAGTTAACTCGCCAGACAGAAAATTTACTTAACCTGTATTTCTCTAAGAACACGAAGACTCGTTACATACAAACAGATGGAAAGAAAGTCCAGTAATCGGCCGGCCGGGATGGCAGAGCAGTTCTAGGCGCTACAGCCTGGAACCGCGCGACCGCTACGGTTACAGGTTCGAATCCTGCCTCGGGCATGGATATGTGTGACGTCCTTAGGTTAGTTAGGTTTAAGTAGTTCTAAGTTCTAGGGGACTGATGACCTCAGCAGTTAACTCCCATAGTGCTCAGAGCCATTTCAACCATTTAGTCCAGCTATGTCCAAAAGGAAGAAGATCCATGTACTATGGCACAAATTATGGTTGAGCCGTGATAAGGCGGTGTTTGCATGGTATCAAGCGATGAAATAGCTTCTAGTGCAAGGAGACTGAGCACCTGTCGCCAGCCATCCCATATTGTGGCTGCAGAGGTCGGTTGCAGTAGCTGCTGGATGTGTGGCTAAGCGGGCGTGCACTATTGGGTCCGCCAGATCCCGCGCGACAGTTATTGGTGTCAGACGCCGCGCTGCGCAGCGCTAACTCACGCTCTTAATAGGAATTCATTAGCGGCTCGCTCGCTGTGGCTTTCTTTAGCCTTCCGCAACGTCTTCCCCACAAGAACTACATGTAACCTCGCATTTGTATGTTCGCCACATCAAATCTCCAACGTGTCTTGATCGTCTGACACCAATAAACTACTTTCAAGCTTAGGCTGACCATGAAATAAAATATTCGTTGAAAAGCAGCGGCTGGCTGTATGATTGTTTCTGTTATTCCAGTAATGTATACGAATCTATCCACCGTGTTTTCATGCAATCATGGAAGCATAAATTCAGAATTTTATAGTGACTTCGCTTTAACAATTGAAGTGATCTAATTGCAGCCTAGCTGAAGTTACTTTACGGATAGCCCTAATGTTAACGATCAAGACACGTTGGAGATTTGATGTGGCGAACTTACAAATGCGAGGTTACATGTAGTTCTTGTGGTGAAGACGTTGCGGAAGGCTAACGAAAGCCACAGCGAGCGAGCCGCTAATGAATTCGTATTAAGAGCGTGAGTTAGCGCTGCGCAGTGCGGCCTAAGCCGCGGCCGACGCGATAATTCGGGGTCGGTCCCCAGCCAGGCAGCCAGCCACGCAGCCAGTGGCCCGGGCCGGTCTGCCTAATGCCGGCTGCGCCCGCCGTAAACTGGGATCACCGCCGCCGCCGCCACCGCCGTGCTCCACCGTTGGGATCAATGTGGGGGGGGGGGGGGGGGTGGAGGTCGGACGTGCTCAGGGCAAGAGAGGAGACACTGTATCGCCACCAGTAACCTCTCGTGGTAAAGCGACTACTCAGGGGTCTCGCCTAGCTGCTGTCTCCCTGGCATAGCTATGCCAGTAGCGTAGCACCACAACAACTCTTCGTTCCTGCCGCCTTTCGGTACTGCGTACACGGTAAATGAAAGCTCTACAAGGAAAAGTAGCTCCACAGTTCGTATTCACTGTCTCCTGCGCGGACTTTCAAGGCCTCCAGTGGTTAGGTGCTGTTTACAAGTTAATGGATTTTAACAGTAAACGATGCTCCGTGACGCAGACGGAACACTGTACCACACAGGAATTTCGAGGCATCGATCGAAAGCGCAACGCTCAGGCTGGAGAGGCCCTAAGCCTTTCTGACAGCTGACGAAATGAATGACCTGCGACGAATGAATTCTACTTTAATTCACTATGGGACTGAAACAGTAAGTTACATACTATCTTGGCAGGTCGCTGACAATGTGGCTACCCGCGAAGTAACTACCGCTAGGCTTCCAATGATTAAAAAAATTTCATTGCAAAAATGTACATGATGGTCTCAGAACAACGCGGCTGATTCAGTGACAGAGATACAGAGATACACGACACACCAGGTCTCTGTCATGATCTAGGGAACGCACTACTATTCGTTTAGCTCCTACTTGGTGATAGATTTCCCCCGCCTCCCCCCCTCCGATATTCTTTCAGCTTACCAAAAAAAGATCAAGTTGTAAAGCTGAAAGATCTTCCCGATCGGCATTACTCATACCTGTGTGCCCTACGACCTACGGCCGCACACGCAGTACTTTATTTCGTGCATTCAGGGTGCAGCGCTTAAGTCGAGTCACAAGAAACTGAGCCGTGGCTGCCTGGTGTTATGCTTTGCATTAAACCTTGGTTGCTATTCTGTGGCCGGCCGGTGTGGCCGTGCGGTTCTGGGCGCTTCAGTCTGGAACCGCGTGACCTCTACGGTCGCAGGTTCGAATCCTGCTTCGGGTATGGATGTGTGTGATGTCCTTACGTTAGTTAGGTTTAATTAGTTCTAAGTTCTAGGCGACTGATGACCTCAGCAGTTAAGTCGCATAGTGCTCAGAGCCATTTGAACCATTTTGCTATTTTGTGATTAGTTTCCCGCGGTTATCGCTATTATGCTGTTATCCTCTCTCTCTCCGCGAGTGGCAGCAGCAGCGTGTATCGATATTCGCACCCTTGTACAATCTTTGGCCTCGCGCTTATAGTTTGCGGCTGTGCCGCGTGCGGGCAGTTGGTCGGTTGGCGTGGAGCAGCGATGAAGTCTCCGTGGCGCGTGTCAGGCTGGGGGCAGCCGGGGGCGTCCACGCGCGGTCGGAGTGTGAGGGGCTGTTCCCATTGCTACGAGGTCCGTGGCTCACCGATCCCGGACACGAAAGTTAAGTCTTTACTTAATCTACCAGCCAGCCCCAACTGTTCACAATGTGTATTTTGAATTTCGTTGTGGGCTGTTGGGACATTCCCGCGAGCAACAATGTGTGTTTTCCAGTTGCCGAAACTCTAGCCGCCCTCCTGTGGAGTTTAACTTAACTTGATTATTTTGAATTGAAGTGCACCAGCGGGATCTTCTGTGGCCGTTAACGTTCCGGTTACCTGCCCTGGCCGTTGACGTAAATTCAGACAGTGTATTTTCCTCGCCGTGTTTGGGTTGTCAAGCACGGAGTGTAGTTTGACAGTTGAATGTGTAATTCGTTGTGGGCGCCGATAACTTTTGCTTTGTTCCATTGAACTCCCTGTTGTGTGCTGGTCGGGTAGAGCGGAAGTTATCCTGTCGCTTTGTCCGTTGACTGGCGGTTGGGTTGCCGTCGGATTGAGAATTGTTGGGCCGACTGCCAGTCTCACCTAAGCGAGCTTCAGTGTTTGAATTTCAGACCGACCCTTGGAAACTTCTGTGCACCTTTTCTTATTTGTCCTTGTTCTTTGTTTATGTATGGCTTCTAGGCGATTTTAAATTAAAGTTGTTTTGCCCTTTGGGCGTGAGATTGCTTCGGTCTTCAGGCTAATTTAGAGAAATGTTTTAAGATGGGCCATCTGCCTTTTAAAATTTAAATTCTTGTTTTGAGTCTTAAGTGACTGGCCTTGAGCCGGTTTTAAATTAAAATTGTTCTGCCCTTGAGGCGTGAGATTGAATGTCGCATTTAGCCGGCAATTAAGTTCTAAAATTAATATTTAGCTTGCTCTGTTTTTAATGTTTTCTTTACTCTTGTAATGTTTGTCAAACGAATAAAGTAGTATGTTTGAGCGCAACTGACAGCCACGCATTTTGGCCCCTTTCCACATATTATACTATCTGTCCTGTCCTGCGGGTATAGCAGGGGATCTCAGAAACGTTTTTAAAAGCAAGTTTATTAAAACAAAATATAAATGAAAACTAAATTCCTTTTACTTATATGTAGTATCTTTTAACGATAACATTACTCGATATAACCCCCTTCAGCCTGAATAATCGCCTGAAATCTTGTCCTGAAGCGATGGCATGCACTCTTTAAAACAGAGCTGCCCATATTCGCAACTGCTGCTTCGATAGCGATGTATAGAGATGCGACATTAGGGTGCCTCGTATTATCTGTAACTCTTTCGGCTACGCTCCAAACATAGTAGTCGAGGGGGTTGAAATCCAAGAGCCAGTTTCGGACTAAATGGCTCGTTTGAGGGCCTCCTCTGTCATTCGACGTGTTGTTCGCTCGCTGGCATTCATTACTGACGCCAATTTCGTCAGCGACTGCCCCTGGTCTTCTGAAATCAGCGAATGAACCTTTTCGATGACAGCCGCAGCTCGTGACACGTGTCCCCTCCAATGAGGTTTCCTCGCCGGGTTAGCGGAACATTCCCCAGACTTCTCCGAAGCTTGGCCACAATATCGTATAAAGTCGATCTCGGGTACCGAAGAATCGAACTGTTTGATTGGGCGAACGCCCAGTGCGAAGACTTTTGACAATCTCTGTTATTCGGTTGTACTCTGCACTTTTCTGTACCATCTCGGCCATTTTGAGGTTCTGACTGTTTACCAGGTGCCTACGGCTTTCAAAAACGCCAATTGCGACCTCCGGCGGAACTACGATATATCGGGAAACTTAAATTGAAACTTGTCCGAATTTAAGCGCCACGCCCTGTACATCACCGGGACTTTATGGCTAATCATTGTGTGATTTTTAATGATAAGAATCAACCTTACCTTTACAACTGCCACGCCTTATCACTCCCACATTGTGAGGCACCTGTTATCCATATCCTGGCAGAACTCTTTCTGTGGGGTAATGCAGCGGTCTTGTTGCGATATAGTCTTACCGCTCGATAATGTGTGTAAATTGCCTTCTGAAGTTCTTATGTATCACAAGATTCGGAATTAATGTGAGACATTACTCTCACTTATCATCATATGCTACTGATTCATAGCATTGTTTCATGAGCAATTTTAATTCGAGTACAGCATTAACTCATCCCCGCCATATACATTTTTTTAATTAGAGATTTTTGAGGGAGATCTATGTTTCATGATCATTTGGTCTCCACCCGCTGCAAGGGTCACGTCGTTGTTTCAAGCAGAGGGGCACGAGGTTTGCTGATTTTGGGGAAGTGTAAGTGCCACAGTTCCGATCGTTACTGGCTTACAACGCCATGCAACATGTATTGCTTAGTTTGGTTATAATCTGTGGCATCTTGTTGTTTCATGGCTTTTTATTCTCCGAGATCAGCAGGTCTTGTTGCACTTTCCACTTATAGTCTTCTACACTTACCACTACCTTCTCACAGGGTCAACATAATTTTGTTATTTTGTTTGAGTTTCAGGTTCTCTGTTATTTCATAAAATGCATTTTGACCATCAGCTGTTTATTTGACGTATCAAACATATAACGGATTCTATTATTAACCGTCATTCAGGAGGTCTAACAACATCAACATTAAAAAATAATTATGAAAGTACAACGCAAACATAAATAACGAAATTCAACAAATATATGGATGACGCAAAATTCCATTTGTATGCTTACAAGGAACAATATATTATTTTCAAACGTCCCACATTCCACTGAAGCCGAACAATATCAAAATTATCCAGTGAGATTGTACAAACAATTTGTCTTAAAATACTGATTGTCATATCTTACGTCAAACAGACAGAAATCAAAGGAGAAACAAGGCGAGCAATTATTGGAGAAATCCCTCATCAGTCATGTTATATCGAACATAGCACGTTTCTACCCCATATGTAACATAACACATTTGCATCAGTGGTAAGGTGAAGAAACAGAACTTCATTACCAGCACCTTTGGAGGAATCCCTCAGCAGTCATGTTATATCGAACATAGTACATTTCTACTCCATATGTAACATAACACATTTGCATCAGTGGTAAGGTGAAGAAACAGAACATCATTACCAACACCTTTGGAGGAATCTCTCAGCAGTCATGTTATATCGAACATTGTACATTTCTACCCCATATGTAACATAGCATATTTGCATCAGTGGTAAGGTGAAGAAACAGAACATCATTACCAGCACCTTTGGAGGAATCCCTCAGCAGTCATGTTATATCGAGCATAGCACTTTTCTATCCCATATGTAACATAACACATTTGCACATGCATAGAACTACAGACCTATATCGTTGATGTTGGTTTGCAGTTGGGTTTTGGAGCATATACTGTATTCAAACATTATGAATCACCTCGAAGGGAACGATCTATTGATACGTAATCAGCAAGGTTTCAGAAAACATCGTTCTTGTGCAATGCAGCTAGCTCTTTATTCGCACGAAGTAATGGCCGCTATCGACACGGGATCTCAAGTTGATTCCGTATTTATAGATTTCCGGAAAGCTTTTGACACCGTTCCTCACAAGCGACTTCTAATCAAGCTGCGGGCCTATGGGGTATCGTCTCAGTTGTGGGACTGGATTCGTGATTTCCTGTCAGGAAGGTCGCAGTTCGTAGTAATAGACGGCAAATCATCGAGTAAAACTAAAGTGATATCAGGTGTTTCCCAGGGAAGCGTCATGGGACCTCTGCTGTTCCTGATCTATATAAATGACCTGGGTGACAATCTGAGCAGTTCTCTTAGGTTGTTCGCAGATGATGCTGTAATTTACCGTCTAGTAAGGTCATCCTAAGACCAGTATGAGTTGCAAAGCGATTTAGAAAAGATTGCTGTATGGTGTGGCAGGTGGCAGTTGCTAAATAACGAAAAGTGTGAGGTGATCCACATGAGTTCCAAAAGAAATCCGTTGGAATTAGATTACTCGATAAACAGTACAATTCTCAAGGCTGTCAATTCAACTAAGTACCTGAGTGTTAAAATTAGGAACAACTTCAGTTGGAAAGACCACATAGATAATATTGTGGCGAAGGCGAGCCAAAGGTTGCGTTTAATTGGTAGGACGCTTAGAAGATGCAACAAGTACACTAAAGAGACAGCTTACACTACACTCGTTCGTCCTCTGTTAGAATATTGCTGCGCGGTGTGGGATCCTTACCAGGTGGGATTGACGGAGGACATCGAAAGGGTGCAAAAAAGGACAGCTCGTTTTGTATTATGACGTAGTAGGGGAGAGAGTGTGGCAGATATGATACGCGAATTGGGATGGAAGTCATTACAGCAAAGACGTTTTTCGTCGCGGCGAGATCTATTTACGAAATTTCAGTCACCAACTTTCTCTTCCGAATGCGAAACTACTTTGTTGAGCCCAACCTACATAGGTAGGAATGATCATCAAAATAAAATAAGAGAAATCAGAGCTCGAACAGTGGTAAGGTGAAGAAACAGAAATTCATTACCAACACCTTTGGAGGAATCCCGCAGCAGTCATGTTATATAGAACATAGTAGATTTCTACCCCATATGTAACATAACACATTTACATCAGTGGTAAGGTGAAGAAACAGAACATCATTACCAAAACCTTTGACTGAACGCAAACAAAAACAGAGAAACATTAATACTGAAAGTTACAGTAAAAACAGTCGCGACGTAAAAGTGAAACGACATATCACTGAAACCAGGTATGTTTACAACAACAAATGTGTACAACTAGTTCAGGCTGCGAAACAAATTACCTAATAAAATCAATAGTGTTAATCTAAAGTACAGCATCGAATATCAGTGCTACTTAGCTTGTAGCAACATCCTCTGTGCAATAATACTCATCAGACAGGGTATAAATTCAGAAACAGCTAGCCTTTTCTTTTTCACTAAATGATAGTTTTCGAAAGCGGTTGTATCTCACGAATTAAATTAAGGTAGACAGTGGTATATAAATGTGAACATGGTTACAACATGATCAGTTATGTACACTTAGGTAACGCAATAACAAATTTAATATGTAATTATCTAGTGACAACCCTAAATTCATCTATACCTAAATTTGTAAGGGCTATTTCTAAAAGTCCAAGGACAATCATCAGGTTATTTAGTAGAGATTACCGTGGAGACATGTAAAAGAAATGACATACATTATCTTAGGAGGGTTGTAATCCACATACAAGAAATCATTCTTAAAGTAACAAACGTTAAGGTAAAAAACAATGCGTTTTCGATGTGGTACAAATACTGTGCCAATAACCACCTACGCATTAGGTTACACACCATCGTTATTAACTGTGCTGGGTATACAGAAAAATAGATTATGGTATACTGTTGACATCCGTGTCTTAGCTGTCAATGTAGAAACAGCATACAATCATATAAAATTTCATTGAAAAACTGTGGGCATTAAAACAATCCAAGTCTAAAGAGATATAATAACGATACTTCTACTAATTTAAAAATAAAAGGGCAACAGAGATTAACTCAGATTATATATAACAGATATTGGCTATAGATATCACTAAAATAAACAGGAATTTTAAAAGTCACAAAAAATTGTTCAAATGCCTCGGAGCACTATGGGACTTAACATATATGGTCATCAGTCCCCTATAACTTAGAACTACTTAAACCTAACTAACCTACGGACATCACACACATCCAGTCATCACGAGGCAGAGAAAATCCCCGACCCCGCCGGGAATCGAACTCGGGAACCCGGGCGCGGGAAACGAGAAAAAGTCACAAGTCTCTTAACCTGAACGAACCGACAACAAATCTACAAACATAGCAAATGTGTTTACAACCTCAACAAATAAATGTAAATGTCGTGTGACTAAGGCCTCCCGTCGGGCAGACCGTCCGCCTGGTGCAGGTCTTTCGAAGTTGACGTCAGTTCGGCGACCTGCGCGTCGATGGGGATGAAATAATGATGATTAGGACAGCACAACACCCAGTCCCTGAGCGGAGAAAATCTCCGACCCAGCCGCGAATAGAACCCGCGCTCTTAGGACTGACATTCTGTCGCGCTGACCACTCAGCTACAGGAGGCAGACACAACCTCAGTATACAATGAAACATAAGCCAGATATAAAATTTCTATACATGTTAATATCTATTTGAAATCGAAATGACAACATCAGATAATATGTAAAGAGGATTGACCATGGGTATCATTAATGGATACTGCCGTATAACCATAACTACTCAAGCAGTGTGTAGATGAGCAGCGTATAAGTAATGTACAAAAAATACCAGTTTCAATATCAGGCCTATCCAGCCCAAATCACCATAAAAAAGAATGGGCCGCTAACAGTGAAAAATATGAAGTAACGGGAATGGCATACACAGTAAAAATCTTCATATGTTTAAGTATCTAATAGCAGTCTATGTATAACTTCCATACAGTTATGATAGCGACCTATGTTCCTAACTATAATGGCAGAATGTTTCCTTCAGTCATTACTCCCTAATCTACATTAATTTTTGTAATTATCTGAGAAGCAGAATGCACATCCATAAACTGTAACAGATCTAGAAATGCCTTAACTGTGTAACACAAGACACAAAATAGGATGAAAGAAGTCATTACATATATTTAAAATAACGCAATTAACAGAAAAGTGTTGTATCATAAGTTTTTTCATGATATTTGTGCTAGTTAAGAGTATGGAAAAAAAACTACACTGAGACCATAACGAAGAAACCGTGGTATAAAATGGTTACATTCATAAGTACAATTTTACACAATGCCTCGAGTATCATGTATCAAGCAATTGTGGGATAGAAGAGACTCTAGGAATCTATGTGTGGTAAGTGTAACTAAGTTAGTGACCCACTGTAAAAAAACTTGAGAATGAGGGGGCCGCATGTTTTAGGAAGCTCAGTTTTTATTGTGATTTTTACACCCCTTAGAACAGATAGATATCTGTCAAATTTTTCTTGACTTAGATTCGAAGAACCTTTATAGTATCTCCAGCTAATAAAAAAAGAACGGCAAATTTCTGAATGTGTTGGGCAATGTTGCTGGGTAGTTGGTGCCGACTGACATGTAGAATGCTGCTCGCACTGTCTTGCCATTTAGTAAACACTGAGCAATGGGACGTGTGCAGCGTGCCTTCAAGACAAAAACTTATTAAAATAGTGGAAGGGTGGAGGCCGTGCATCGCTAACTTCGACGTCACTTCAACGGCGTGGTCGTATTCATGCATGCAATCAACGCCTGGGTCCGCACTTTTGAAGCAACAAGGTCTACGGTGAAGAAGGAAGCTATAGGGGACCCGAACTGCTCAAGTGGGAGACAATATCAAAGCTGTGCGAGCTGCTTTCGTAAGCGGCTCACAGTGCTCTGTTCTACGTCGTGCAAGAGTCTATATAGTTCCATCGTTCGACTGTAAGTCGATTTAAAGGTCCATGAAAGCTGCAATGTGTTCAGGAACTTCAACTAATGATCTGCTAATGCATATACAATATGCTGAAGGCCTGTTAGGAAAAGTGCACAACGATGAAAATTTAATTAACAATCTACAGATGTCGGATGAAGCTCACTTCCACCAAGTTGCTTTGTCAATAGACAGAATTTTCGCAGTTGGTACCAGAAAGTCCAGGTCAGCTATTGGAGCGTTCATTTCACAACATAAAGGTTACTCTATGGTGCAACATGTCATCGAATTGTGTTATAGGGCCCTACTTTTTCGTAGATGGTGATGGGTGCGCATCCACTGCAACCTCTGTTCTGTATGTTGCCTTGATTAAAAAGTTTGTTGTGCATGAACTGCCACATTTTTCTGCCAAAACATAGTTACAACATGACGGAGCTACGGCATGTATGGCGCGGATATCGATGGGAGATGGGCGTCGATTGTTGGATAGTCGAATCGTTTGAAGGCACGGTGACATTTCATGGCCCCGAAGGTCGCCTGATGTGAAAGAATGTGATTTTTCTTGTGGGGCCACCTTAAGAGCGCCGCTTTCCGTAGTTTATTGCTACCGCCGAAGAGGTTAAAGCAAGAACGCGGGAGCAAATCTCAAAGATTTCTGTTGAATGTTAGGTCGAGCCAATCATAAGGCTTCCATCTGGCTGCAGGAAGTGTTCGCCGAGGGGGAGCTTATCTGTCGGATGTAATATTCAAGAAATAGAAATACTTGCGGAATTCAATTATGGCATCCTCTGTGCCTTACGTTCACGTAAGTAAATTTGTGTAAAGTACTGTGCTTAGCTATTAATCTCCAATTCCAAATTTACCGTTCTTCTGATTCACCCTTCATAACCTGTTGCTCACCAAAGCTTGTTGTCCTCACTGTGACGTCCTTATTGTTGGGCACATTGGTCAAACTGAACGATAAGTTACAATTAAGAACTCAGAGCAAAGAACAACAGTTGCATTCACCTGTCATGCATGATTAAAGATTTGTTTTATAATAATCATTCCCCTAGCGCTCCTCGACTCTAGCCCAGAACTGGGATACAACTTCCATGTCACTCCTTACCCAGGATATAACTTTGGTTTCCTTTGATACCTTGCAGTTAGCGCAGCACATTGAGTCACATCTTAGGGGTGCAAATACCTGTAGTAACAATTTCCTTTCATTTTGTAGTTTGCACATGAAGGCTAGTATTGAGAACCCAGAAGATATGAATATTTTCCTCTCTAATTGCATGAGGTGAAAAGTTGCTATTCCTTTACACGCGGACTTCCCACGCAGCGTCTCTCGTCACCCGGGTGTTCCAGTGACAGGCTGGTTCTGCTAACCTCGAAAGGGTTATGCCAACGGGTGTGAGGGAGTCGAGTGGAGGCTGTCCAGACGCCGACTGCGTCATAAGAGCGAGGGCGACACGCTCACAGGGGCCTGAAGGAGTGGCTGGGGCTAGAGGTTCCGTTACTTCACAGAAACTCAGTGAAAACTCTTTCTGACGGGCTACCAGCAAGGCGTGGGAATGACTTGTGTTCCCAGGCAGTCTTGGCGGGCAAATTCCCGCGTTTTCTGCAAAATCATGACTGTGGTTGGCTTACTCAGGGGACAGCTCCGTGACGTAGCAAAGTCGGCGCAGAAATTGGCGCCAGGTATCTCCATTGGTGGAATAGTAGTGCTTCGGCAATAGAGTGGAATTTTACGCCAGATTTGAGTTGCTGACTGGCTCGTTTAACCACGGTCACTGTCGTGGGGGCGAGAATGTTCTGTGTTAGGTTTGTACAGGTGCTCTTGAGTGAATGGGCTCTTGCCTTTCTGTTGGAGTAGGTTACAAGACTGAGCTCTCGCTGCTCGCCTGCCTTCCGTTGGCTGTCTAATATACTTTCATTTAATTGCAACTGACGAAGTTGCTGATGTTTCGACTTCAGCGTAACTTTCCGAGTACAGTTGGCAATTGAGTGTTTGCGTACAAGCGGCTTATGTTTTCCATCTTGAGCAGTTTTGGCTAAAGTTGACTGTATCGGAGTTACTGTGTGACTTCGCTTGTTAAAATCACTCACTGTACCGTCAGTGATTGTGTAGCGAGCCTTCTTCGTCTCCCTCAGACTCATATTTTTATTGCTAGGAAATCTTTAGTCTGGTACAACTAGACAAGGATTATTTGTTTCAGGCTATACTCGCGACATTATCATCACCACGACGGGACATCGAAGCAACCAGCCATCGCCTCCCGTATGCCAGATCGTTTCCTTGCAGCTAAGAAGACAGCTTGGTAATGTATGTCCGCAGCACCGGCAGATTAGGGAATTTGCTAGGTGATAATCAGAGCTCAGCAGAGCGCGCCTGTTCGTCTTTTCTAACTTTGTTCTGTCTTGGGTGTTCATTGTCTGAGTTCTCCCTATTGTAGCAGCAATTAATGTTGGGTTGGCTGGATGTTTCTCTTAAGATTTGAGTTGCAAGGAATTGGCTCCACATACCACTTGGTCATAAATGTCACAAACTAGTTTATGGACAACTTCACCTTCACAGCATTTATTTGAGTATCCAATTTGACGTATTGTAAATGTTTCATGTGTTTTGTGTATTATTTTGAGTTTAGTCATAATAAATCAAATTGTTATTTTGGACAGAACTTTCATTCTGTAGATCGGTAGAGAAACCCTTTCATTTCTCACCACGTTAATGAAACTTTCCTTTATGAAATTAATTTCTATCAAATTAAAGTATTGCAGGTGCCAAACTCTTTTCTAAAAAAAAAATCAAATGGCTCTTAGCACTATGGGACTTAACATCTTTGGTCATCAGTCCCCTAGAACTTAGAACTACTTAAACCTAACTAACATAAGGACAGCACACAACACCCAGCCATCATGAGGCAGAGAAAATCCCTGACCCTGCTGGGAATCGAACCTGGGTACCCGGGTGTGGGAAGCGAGAACGCTACCGCACGACCACGAGATGCGGGCCAAACTCTTTTCTACTCCACTTGCAGGGTAAATTACAGTCAATGCGCGTTTCTTCTTAATCCATGTGCAACAGCAAAAGTCGGAGTTAGAAAAGGGGGGGGGGGGCTTAGAGCATCATTTCGATATGAAGATTTAAGAAGCATTTAGTGTTAAATACACTGCCAGCCCCGGAACCTCGCACCTGCAGTTGCAGCACATGTTATTGCAGTGCATGTAAAGTGTGTTATTAATAATTTACTTTTTGCGGATGTCTCGGTATTTTGAGCAATTTTGTTGAAAAAAAAACTTGTATCGCATTTAAAGATTATTTTCGCATGATGTTAAACATGTGATATCCGCAGTTCGTTGTGTAATGCATTTCTTTCGTTCTTTTGTACAAGGGTAGGGTTGTCTACAACAGTCTAAAGGGGCAAGGCGAATTATTAACACGGAGGATTCAGTGGAATCGGAGGAAGCCACGTCAGAATTTTTACTTCGGGAGGGTCAGCAAAAGTTGCTTTACCTGAAACGGCCTAGCAGTGTAAACTATCGAAGCTTCCGAAACAGGGCCGATTGTTGCACAAATTAGCTGAATCCCAGAAACATGGCAGATATTCCATTGTGTAAAGCAAACGCTAGACGAAGCCGAAGAAAATAGGAAATAAATACGTGAGAGAAGTGGGAAAGCAGAAGCTGATAGGAAAGAGAGGCATGGATGCAGAGATGAGAGATCGGAAAGGTGAAGCAGATATAAAGGAAGCACTGGTGAGAGGCGGGAATGTGAAGGCAGACACAAAAAAAGCCGAAGCAGATAGGAAGCATGAGGGAAAAGACGATAGACCCAAACCAAAACCTCGCTTACGGATTGAAACCTGTGGATGAACAGCCGGGCAAAGTAAGAGTGAGAAGAGCATAACCAGACTGAGCCAGCCTGAGTCGAATTTGAAGAAATAAGGAACCAAATATCTCGCTTTTTCAGAGGATACAAATTGCAGAGGAAATTAACTTCTCGCTATCTCTAAAAGCGTAGACCTTTGAAGAGCGACCTGAACCTGTAATCACATAACCAGTTCAACTCACAGAATATGAAGAGTTTACTTCACTCAAAAAAGATAGTTGTTGAGGAGGAGGTGGAGTGACTACAGGTTGTGGCCCCATTCATACCCCTAGCAGACAGCAGGCAAATGGCCAATAACAAACGGTACAGTTGTGAACGTTTGCAGCCTAGTGGCATGCATGTGTCACTGCAAAACAGGCCCAACTCGAAAGAATAACGCTTGGCATCAGGTTCTGCGTACATCAACATCCATCTTTGATAACAAGCATTTCTTCTCACAGAGAAGCAGTGACTTGCGTATCAAAACGTGAATTGGGCAGTTCAAAGACAGAGAACTTGTGGCCAAATCAGAGGAAGCATGAGCTCATAAGAAGCCACAAGAGCAGAGATGGAAATTAGAAAGTATTACCAGAGTCAAGGTATTGTACGACCTTCGTCTAATTTGAATCGAAAATCATGAAGCTATACAAGACAACTGTTGAGCAAAATAATGTTCATATTAGCATTATAAAAACTCCACCACCGGCAGAAACTCGGTTTCAAACTTATTCGATGTGTTTTGATGTTATTGTGAAATGGAAACAGCACCTTAATCGCCCATATAGTTGTGGTGCACACATTTGCTTACTCTTTAACAGTGCCAACAGATCACAAGAGAGTGTGACCTACGAAACCACTCTTATGTGGCCAAAAGCCACGATTTTAAATAATTTTGTTAATATTTTTGTATAATTTTGAATTATTTAAGAATATCTATTTCAAAAGAACGAGAGTGTACTAAGAACTTCTAGGCGTAAGAAGTTATAGTTACTTCAACTTTTGTTTTGTACAAGTCTATTCATAGTCGAGACAATAGTGTCTCGTTCTCATTTTTGATTTTGTCTCAGCTCGTCTTGCCTCACGTTGCCTGTATTGTGTCATCTCGTGTGAGTGCTTATGACTTTTAATTGAGGAAATATATAAAGGGAAAGTATTCAAAAGTTTAATTTCAGAAGTACCTTCCACCTTATCAGAAAATATTTATCTTTTTGAAAGGAAAACGAATTAGTATACTAAAACACAGATGATTAAATTTTTAAGCAAATTTATGGAAATGAGATAAGGAGTTTCAGTGGACAATAATTAATTCGAAAGTGAACCTGTGACAACTTTAGTTATTTTCGATCGCTCCATTATGCAGCTTAGCGATCGTCGTTCCTTCATCAAATCGAACTAAAGTTATCATACATAGACATAGGATCTTTGACTGCCAGAATTTTCAATAACTCACAAAATTAACTTTTGGTGTAGATTTAACTTACTTACTTAATTTGGACTCAACTTACTTGAAGGTAATCATCTTTATTCAGCGAATAATCAGTTACAATTGATGGGGGAAAGCTACTACGCAGTATTCAGTTACACTACGAACCCTGTTTACGAAAAATTTTAAAGACAGTAAATTGTGGCGTCTTCTCGCAAAGAAACTTAACAATCATCACGTCCGGAGATCAGAAAGAAAGCAATATTAACGACGACTAACGACTACCAACTAGTCGAGAAATAACAAGATTACGCGAGCCGCCACATCTAGAGACATTAAAGTTAAAACTAAGGGATCTCGATGAGTACATGTGGTTGTTAAAATAGAAATGTATCAGTGTGTGAACTCGTGGGAGGGAGAGTGTATGAACAGTAGTAGTTGGTGACAGAAAAGAACCAGACACTACGACGCGATATTCTTTCCGGGAAATGGTACACTTGGACATCAGAACCAAGCAAGAAAGTGGAGAAATTGAATTATGGAACCCAGCTCTAGACTGCAGTTATCAAGCTTGACAAATAATTGAGTGTAAAACATTGATAAGGTCAGAGACGACCTGTTGGTTGAAATGGAAACACTGAAGTAGCACTGTGTCGTTTCACAGATATTACATTTGGTAAAACTCTTGCTTCTATTTAGCAGTAAGCCTTTAAGTAATCCTTATATAACACTTCTGGTTGCTGCAAGTTGTGTGTGCGACTGTACTTTTGGTGAAAAATCAGGGGTGGAAGGAGTCGGAATTAGGCATATCTCACAAAAGATATTTCTCTTATCGACCGTTAACATCAATATGTTCACGTTTACCGGTCTCAAAATCTCATGGCGCAATAAGCCTAAGTGGCATAATCACAGTGCCTCTTTTGAAAATGTTTTAGGTAGTAAAATGTAGCTACAGTCGGCGAGAAGTCAACTAATCCTACCCATATATACGATTTTTACTATTACAGAAGCATCAAAAATATAAGGTAACAAAATCGTTCCTCTAAAATCGTATTTCATCTCGTAGGGCCTTATATTTCCTTTGACTTCCCGTACACGTTGTGGGTAACGATGTTTCTTGTGAGATGATCTATATTTCTTTTCTAAAACTTTATTTTCTACCAATTGCTTGAAGCTCTAATGCGTGTAGCAAATCATGCTGTTAAATGAGAGGTGACTTTTGTGTGTGGCAGGAGGATTTAGGGATGTTTTCTTCTGGATGTTCAATGAAAGTACTGCAGATACTATAAGATTTTTTTTTGCTATTTTTGAACTGCACCTTGAAGTGTTTGCTTAGTTTCTTTCAGTATTTGTCAAACATTAGCTTTTGCCAACACAGCACTGAACGATGCTGACCACGGGAATTGTCGTCCTCTGTGTCATTTTCCTATGTTCATCAGTCCATATTACTGGACTATGTCGTCTAATTTTGATAACGCGACCCTCTCTGAACTGACTATGGATTTTTGCACATCTCACTTGAACAGTCACGTGGACAAAGTTGAGGTAGAGCCCTGGCAGCTTGAAGCCATACGAAACAGGGAATACCTCCAAGTCTGGGACCAGCGTCAGGGTAATACACATGGTACCATAAGTTGGCCTCGTTACCATCTTGCAAAGTATTTTAGTACGTAATGGCAATCGATAATCGTTAAATATACATTTACAGCGAGAACAGCAGAACACTCAACGAAACTGACCAGTTATTTAAACATATTACGCCTGCAACAGAAGATTGTGAGCCATTTCCAGTTTTTAAAGTATATGCCTCTTTACAGGTAACGTACGGATCCGGGGATCAATCACAGATTCAAGTGATCAAAATTTGCACAGAAATACAGAGAACTTCAAACAAATGACGGACAACAATCGGCTCGGATGTGAATTACACATAGTGTAGCTAATTTCCACAATTTCATTCTATAACTCTACATTGAATGAATCGAGGTTCAAATGGCGCTGAACACTATGGGACTTAACTTCTGAGGTCAACAGTACCATAGAACTTAGAATTAGTTAAACCTAACTAACCTAAGGACATCACACACGTCCATGCCCAAAGCAGGATTCGAACCCGCGACCGTAGCGGTCACGTGGTTCCAGACTGGAATGCCTAGAATGAATCGTGCATTAAATGTGATTCAGATCATAACTGTTTTTTACAAATTTGGCTCGATACAGTGTTAAGTAGACTCGAAATCTTCGTGGATCGATTGGCAGTGGTGGTCCAAAGAATATGTTGAAGTTATAAAAACACACCCATCCTTCATGGACGGATTAGGAATTCCGTTAGAAAAAAATGAAAAGCAAAGTCGACTCATGTTCATTAGTACTGAAATCTTCATAGAAAATTAATGTACACAATACCCAAGTAGATTCATGCTCGTCTGGTCTAGTGGCTTATAAAAATTGGTTAGGTGATGTAAACTAAATATAGACACTTGTTTTATACGTTCTGCACAACCGCAGGAAAACGCTTTAAATGAATGCGTCGAGTGCCCAGGCGCATGCTGGAGGACTCTGAAGTGTTGCCAACTGTTCGCTCACTACTCCACAGGACTACTGAAAAAAAGTGAAATTGCTGCATCAGTGCTTAATGAAGGAACATTAATACAAAGCTGCTAATGCTGTGTTTTGAACTGATGCCTCTCACAATAAACACATTCTTGTTCTATAAAAATGTTGGTCATGTTCAGCGGCACTAGGGACTTGTTATTTATACACACATGCTGAAATTTGGTACTATACAGCCTGACTGCTGGCTCAGCGGTGATTATCGTTCGAAACATTTAACTTAAACAACGCTGCTTGACAGACAAGAAAAGTCTCTGAAACTCACATTCATATTAAAGTGACGCCACGCACTCCCCTGGAGTGTCCTTATGTGGAGTACACGCACATTTTAACTGCCCTCTCAGAAAGTTTTAGACTTAAAGAATATACACGCCGTGTAAACAATCAGTTTCATAACTGAGTCGAAGGCCATCAGGTACCGCGCGAGGGAAGATGACTCGTGAGTACTCAAAGCTCGTCAAAGCGTGTTTCGTGTGTGATAATGTTTCTGAAAAGTGCACTACCTGCAAGAACACAGGAACAAGGATTGACAGTACATCATCACCCGATCGAGACTGGGTGGAGACGAATAACCACGACTACTGTACGCATTCTTCTCTTCCATGTTTACTGATCTCATAGAGAGAGAAAAATTTGTTTCGGCGGAACGTTAGCCTGTTTATTCACCTAACAAAAGTTCTATGTACAATATAGTCACATTGCTGTTTGTAAATAAGGTGTGCATCAGAACTGTGCGTAGTGTTTGAATTTTAGTTACAGGATCGTACCATGGTATTTCTAAGAAACTGAGACATAAAATCATGCTCTAGTGAATTACAATTAGTCATTTGAGAAGTAAGTAATGATCCTCAGGTAAACAGGGTAGGAAAGAAGCGGTTGTAATTTCCAGGTTTAGAATATACCAGTCAGACTGTTGCAAATGGCCCATGGTCTAAGAAATAAGGGAATATGGACTAAAGGTTGGGACACTCAATCTCATAAACTCGTACATTAGCCGCGCGGTCTCAGGCGGCTTGACACGGTGCGCGCGTTAACCCCGTCGGAAGTTCGAGCCCTCCCTCGGCCATGGGTGTGTATGTTGTCCTTACCGTAAGTTACTTTAAGTTAGATTCAGTAGTGTGTAAGCCTAGGGACCGATGGCCTCAGCAGTTTGGTCCTATAGGAACTTACCACAAATTTCCAATTTCCTCGTACATTAAAGAAACAAAGAAAAATGACTATAACCCGGAAAACGAAAAGGCTCACAAACGCCAATGCCAAGTCGCTAGTACGACAGAAGCTAACGTTACCCGACGCTTTTTTAAACATTTACACAATAACTCACGTTCCACATCATGTTCAGGACATTGCTAAAATATACATACCTACAAAGCTTTAATATAAATACACTCGAAAGATTGGTGTCATACAATACATTTGGCCTTAGCCCAAAAATTCCGGAACTTAAATTTGGATCTCTGATTAAGTGCTAAAGATTACTTCAGCGGAAGTCCTTAGTTCATCAATCTTAAATTTACTATATATTGGAAGATTATAGAGATCTGAATCTCAGAGGATAGTAGAATAGCGACCAACGCCAAGGCCATGTGTGCTACAAGACTGGTTATGAATGTCCTTGTAGAACGTGTTTCAGCAACAAGAAGTCATCCTGTTGTAGCTAATTACAGTAAAAGTATCACTAACTAATGACATAATTAAGGGGAGTATTCGCATTCTCAGTCGCTAACTTTCAGATTAAAAGTTACATTGCATAAAAAAAAACATAATAGACCCATACCGAGAAAAAATATTAACTATAAGGACACACTCACTCACTTTCATTACTAAAATTCGTAGAGCAGGTAGCACTAAGTAGTGTGTAGAGGAAACACTCCCCAAACATAAATTAGAATTCTAGTACATAATTTTCTTTTTTGGTCATTAGTCTACTGACTGGTTTGATGCGGCCCGCCACGAATTCTTTTCCTGTGCTAACCTCTTCATCTCAGAGTTGCACTTGCAACCTACGTCCTCAATTGTTTGCTTGACGTATTCCAATCTCTGTCTTCCTCTACAGTTTTTGCCCTCTACAGCTCCCTCTAGTACCATGGAAGTCATTCCCTCATGTCTTAGCAGATATCCTATCATCCTGTCCCTTCTCCTTATCAGTGTTTTCCACATATTCCTTTCCTCTCCGATTCTGCGTAGAACCTCCTCATTCCTTTCCTTATCAGTCCACTTAATTTTCAACATTCGTCTATAGCACCACATCTCAAATGCTTCATTCTCTTCTGTTCCGGTTTTCCCACAGTCCATGTTTCACTACCATACAATACTGTACTCCAGACGTACATCCTCAGAAATTTCTTCCTCAAATTAAGGCCGGTATTTGATATTAGTAGACTTCTCTTGGCCAGAAATGCCTTTTTTGCCATAGCGAGTCTGCTTTTCATGTCCTCCTTGCTCCGTCCGTCATTGGTTATTTTACAGCCTAGGTAGCAGAATCCCTTAACTTCATTGACTTCGTGACCATCAATCCTGATGTTAAGTTTCTCGCTGTTCTCATTTCTACTACTTCCCATTACCTTCGTCTTTCTCCGATTTACTCTCAAACCATACCGTGTACTCATTAGACTGTTCATTCCGTTCAGCAGATCATTTAATTCTTCTTCACTTTCACTCAGGATAGCAATGTCATCAGCGAATAGTATCATTGATATCCTTTCACCTTGTATTTTAATTCCACTCCTGAACCTTTCTTTTATTTCCATCATTGCTTCCTCGATGTACAGATTGAAGAGTAGGGGCGAGAGGCTACAGCCTTGTCTTACACCCTTCTTAATACGAGCACTTCGTTCTTGATCGTCCACTCTTATTATTCCCTCTTGGTTATTGTATATATTGTATATGACCCGTCTCTCCCCCTAGCTTACCCCTACTTTTTTCAGAATCTCGAACAGCTTGCACCATTTCATATTGTCGAACGCTTTTTCCAGGTCAACAAATCCTATGAAAGTGTCTTGATTTTTCTTTAGCCTTACTTCCATTATTAGCCGTAACGTCATAATTGTCTCTCTCATCCCTTTACTTTTCCTAAAGCCAAACTGTTCGTCACCTAGCTCATTCTCAATTTTCTTTTCCATTCTTCTGTATATTATTCTTGTAAGCAGCTTCGATGCACGAGCTTTTAAGCTGATTGTGCGATAATTCTCGCACTTGTCAGCTCTTGCCGTCTTCGGAATTGTGTGGATGACGCTTTTTCGAAAGTCAGATGGTATATCGCCAGGCTCATATATTCTACACACCAACGTGAATAGTCGTTTTGTTGCCACTTCCCCCAATGATTTTAGAAATTCTGATGGAATGTTATCTATCCCTTCTGTCTTATTTGACCGTAAGTCCTCCAAAGCTCTTTTAAATTCCGATTCTAATACTGGATCCCTTATCTCTTCTAAATCGACTCCTGTTTCTTCTTCTATCACATCAGACAAATCTTCATCCTCATAGAGGCTTTCAGTGTATTCTTTCTACCTATCTGCTGTCTCCTCTGCCTTTAACAGTGGAATTCCCGTTGCACTCTTAATGTTACCACCGTTGCTTTTAATGCCGCCAAAGGTTGTTTTGACTTTCCTGTATTCTGAGTCTGTCCTTCCGACAATCATATCTTTTTCGATGTCTTCACATTTTTCCTGCAGCCATTTCGTCTTAGCTTCCCTGCACTTCCTATTTATTTCATTCCTTAGCGACTTGTGTTTCTGTATTGCTGATTTTCCCGGAACATGTCTGTACTTCCTCCTTTCACCAATCAACTGAAGTATTTCTTCTGTTACCCATGGTTCCTTCGCAGCTACCTTCCTTGTACCTATGTTTTCCTTCCCAACTTCTGTGATGGCCCTTTTTAGAGATGTCCATTCCTCTTCAACTGTACTGCCTACTGCGCTATTCCTTATTGCTGTATCTATAGCGTTAGAGAACTTCAAACGTATCTCGTCATTCCTTAGTACTTCCGTATCCCCCTTCTTTGAGTATTGATTCTTCCTGACTAATGTCTTGAACTTCAGCCTACTCTTCTGATTTCGGAATCTCTGTCTGACCATGATGTAATCTAATTGAAATCTTCCCGTATCTCCCGGCCTTTTCCAAGTATACCTCCTCCTCTTGTGATTCTTGAACAGGGTATTCGCTATTACTAGCTGAAACTTGTTACAGAACTCAATTAGTCTTTCTCCTCTTTCATTCCTTGTCCCAAGCCCATATTCTCCTGTAACCTTTTCTTCTACTCCTTCCCCTACAACTGCATTCCAGTCGCCCATGACTATTAGATTTTCGTCCCCCTTTACATACTGCATTACCCTTTCAATATCGTCATACACTTTCTCTATCTGTTCATCTTCAGCTTGCGACGTCGGCATGTATACCTGAACTATCGTTGTCGGTGTTGGTCTGCTGTCGATTCTGATTAGAACAACCCAGTCACTGAACTGTTCACAGTAACACACCCTCTGCCCTACCTTCCTATTCATAACGAATCCTACACCTGTTATACCGTTTCCTGCTGCTGTTGATATTACCCGATACTCATCTGACCAGAAATCCTTGTCTTCCTTCCACTTCACTTCACTGACCCCTACTATATCTAGATTGAGCCTTTGCATTTCCTTTTTCAGATTTTCTAGTTTCCCTACCATGTTCCAGCTTCTGACATCCCACGCCCCGACTCGTAGAGCGTTATCCTTTCGTTGATTATTCAATCTTTTTCTCATGGTAACCTCCCCTTTGGCAGTCCCCTCCCGGAGATCCGAATGGGGGACTATTCCGGAATCTTTTGCCAATGGAGAGATCATCATGACACTTCAATTACAGGCCACATGGCCTGTGGTTACACGTTACGTGTCTTTAATGCAGTGGTTTACATTGCCTTCTGCATCCTCATGTCGTTGATCATTGCTGATTGTTCCGCCTTTAGGGGCAATTTCCCACCCCTAGGACAGGAGAGTGCCCTGAACCTCTATCCGCTCCTCCGCCCTCTTTGACAAGGCCGTTGGCTGAATGAGGCTGACTTCTTATGACGGAAGTCTTCAGCCGCCAATGCTGATTATTTATCAAAATTTAGGCAGTGGCGGGGATCGAACACCGGGACCGGAAAGTTTTAATTATGAATCAAAGACGCTACCCCTAGACCACGGGTACATCATAACTTATCGTAAAGTCTGGCATCATTTAAGGCATAATTAACGGGTTTGCACAAGCCTCACTTATTTTGAGTAGGCAAAAATCTCTGTCTGTCAAGGATTATTTGACAATATGTCAAGCTTCCTTACATATCTACATTGCCATAAACATATACAAACACGACATAAAATACATAGCAAAAAGACAAGTACAGATTTAACTACATGCAATAATAAAATAAATCTCTATAAATTGTCTTAGATATTGTGGTGATACAGCCGTTTGCACAAACCTCACTTATATTGAGTAGGCAAAAATCTCTGTCTGTCAAGGATTATTTGACAATACGTCAAGCTTCCTCACATATCTACATTGCCATAAACATACACAAACACAACATAAAACACATAGCAAAAAGACAAGTACAGACTTAACTACATGCAATAATAAAATAAATCTCTATAAATTGTCTTAGATATTGTGGTGATACAGCCGTTTGATTTAACACTAATTCGATATACCAAGAGGAAACATCCATGGCATGGAATGTTCATAATACCGTACACACCAGTGTACAATAACTGCCACCTCTATTTCAGTTTTTTATTTTTTTTTTTGTTTGAGAAACAGTTTTCTTAGAATGGGAGCTAGGACGCATAATCTCGTCTAGGTCAAACGACTGCGTTCAGCCTAGCTATTTATCTACGTTCTCTTTGTTGTCACAGGGTTGGTATTCAAAGACACAAACGCTTGGTATTTTTAGTCCCACAATATGTCACGTCTCTGGGCGAGTGGAAGTGGATCCATCCAATCATTTCTCCTTACTTTGTTTCACACAATCTCGTTTGGTGTGTGCCCTGTGGAAAGACGTGGAATATCATTCACGATATCCTCAAAGAGGCTGACAAAGTCAATCCACTCTGTATGTTTATCCGGAGGGGTGTTCGAATAAAACGTTTGGATTCCTTATAAATTCTTTCGACACAATTACTTTTCAGGCATAAACGTGAGATCAAAATCGGTTTCATGTTATGAATTACCGGACAGTATTGCATCCAGCTTTACGAAGTGAGGGAAGTAGTTATTCTTCAACCTCTTGGTTCTTGGTTCGGTATGTGCGGATTTTGTGGCATATAATCGAACATGTTTTGAAAATAAATCATGTACCACAGCCAGATATTTAACACCTCCCTTTCCTTGCGGATATGGCCCACCTCTGTCAGTGGAAGCGAATCGGATGCAAAGCAATTTTACTAGGCAATTTCATGGGTTTAGGTTTCTGATAGACAACGCACGCTCATAACAAACTCGCATGCGCCTATGCAGATTCGGTAACAATAGGTAGCAATTTTCCGTTTACATTTTTCAATTCCACGATGTCCCCAGGGCAGGTGCGTATACAGGATCTGGTAGACACACACGCCATAACTCATTGTCAGTATTTCTCCGATGGTTCAATTTGTCATTACGCAATAGTCGCTCAGATTGTGATTTGCTTGAATCGCCAAAACACGCTCCTCCTTAGATCACTTAGTATCCACATCCTGGAATGTTTTCATGATCTTTCAAATTTCCAGATAATGACTTCGTAGAACAGTGTCTCTCATTAACAACACTTTGAAATCCACAAGTTCACTATACTCAGACAGACCATAGGATAGCCAGGGTAGCACATTAGCAATACGTATTAACTTCCTTTGATACGGACAATTTCAAAATCATATGATTGCAGAAACAATATCCACTGGTGGAGAAGCCGGCAAGTTGAAACAAAGCTTATGATTTGTTGTGGCAGTAAACTTTGTCATGAAGACCACGGATAAAATAATTAAACTTCTTAAATGACCACATTATAGCGAGGGCCTCTAGCTCCGTCGGCGAATATGACAACTCACACTCTGTCAAAACACTGCCATCAATCTCTGCTGTCTGAAAGATGAGGTTCTGAGTCCTGCGTGCTATACATCTGAAGATATGCAAAACTTCTTTTCCATATTAGGATGGTGCAACACAGATTGGACAAGAGCATCTTTAATTCTGTCAAAAGCTTCCTGGCCCTGGGTAGACCAGGTCCAGGGGCATGTTTCTTTGACAAATCCAGTATATCCGGGTTGTTTAAAAGTTAGTTAGAAATGAACCGTCTGAAGAATGACTCTTTCAACTACTTTCTGGATATCGGTGGGTGGGCGTTTGGCTATCGCTTATATCTTACCCGGATCTACCGGAAATATCTTATGTCCTTCAAAATCATGTGTTGTTTACCAAATTTCTACTGCTACGAATTAGCGGTCCTTCCTGAATCTCAAAATCGTCTCAGAACGTGCCCCAATAGTTGCATGTGCTATTCACGGGAAGGTGTGGGTATTAACAGATCGCCAGCACAGACTTTAACTTTGTCCAACAAATCCGGCCAAAAAACAGTGTCAAGGGCTGTAATAAACACGACGGAACCAATCCTCAGGACCAACGGAAGTACCTTAAACTGATACAGCCGTCCAGTGAAGAAAGATTCTAGAATCCTTTGACATCGAGATCCGCCTGTACGATAATCGGGGATCTAGTGTCGTTAGGAATATTATCCCACAAATCTTCGAGTGCTTCAGGCCGGGTTCTGTCAGGCACGATAATTTCGTTTGTTTCGTTCGACCGGGAGTAAACATACATCATCCCCTGGGCTTACCATAGATAATAACGGACTGCAGTACGGAACAACCGAGGTCTCAATAATGTGTCACGGGAGTATCCTGCGTGACTCCTGTTTCGCTATTTCCCTTATGGCCCATAGAACAGCGTAGGTCTGATACATTGCCATTGTGAGCAGTATTCTTCTGATAAATGTATCCTTTCACAAAGTCAGGTTTCTTAGAGAAAACTAGTACATATGTCATCTGTAAATGCGTCACGTAATTATTTTGCTGTTCAATCGAGGCACGCAGACTCCTGAACAATGGCGTGAATTTGTTTATATCGGGTAGACTGTCATCCACGTCTACTAAAACTTAGTAGACTGCGTAATGACAAAGCGCCGATGACTTAACATTACGTGGAATTGTAATAATGTTAAGCAGAAAAAGCAAGGTGGATGCCTGAATGGCAAAATAAAAAAGTAGAATGAATAATACGCCACCTTGCCGTGTCGCAGTGCGAATGCAGACGTGTTTGACAGCTTGGCACATCGATGGATATTAACTTTTTAGTGGGAATTATGTTAAAACATGTGTTATTAAGTAACGACTTAGACTTGTCAGACTTGTAAAGCATGTAAAGAACGTTGGTGTGCCTTAACTTTTGTACAGATGTATCGTAAAGCTTCGAACTGCGAGACCCAAATGTTTTCTATTCTTGCCGGCCAACCAGTTTCTCATCAATGGTCCTGTTCTTGAAAGTCACAACAGCTTTTTCCGCTTTCAGAATGTGTACATCAAACCTAAACAAAGCATAAATCAGAACAATACAAATTATTTTGTCTGGTTTCACATTGGGTGCCATAATGACGAGTTACTACCCAGGAAATATAATTTAAAACTGAAATTTCTGAGATTTGATACGAATTGGAAAATTATTTGTAATTGGGGTAAACAATACGTTCGACTCAGCGGAAAAAAATCATTCCATGCTTCCTGCCTAGTTCAGCGAAAAGTGGAAAAATTCAGTTAATCGGGGATCCTGTGTGAGACTAGACAGTACGACAAATCAGTGTTAGAGGACGAATGACAGACTCATCCAGTGTATGGCCTTTACGAAGAACACAAGATGCAAGAAGTGATCGATACAGATATCTCACGGAGGTGCTGCTTATACGTAGTGAAAAGCAATGACGGAACACGATGAGCGTTCGGTGATTGACGTCCACTAACAATGTGCCGTCAGCTCCTCAGTTCCAGCCACGTCTCTCTGAGAAGACATTATATAAATGAAAAATCATTGAGAAATGAAGAGATGTAAAATATAGTTGAAAGACGGAACAATTTGGACATTCTAATATGTTAAGAAAACTTATGTAAGGTTTTTGTAGCAATCCTTACAAGAGCGCAATAGAATGGCCACGGTACGTTACCGAAATACGGCTCTAACAAGGTGATTCGAAACATCAGAAGACCAAAAATAGCAGACGTTTTTCTTGTAGACACGGGTTTCAACGATCGATGCAGCAAAATACGTGAGTAAATTCAGAGTGAGTGTACAGGTGCAACGTTTAGATAGTTACTGCACGAACGATTCATATGTACAAATTCAGGTAGACAAAATGTGATGGTACATACGACATGTTGCGACATCAAGAGTTTACGTCATTGATGTTTACGATGCCTATTGAAAATATAGTAAAGCTGCCAGGACGGGCTGTGAGTCGTGCTTGGGTAGCTCAGTTGGTAGAGCACTTGCCCGCGAAAGGCAAAGGTCCCGAGTTCGAGTCTCGGTCCGGCACACAGTTTTAATCTGCCAGGAAGTTTCATATCAGCGCACACTCCGCTGCAGAGTGAAAATCTCATTCTGGAAACATACCCTAGACTGTGGCTAAGCCATGTCTCCGCAATATCCTTTCTTTCAGGAGTGCTAGTTCTGCAAGTTTCGCAGGAGAGCTTCTGTTAAGTTTGGAAGGTAGGAGACGAGGTACTGGCAGAAGTAAGGCTGTGAGGACGGGGCGTGAGTCGCGCTTGGGTAGTTCAGTTGGTAGACCACTTGCCCGCGAAAGGCAAAGGTCCCGAGTTCGAGTCTCGGTCCAACACACAGTTTTAATCTGCCAGGAAGTTTTTTAATATGAAGTAAATTTCACTATTCTACGGCAGTTCTGTCGAAAAATGAAACTAATTCTCCTTGTAATAACATTTACATTTAAGCTTAATACTACAGTTTAGAGCTATGAAAACCTTATTTTATACAATATAACTGAGTGAATATTTTAATTTGAAACAATTTTCTAATTTATTACTATCATCCACAACAAACACAGTGAATCACTGTGTAATATAACGTTAAAAACTATGTTTATGTAGTCTGTAGCTTCATTAGCTGGTAATATTACATTATTCTGAATTTCAGGCCATAGCCTAGCTATGCCTAACGTTGAAATAAAAAACAATCTCGCTAATATTTGTCAGAGGAGAATATGGAATTCCAGACCTGTGTCTCTGCTGAAGAGAATTTAGGGCAGCAATTCCAAAAAGATATGAAGCTGGATCAAGAAGAAGGAAACGGATCTAAGGAAAACACTGTCTATGAAAGCAAAAGACAGAGAAGAATGATCACGAAAGAATATTATAGCATAGACATGAGAGAAGCTGAGAATTTTTTTCAGGTCAACCAACAGACACCGACACTGCACACCTGTCAGGTGTGAAGAGACAGAAACAGGGTGAATGACTGACAATTTAATCATTCACAATCTAAGATACCACAGAATGAGAGGATTATACGATCTGTGGTTTAAAACTGGTCTTTCTAAAAGTTGTTACACTGCTTGAGATTTTGGCAAAATTATGGTAGAATAATGCTTATAAGTAAATTTATCTCGCCTACAAACAGGTGAACTCAAAGTGATGTTGTAAATATATCTAAATTATTAAGCCTGCATTAAATAAAAGTAGGCGATACGCGTCCCCAACATTGTTTAAGCCGTCGTAAAGAGGAAGGTTCGCAACATGATTCAATCATGGGCTATAGGCTTTACTTCACATAATAATAAAGCGAAAAGCTCAGTTCCGAAGTGGGAAGTTACGTATGAAAATATACCATTTTTTGAAAAAAAAACTTCAAAAAGTACTGCATGTTTGAAAGCATATCACGTAATTATTGTGTAGGATTTCATATATCGAACTGCATGCACCGGATCTTGGAAAAACATGGCTGAGGACTGTATTCGAATTCAGAGGAGATCTCAACGTACAGAGAATGGTTGCACCAATGTTACATAGTGGTCGTCACAGGAGGTGAGAGCATAGTAGACGCTATTCACACTGGTTTTCCAAGTATCTGATTGGCGAAAACAGTTTTTTTTTTCTGAAGAGATCTTGCTTATGATATGACTGCTTATGTCTTGCATTATTCTGGAATATAAGGTCCGTCATATTTTTTTTTATCGTACAAAATTTCATAAACTGGGAAGAGAGATACTGAAGTTGGAAAGTGGCAATGGTCACTCCCGATTTTTTTCAGGTAACGTTCATATGAAAAACTTAGCGGTGAAATTTATGGCGCGATATGATTTCAAAGAGACTAAGTGCAGGACGATAGCGGAAACGTGTATAAATAAGGCATACCCGCTCTGCTAAATGCGTACTTGGTGTAATTGAGTTTTTGATACACAAGAATAAAAATGGCTTTCGGTTCACTTACTGCCTAAAAAATGATACATAAATTAGTAAGAAAGCAGTAGTAATTTGATTTCTAGTGAAGATGTGGTGAAACTAGGAATACTCTATTTGTGTATCACGTAGATTAGTGGCATATAAACCGCTGGAAAACACTGATCTTTACAGCATGTAAGGTCCACCTGTGACGCAAATAACCATTTTTTCATCCAAACTGAAACAAAGTTTAGCACGTTTGTGCCTTCGTCAATGGTTATTCTTTACTCAAATCTGTAGAATACGAACTAATTATAAGTGATAACTACAAGCACAAAATCGCAATATCAAATTCTGATTACCATGACTTACTTATTTTAACGTACATCTCAACAGGTCTGTTTGAAAATTAATTATTTAAGTAAGAGCAGCTACAGTGACGAAGAGAGTGTCCCTACAAAGCGCTATCCATGGACGAAACCATATTCTGATTAAAGAGAGTTGTATAACCATCAGCGTTAACAAACCACACCAGTGTACTAGTTACAACAATCACTTTAATATTCAATCACTTTAATATTAACAAACAGATAATAATACATCGTAGTATGCAGTTAGGGCTTCCTACTACCTCCAGCCTTTCCGTACACTGGTGAATACGTTGTTACGGCATTGATCGACCTTTGGAACGTAAAATAGTAGCGATTTGGTATGCACGAAACAGACAAGATCCTGGCATATTTCCAGAGGTATGTGGCACCAGATGTCTAGGCACAGTTCGTGCGATTCCCGTCAATTACAGGTCGGCGATCTGTAGGTTCGCAGCTGGCGGTAGATGTATTCCACCGTGTTCAGATTAGAGAAAATATCATTGGAAGACCTCGGCGTGAGTGAAGTGTCATGCTCCTCATATCACTGTACCACGGTTCTCACCTTGCGTCATGAACAGTTATACCACTGTAAAATGCAAAGATGTCGCGGAAAACATCAGGTATGAAGTAACGCAAGTCTTCCGCAGTAATCGTTTTCGGAGTCCTGAGCCGTCACAACGCGTTCGATTACTACCACCGGTCCCTTGGAAACCCAGGTAAATGTCCTCCGTTGCATATCACTGCCGAGCAACAAGAAACGTGCTTCATCCGACCGAGTAAGGCTATCCAACTGGTCTGCGGTTCATTCTCGATGACACTTTGTCCACTTCACTCATAACTGACGATGGTGGAGTGTTAACATGGGAACATGAAAATGTCGTCTACTGCGTAATCTCCCGTTCAACAAGGTGCGCTGAATGGTTGCGAAACATTTGTGCCTGCACCAGCATTTTAATCCGTCATTACATCTGCCGCAGACCACCTACTATCTTGGTTTATATAGCGGGCAACCCTCAGACTCCACATACTGCGATGGGCCGTAGACACCCAGCGTCTTGTTGCCTACTATTGATTTCACCGTTCTACAACAGCTTCTCATCGTTGCTCACGGCATAATCAAGGCGAATAGCCACTAACATTCACTTTTCCGAGATGTCTATTTACCTGGAGACAGGTCGCTACTACATGCCATTAGTCAAAGTCAGTTTCGTTTGTAGATTTCCTCACTTGCGATCACTCGTCCCTTTTCCCATTACATATTTCCCTTATCGGGGCGGATGGGCAGACGTCGTTCAGCACCACGCAATGCGGTGAATGTTTTGACTCAGAAGTATATTTTAACCCTTATCATCCTAATTTATTGGCTAAGTAACAAATAACATAAAAAAGAAAGAAAAGAAATTTTACTGGAACTACACGACAAGCAATGAAGCATAAAAGAAAGTTATGTAAAAGGTGTGCCACCTGAGCAGTTCGTCTCACACATTTCCTCAATCGTGAATACATCGTAATTCTGTTTTCACTCTAATTAACTTTAAAAGTCGTCACTAAATGGCGTGTAGACTTTCTTAGTTATATTAATTACACACATCTCGATATCAAATTAGCATTTTCAAAAGAAGCTATAGTAATTTTGACAACCAACATTACAGCTCTAAAAGAGACGAATTCACCTATGTTTGACTCTTCAGAACAGGTAGTTTCGAAGAGGTCGCAATAATTTAAACTTAGGAGTTTGTCTGTTCTGAACAGAAGGTCGCGTTTACGAGACTGTCGTGTCTGGTTGATAAGGCGTACCAGCATGACTCAACCGAAAATGTCTCCTTACAAAAGCGGAAGAACCGACGAAAGTTGAATTTAAAACTGACTTTGCAACGTGTCGTTGGTCCGCCTTATCTACTGCAGGAGAACAAAGAGATTGGCATCTAACGATGATTCACCAGAACGAGATTCTCACTCTGCAGCGGAGTGTGCGCTGATATGAAACTTCCTGGCAGATTATAACTGTGTACCGGACCGACACTCGAATTCGGGGCCTTTGCCTTTCGCGAGCATGTGCTCTACCACCTGAGCTACCCAAGCACGACTCACGCCCTCTCCTCACAACGTTACTTCTGCCAGTACCTCGTCTCCTGCCTTCCAAACTTTAAAGAAGCTCTCCTGCGAACCTTGTAGAACCAGCACTCCTGAAAGAAAGGATATTGCGGAGGCATGGCTTAGCCACAGCCTGGGGGATGTTTTCAGAATACGATTTTCACTCTGCAGCGGGGTGCTAGTTCTGCAAGGTTCGCAAGAGAGCTTCTGTAAAGTTTGGAAGGTAGGAGACGAGATACTGGCAGAAGCAAAGCTGTGAGGACGGGCCATGAGTCGTGCTTGGGTAGCTCAGTTGGTTGCCGGCACGGTAACTCAGCGTGTTCGGTCAGAGGGTTAGCTGCCCTCTGCAACAAAAAAACTTAGTTAATGGATCAACGACGAACTGAAACGGGTGTCTTGCGACGTCTGCACCGAGCAGATGAAACGAACAAAATGAGATAAAAAAAAAAGGTTGGTAGAGCACTTGCCCGCCAAAGGCAAAGGTCCTGAGTTCGAATCTCGGTCCGGCACACGGATTTAATCGCTATTTAACTACGGTAACAGTTCTCTTTTTGTTACGATAGCAGTTGTGTGTTCTTCTTTTGGCCGTAGCTTAGGAAAAAAGAGGTGCACGTTACAAACTGAATGATTTGTTAAACAGGAAATTCAGGAATAAAAGACCGTCAAGTAATAATTTCGCCGCATGAGTTTCATGTCAAGATATACACACTTCTAAATTACATCAATAACAGCAACAAAAAGAAAATCATATTATAATCTTGTCATAAACAAATCCTTTAAGTTGCATTCTCCGCTCTGACCAGTTTACTGTAATACACGTTTATAGTCACTGGTTCAAGGACTTCTGGACAGACTGAAAGCACTCGTTCGATATCTCTTGCTGCCACAATACGATGTTACAAAATCTTTCGGTTTGTGTGAACTTGTGCATAGACTTCATCTTTGGGTTTATCCCACAAAAATGTCCAGTTTCATCAAGTGCGAGCCAGTTCATAAGGTCTTCAGGTTCTGTCCTGCGACTAACAAAGAGCTGGATGTTTGTTTTCCTAGCCACAAGTGAGTGGCGCGTAGGCCACCCATCGTGCTGGCAATACCTACACACCTGTATTTTACTTGGTACACCGTCTAGGACAGCCGGTAGATCCTCGGTTACAAAATGTAGGTATTTTTACTCGTTTAAGTTTTTTTTATTGAAGTTGAACGACAGTATTCCAGTCCCAGTGGTTTATCTGCTGTTGAGGTAATGCATGTTACGAATGGAAGCTGTTTGCGCACAAAATGCGAACAGCACTTGCAGAGACATTCGCAACTCCTCTGGAGCTTGCGTGCGGTCATCGAATGACAACTGTCAGATCATATAGCTATTTCGTTCGCTCTGCTCGTTGCAAGTTTGCTCCTTATCGTTGTACTTACAACTGTTGTATTTGTGTTCCTTCTACATTCTCCGTAATGTAGTAGCATATCTATTATCTCTTGGTTAGTAAAGGATATTTATTTTTCCAAACCAACCAGATCTAGGAATACATGAACGACACAGAGAAAATAAAGCTAAATTTCTTCGACACCACATCTATACTGGTATCGTGGTGGTGCTGCACTCAGTTTCCTTAAGACGTGACATACTTCCTTAACTCGGTATGAAATCACGAAGCTCCACAAAACATCAGTGGCTTCGTGTTCAGTACCGCTTCCAAGTTGTAAATACTAAAATATCCGTAAAAGTAGTCACTGAATTTTGAAGCTTAAAATGTAGTTGAATTCCTCTCTAAACTCCAATAGTTAGAGTAGAAATATTCACAATGATCGCCGACTTGTAAGGGAAATTAATTTTATTTACTTCACTAATAAATACCTGAGTGGTGCTACATTGTGAAACAGTTCCCCATTCCTTCACTGCTGTCTACAGCTGGTGTCCTGTACGGTGCTCTCCACCGAACTTCCGTTGTTTCTACAGTCATCACGATTTCTTCTATAGGTTATGACACAAGATTATGAACTGCCATGAATTATACACGGCAGACAAGTAGGTTGAGCTATAAAACGAAAATATCTGTACTTGTGGTTCCTGCGATCACTGAGTCGACTGTTGATGCTATGTCATAGACACTATTCAATGGTATCTTTCTCGTACAGCGGCTCCAATTAAACGCTCCCATTTTCTGTGTAACCGAGTAGAGTGAAGTGAAGCACGGATCCGTTGCATAAACAGCGTACGATAGTCAGCAGGTAGGAAACCTTAATGGCCGCGAGACGGTGTGTAACAATAAGAGGCGCGCCTTCCTTTACGGCTCGGCGCAGCGTGCGGGTGTAATGCTGGAGGCGAGACGCGTCGATCCTTCGTTCCGGCAAGTGTTTGCAGGCAGACGGGCGCCTATTTGCAGCGGCCTCGTTATCGCCGAGTGTACACAGCGCGAGGGAGGCGCCGCCAGCCGCTTCGCTGCCCCCTCCGCCTGTGTTGGCGATGGTCGGAGGGGTGGGTTTACCTTACTGCGTGGCAGCTAGCTGTGCTGCACCGCCGATCGGTTACAGAAAAACCACATTAGCGTCCGATACAAGCGATATTGTTTTATAAAACACTTTTTCCGAAGCTTAGCTTCATAGGGAATATGTTTCCTTCATGATCGAGGTCATCGGGTACGATGTACACCAAGCTGACGTAAGTCACGGGCCTCTCGATTCGCGTCTATGATGTAGGTGGCCAAATTATTTATTCTACCTCTCCGCAATGTTCTTCGAATCAGTCGTGAACAACTGAGAAACGGTGACATGACGCATTGTCCTCCATAGAAATGCCATCCTTGCTTGGAAACATCAAGTCCATGAATGACTGCAAATTGTCTCCATGCAGCCAAACATAACCAGGACCTAGTCTATTCCATGTAAACACAGCCCATGCCATTACAAAGCCAACCAGCTTGGGCAGTGCCTTGCTGAGAACTTGAATCCATGGTGTCGTGCGATCTGTGCCACATTCGAACCCTATCATCAGCTCTCACCAGCTGAAATCGGGATTCATCTGACTAGGTCACGGTTTTCCAGTCGTCTGGAATCCAACCCACATGTCAAGGAGGCAAGGAGAGATGCTGCAGGCGATGTCGTGCTGTTAGCAAATGCATTAGCGTCGGTCGTCTGCTGCAGCAGCCAATTAACGCCAAATTTCTCCTCACAGCCATTCCGGATACTTTAGTCGTACGTCCGACATCGATATCTGCGATTATTTCACACAGTGTTTCTCGTCGGTTAGCGCTGGAAATTCTACACAAACGGCACTGCTCTCGGTCGTTAAGTGAAGGCCGTTGACTTTCTGTCGTCCGTGGTGACAGGTATTCCTTGACACTGTAGATCTCGGAACATTGAATTCCCTCAGGATTTTTGAAATGGAGTGTCCCATGCTTCTAGCTCCAACTACCACTCCGCGTTCAAAGTCTGTTATTTCCCGGCCATAATCATGTTGGAAATCTTTTCACGTGAATCATATGAGTACAAATGACAGCTCCGCCAACGCACAGCCCTTTTGTACCAGAGTACGCCATACTATAGCCATCCCTATATGTCCATATCACTGTCCCATTACTTTTGTCACTTCAGTGTATATTATAAATCAGAGTGTAATCAAATACTTTCCAGAGACATCAAGTGCCAACTGATGACTGTCAGGTGGTTGCTTGTTCTGTCTTTATACTGGGTGAACGTTAATAAAATCGACAAACTGCAGGGATGCATTCTTGACTGAAAGTGGAGGAAAAAAGAACTTACGAACATGTGGCCGGAGATAGGCGGTGTGATTGCAAATAAAAAAAAAAAATCGTCCCAGAACACAGCACAGAATTGCATCGCATCCGTGCCACAACAGATGATGAAAGCGGAGTCCATGGGATGCACTGCCTTGAAATACGCACATAATTGTACTTTGGCATTCATAATATTATGGGCGACTTGCCTGGAGCTTGTCCTAGAGTTCGTCTCAATATTCTGTAGAGCCCGGCCCTCCAATTTTGATATCGCCCAGTTTGCCATCTCCCTGCACGTTCGTTTGAAGGTACCCATGATCATATAAACGCCCAAAAAGTGGTTGGAGTGTAGTGTGATATTGCTGGTGTCTGTGAGGCTACTTGTTAAATTTCAGTCGTTTTGCCTCTGGACCTTCTCCATCTGCTTGGCCTTACGCAAACTCCATCTTGGCTTGTCATCGGCATAAATACGCTACCAGACTGCTGTTTACATTAGACTGCGTCAGTTGCACAGCCTGCAACACAGAAAGAAGACACAAAAAGTGAAGAGAGGAACTTTCATTCGTCAGCACCATCCACCGTGGCTACGGATACATGTTCACAGAACCTTTCTTCCTCCAGTTCGAGTTAGGAATACGTCCCTACAGTTCGTCGGTTTTTTTAACGTTCACATTGTACAGAGCTGCAGTTCTTCGCCACATGTAATATTTTACCATATACGGCTCTGAGCCGAGAAACGGGGACATCATAGGTAATAGCATGGATATGCATATATATACTGCGAACTGTGGATGAAGGTCAACAGACATGTTTCTGGAAATCATTTGACAGGATGCCCCATTGTAGGCTGTTCACGAAGGTGGGAGCGTATGGAATACTTCCAAGTTATGAGTGGCTTGAGGACTTCATAAGTTATTGGACACAGTATGTTGTCCTCGGCAGAGAGTGTTCATCAGAGAAAAGGGTACTCTCAGGAAATCCCCAGGAAACCACTCCGTCTTCAGGCTACAAGTGGCCCATCGGGACCATCCGACCGCCGTGTCATCCTCAGGTGAGGATGCGGATAGCAGGGGCGTTTGCTCAGTACACAGCTCTCCCGGTCGTTATGATGGTGTTCTTTGACTGGAGCCGCTACTATTCGGTCGAGTAGCTCCTCAGTTGGCATCACGAGGCTGAGTGCACCCCGAAAAATGGCAACAGCTCATAGCGGCCCGGAAGGTCACCCATCCAAGTGTTGGCCAAGCCCGACAGCGCTTAACTTCGGTGTTCTGACGGAAACCGGTGTATCCACTGCGGCAAGGCCGTTGCCAAAGTGTGATGGGACCGCTGTTATTTTCTATATACATAAATGATCGGGCGGACAGGTGAGTAGCAACCTGCGGCTGTTCGCTGATGATGCTGTGGTGTATGGGAAGGTGTCATCGTGGAGCGACTGTAGGAAGATACAAAATGACAGACAACATTTCTAGTTGGTGTGACGAATTTCAGCTAGAAAAATGTAAGTTAATGGGGATGAGTAGGACGAACAAACCCGTAATATTTGGATACGCCATTAGCAGTGTGATGCTTGACGCAGTCATATTGTGTAAATATCTGGGAGTAACGTTGCAAAGCGTCATGAAATGGAACAGCGTATGAGAACTGTGGTAGAGAAGGCGAATGGTCGACTCTGTTTATTTGGAGAAAGCTCGTAAGGTGCGGTTCGTTTGTAAAGGAAAGCACCTACAGAACGCTAGTTCGAAGTATTGTTGAGTTCTACACGAGTGTTTGGGATCCGTTCCACGTTGTATTAAAGGAAGCCATCTGTCAGAGTAGGGCTGCTCTATTTGTTACCGGTAGGTTCTAACAACACGCAACTGTTTCGGAGATACTTCGAGAACTCTAATGGGAATTAAAGGAGGAAAGGAGATGTTTTTTTCGAGGAACACTATTTAAAGACCGGCATTTAGATTTGACTGAGGAGCGATTGTACTGACGACAACATACGTTGCTCGTAGGGACGACGAAGATAACTTACGAGAAATTAGTATACAGAGGTATATAGCAGTCATTTTTCCCTCGCTCAGTTTGCATACAATGGCTTGCAGAGTATCTATGTACATATGGATGTAGATTACCTTATATCGTCGTCAGACAATATATTCATAGATTACTCAGAAAGATCACAAATTCATTTACCAGGTTGGGAAAAGTGATTCGTATATCACCATTCGACTAACTAAATTTTTCTTAAATATGGCGCTATGGTCTATTAGGTGAAAACCATATCTGAATAGAAAATCTTTTTTCTTCATACACTATATCGCAGACACTCACTGCTTTCAGATTTATAATTACCGGCTTCAGCAACTGGAACCCGGTAGTCAAAGAATACAGTACTTGGTTACGATTGTGAACGGGGACGTAATAAGTTACTATTGGTTACCTTTTGCAATTAAACACTTTTACTTTACAACGGTAATTCCAGACTCAGCAATAAATAAAGATATCACACGATATTAATGAAGGAATAAACAACTGCGTAATTAATAGTGCATTCAGTGCGTTACAATTTACCACAGGAGCATAAAATACAGACACAGCGAATAATGTTTTAAAGACAAGCCAATGTGATCCCAATTAGAATTTTAAGACAAGTAACCACAGTCACAGCTGAAGGCCTATAATGCCAAGAACAGCAATTATAAAAAAAATTAACAAACATACCGTAAAATAGCAACGCAATAGCAAATGTTAATTTAAAAATAAAGGCAACTGATCACCAAACGGGTGAGACAAAATGATGGTAAATTTGGTTCAAAATGGTTCAAATGGCTCTGAGCACTATGGGACTTAACTTCTGAGGTCATCAGTCCCCTAGAACTTAGAACTACTAAAACCTAACTAACCTAAGGACATCACACACATCCAAGCCCGAGGCAGGATTCGAACCTGCGACCGTAGCGGTCACGCGGTTCCACACTGTAGCGCCTGGAACCGCTCGGCCACCACGGCCGGCGGTAAATTTGGTAGCACAACCATTTAAACCTGCTGTAACGCCAAGAATGGCAATTATATAAAGAAATTTAAAAACTCACGGTAAAACACCTAATACAACAGCAAAGCTTAATTTAAATGGACAAGCAACTGATCACCAAACAGGTGAGACAAAATGATGGTAAACTTGGTAGCAGAATCATTTAAATCTGCTGTAACGCCAAGAATGGCAATTATATAAAATGTTCAGGAACGTACAATAAAACAGCAAATACAATAATAAGACACAAGGGCCAGTCATCGACGGTGCACCAGGAATCGGCTTCTAAGTAGGTCCAGAAAAGAAAAACCACTTTCGCGAGAGATGCGATAGGCAGCCAATTGTTGCATTCACTTTACAAGATGATAACTCAGACTAGTGGCAGCCTAGCGAATGACTAATGATAATCTTGCTGAGACTACCTGACGCCCAATAAACCAAAAGCAAGGATGTAAAAATACACCAAAGCCGGATCCGGCGGTCTGGACTCCGCCCGGAGAATACTGTGCTTAGAGCACCCAGAACGAGAAAATGGAAGAATTTCCAAACAACGTACAATCAAGAAAGCTGTCAAAACTACACGCCTCACCGTACAGCGGCGGCAAGGCGAGGAAAAATACATTGCCGTGACATACACTAAGCCCCACGGCAGGTAACTTGGGCGTTAGCGGTCACGAGGCAGGAAAAATACCGATGGTTGAACTTACAAATAGTAACACACTGAAAGCAATAAATAGTAATTAGAAGTCCAGGAAAGCTGGTCAGATCCGCCCTTCGCTGCCCTTCGCCTCGGCAACACTACGAGCAGCAACACGAACCCAAGTCATTGGAGCCCGCATCTCGTGGTCGTGCGGTAGCGTTCTCGCTTCCCACGCCCGGGTTCGATTCCCGGCGGGGTCAGGGATTTTCTCTGCTTCGTGATGGCTGGGTGTTGTGTGCTATCCTTAGGTTAGTTAGGTTTATGTAGTTCTAAGTTCTAGGGGACTGATGACCTCAGAAGTTAAGTCCCATAGTGCTCAGAGCCATTTGAACCATTTGAACCAAGTCATTGGAAAATCGCAAGGTCTCACAACGGTGGAGGTTTCTCTGCTTGAATCCGAATGCACTTAAAGTTTGCAGGATCCGGTTTACGACGTGGTCGTGCACTCTTGTGAGTCCTTCGATCCGGTAGTCCATCCGCGCCGGTAGCGGTCCCGGGGTGTTCTCGCAATGCGTCGACCTCGCGCCTCCTTAGTCCCCAACCGAACTGTGCTCTGACACAAACGGCACCAACGCGAGCCGCAGCACGGCTCAGTAACTATGTACAGCCTTCTGCAGTAATCTGCAACACTTTTCGGAAAATGAATTCTGAATGAATATCACCCTTATATCAATCCGTAGAATAGATACGATGTTACGCATCACCTATAAATCCTGAAATCACTATTGCGGGATCTCAGAGAGCACCGATTTTTTGAGTTTCAGAGCTGGTTTGGCTAGATATTGGAGAGTTATTGTAGAACATACGGGGAAGTTGATTAGAACATAATCATCCCCGACTCTTTCGATGGGCCGAATAATGTCGATAGAAACTGCATCAATTCTAAATATTAACTGACAATCTTGGTTATTGCTTAATACCAGTACATCTACTTTAAGCTATTGTATTCAGTGTAGATGGTCTTTGAGATTTGCAGTTGTTGTTTACATTTTCCGTCTAAAGTTGTATACTCACTTGCAAGCTGTTACACAAAGTACGAAGGACTGTAAAGTGTGTGTGTGCGTGTGTGTATGCGTGTGTTTTGCAGTCACAGAATGCTGCTTCGAATTTTCGTCGAATCTACCTTTTTGTTAGCTTAGTGTAATACACAAACCTTTTATGACGGCCGGAGTGGCCGAGTGGTTCTATATTTTTGCCCACTGACGTGGTGTATTGTCATTCATAAAAATTCCAGTATTGTCTGGGAACATGGCTGCGAATGTTCTCCAAGTATCCGAAATTAACCATTTCCAGTCAATGATCGGTTCATTTCGACCAGAGGACCCAATCCATTCCTCGTCAACACAGCCCACAGTCTTTGGAGGCACCACCAGTGCACAGTGCCCTGTTGACAACTAGGCACCATGGCTTCGTGATGTCTGCGCACACTCTAACCATATTATTATCAGCTTTTACTAATTGAAATCGGGACTCATCCGACCAGACTACAGTTTTCCAGTTGTCTACGGTCCATCAGATAGGGTCACGAGCCCAGCACAGCGATGTTCTGCTGTTAGCAGAAGCACTGGCATCGGGCGTCTGATGCCATAGTTCATTGACGCTAAATTTCACCAAATCGTTGTGATGGAAGCATCCGTCGTACGTTCCACATTGATTTTTACGGTTATTTCGCGCAGTGTTGCTTGTTTATCAGCCGAGCGGTTCTAGGCCCTACAGTCTGAAACCGCGCGACCGCTACGGTCGCAGGTTCGAATCCTGCCTCGGGCATGGATGTGTGTGATGTCCTTAGGTTAGTTAGGTTTAAGTAGTTCTAAGTTCTAGGGGACTGATGACCTCAGATATTAAGTCCCATAGTGCTCAGAGCCATTTGAACCATTTGAAGCCTTTTATGGTCTAGTGTTGGGACAATGAAACATTTCCTTACGCGATTCGTGATACAGGGCGACAATTATTGAACTATATGAAATAAAATCGCTATAACTTCTGAACAGTTAGCGTTAGGACGTTCATCCTGCACGGTTGGCCGTGAGGCATGAAGGAAAATAGTATGCACATGTATGGTTTGGTTTAGCGATGAAGCCCATGTTCATTTGGATGGCTCATTTGGGAGGCATTTCGCGATCGAGAAGACTCTTCAGCCTCAACGGATGACTGTGCGAAACCAGTCACAGACTAACCTGTGTGATATTCCTTGATGACACGGTGATTACCGAACGGTACGTGAAGGTTTTGGAAGATGATTTCATCCCAATTATCGAAAGTGATCCTGATTCCGACACAACATGGTTCATGCAAGAAAGAGTGATGGCCTGGAGGACCACTTTAGGGACCGAATTCTGACTGTGGAGTACCAAGAGGCCTCCGGCATGGGCCTCGGTTGGTCACCATATTCTCCGGATTCGAACACAAGCGACCCCTTTTTGTAAGGCTACGTTGAAGACAATGTGTACAGCTACAACCCGAAAACCATTTATGAGTTGAAAACAGCCATTCAGGAGGTCATCGACAGCATCGATGATCCGACACTTTAGCGGGTCATGTTTTTCGTCTGCGCCACATCATCGCCAATGATGGCAGGCATATCGAACATGTCATAACTAAATTCGAATATATGTAGTGAAGTTTACATGTTGAATGAAGTGTATACATTCCGTAGCTTGTAACTAATCTACGTTCTTTTTGTAAAGTTCAGTAATTGTATCCTGATATATACTGTGACAGCCCTCACAACACGCAAACTCACTGTAGGAGTTTGCCATTTTGAAACGATACCGTCGTACCGTTACATACGTTCTGTCAACTGGCATCTCTGGGAGTCGTAAATACTTGAGTGACATTGAATATCACACTTTTACTAGTACGAGAAACCTATAGGAATGAATAAGCGTGATTATGTGTTCACCTATTATCCAATAACATGCTTTTGATCAAAGTTACATTCATTAAATAATCCTGAGTTAGTCGTTGGATGAATTACACTATTGACCATTAATACTGCTACACCACGAAGATGACGTGCTACAGACGCGAAACAGGAAGAAGATGCTGTGATATGCAAATGATTAGTTTTCAGAGTATTCACAGAAGGTTGGCACCGGTCTCGACACCTACAAAGTGCTGACATGACGAAAGTTTCCAACCGATTTCTCATACACAAACAGCAGTTGACCGACGTTGCCTGGTGAAACGTTGTTGTGATGCCTCGAGTAAGGAGTAGAAATGCATACCATCACGTTTCCGACTTTGATAAAGGTCGGATTGTAGCCTATCGCGATTGCGGTTTATCGTATTGCGACATTGCTGCTAGCGTTCGTCGAGATCCAACGACTGTTAGCAGGGAATGGAATCGATGGGTTCAGGAGGGTAATACGGAAAGCCGTGCTGGATCCCAACGGCCTCGTATCACTAGCAGTTGAGATGACAGGCATCTTATCCTCATGGCTGTAACGGATCGTGCAGCCACGTCTCGATCCCTGAGTCAACATATGGGGACGTTTACAAGACAACAACCATCTGCACGAACAGTTAGACGACGTTTGCAACTGCATAGAGTATCAGCTCGGAGACCTTGGCTGCGGTCACCCTTGACACTGCATCACTGACAGGAGCGCCTGCGATAGTGTGCTCAACGACGAGCCTGGGTGCACGAATGGCAAAGCGTCATTTTTTCGGATGAATCCAGCTTATGTTTACAGCATCATGATGGTCACATCCGTGTTTGGCGATATCGCGGTGAACGCACATTGGAAGCGTGTATTCGTCATCACCATACTGGCGTATCACCCAGCGTGATGGTCTGGGGTGCCATTGGTTACACGTCTCGGTCACCTCTTGTTCGCATTGACGGCACTTTGAACAGTGGACGTTACATTTCAGATGTGTTACGACCCATGGCTCTACCCTTCATTTGATCGCAGAGAAACCCTACATTTTATCTGGGTAATGCACGACTGCATGTTGCGGGGCCTGTACGGGCATTTCTGGATACAGAGAAAGTTCCACTGCTGCCCTGGCCAGCACATTCTCCAGACCTCTCACCAATTGAAAACGTCTGGTCAATTGTGGCCGGGCAACTGGCTCGTCACAATACGCTAGTCACTACTCTTGATGAACTGTGGTATCGTGTTGAAGCTTCATTGACAGCTGTACTTGTACACGCCATCCAAATCTGTTTGACTCAATGTCCAGGCCGTTATTACGGCCAGAGGTGGTTGTTCTGGGTACTGATTTCTCAGGATCTATGCACCCAAACTGTGTGAAAATGTAATCACATGTCAGTTCTAGTATAATATATTCGTCCAATGAATACCCGTTTATCATCTGCATTTCTTCTTGGTGTAGCAGTTTTAATGGCCAGTAGTGTAGTTTGCTTCGAACGCTAGGCAGTAAACCGGAGAGTCAGGTCCGTCACGTATGAGCTATGGCAACCTTACAGTGATTTGGTAGTTGTGGACTATGCAACCAAACACAAACGCGATGATTCTTCAGAAGCCGCAGCACACGTCTAATCGTTTTGTTATTCTGTTGGGAGCAGGTCCTACTTATGTATTAGGTATTTTATTAATAAGTTACTTTAAATGAAGCTTCAAGATATTCTAATGTACTAATCACGATTTAGCTATGTAGTTTTATTTCAAAAGTCGTGTACAGTCGCAGCCTCTGTATCGTTGACCTCTGATTGCCGCACGGTATGAAAATGGCTGAGGGTGCTTCCTTCTACGTTCTGAAACACGGCTAAAAGTGGCGAGAAATAGGTTGTTTTTAAAGTTTTTCATAAATTTACAGAAAAAATGGGTTTGAAGTTTTCCGAGGCACAGTATTTGCTACAGCTGAAATCCAAATGCCTGCTGGACGTATAGCAGAATCGGTGGCGTAATAGATCTCGAGTGTGCTGCTGTTCATGGTTCGCTGGTTCAAATCTCGACTTAGTTATCTTTTCCTTTTTTGGTTCGATCTGAAATACCTGCTCCTTGTAATTGTAAAATTCACCATTATTTTGTTTTATGAATCATGCACGTCATCTTGTTTCTAATTACATATTGCACGCGAAATTCTTGTTTTCATTTGAAATAAAAATTGTTAACTATCGATATTTTATGAAAGATTGTTAGTCTAATAAACGATGCTTAAATTAAGAAAACATAACAATTTCACCTTTAGGACCAAAATGAGATATCAAATACTCTTTATTTGGACTATGTCTATTGTTTTATACCACAGATGTAGTCTCATACGAACCAGAGTGGTAACTGTCGTAGAAACCTGAAAAACAATCATTTTCATAGCATCGAGCACTCCATACAAATGCTGCATTTTTACATTTGTCGTTGTACCGTTACAATTTGAACCTAACAGAACTGATCTGGAGCCAAGTTAAGGGATTTGTCGCAAGAAATAATAAGACTGTTAAGTTTCCGAACGCTGGCGCTCGACAGAGGACAAAATGCGACGCCTGGGTGGCTTCGTAGATTCTGTTGTTGACACACTCGTTAACAATTTAGTAGATGACAGTTCCAGAAGTGAAATGTATTTCTCGGATACGGATAAGGGCGAAGCTAAGAAATCACCAGATGTCTAACAGTAATTAGTACCTTCAGTGGCTTCAGTATTCAACTATATGGTGAGCCCGCAGCTCGTGGTCGTGAGGTAGCGTTCTCGCTTCCCGCGCCCGGGTTCCCGAGTTCTATTCCCGTCGAGGTCAGGGATTTTCTCTGCCTCGTGATGGTTGGGTGTTGTGTGATGTCCTTAGGTTAGTTAGGTTTAAGTAGTTCTAAGTTCTAGGGGACTGATGACCATAGATGTTAAGTCCCATAGTGCTCAGAGTCATTTGAACCAATCAACTATATGGTGAAATACCCGCAATATTTTTTGCGTCAGAAATAGCTTGATCAGAAAAAATAACCTGTGTTTAAATCAAGAATTTGCATCACACTTGTAATTAGAATAATATGTAAAGTGAGGATGAGTCACGTAAGAAGCGTGCTGTAGTACTGGAGATTTACCGAATATTATTTTATTCTCTTCAAAAATTGAATGAAATTCGAAACTATATTATTTGTCTGTCCGTTCCTTTTTATGCCTGAATTTCTACTGCACACGTCATTGCAGGTTAGGTAGACCAAGTGGTTGGCCCGTTCTGTACAAGTTAAATGCGCCGGTGAAGCTGTTGTCCCGCATTATCGTTCTGTCTGTGTATGTGTAACACAGCGTAAGACGTATCCTTAAAATCGTACTTGACTATACTGGACACAGCTTCGCTTCAGGTCCTCTTGAACCGAAATTCTATGAGCTTCAAGCAAACGCAGAAGAATACACGGTGTAACGTTTAGATGAGATTTATTCTTATGATGAACACAGTATAGTGGTAAACGTGGGGTGTATCAGCGATTTCCGTTCCTTTTCACCTTCGTTATGCAGCCGTTGGAAAGAAAGTAACGGTTCTAGTTCCTGCCTCCAGTTGGCGAGGACGGCCCGCAGTAATCTGCGAACGGGTCTTTGCAAGTACGGTACGATATTGTCCTTGAGTTTACAGATACAGCTCAGATATAGTTTTGATTTGATATTTCGTCGTGTAGTGGTTTTCAACCGGTTTTGGGTTAGAACTACAATCCAATAGTTATTATAAAGTCACGTTTTCTGTTGTGTTTCATTATTTTATGACACACGTTGGTTGGGAGAGATAATGTTTGTCAATGAATAGATGCAACTACATGTGCTTATAGATCAAAGAATTTAGTAAATCGTGCATTAATTTACTCTTAATTTAAATACTCTTTCGTTAGTAAAACTCGTGTAGACATTACTTTCGATATTCGTGTATTATTAATGCGTTCATTTCTGTTTTAGTCTTGGTCCTTTGTCAATGGTCACACCACGTGGCTCTTCAGGCAGCCAAGGATCATCCTCAGTTGGTTTAATGAAAGGATTTTGGCGATGGCCCTGTTATGGGAAATATTTTTTCCGAGTTAAGAGACTTTCATTCATTGTTGGACTTCGCACTCATCGGCAAAACTTGCCATGTGTAATCCAGTTAGCATATAGTAAAAAAAAGCATGCTTCATATTACATCATGCAAAATTAGGAATAGAATGAGTACCAAACGTACAAAGCTAGTTCCGTTTCGCTGTAAATATTTAGAAATTAAGGTGTTTCTTACCAGTTCTATATTTGATCGGTAATAAGCCTTTTGTCACTATGTTTCTACGCCAGATAGTTCGGCTGTAACGATTGAACACTCATAGACTCGCTGTAGATCTACCACAAAAACCTAGCATGTTAATTTTCGGGTGTTAGAGAGATTGGGTCAGTTGCTTTTGCTCTATCCACTATGTACATCAGGCAAGCTACGTCTTATAAGCATCCAAAGTTTATCGAATGAATGAGATGAATTATTTTTCGAGACCACGAAGATAAGAATCAGTCATTTCTCTTCTTATTTACTTTTCATTGGATGTAGCCATCCTTATTGTTCTTCTTGTAAAGACTGAAGGCAATATATGTTTATGAACAATAACTGTCCATTCTTCTTTGTCACTGATATAATATATTTTATTATTAACTAGAATAGTTCCAAACGTCGGCCCTTCTTGTAATTTAACCTCTTGCAACTGTATAATGAATGCTCAGAAGCAAAAAGGAAATTACTGGAGTGCATATCAGATTACGTCATACAAAAATCACGTGTTCCTGTGCTGATGTGCTAATCAGAGGCATCTGTTGGTGTCAGTGACGTCAGTGATCGAATCCAACTGAAACACCTTCACCTCTTTTGTTTTATTTACGTGCCACACGTATACTTATTGATACATAGATGAAGAGGTTCAAGCTATGAGAATTGAAATATTCCCATTTATATTCTGATGTGGCTGGCTAGTTGTGATGGCAGTTCTATTTCGTTACGGACATTGTTGACACTGTTTGTTTCTTCGTTCCCTACGCCGGAAGGTGAACGATCTAACTAAATTTCTAGATGACCTCGTGTTATTTCATTCTCTTAACTTGCAGTATGAAGGTACGGCCTGAGAAATTCTTGGAGTTTTGTTACCCTCCGACTGTGGCAGTTTCATGCGATATGGCACTTAGAATATCCGAGCTTGTCGTTAACGCTTCAGTCACACTAAATCTCACACTTTTACCATAGTGGCGAGTCTCTGCAGGAAGGATGTGCCAGAAAATGTGTTTATATCTTACATAATGATTGTATGTATTGTATTGTAGGTTAACCGGGGACCTAGAAACGACGGAGAGTCTCCGTCCCCGCCGCAGCTGTCCGCAACCCCACGACGACTACCGCAGTCCACTTCACCCCTCCGCCACCCCACACTGAACCCTGGGTTATTGTGCGGTTTGGCCCCCGGTGGACCACCCCCCCCCCCCCCCCCCCCAGGGAACGTCTCACACCAGACGAGTGTAACCCCTATGTTTGCGTGGTAGAGTAATGGTGGTGCACGCGTACGTGCAGAACTTGTTTGCGCAGCAATCGCCAACATAGTGTAACTGAGGCGGAATAAGGGGAACCAGCCCTCATTCGCCGAGGCAGATGGACAACCGCCTAAAAACCACCCACAGACTGGCCGTGTTACCGGACCTCGACACAAATCCGCCGGGCGGATTCGTGCCGGGGACCAGGCGCTCCCTCCCGCCCGGAAAGCCGTGCGTTAGACCGCATGGCCAACCGGGCGGTCTTGCATAATGATACTTCATTAATCCCCATTTCTTCCTACGTACCTTTCCGAATGAATGAGAGAGTGAATGGAGCGATTTTAAAAGTTCTATGATGAACCAGAGTGCTAACCACAGTATGGCCGAGCATTGTCAACCTAGCAATACTCTGTTAACTGGAAACACAATGAACACAGGGCAGCGAGAGGTATCCCATTTCAGTTTAACTGCCCCCCAAGGAGAGGTCGGCACTGCTTAACAGTATCATGCGCCCCTCCAATTTTTTGTAGGGCACGGAAAGCCGAAGATCGTAAACGGTGAGACACATTACTCAAATGGTTCAAATGGCTCTAAGCACTGTGGGACTTAACATCGCAGATCATCAGTCCCCTCGACTTAGAACTACTTAAACCTAACTAACCTAAGGAGATCACACACATCCATGCCCGAGGCACGATTCGGTTCTGCGACCGTAGCAGCAGCGCGGTTCCGGACTGAAGCGCCTAGAACAGCTCGGCCACAGTGGCTGGCAGACATTACTTTTTGGGTACTGTAGTACTATAGTAAGAGGACTCTTCCGAGTCTTCCGGTGTAGTTTGAAATTAGGTAATGGTACGGTTCGTTTCAACATGTATTAAGTTTCAGTCAGATCTGATCAGATAATTTTGAGAATCTATTTCTTTTACTTTTTACCTCAGATTTTAAGTGTAGAGGGAGGATAATTATAGATACACTTCATTGTTATGACATGTAACCACGTGCAACTATAGCTGCACGAATCTAGTCTTCCTAGAGTTTCTTCACACTAAATTTAAACGCTTGGTTATTTCAGATTTTGTGCAATTTTTAACATGTTCAGCAGCATTTATATCTTAGTGCTTTCTCACTGGACATGGACTCTGGCACCTGTGTCGGTATAAGTCCATATTGAACTAATTATGTGAGAAGATTTGTGCCTTCGGGAGTAGGTTTAGTTATTTCCCGTTACATTTATGTTGATTATTTTGTGTTAGTGGACGACCTGCCTTTCAGTGATGAACATAGCATTGGTGAGAAAATCCTGCCACATGTATTTTAGTTTGTATCCTGTGAGTTACACTATGTTCCGTGTTATAATATGTGAAATTAGGATCAGAACGAGTAACGAATTCTTTCTCATTTGTAGTATACAGACGTTAATGCCTTTTTGGCATTAAAGTTTCTCGCAAATGACATACCTCTGTCTTCCATTGTCATAGTCCTGTGCGTTCGATTACGATAGCTTATCACCAGTAGGACCCTACATGTCTATTTGTGAGAGTTTGTGCAAATTATTCCTACGGTCCGTCTACCAACATAGTCCTACACATCCTACATGGCGGTGAGGTTACCGATTTCTATAACAATATGCAATGTCCGTAAGTGCATTGTAAGAGGTCCGAGCAGATGTAATTTTATGTAAGAGGTCCGAGCAGATGTAATTTCGATGTATTGCTCATGTGCTGCCTGCGATATACAAGGTATAAGAGAATCGCTGACCACAGAGCAGTGTTGACTGCAGTACGAACTGTGTCAGACGAGAGTCAGCATTAGAAGGATATTTAATTGATATTGCATTGTTACCATTGTTAAAGCCTGTTTAAATATGTTGAATACATTTCCGAATTTCCTTTGTGAATATTCATAGCAACCGCGTATTTAAGAGTAAATAAACTGCCATTTTATGTAATTACCGATTTTAATGTTTCATTGATACCACGTATGAATGCAACATACTTTCCCACGCGTGAAAGTTAGTTCTTCCTTTTTGCCGTCAGTCTTCTGTCTGGTTTGATGCAGGCCGCCATGAATTCTTCTCCTGTGCCAACCTCTTCATCTCCGAGTGGCACCAGAACCTACGTCCTCAATTATTCTCTGGTTGTATTCAAATCTCTGTTTTCTTCTGCAGTTTCTGACTTCTACAACTACCTCTAGTACCGTGGAAGATGTCTCACCATACTGTCCCTTCTTCTTGTCAGTGTTTTTTGCATAATCCTTTGTTCACCGATTCTCCAGACAACATCGTTCTTCAGCAGTCCACCTAATTTTCAACACTCTTTTCTGTAGTACCATATCTCAAATTTTTCACTTTTCTTCTTTTCCAGTTTTCCCACAGACTGTGATTCACTATCATCTAATGCTGTACTACAAGCGTAGATTCTCAGAAATTTCTTCCTATGTTTGATACTAGTAGACTTTTTTAGGCAGGTATGATTTTTTTGCCAGTTCTATTTTGCTTTTCATATACTCCTTGCTCCGTCCGTCATGGGTCAGTTTGCTTCTTAGGTAGTAGAGTTCCCTAACTTCATATATTTTGTTACCACCAATCCTGAAGTTAAGTCTCTCGATGTTCTCATTTCTGCTACTTCTCATTTCTTTCGCCTTTTTTATACTGACTCTCAAAACGTACTTTGTACACATTAGTATGTCCATTCAATTCAGCAAATCCTCTAATTCTTGTTCAATTTCACTGAGAATAGCAATGTCATCACGAATCTTACCATTGATATCTTTTCACCTGGAATTTTAATTCAACTCTTCAACCTTTCTATTACTTTCGTCATTGCTATTTCGATTTACAGAGTGAGTAGTAGGGGTGAGAGTCTGTATCCCTGTCTTACACACTTGTTAATCCCAACACTTCGTTCTTGGTCTTTCAGCGTCATTGTTCACTCTTGGCTCTTGTACATATTGTAGATTACCCATCTTTCCCTGTAGCTTATCACTATTTTTCTCTGAATTTCGAACATTTTACACAATTTGACGCAGTCGAACGCTTTTTCCAGGTCGACAAGTCCAGTGAACGTTACTAGGTTTTTTCTTTAGTCTTGTTTTCGCTATTTGTCGCAATGTAAGGGATGCCTCTCTAGTGCCGTTACTGATCCTTATCTGACACATCCCCAATTCTTCTGCATATTATTCTATTCAGTAACTAGGATGCTTGAGCTGTTAAGCTGATTGTGAGATAATTCTCACACGTGGTTGCTCTTGTAATCTTGGGAATTGTGTGGATGACGTTTTGCCGACAGTCAGATGATACACTGCTAGATTCATACATTCTACACGCCAAAATCAACAACAGTTTGTTGCTACTTCCGCCAATTATTTCAGATATTCTGATGGAATGTCACTTATCCCTTCTGCCTTTTTGTATCTTATGTCTTCCAAAGCTCTTTTAATTTTGATTCTAATACTGAATCACCTACCTCTTCTAAATCGACTTGCGTTTCTTCTTCTTTGAATTCATCAGACAAGTCTTCCCTCTACCAGTAGCGTTCACTTACACTCGTTCCATCTATCTCCTCTCCTCCCTGCATTTGACAATGGTAGTCCCATTGCACTGTTAATGTACCGGCCTCACTTTTAATTTCACCGAAGGTTGTTATATCTTTTCTATATGCTGTGTCAGTCCTTCCGACATCTATTTATATTTCTATTTCTTCACATTCTTCATACAGCCATTTTGCCTTAGCTTCCCCGCACTTCTTATTTATTTCATTCCTAAATTATTTGAAAGTCTGTATATCTGAATTTCCCTGAGCCTTTTTGTATTTCGTTGTTTCATCGATTAACTGAACTGTTTCTTGTGTTACCCATGGTTTCTTCGCAGATACTTTCTTTGTACCTATGATTTTCCTTTCAACTTCTATGATCCCCCCTTTCAGATATGTCTGTTCCTCTCCAACTGCACTGCCTACCGAACTACTCCTAATTCTTTGCGGATTTATTCTCCATTATTAGTCTCTTAAACTTCTATCTACTCATCAACACTACTAAATTTTCATCTGAGTCTAGATCTGTCTCTGGACACGCCTCAAAATCCAATATCTGGCTTAGGAATCTCTGCCTCACCACAATGTACTCTAACTACAATCATCTCATACCTCCCGGCCTTCTTCAAGCATACCTCCACCTCTTGTGATTCTAGAATAGAGTATTCACTATTACTAGCTGAAATTTAATTCCGAACTCAATTAGCCTTTCTCCTCTCGCAATCCTAGTACCAAGTCCATGTTCCCCCATACCCCTGCATCTACTCCTTCCCATACTGCTGCATTCCAGTCCCCTATGACTATTACATTTTCATTTGCCTTTACTTACTAAATTGCCCGTTCAATATTTTCATGCACTTTCTCTGTCTCTTCATTTTCTGCTTGTGACGTTCGGGTGTATGCTTGAACTATTGTTGTCGAAGTTGGTTTGGGGTCTATGCAAATGAGAACAATCCTATCACTGAACTGTTCACAGTAACTCACTGTCTGCTCTAACTTCCTGTTCATGACGAATATTACCCCCATTGTAACATTTTGTTATTACTCTGTACTCGTTTGACGGGAAATCCTTGTCTTTTACCGTTTCATTTCAGTGACGCGCACTATATATAGATTGAGCCTTTGCATTTTCCTTTTCAGATTGTCTAGTTCCCCTACCACATTCAACTTGTGGCATTCCACGCCGCCCTTCGTAGAAAGTTACGCTTCAGCTGGTTAATCAATTTTCTTCTTATGGCCACCTCGCACTTGGAAGTTGCCTCCCAGAGATCCGAACAGAGAACAAGTCCGGAATCTGTTTCCAATGGAAAGATGATCATGAAACTTTTTCAGTTACGGGCCTCATATCATGTGTATACACATTCTGTTTTTCTAATGCAATGGTTTTCATTGCCTTCTGCATCTTCCTGCAGTTGACCATTACTGATTCTTCCACGTTCAGGGGCAGTTTCCCACCACAAGGAAAAGAATGGACGCAGACCTGTGTCCGCTCCTCCACCCTCTTTAAGAAAACATTTGGCTGATTGAGAGTGATTCCTATTGTCCGAAGTCTTCAGCCGCCATTGCTAATGACTTTTATTCAAATTTTAAACGGTAGCTTGTTCAAACTCGGGACAGAGGACATTTTGATTACTAATCAAAGACGCTCTTCCTACATCAAGGTACCCTTGTTGATTACGTATTGTGTTCTTTACAATATCCTTCTGTTATGCGATATTCCCGTCTAGATGCTCGACTTGCAACTACAATAGAGGTGTAATAACAAGAAAGTAATTCATACAGCAGTCTTTCAACTTCCTCAGCACAGTAATATTTTTTAGTTGATTAATTTCACCAGCTTTTTGCAGAAAAAAGTACAACTATTACAACCGATCTGATTAGTGGCCACAATGAAGTTTCAAGTGCGTAGTATTGTATACATATACGAAATTACGAATTCAGTATTTATTGTGCCCGAGTTTTATGTCTACTTCTCGTAGGTAAAATACTGTTAAAAGGTTGGTTTTGAAGCTGCTCTCAGTCATTAATGTTTTAATAGTTGTTGACAAGGGAATCTTCACTTTTGAAATGTTTTCTCAGCTTCATATTGATGTGGGGCATATTTGGAGCTACCCAGAAAATAGAATTTCCATCATCGTCTAGATGTTTGCTGCATGTGAAACAGTTAATCACTATTAACCCCGCAGAGACGTGCTGAAAAGCATTATTATTCTAATAGTTGTGTCACATATCTCCTTGGGAGATGTTTTTGACTGCACCTCGATTTTCTTGGTACAGTGCGGTCGACTCAAGCGGACAAAAATTTTTTTCCACTGCGAGACTTGCCACTTTCGTTCCGAATAATAGTGTGCCTCCTTTTTTTTTTTTTTTTTTTTTAATACCCTAGAGGAAGCCGGAGTACACAAACTGCGAAAATACCGGGTCCTCTTCTTTGATGCTTTCTTCTGCAAAACAATCTGCTACATCACTATGCCCATTACCTGAGTGCCCCTTTGCTGGTGTTACATGAACGGATTTGTTTTCTTTGTTGACTTTCATAATTAATTCCACCACATAATAAATACAGTTGTTATCAGCTTTCCACTTTCGACGCTCTGATTTCTCCAAAGCCGTATTAGAGTCAGTCAGAATTAAAGCTCTGTTCTACTTTTCAGTTCCGAACTTAACCGCTTCTTTAATTTTTGTTACTTCTGCGGTGTAAATAATAATGATGGTAATAAAAACTTCTTAGCGTCCTGTAACCTAGTGCAATTATATGCACCAATTCCCCCATGTGTTTTGCATCTATCAACATATGTACAGAGTGACACAAAAGTCCATTATCATTTGAAAAGCCGGAATAATCTACGTAGATAGGTAAAAATTTACAAACATGCTCGAAATGACATCTGGTTTTATTGAAACTTAGGAAGTGTGCTAAATGACCAACAGATAGTGCTTCAAATGGTGGAAAAACAATAATTAACACAACAATTGATTTTTAGCAGAGACGATGTTCCTTAAAATAAATGTAAAAAATATCTGTGGCTATAGGATAATGTTGTGCACAACACAGCTTAGCATATCAGTAGGTATGGTGAGAAATTTAGACTCCTTAAAGAGGTCAGGCGCGGGAGATCTGCAGCTTCAGCTAGCTCCATAACCAAGGGTCACATGGAGTGAAGTCTGGGCATCCGGAATACAAAGGACGTGGTTGCTCGGCATACGATCCTCAACAAACGATGAGCGTAAGAGATCTTTCACACTTATATGGTTGAGCACTATGCTGCATGAAAGTCGTTTGTCAAGCAGACCAGGTAAGATCTGACTCCCCTTTCCCTGCAGGTCATTTTATACAAGGTCCTCGTTCGGTGTCACTAACGTGTTTCTATGAAACACTATCTGTTGCCCAGTTTTTGACGCGATTTTGGTTTCATTAAAACACCATGTCATTTCAAGCATGGGTGTCAACTTTTACCTCCCTACTTCCATTATTTCATGAAATAATACATTTTCAAATGTTAGACATTTGGGTCACATTCTACATACGCTTAAAATCTGATAATTCAACTTATAAGTAATTTAGGTAATTTATTATATCACTATAACCTTTAAACTCCAGTCCTTTCGGTAGGTAAAAAGTTTTAAATTATCAGAATGTTGTTTCATATTCTTTATCGAACACTGGCAACATTTGGTCGTTATGTGTCAAAGGAAACGTGATCTATCTTCTACTTCTTCTTCTTCTTCTTCTTCTTCTTCTTAGAGTTTGTCTCGCATTAGCGGAGTCCGATTGTTGATACATCTACCTCCATCAGGGTCTGTCAAGGGCCTCTTCATCAGTGGCATCGATGAATTCCACATACTTCTTGATATGGTTCATCCATCGTGTCTTGGATCTGCCATGTGATGGTTGACCATTTATGTTCAGGTGCATAGCTGTTCTTGCCAGTGTGTCTGCTTTACTGTGCATGACGTCTCCATACCATTTTAACCTGCTGTCCCATAGTTTTTCTAAGATGGGTGTAAATCAATGTCACCATTGAACATCGAAATTTGTTGCATGGTCAAATCGGGTAAGCCCAAGGGACCATTGGAGCATACGCATTTCCATTACATGGAGAGCCTGCTCAGGCATCGTTGTCGCTGGCCAACACTCTGACCCATGAGGTTCAATTGAGCATACTAGTCCTATAAACCTTTGAGTTAAGGCGTATAGGCATACGGTGATCACGCAGGACAGTCAGTCATCTGGAGCCATTTCATCCAGACTGTATTAACACAGGCACAGACATCTGGTAGTCTTTTACCATCACTGCATATGAGTGAGCCAAGATATTTAAATTCCTCCACCTATTTCAGGTCTCCTCCGCCGACTCGGTTGGTCCCATCGGTCTGAATACCACATTCCATACATTCTGTCTTCTTGATATTGAGTCGGAGGCAAGATTTGCTACGATGTTGATTCCATTGCTGTGCCTGTTCCTGGAGGTCTCCATGGTGTTCGCTTGCCAGTAACACATCATCAGCATATAGGCGTGACCAAGAGTGGCATGACTGTAGGTCGTATGACACAGTGTCCATACAGAGGATAAACAGTAGAGCTGACACTGATGAACATTGCAGTACTCCGAAGTTAACAGCAGAAGGAATGATGTTTCCACTGCACATCGATCATTGCTGGAGACGTTTCGACACAGAATTTGGACCCATCGGAAGTAGGCTTCAGAGGCACTGTGAGATCGTAAGGCATGCCAAATAAATTGAAATGGGGCACAGTTGAAGGCCTTTTCCATATCTAGAAACGACATATGTATGTCCCCTTGTTCTTCTCAGGGTGTTTCTCAATAAGTAATCAGGCGGCATGAACAGCATCTGTGATTCAACTTCATTTGATAAAAACACATCGATTTGCGGTGATAGAAACAATTGCGTGGAGCCTGGAATCTATAGCACGTTCAAAGATCATCATGGAGTGACAAAGCAGTCGATACTGCGAGCATTCTGTCACATCACGTTTTCCCTTCCAGATTGACAGTGTGACATCAGTTGTCCAGCTTGCTGGGACTATGTCCTCATCAATGATTCTGTTGAAGAGGGTAGTAAGAATTGTGGCACCTTTGCGGCCAAGTATCATCCATACTTCAGCTGGTATGTCATCAGGGCCATTATTCGTCTTCCTGAGCGCTTCCTTGACCTCCTTGAAGGTAACTGGCAATAAAGGTCGAGCAACTGGATGATCACTCAATGTGGAAAGATGGTGAAATTCGTCATTGCTGATTTTGGAGAGGTAATCACTCCATATGCGGGGAATGTAAAGAGGGTATCGAAGAGTCGATGGTCTTCGTCCTTTGTGTGTTTGACATGACCAGTGTACTGGGTAGCTTGGTAGCGCGCTTTGGCGAGGCAATAAATTTTATTTACTCCTAAACGTGTGTCTAGTTCATCACACACACGGTCGTAGTAAGAAGATGTGGCTGCGGCAACTTCTGTCTCGGCAGCCAATTCTTGCGTCTTGTAGGGTTGCAGATCTTCTTTTGTGTGGGACTGGAACCATACTTTGAAAGTGTTCTTCTTACCCCTCAGATGATTTCACATCTTCATTCCACAACCACACTTCTTTATTGCTTTCTCGTTTACCTGGTATCGTCTTGCCAAGAATGTTATCGCAGCACCACAGGCTTGGTTATTAATGCTGTCCCATATACCGGATACTGGCTATTCTGTGTCTATATCGATGGCCTTAAGAGCAGTGGTGAGCTGAACTTGGAGACGATTTCAGTTGTGGAAATTCAGCTTGTGGTCCACGACAAGGGGTCGATGCTGGGGGGGGGGGGCAATTGATTCTCAGGGGATGACTTTTACGTCAATTACCAGCTTCACGTTGCTTTTTCTTATAAGCAGATAGTCAGCTTGGGTCTTTTGCCCACCAATTGTAAATTCCTGTATATTAAAGAGTTCAGTGCACTGCGAGTGAAGTTTCATCGTTGGTCCAATATGATCTCTGTTCGCAGTCACAGTGTAGATTACTACATCAATTACACCTGTGAATTTGCTTTCTTCTTCGACAGCTACTTTCTTGACGATGACAATACCAGATATTGGCGACAGATATGACTTTCATCAAACATTAACGTGACCAGTGCACGGAGAATGTGTAACAAAATTTGTCAATTGAAACTTTGTCATCGTAAAAAATGCTGTTTCTTTTCAATAATCAGATGTCTACTAAAAAGGCACAGTAGGAGGCTGCAGGATCACAGTAAAAAGATAGCGAAATAAGTAGAGATAATCACAACAGTTCAATCTTATTGTTAGACTACAGGCTGGGCGTATAGACATTCCTCTAGGATGTTCTCCCCCCCCCCCCTCCACCCGCCTCTCATGGTTACTGGAACACCGCATGAGAGAGAAAAGTTCCTTGATGCGGAGAAATTGTCGCTTGCTGTAGGAGAGTATCTCTGTCCTATCATGCCTGTGGGCGCCGGCATCGTGCTCCGGCGTGCAGCGGCAGCAGCAGCAGCACTCTGGCGGAAAACCGCGGCCGACGGAGCAGCGGCCACTGGTGCACACAGTGTCGCGCGAGGCCTAATCCCTCCTCGAGACAAAAGCCCTGGAGGCGGCGCGGCCCACGACCTCCTTGCGGGGGTGGCGCCTCCCGGTCTAGACAGGACCGGCTACGGACAAAGCCGCGTGCGACTGGAGGCGAGACAGCAGAGTGCACTCAGCCGGCGCGCTGCCACCCCCTGCCCTCCTCCACCCCTTCACAGCCGATATTAAATCAAGAGCGCCCGACTGCGGGGATGTGGACGCCAGGGGCGGTTGGCACTTCTCCTGTCTCCTATCGCTCTAAGGAAATCTAAAAGGCCAGATCGCATGCCGACCTCTCGTAAGTATCTCTATGCGTACTATAATACTAGTAACGAGTCCATCAGTGTTGTCTCTAATCACACGTGTTATCAATTGTTGTGTCTATTCGATCGTGAACATTGAGCTATAATAACGCGACGGGGCGCTACAGACTTACAATGTGGATTCGGTTTAAGCTGGCGGTTTAGAGTTGCTTCTTGTTCTAAATATCTCTTGTGTCCACAAACGGCCGTTTCACATAATAGCTATTACAGTGTTATCGGGGATAACATAGTTTCAGAAAGGCATATCCAGACGTTTTCCTGGTTTTAAAAACTTAGTTGATCGAGTAATACGACGCATTTGACCTCACTAAGGTATGTGAAAAGCATGCTTTTATAATCCAGAATTTTCCTCAATACGGAATCACAAAACAGATATCATTCCACCGCATATCCTGAGAAAAAAGTATTCTATGTCTGGACGGTTTGTAATAGTTCCTTCTCACAGAGTTCAACCAAAGCACTCTTCGAGTTGTATTTATAGGAAACTGAAAGTCGGATTACAGAAATAAAATCCAGCAAGTAAAATTCAAGTTTTATAACAGAAAATACTGCTTGAACGGGTCCACTTACGAATCAAATGTGATTCCTCTACACGTTAGACTACAATCAGAAAGACGTGTACATTTGTAAACGAAGCGAGCTGGTATTTTCTTTCTTTCTTATCAAAATACCTCCATCAGAAGCTAATGTTTTGAGCTAATAATATGTCGTGCTTCGACTTGAAGCTTGTGACGTCATGAAAACTCCGGTTATTATACCTCTATGCAGACAGATGAAGCTAAGTTGTATCTCAGGTGCATCGGCTGCGGGTCAAAGGCCTCGTTAGAGCGTCTGTACAATCGGCATCTTGTACCATTTGAGAAGAGGCGAAATCGCGTCTCATCGGACCACACAATGCACTCCAGCTACTGTCCAGTTTTTTTGTGTTTGCCAATGGTGCACTGGAAGCAGAATGTGCCTTTGTAAGAAGTGGCCCTTCGTAACATATCCAACTTAAAATTTCTATGACATTGCAGTTTTCATTCGGATAGTCGTTGAAATAGATTTGCAGTCTCTGACAGCAACAACTTCTGTCCTATGTGAAATCGACTGCCGTTATTGTGCGATGATACTCGTCTCCAGTCCCTGTCAGCTACGGTCCTTAAACGACCGCTATCGTGAGCTGCTACATGTCTAAGAATGCTGCACTATTCCTCGTAGACCCGTTATAGTCCACATTAACAGATGAAAAATCGTGCAACATAATATAAAAGACACTTCCTTTCAGTTATTCTGTCACGTCTCCATGGTTCTAGGCGCTTCAGTCCGGAACCACGGGGCTGCTACGATCGCTGGTTCGAATCCTGCCTCAAGAATGGATGTGTGTGATGTCCTTAGGTTACTTACGTTTATGTAGTTATAAGTCTAGGGGACTCATGACCTCAGATGTTAAGTCCCATTGTGCTTAGAGCCATTTTAACCCTCTGTCACGTCTCCAGGTCGTCCCATTTTGCTGTCCTCGTAACATACGCCATTTGTGGAGAAAACTGTAAATTTGTGGTAAGATCTTATAGGACCATACTGCTGAGGTCATCGGTCCTTAAGGTTACACACTAGTTAATTTTACTTAAGCTAACGCTAAGGACAACACACACATCCGTGCCCGAGGGAGGACTCGAACCTCAGATGAGAGGAGCCGCGCGAACCGTGACAAGACGACGCTTTAGACCGCACAGCTACCCCGCGCGGCCGATTCGTGGAGAGTAAAATGACCTCATCGTTTTGCTGTATCTACTATAAACCGACTTGTTTGCTCTTCTATGGATATAATAATTGTTTCGTCCACTGACTATATGTAGGCGTCAAATATGGTCTGCTTTTGACACAGGTATCTAGATTAAAGTCTTTCTTTTTTGATAATGAGACCATGCTTGAACTGGTAACCCTCGAATCACCAGATTTATTCCGTAACTCCAACCAAGCCAACGCATGTCGCCCGAATTTCTACTTTTGTGCTTGTGGCTATTTTGTTCTCAGAATAACTCTACGAAACATTTTAGACTGAAACTTCCTGGCAGATTAAAACTGTGTACCGGACCGAGACTCGAACTTGGGACCTTTGCGTTTCGCGGGCAAGGTCGCGAGTTCGAGTCTGGGTCCGGCACATAGTTTTAATCTGACAGGAAGTTTCATATCAGCGCACACATATCAGAGTGAAAATCTCATTCTGGAAACATTTTAGAATGACGTGTAATCGAGTCAAAACGGTTGTTTGGACAGAAGTACAGAATCATACTATACTTGAGGTTATACTTCAATAAATAAACTTATTAAAGAATAATCATTTCAGTATTAGACGTTATAACGACATTTAAGTAACAGCGCAGAAGAAATAAACATGCGGAAGATCACTAAGGTACCTAAATTCTGTGGTTTTGTTATTTTCTTAGTTTTGTATGTACCGTTGGTTGTACTGATATAAACTGAAATGAACTGTAACCGTTTCTATTTGTTTTCAACTTTAGCGTTCCTCGGTTCAGTTAGTCGTTGCTAATACACTCCTGGAAATTGAAATAAGAACACTGTGAATTCATTGTCCCAGGAAGGGGAAACTTTATTGACACATTCCTGGGGTCAGATACATCACATGATCACACTGACAGAACCACAGGCACATAGACACAGGCAACAGAGCATGCACAATGTCGGCACTAGTACAGTGTATATCCACCTTTCGCAGCAATGCAGGCTGCTATTCTCCCTTGGAGACGATCGTAGAGATGCTGGATGTAGTCCTGTGGAACGGCTTGCCATGCCATTTCCACCTGGCGCCTCAGTTGGACCAGCGTTCGTGCTGGACGTGCAGACCGCGTGAGACGACGCTTCATCCAGTCCCAAACATGCTCAATGGGGGACAGATCCGGAGATCTTGCTGGCCAGGGTAGTTGACTTACACCTTCTAGAGCACGTTGGGTGGCACGGGATACATGCGGACGTGCATTGTCCTGTTGGAACAGCAAGTTCCCTTGCCGGTCTAGGAATGGTAGAGCGATGGGTTCGATGACGGTTTGGATGTACCGTGCACTATTCAGTGTCCCCTCGACGATCACCAGTGGTGTACGGCCAGTGTAGGAGATCGCTCCCCACACCATGATGCCGGGTGCTGGCCCTGTGTGCCTCGGTCGTATGCAGTACTGATTGTGGCGCTCACCTGCACGGCGCCAAACACGCATACGACCATCATTGGCACCAAGGCAGAAGCGACTCTCATCGCTGAAGACGACACGTCTCCATTCGTCCCTCCATTCACGCCTGTCGCGACACCACTGGAGGCGGGCTGCACGATGTTGGGGCGTGAGCGGAAGACGGCCTAACGGTGTGCGGGACCGTAGCCCAGCTTCATGGACACGGTTGCGAATGGTCCTCGCCGATACCCCAGGAGCAACAGTGTCCCTAATTTGCTGGGAAGTGGCGGTGCGGTCCCCTACGGCACTGCGTAGTATCCTACGGTCTTGGCGTGCATCCGTGCGTCGCTGCGGTCCGGTCCCAGGTCGACGGGCACGTGCACCTTCCGCCGACCACTGGCGACAACATCGATGTACTGTGGAGACCTCACGCCCCACGTGTTGAGCAATTCGGCGGTACGTCCACCCGGCCTCCCGCATGCCCACTATACGCCCTCGCTCAAAGTCCGTCAACTGCACATACGGTTCACGTCCACGCTGTCGCGGCATGCTACCAGTGTTAAAGACTGCGATGGAGCTCCGTATGCCACGGCAAACTGGCTGACACTGACGGCGGCGGTGCACAAATGCTGCGCAGCTAGCGCCATTCGACGGCCAACACCGCGGTTCCTGGTGTGTCCGCTGTGCCGTGCGTGTGATCATTGCTTGTACAGCCCTCTCGCAGTGTCCGGAGCAAGTATGGTGGGTCTGACACACCGGTGTCAATGTGTTCTTTTTTCCATTTCCAGAAGTGTATTATTGTTTCAAGCTACAACACTTCCATAAATTATGGTCCGCTTTTCCATGAAAATTTGCTAAGCTTATGTAGATGCGTGGATGATTCTGTAATTCAGTTACGTTACGCTATGTGATTTTAATCACACGTTACCTGATACACGAGGTCTCTTGCAGATTGTGACTTGTTTGTATGCAGGTAATGTTTAATACTATTTAATCCAGACCTTTCAATCATTATACACCAACCAGTCACATTAATGTGACCAAAGCCAATGTTTAACGTCAGCGTGCAATAAATGATCAGAGACGGCATGTGATAGGACTAGCATTAAAGGGTTTATAAAGCGGGTGTAATTGCTGCTTGTCGGCGACGAAAGTTCGAATTTGTAAGGCAAAAAACAACTGGGTGCCCACTGAATGGCGACAGGAGGCCTATCCACATGAATCAGGTTCATAGGACAGATGGCCGTTGGCATTTCCGGCATGAAACTTCTGAAACATCGCGCAAAAATCGTCGGAAGTGTCCAAGCTGGAGGAGTGAGTGTTACGGTCTGGGGAGTGTTTTATTTGCTTTTCTTGAGTGACCTCGTCATTCTGGAAGCTACAATCGATCAACACAAGAATTAATCTATCCTTGGCGACTACATCCAGCTCTTTATACAGTTCGTTTCTCCCCGACGCAATGCCATCTTCCAGCAGGACACTACAACGCGTCATGCAGCTCGCAGCGCTAAGAAGACTACCAGAATGAGTTACCATACTCCACTTGTCACCAAAGTCCCTGGACTTCAACCCAATTTGGAATGCAGGTAATCACATCTATAGGGCATTACACATCATGAATAGAGGGATAAAGCCGGCAATAATTAGTTAGTGCCGTTTGCATACATTCAGGGGCACCCCTCCACCCTAACCCAATGATGACATTATGGCTTTTCCCTGACCGAGAGTCCCTTCACCCACACTCCTTCTTCCCCCCCCCCCCTTTCACTCCCTACACTGTAAATGGTGGGAAATTGTTATTCTTGTGCACATTTAAAAAACTGATGGGAAATTCAAATGTATTGGCATAAATATAAAATTTTGTGTGTTAACCTTGAGGCCCAGAGACCAACTGACCACTCACCACCAGTCACCTCTCGTCTACATCAGTGCCATCTGCCGGGTGTATTGCGTACCTGAAGAGCTGGCCAACTCTTAATCCGTGGTTCGCGACGGCCTCCTTAAGCCTCAACTTCCATCTCCTCTGCCCCAGACAGTTGAACAATGCGGTGCAACTCACACTGAATGCAGCTCTACCCTTGACATACACTCCTCAGTTTGGAAATATCCGATATAGGGATGTTCTTTGTCAATACGCATCGTATTTCTCTTTTGAAATGTCGATTTTTCCATTTTAGAAGAGTTATTTTTGAAGATAGGGAAAATCGGACAATACACACGTTTTCACATCACTGAAGTGTCGTTACTTGTGAAATCCTGTACAAAACTATAGGATAGACTATATTTCCTCTGATTTCAAATTCAAATGGCTCTGAGCACTATGGGACTGAACATCTGAGGTCATCAGTCCGCTAGAACTTAGAACTACTTAAACCTAACTACCTTAAGGACATCACACACATCCATGACCGAGGCGGGATTCGAACCTGCGATCGTAGCAGTCGCGCGGTTCCGGACTGAAGCGCCTAGAACCGTTCGGCCACCGCGGCCGGCTTCCTCTTAATATTTTTTCATCAGTTTGAAAAATATCTTTTCTTGTACAGAAACCAGATGGCAGTTATAAGAGTCGAGGGACATGAAAAGGAAGCAGTGGTTGGGAAGGGAGTGAGACGGGGTTGTAGCCTATCCCCAATGTTATTCAATCTGTATATTGAGCAAGCAGTGAAGGGAACAAAAGAAAAATTCGGAGTAGGTATTAAAACCCATGGAGAAGAAATAAAAAAATTGAGTTTCGCCGACGACATTATAATTCTGTCAGAGACAGCAAAGGACTTGGAAGAGCAGTTGAACGGAATGGATCATGTCTTGAAAGGAGGATATAAGATGAACATCAACAAAAGCAAAACGAGGATAATGGAATGTAGTCGAATTAAGTCAGGTGATGCTGAGGGAATTAGATTAGGAAATGTGACATTTAAAGCAGTAAAGGAATTTTGCTATTTGGGAAGCAAAATAACTGATGATGGTCGAAGTAGAGAGGATATAAAATGTAGACTGGCAATGGCAAGGAAAGCGTTTCTGAAGAAGAGAAATTTGTTAACATCCAGTATAGATTTAAGTGTCAATAAGTCGTTTCTGAAAGTATTTGCGTGGAGTGTAGCCATGTATGGAAGTGAAACGAGGACGGTAACTAGTTTGGAGAAGAAGAGAATAGAAGCTCTCGAAATGTGGTGCTAGAGAAGAATGCTGAAGATTAGGTGGGTAGATCATATAACTAATGAGGAGGTATTGAATGGGATTGGGGAGAAGAAACGTTTGTGGCACAACTTGACGAGAAGAAGCGATCGGTTGGTAGGACATGTTCTGAGGCATCGAGGTATCACCAATTTAGTATTGGAGGGAAGCGTGGAGGGTAAAAATCGTAGACGGAGACCAAGAGATGAATACACTAAACAGATTCAGAAGGATGTAGGTTGCAGTAGGTACTGGGAGATGAAGAAGCTTGCACAGGATAGTGTAGCATGGAGAGCTACATAAAACCACTCTCAGGACTGAAGACCACAACAACAACAACATCTGCCACATTATGCAGACAGAACTAGAATATTAAACTCATCTTCAGCTCATGATGGAGAGCTAAGAGCATGCTCTACCTTTGTCATAGGATGCCTCCTCACTTTCGAACTCTCTTAAAGTAAACAAATAGCACGTCACATACGAAGTTCCTCAAGGTAACTCCACAGAGAAGTTGTAAATATCAGGTTTATACAACGCGTCACGTTATTAATTCGGTAACATAGCTGATTTTATTACGATAGTGTTGTGGAGGGTAACTTGAATACCTCTATCGGTTCTCCCTTCTATTTCAGTCTCGTATTGTTCGTGGAAAGGAAGATTGTCGGGTTCCCACTGTGCGTTAGGCTCGCGACTACCTATCACGTTCTTATTGTGGAAGAAGTACGTCTTCTATGTTTATCATGTTTTTATTGAAGATCACTCAGGAAAAAACACAACATAGGCAGTGATTACACAATAATAACCAATGGAACGATACAGAAAATTTGGGTAGAACGGCCCGGAAAATTTCTGTGAAATCAACAATGGAACAACGTAGCACATCGTTTAAAAGTCAAGGAACGCTCGCGCGCCGCGGTAGGAGTTAAGTACATGTCAGCGCTTCTCGCGGCCGTCACGCGAACCTCGTTGACACTTGCGTTCCATCAGCTGATCGCGTTTGCCAGCCGCGCGACCACCTATATTCGCCACCCAGCCCCTGACGGGAGACGGGAGGGCCGTTGTTGTTGGTATTTGCCTCAGACGCTGTCCTTGAATCTGACCGGAAAGTGCATACGACATCCGGAGCGAGTTGTACTTTGTGTCTGCGTCGAAGGAGACGCGTGAGGTGCTGGATTATCAGCTCGCGAAAACACCTACATCAACATACATACTCCGGAAGCCAACTGACGGTGTGTGGTGGAGGGTACCTTGAGTACCTCTATCGGTTCTCCCTTATACTCCAGTCTCGTATTGTTCGTGGAAAAAAAGATTGTCGGTATGTCTCTGTGTGGGCTCTAATCTCTCTGATTTTATCCTCATGGTCTCTTCGCGTGATATACGTAGGAGGGAGCAATGTACTGCTTGTCTCCTCGGTGAAGGTATGTTATCGAAACTTCAACAAAAGTCCGTACCGAGCTACTGACCATCTCTCTTGCAGAGTCGAAGCGCGCTGCTCTCCGTTGGATCTTCTATATCTCTTCTATCAACACTATCTACTACGGATCCCACACCGGTGAGCAGTATTCAAGCAGTGGGCGAACAAGTGAAGTGTAACCTACTTTCTTTGTTTTATGATTACATTTCCTTAGGATTCTTCCAATAAATCTCAGTCTGGCATCTGCTTTACCGACGATTAATTTTATATGATCACGCCATTTTAAATCCCTCCTAATTCCTACTCCCAGATAATTTATGGAATTAACTGCTTCCAGTTGCTGACCTGTTATTTTGTAGCTAAATGATAAAGGATCTTTCTTTCTGTGTATTCGCAGCACATTACACTTGTCTACATTGAGATTCAATTGCCATTCCCTGCACCATGCGTCAATTGATTGCAGATCATCCCGCATTTCAGTACAATTTTCCATTGTTGCAACCTCTCTATATACTACAGCATCATCCGCAAAAAGCCTCACTGAACTTCCCATGTTATCCACAATGTCATTTATATATATTGTGAATTGAAAAAGTCCTATGACACTCCTCTGCGGCACACCTGAAATCACTCTTACTTCGGAAGACTTCTCTCCATTGAGAACGACATGCTGCGTTCTGTTATCTAGGAACTCTTCAATCCAATCACACAATTGGTCTGACAGTCCATATGCTCTTACTTTGTTCATTAAACGACTGTGGGGAACTGTATCGAACGCCTTGCGGAAGTCAAGAAACACGGCATCTACCTGTGAACCGGTGTCTGTCGCCCTCTGAGTCTCGTGGACGAATAGCGCGAGCTGGGTTTCACACGATCGTCTTTTTCGAAACCCATGCTGATTCCTACAGAGTAGATTTCTAGTCTCCAGAAAAGTCAATATACTCGAACATAATACATGTTCCAAAATTCTACAACTGATCGAAGTTAGAGATATAGGTCTATAGTTCTGCACATCTGTTCGACGTCCCTTCTTGAAAACGGGGATGACCTGTGCCCTTTTCCATTCTTTTGGAACACTACGCTTTTCTAGAGACCTACGGTACACCGCTGCAAGAAGGGGGCAAGTCTCTTCCCGTACTCTGTGTAAAATTAAACTGGTATACCGTCAGGTCCAGCGGCCTTTCCTCTTTTGAGCGAGTTTAATTGTTTTTATATCCCTCTGTCATTTATTTCTATATCTACCATTTTGTCATCTGTGCGACAATCTAGAGAGGGAAATACAGTGCAGTCTTCCTCTGTGAAACAGCTTTGGAAAAATACATTTAGTATTTCGGCCTTTAGTCTGTAATCCTCTGTTTCAGTACCAATTTGGTCACAGAGTGTCTGGACATTTTGTTTTGATCCACCCACCGCTTTGACATAAGACCAAAATTTCTTAGGATTTTCTGCCAAGTCAGTACATGGAACTTTACTTTCGAATTCATTGAACGCCTCTCGCGTAGCCCTCCTCACACTACATTTCTCTTCGTGTAATTTATGTTTGTCTGCAAGGCTTTGGCTGTGTTTACATTTGCTGTGGAGTTCCCTTTGCTTCCGTAGCAGTTTTCTAACTTGGTTGTTGTACCACAGTGGCTCTTTTCCATCTCTTACGATCTTGCTTGGCACATACTCATCTAATGCATATTGTACGATGGTTATGAAATTTGACGACAGACCCTCAACACTATCTGTACTTGAGATAAAACTTTTGTGTTGAGCCGTCAAGTACTTTGAAATCTGCTTTTTGTCACTTTTGCTAAACAGAAAAATCTTCCAACCTTTTTTAATATTTCTATTTACGCCTGAAATCATCGATGCAGTAACGGCTTTGTGATCGTTGATTGCCTGTTCTGAGTTAACTGTTTCAAATAGTTCGGTTCTGTTTGTCACCAGAAGGTCTAATATATTATCGCCACGCGTCCGTTCTCTCTTTAACTGCTCAAGGTCGTTTTCAGATAATGCACTTAAAAAAATTTCACTGGATTCTTTGTCCCTGCCACCCGTTATAAACGTTTGAGTCTCCCAGTCTATATCTGGTAAATTAAAATCTCCACCCAGAACTATATCATGATAGGGAAATCCACTCGAAATATTTACCAAATTTTCCTTCAGGTGCTCGGCCACAACATCTGCTGAGCCAGGGGACGTATAGAGACATCCAATTACCATGTTTGAGCCTGCTTTAACCGCGACCTTCACCCAAATTATTTCAGATTTCGGATCTCCGTCAATTTCCTTCGATACTATTGCACTTTTTATCGCTATAAACACGCCTCCCCCATCACTGTCCAGCCTGTCTCTGCAGCATGCATTCCAGTCTGAGTTCAGAATTTCATTACTGTTTACATCTGGTCTGTCCCTAGTACTATGTGGGCATTGTGACCGTTTATTAATGAGAGCAGTTCTGGGACCTTTCTATAGACGCTCCTGTGGTTCACTATTACCACATTAATATAGTTATCCCACTATTGCGTTTTGCCTACTACTACCTTGCCGCATCTCAGGAGGCTTCTTGTCGGGCCTAGGAAGCGAATTCTCTAACCTAGAAAACCCACATGTGCACTGCACACGTACTCCGCTACCCTTGTAGCCGCTTCCTGCGTGTAGTACACGCCTGACCTATTCAGGGGGACCCTACATTTCTCCACCCGATAGCGGAGGTCGACAAATTTGCACCCCAGATCTCCGCAGAATCGTCTCAGCCTCTGGTTTAAACCTTCCATTCGGCTCCAAACTAGAGGACCGCGATAGGTTCTTGGAACGATACTACAAATAGTTATCTAAGATTCCACCCAGCGAGCGAGGCTTTCCGCCTTCACCAACTCCGCCAACTGTCTGTATGAATTGAGGATGACCTCCGAACCCAGACGGCAGGAGCCATTGGTCCCGACATGAGCAACAATCTGCAGTCAGGTGCACCCAATACTGTCTATTGCCGCCGGCAGGCCCTCCTCAATATCTCGGATGAGACGCCCCAGCAAGCAGACAGAGTGAACACTGGCCTTCTTCCCTGACCTTTCCGCTATTTCCCTAAGGGGATCCATCAATCGCCTAACATTGGGGCTCCCAGTCACTAATAAACCCCTCTCCCCGTGTGCCTGCTCGGACCTTGCTGAAGGAGCGACCACATGTCCACTCACAGGCAGAGCGGGCGATGCCACACGGCCAGTCTCCACATTGACCCTCCGACTCGTGCGACACGAACGCCGCGGAACCCTCCACTCCCCTTGGTGAGAAGGTGGCCACTCTGCGTCCTGTAACCGCGAAGATGTCCCGACAGCAGGGACAGTGGGTGAAGCATGTAACATCTGGGGTGTACCACGCGACGCACCAGACTCCCCACTGCAGCTACACTCTGAGGCAGTAGCCTGAAGATGGCTGACCGCGGCCATCAGCACGTTCAGCTATTCGTGAACACTGGCCAGCTCCTCCTGCGTCCGTGCGCAGCAGTCACACATCCTATCCATTCTGAGAAATCAAAAATTTACGGTAGGGAGTTGATCGACTATTAACTAGACTGCTAATTCACTAAAGGCGGCTGATAGCTGACTAAACTGTGGTTACTAGACACTTCTTGTAAGAAACAGTGAAAATAAGCATTACCTGTCACTGGACTGTATTCAAAACAAACACTAAATCTATGGAACACTATTACTAGTACTCTAAAAGTAAAGCTTCCTAAAAGCAAAAACACACGGAACGCCGGTCGACCGGCCTCTGTTCATATTTCCATTCACCACAATGTCCGTCGTTTTTTCCCGTCCTGTTATTACGTGGTGTAGTCCAGTGTAAGGTGGCGTGAGCGCTGGTTTAATGCCGTCTTTGCGTAGCATGACATGGGTGTATTGCTTTAACTCTTTATGTGCAAACGAATGGAGTTTCCCATGTTAAGATGCCGGATGCGGTCGCATGTGTGAAATCCGATCCCGCAATTGGATTATAAACTGGGACGACTGTGATAAGTCCCCCGGTGAGGCACCTGGATCAATTAACTCGCCTGGTAACCGCAGGGATTCCCCATACACCAACTCAGCCGGGGATGCGTCGAGGTATGGCTTAGTGATGCTGCGGAGGCTGAGCAGCACTAAAGGAAGAGCCTTGGTCCACTTCGATTCGTGACGCATTAGGGCGGCTTTGAGGGACCATGCCGTTGACCCTCTGAGGACGGTAAAGGTCCCACGACGTCCAAGTGGACGTGGGCGAACCTCTCGGTCGTGTCAGGGAATTTGCCTACTGAAGCGTGAACATGACGTGAAATTTTGCTGCGTTGACAACTGACACACACGCGAGCCCACTGATGGCAATCTTTTCGTATCTCCGTCCACAGGTAACGACCAGATACGAGCTTCGTTGTCGCCTTTACCCCTGGATGACTAAAATCGTGGAGGTTATTAAATATTTGCTTACGCAGGTCTGCCGGGAAGAATGGGTGCGCTTTGTTATTGGAGGTGTCGCAATATATCGTAGTGAGTGATCCTGGTACATCAATGAGCTTGTACTGCAGGCCTGCTGTGCTGTTTAGGCAATTTTCAACTCCTTGATCTGATTATTGTTTTTGGGCCAGACATGCGATGTCGATTGTCTCCGTGATTGTATTGACGCGCGACAAACAGCCTGCTACTAAATTGTGCAACCTAGAGATGTGTTTAATGTCGGTGGAAAATTGAGCAATATATTCTAACTGATTAAACCGCCTCGGCGAGCATCTATTGTTATTCTGGCGGAAGGCGAATGTCCGAGGCTTATGGTCCGTATAAATTGTGGATACTCTCGCCTCCAGCTGCGTTCGGAAATATTTCACGGAAGCGTAGATGGCCAAAAATTCCTGGTCGTAAGCGCTCCATTGTTGCTGAGCGGGCGATAATTTCCGAGAGAGAAAAGCGAGGGGCTGCCAGGCTTCGTCCACAGATTGCTGCAATGCTACGCCGATGGCCACCTGGCTAGCATCGACTACGAGCGCAAGAGGTGTGTCTGAAGCAGGGTGAGCAAGAAGCGTTGCCTCAGCTATGCTATTCTTGGCGGTTTCGAAAGCGTCTATCATTGTCTGTGACCACTGCACAGGCGTTTGGCCTTTTGTTTTCGGAGCAGCCAGCGCTGCTGTAAGTGGTTCTTGAAGTTCTGCCGCATATGGCAGATGGCAGCGATAGACACTGAGGATTACAAGGAATCTACGTAACTCTTTGGCTGTCTCTGGGCGAGGAATATTCAAACTGGCTTTAACTTTCTGTGGCAAAGGACGCGATTCCGCAGAAGAAATTAGGTGACCCAAAAATATTATCTCCGATTGTCCGAACACACCATTAGTGACGTTCAAAACAATGCCGTTCTTGTCAAGGCGCTCAAATACTTCAAAGAGGTCATTTTCATGTTCCTCTGGCGGCGCTGAGAAGACAAGTATGTCGTCTAGGTAGGCAAAACAACATGGTAGCCCTCGTAATACAGAATCAATGAATCGTTGCCACGTTTGTGCGCGGTTTCTCAGGCCAAACGTCAGAAATAAACTTTCGAACAAGCCAAAGGCATTGTAATGGCTGTCTTAATGCGTCATTGTAGTCTTTTAGGAGAGGCACTGGATAGCAGTCTGGAATTGTTCTCGCGTTTGAGGCTCGGTAGTCGCCGCACGGCCGCCACATGCCGTTCTTTTCAGACAGCAAATGCAAGGGTGACGACCACGCCCCACTAGACGGGCAGATAATGCCCTTGGCCAGCATAGCATCAAACTCTACCTTAACGATCGCGTACCGGTCGGAAGCTAATTGTGTTGGTGTGCATGAAATAAGGGGGGAGGGGGGGCAGCCGTCGTATTAATGTACTATACTGTATCATGACGTACCTATTGTGGGACCTCTGGAGGCCTCGTGAGAGCAAGGAACCGCGCTAGCAGCTTGGAGTACCTGTTCACCGCAGCCTGGATCAGCTTGACGTCGTAAGTTGCAGCGTGGCGCCGGAATCCAACGGTGGACAGCCCTGCGAATGTGTCCAGCAACCGAACGTTGGCGACGTCAGGCATCAGGTGATAATGCGCGAAGAGGTCTGCGCCGATGATACGCTCCATCACATCTGCGACTATGAAGTTCCACACCAAAGAATGTGTCAGTCCGAGGTCTAGTTCCAAATGCTGTACCCCGTAAGTCGTGATCGCAGAATCATTAGCGGCCGACAGTTGAAATGCGACGGCCGGACGGTATTTATGAAGCTTATCGCGTGGTAGAATACTGAGGTTGGATCCGGTGTCGATCAAAAACTTTCGGCCTGTCTTGCGGTCCGTTACGAACAGACGTACAGAAGATATGCCCGGTGCGTTTACTTCCGTGTGACGTTTGTTGCTGGTATATGCACAAGGCAGACTACATTTACCTGTCTATTCTTCATCGCTGGTGATACCAACATACGTTACTACGCGGAGCGTCACCAGAGGTGTGTGCGCGCGATGGAGAGGGGCATCGGGATCTCCGTCGGAACTGTCCTTTATCGTTCTGATCGGCGAGCAATTCATTCATTTGTCTACTGAGGACGTCGACCTTGCTTAATCAGTTCTCGTTCAGGTGTTTCTTAAGTGTTTCCACTTTATTCGCGAGACTACTGTAGTCGGGTTTAGTTCCCACGGAAGCACTGGAACACGGCGTCGACGGATCAGAATAGGAAGCGGGCACAATTGCTTCTGAAATACGGTCGGCGAGGAACGCTCGAGCGCCGCGGCAAGGTGTAAGTACATTTCAGCGCTCCTCGCGGCCGGCACGCGAACTTCGTTGCACTTGCGTTCCGTCATCTGATCGCGCTAGCCAGCCGTTTCGACCGCCTTTAGTCGCCACATGACGATCATCTCTCCCTCTGTAGTTGTTGTTGTTGTGGTCTTCAGTCCTGAGACTCATTTGATGCAGCTCTCCATGCTACTCTATCCTGTGAAAGCTTCTTCATCTCCCAGTACCTACTGCAACCTACATCCTTCTGAATCTGCTTAGTGTATCCATCTCTTGGTCTCCCCCTACGATTTTTACCCTCCACGCTGCCCTCCAATACTAAATTCGTGATCCCTTGATGCCTCAGAACATGTCCTACCAACCGATCCCTTCTTTTGGTCAAGTTGTGCCACAAACTTCTCTTCTCCCCAATCCTATTCAATACTTCCTCATTAGTTATGTGATCTACCCATCTAATCTTCAGCATTCTTCTGTAGCACCACATTTCGAAAGCTTCTATTCTCTTCTTGTCCAAACTTGTCCTCTGTAGTTGGGAGTTGCAAATTCCATTAAAAGATCTCGCAATCTGTGGTACTCTCGACCTCCTCATTTCCACCCTCTCGGGGGCACGCCATTGATATCAAAGTAAAAACCAATTAATTAAACTGGTCACGAGAGTCCTTTTGCAAGAGGAGTAATTTCTTTTTTCCTGCTGTCGGATTACACTCGCCAGGTAACCGTTACAGACGCTTCTGTGACGTCTCTATGTGCTTCCCACAGGCTAGGTAGTCACTTCCTACGATACTAAAATGGGCGGTAACCGTTATTAAACAGTTGAAGACATCCAATGCTAATTGTGTTTTGTCTCTCGCTTGTCTTTTCATGCTGGTGGAAGCAACTCCCAAACTAGTCCTGCTGAGACCTGTCATTTTATGGGGGGAGGAATTGTAGCATGTTTCCCTCTCTTTTCCACCCCCACGACACCCCCGCCGCCGGATTGCATGTGAACAGCTGACACCGGGTCGCGAATCTCCGCAAATGCGTCAGAGCTGTAACAGTGCCAGTCAAAACCCACAGCTCGCCGTAGGGGACAGCTGTTAACGATTCCAGACTCGACAAAGTTATCCTGTCCTTCTGAAAAGCACTGGGCGCTTAAATGTCGCTGGGGTAAATACCAGGGCGTTGAACAATATGCTTCCCCTCACCCCTCTTGCAAATCAAAAAGTTCTGAAATGTGTGTTTGAAATATCCTGGAAAGGCCGACACAGTGACAAAAAACAAAATACCTGTCTTTCTGTCACATCACAAACATGTATGAGTCTGCAGACCTAGGTTTCCCTCAGAATATAGCCAAACCGAAACGTTGCTATTGGCTCCCACTAAATTAGTGGACAGGGGCATCGATAATTCAAATGGGAATCCTTGGTGGGAAAACGATAATGTTTTCAAGGAGCACTGTTGAGAACCGGCATTTGAGGCTGCAGAATGATTCTACTGCCGCCAATGTAAATTTTGCGTAAGGATCACGAAGATAAGACACGAGAAATTTGCACTTATATTGGAGCACATAGGTAGTGTTTTTGGAGTAGGAAAGGGTACAGGGTACACGGTATATGGTACTCTCCTCCACACAGCGTGTGATGGCAAGTGAAGTAAGCATATAGTAAATTTAGCCTACCTATTTAAATGTCATTCCATTCATTTATAGACACAGAAGTCTCATAGAAAAACGTTGTCTCCTATTTATCGAGAAAACAAAGGCGGAACTTCTGCTGTTGATTGTCTCTCTGCAGAAACCTTCGTATTAGCTCATAATTGTGTCTCTGCCAGACGTATGTGAGAGGTTGTAATATATTCACCCACGATACTTAGAAGAAACGATATGAGATCACCTCTCAACTCTCCTTTCGTCAGAATATCGCTTACCACTCACGTTCACAGGAATCTTCGATATATAGCATCTGAATCCATCTGATTTCGACGAGTACGTGATATCCTCCGTCAAGTTATAGGCCCCTGCTAATTCTTCTCTCAAAATCCCATCATGTTCCGACAGCACTGTTCCATTAGCTAGAAGGCTGTCAAGTGGAGAGCTATCACAATGAGAAAAATAGCGCACTGATGTACACGAGGAAATTCACAGTAGTGCAGAGTATATGTGGACTACACACAGAAATTCAGTAGGACGAGTGTTGGAACCTTAATAGGTGCAACTACTTATTTACAGCTCGTACAAAACAGATACGTGTTTCAATGTTTCAAAGTTTTACTAACCTTCGAAGTAGTCTCCAGCTTTGTGCATAACCCGTTGCCAGCGATGTGGAAGTCGTAGGATACTCTCAGCAGTGCCAGATGTGTGGACAGTTCGAGCGGCGCGGTCTGTTTCCCGACGCTTTTGTAGCAGTTCTGAAGTGAATTCTGTAAATTCATTCCTTCAGTTTAGATATCGAGTTGAACTCACGAGGGCTTAAGTCAGGGGAGTGCAGTAGGTGGTACAGCACTTAGCAGCCCCATCAGTCAAACAAATCAGTAACAGCTTGCACTGTACGTTCTTGAGTATTGTCCTGCAAAATGATGATCAGGTCCTGCAGAAAGTGTCATCGCTCCTGTCTCTATGCTGTTCATTTTTGGAACACAACTTACGACCAGCTTAGAGACAGAAGTGATCACACTTTCTGCAGGACCTGACCATCATTTTGCAGGACAATGCTCGAGCACTTACAGTGCAAGCTGTTACTGATTTGTTTCACTGATTGGACTGCTAAGTGCTATAGCACCTCCTGCACTCCCCTGACTTAAGCGCTCGTGAGTTCAACTCGATTTCTTAACTGGAGGAAACACTTCACGGCATTCGCTTCAGAACTGCTACAAATTTGTTGAACAATACACCGCGCCGCTCGAACTGTTAACACAACTGGCGTTGTTAAGAGCATCCTACGACTTCCACATCACTAGCAACGGGTTATAAGCAACGCTGGTGGCTTCTTTGAAAAGTCAGTAAAAGTTTGAAACATCTATCTGTTTTCTTCGAGCTGTAAATAAATAGTTGCCACTACTGAAAAAAAAAATGGTTCAAATGGCTCTGAGCACTATGGAACTTACCATCTGGGGTCATCAGTCCCCTAGAACTTAGAACTATTTAAACTTAACTAACCTAATGACGTAACACACATCCACGCCAGAGGCAGGATTAGAACCTGCGACCGTAGCGGTCGCGCGGTTCCACACTGAAGCGCCTAGAAACGATCGGCCACCAGTGGCCGGCGCCACTATTGAAGTTCCAGCCCTCCTATAAGACCTGCAATTCATCGATATCAAATGATCTATAAATATCGCTCTGAACATGTTCTCATCGCCTTGATCGTGTTCCAATGATTACCATGCGAGAAACACAACGGTGTAATGGCGACCGAGTCCTAATTGACAGCACAGAGTCTCTCTCTCCCTCGTTCTTTTTGTAACAACCAACAGAGTAACACTACGAACTATAAAAACCTTGCTAACGTTACCTCGCTTTTCCGATGTATCGAGGAAACAAACACCGTCTGCGTGTTGACATCGACCATATGTGTGTGGAGATCCCACTAAAAATACATGTATCGGTCCACTGGAGCTGACGACCAGTTATCGAGTTCGCTTCCACGGACCTGTGTAAAGTTTTGTCGCCTGTACTGGAGAAAAACCACATCGTCAGTCGCAATGAGAGTGTTATTGTGTTTTCGTTTCATAAGCAGTGTGATACATATTTTTGCTGTAACGCATCGCAGCAGTGTGTAAATACTACAACTGTGTTTACAGCTATGCATTTTGTTTTTCTTTCATGGATTCGAGGTCTTTGTCGCGTGCTAAAATGACAATAATTCGTTTCGATCCTTTGGCTTTCACAGAAACCTGCTCATTGCATGATGTAACCTATTCTGCTCCCACAACACACCAGATGGTTGAAATACAAGATAGAGACGGAGTTTCTTATTCATAATTATGTGGAAAACATCGCAACAATAGGAAATTGAAGGGTTTGCAGCATCGTGAAACGTTTCCAAACAGCTACCCGAAGTTGATGACATCTACATATCTATATTTATTCTCATCTTCACGTTGACGGAATACCAGATGTCTTGGTGTTTCGAAGAGACCAAGAACATTGATTCCTCATATTGCAGTCATGTATGCGATCATTGTTTCGATGCTGGCCAACCCCGCAAGGTGTTGCTCCCACAAAGACCCTCTCCATCTCTAACTAGTGGTGTCAGTCAATCATTATGTGGTAATCGTCAGTGTACCAGTTGCAGATGTGACGGAAAAGACATAGTCGATATAGGGCAATGTACTGTAACAAGCATCGCAGTCGACAGTGCTACCAGTTCTAGCAGTTTTACCAGCTTTTCAGTCATTTCAACGACAGTTAATGATATGAATTCTTGCTTCCCAAATCCTGTATCGTTGCTAAAACAACCCTCTACTACTTTAACGTACCTAAATTGCGAATGTAGAGAGATGATTTGCAGTACACCCATTCATTGTTAATTCTCGGACACCGACATTAGAATGAAAGGATACCAGACTGCGTCCTATACCGACGCAGTTAGTTTATCTACATATTTCTAGAACTTCAGTCATAACGCGAAATTGACGGTTACGATTGTCCATATTTCCATATGTGGGTGGCAGTCACAGAGTATTCCTGCATTCATAAGATAAAGTTAGATATTGAAACATCTCTCCACATTTTTCTTGACCAACCATCCCTGCAACATTGTCGTTGATATAATTTGCAGATGACCAGAAATAGAAGGGTACTATACCCACTACATTCTGCGTCTTGTGAAGGAACAGAGGGAGTTGAGTCAGCTGCTGTTGTTTAGAGAAGATTATTCCACACGACTCTTACTCACAGCACACATCCAAGTGCACAAGATGACCCCAGATGCTTGCATGTTAAGGAGCTTAGCACCTTTTATAGCTGCATAGTAGGTTTGAGAGTTTTGTTGTGTTGTAATGGACGGTCAGATTCAGTATGATACATGCACAATATACTTTACGGAGGTGTATAGCGCCCAGTGGTCACATTCGATTATGGTTCATAAATTGTGCGATGGTCGCATCAGTCTTATAAAATGATGGCCAACAATGGAAAATGCATCTTATGAGGAAACAGACAAACACATAGGAGCAAATGCAAATGTTTGACATGTGAAATTACACACCACGGTGCACTAACGCCATAAACAGGATAACTTTCAAGCAAATGTATACGCACAAGGGTTTCTGGTACCTCACAAACGTCTGTCGATGACTTAGAAGACGAGTTTGAAACGTTTTCCGTAAATCACTTGCACTAGCAATTCTGAAGTATTATTCATGTGTTTTGTGGTCATACCAGGAATATATCGGAAAGAGAGAAATTGTCATGGAATTTAAACACGCTACAGACTGGAGCTGTGTGGCTTCTGAGCTATTTGTTGTGTGGAATGCAACGCTGTTAATATTTCAATGGAAGGAACATATTTCTAGCCTATGACACATTCTTCCTGCAAGTTCCTCTATGATAAGCCACGGTGATGAACTGAAAGGAGATAAAACAACTACGTTGCAAACCAAAGAAAACTTAGATTGTTTGTAACACAAACACTACATAGGTTCCCGGTGGTGTATGACTCATCCTGTTTACGAAGTTCGGCCCCGATTACTTTTCGGGAATTATGATATGTTCACAACAGTCATGTAAACTGATAGTCTGCAGCCGAAAATTGACGTCAAGAAGGAATGACATCTTATGAGAACATAAACACCACAGTCAGTAGCCAGAGCAGATGTAACCGTCTTGTCGCAGTTTACCACCGCCCTGGTAGCCACACTGTTGAACACAGATGTCATGGTCCGATATTAGGTTTTATTGCTCATGTGTGGGGTAATTGTGCCGTTGTCCCTTGACACCAAGTCTCTAGAACTTCTCTTTCCACTATTAAGGTGTGTATATGTAGCATCAGTCCACTCTCCTCCTGCAGAGGACGCAATCTTATTGATTTCGCTCTAGGCATTTCATGGCATTTTTTCTCTAATTTTATCTACTCTCAATCAATTTCCGTAATTTTACTAGGGTACTGCGATTTTACCTATTTCAGTATTCCCTCGATTTTTACCTACTTCCTATCAATTTTTGTTATTATACCAGATATTCCCCGAATTTTATCGATTTAATTTCGTTTTCATATTTTTATATTTTTCGACAGTTTTCGGGATGTATTTGGTCGTATTGCTGACGTCCCAGTGTATTGTCTGATTTACTACGAGAGTATTTGTCGGTCTTATACGGCCACCTACTAAAATTCCTAATACTTCCCCTCTTCCCGATGATGCACTTTGGGTAGGACGATCACGAAATGTATAGTAACAGTTGCCTCGTATCTATATGAGACTCAAGGAGTGATGCAGATAATAGCTATATTGGAAACTTAAAGTCTGGAAACAGTTTCATGTACTGCTCCGACCTATCAGACAGCCTGTCTGCAGACCCATGTAGTGATGCATTTGAAGGAAACTTTAAGTCTGGAAATAGTTCTACATGTTCCTTTGACTTCCAGTCCATCGTATAGGGATCTGAAACAGGGATTTGACATGTGTACTGAGTTAATTCCTGATGCTGCTCATATTCGTTTTTTTCTTTCTTTTTTGCATAAGTATATGCTCTTATTGCTTACCAGATGCGCTTCGTTATTTCTGTTTAGACCTTCCAACTCTGATATGTACCCACAATGCTGTAAGTCCATCTACAAACTATAGCATTTCGGTATTCATTTTATTACCCTAGTAATAAGTTATTCGTTAGTGGACAGCGTGTTGACTATCGGCCATCTTGGGCCAGAAGAGTTTCAGTTTTCTAACTGCACAGTGCGTCACCCCAGCAGCATCATTTATAGATGGCCAGTTAGCAAGTCATGCTTCCGAGCCACAACTACCCACTGCTGACAGCTCTACAAATACAGATAGACTCTGAACACATATTACCAGTCGCGGAGTCTAGAATTCAACCACTTATACGTTATTTTCGTTATTGCTGCAGCTCTGCAAACAGCTAAGTATTCCTCGCAAAACGGTTCTGTAGTGGGTGTGTAGGGGGCGACTGGTCAGTGTTCTTTTTCGTCTTGAGACGCCGTGTTCAGATAAGATAATGAGCACTACATTCGTAAAAATATTGTATGATATATTTTCCATGTACATGTTGGCTAGGATGCCATTTGTGATTCATAAATAGCTATAAGTCTGTTTCATTCCCAAATTGTGTTACTACAGGGGCAGGAAGTTACAGGTGCAGTGGGACAATGGGTTTCTGTTCTAATATTATTATTACCCATCCTTATGTTCCTCTGTACTTCATTGATAGCTTGCTGTCGTATCATTATTTCCCATATAGGGCTATTGCCTAGAATGGCTGTAAAATCTCTACAGTGCCAGACTAGTAGTGAAAGTATCCATTCCACATCTAGCAGTTACTGACGAAACCGGATGCAGCTACTTTCTAGTGCTCAATCAATGGCAACTCAAATGATTTAAATAAACTATATACTGCACTGCATACAAAATAACGAGTTATGTCACTCCTATTCAGCAGCCCAGCATAGACTGAGTCCTTTCACATCCAATTTCCAGATTAGGAGGATTGGTGGCGAGGGGAGGAGATTGGGGGAACACCCAGAATTTGATATTCCTGCCAATAAATTTCAATTTCTCGCCATTTTTCGATTTTCCCGCCATTTCCAGGGGGGGGGGGGACAGGAGGGATGTGGAGTGGAGGGGTTGGAAAGGAGTGAGGACAGGAAAGGAGAGGAGGGGATAGGAGCAGAGGAGTTGGAAAGGGGATGGGAGTGGAGGGAAGGGGAGGGGCAGTGGGAGGGGACACATGCTCTGGCAGGATTGAAACCAATGATGTCATTAGGGGATGCGGTGTGTACCCTGAATGTATGCAACCCTCACTAACTAGGTGTGCTCATGCTAGCTTTATCTGACTATTGTCATGGTTCCTGAACTGAGAAACACCAGCTGGCCATGTCACTGGCATCGCTAAGGCCCACATTCCTGTCAGTAGCTTCCACAATCTTACTGACTCTCGTTCTGCATGTCTTGTAAGCTGGTTATTGTGGCCACATTAATGTGAATGGGCAGTGTATTAGTCCAGCTTAGCTTTTCTTATTGTTGTCTTGTAACGGTTAGTGATGGATCGTGCCAACAACCGAGAATGTAAGCCTAGTCCCACCTCCTTTCTTTCCGTTTTCTTTTTGTCAGTCTTCTGACTCATTTGACGCAGCACACCAATTCCTGTCTGGTGCCAACCTTTTCATCTCAGCGTGATACTTGCTGCTTACGTCCTCAGTTATTTGTTGGATGTAATCCAGTCTCTGTGTTTGTCTTTTTACCCTCTACATTTCCCTCTGTTATCAATGAAATTATCCCCTGATGTCTTAACAGACGTCCTATCATCCTGTCACTTTTTCTAATAGATTTTTGCCATACATTCCTTTCCTCACCAATTCTGTGGAGGTCCACATCCCTTACCTTATCACTGCAACTGATTATCTACATTGTAAACAGTTCATGTTTCACTACCATGCAATGCTATACTTCAAACGTACATTCTCAGAAATTTCTTCATGCTATATTTGACTTTAGAGGACTTCTCTTCGTCAGGAGTGTCCTCCTATGGCAGCTAATCTTCACCCCACTCCTATCCTCATGTTCCATAAACTTTCAAAAACAGATTAGTCATAACCTTCCTCCATTGCAGTAGATATATCACGACGTGTATACGCCACTCTGCAGTGAGTTTCACCCGCCATATTCCTTTGTTATTAGGAATTGCATCAATATGATATCTAGCTGGAGGATAAAATCTTACCAAGCTTTTGTCTTGTTTCATGTTAATGCAAGATTGACTTTGGCGTACTTCTCATCTTACGTATTACGACGGTCCTTATCGTCCTGGTGTTTTATTTTCTTCCTCTGAAACGAAAATTCTGAGATCAGTGTTTTAAATCTTTTTAATACACACAGAGTGCGAGTTTTCATATTGTTCGACAGTGTGTAGCGTTTCTTTTGCTACGACCAGCCTTCGATTACACTTGCTAGTTGCCTTCTCGGTATACAGTTGTTTACACTGTACATATTATTCCGCAACTCTCTAAAACTGTCTATGCTTAGGGACCAGAGCTTATGACTGTCCTTCCCGGTACCATTATTCACATTTTCTTCACGTACATAACGATAACTCTCACCACACTTCAATAATTAACTACAGCATTCCTACACATCTTCATCTAGCATGTAGTGCATGGCGGAAGATACTGCTAAGCAGCCGGACGTCATCTTTTCCGGGTCAGTGCGGCGCGAGCCACAGGCACCGGCCGAGGAGGGGACGTACACCGCAGAACATAGCGACCCGATTGTGGACAAGGAAGGGCGCGGTTTGGGGAGTGGTCACTGCATCAAGCCGAGGGCCATGATGATAGCGGCCATCTTGCTGATCTGTAGTTGGTGAGTATCTTCGGGATTTACCGGTTTGGTGCAAAGGCAGCGTTGTCGCCGGCTGTGGTTTCGACTGTTTACGTAGACAAGTTCACGTGCCCCTGTATTGGCAGTGTGTAGAACATTTGTGTAGGATACGCCGTCGGCTGTGGTTTCACTCAAGTTAAAATCCATCGTAGAAAATTCGGCTTACGTCCGTAAATTTCTGCACTATTAACTGATTGCCTGTCTCATTACCGTTAAACCATTTATTGCGTACCTTGTTTGATTCAGTATTAAACTGTGGACTATTATTTTTTTTACATTCGCTAAAACTGAATCGTCATACTATTTATGTGCCATTCCTTGTGAGGTACGGTAGAGGAGGATTTCGATTTATACGTGTGCTTTATCGTGACACGTAAGCTTACAGTGTTCTTACTCTGTTGTGGAGGTTGAACTGTGTACTGTGTATCGCAAGGCGTGTCAGTGCAAGGTGTATTCGCCTGGCAAATTTTACATGCAGGTTAGGGAGGTTGACTTTGACCTGGTACGCTACCTTCACGAACAACTCCGGCGGAAACGTTTTTCTTAAAAATTATTACAGTAATGTGGTGTGTACAAGTTTTGTATCTCGGTCTGGCTAGATCTCTGAAATTGAACCTGAACAATGGACCTTAAGTTAAACTGCCAGTTGTTCTTTAACGATTTCAGACAATTACTTGCCTTTCCAATCTTGAAAGTTTTTATTGCAATTATCAGTTGCATTAGAGGTTTTAGTCAACTCACTCACTTTAAATTTAACTTATGTTAAGGTAATTGTCAATTGTGTTCAAAGCTTTTAATCTATTTCCATGACTAAGCAGCCGTTGTCGCCGAGCGGTTCTAGTCGCTTCAGTCCGGAACCGCTCTGCTGATACGGTCGTAGGTTCGAATCCTGCCTCGGGCATGGATGTGTGTTCTGTCCTTACGTTAGTTAAGTTTAAGTAGTTCTAAGTCTAGGGGACTGATGACCTCAGATGTCAAGTCCCATAGTGCTCAGAGTCATTTGAACATTTTTTTCATGACTAAAGATTTCCAACTGTATTAAAAATTTTGTGACTGCAGTTATCAGTTGTGTCTAAAAGAAATTTAGTTTGTTAATTTGTTCTTTTCTAGAGCTACAATGTTAAAGGTTTTATGTACGTAAGTGTTTGACATTCAATATATGGGTGAAAGTGAAATCTTAAATGAAAAGTCGAATAGTTTGTATCCTACACATCCCAGTATGCAAGCTATCCTGCGCATCCGCACTTTGTGCATATCAGTATTTACTTAGACAGCAGTTAATAGGATCTTTCAGCTTCACAGTTTCTCCGTGTTTGCTTTAACCGAAATAAGTATCTTCTGTTTGTCATTAAAGTAGGTGTCTTTCGTGACCATCCTGCATGTAGTAGCTTAATGAACGATGATCCATATCTAACTAGTGACATTCTTGAAAGGTCGGAGCTGTTCTTCATAAAATGTATTATGTACCCTATGGCGAATATGATTTACTTCGCGCATGACCATTAAACACTGAAAATATGTCATCTTAATTTGGCAATATCTGTAGAACTAATAACATTTATTGTTTCAGTAGTTTAGTAAAGATACTTGTCCGTCATGTGGTAATTCACACACCTGTCTTCCGTTTTAATCATATCCCACTCTAAAGAACTGAAGGCTCTGAAGAAATCATGTGTTATATATAGGGTGAGTCACCTAACGTTACCGCTGGATATATTTCGTAAACCACATCAAATACTGACGAACCGATTCCACAGACCGAACGTGAGGAGAGGGGCTAGTGTAATTGTTTGATACAAACCATACAAAAATGCACGGAAGTGTGTTTTTTAACACAAACCTACATTTTTTTAAAATGGAACCACGTTAGTTTTGTTAGCACATCTGAACATATAAACAAATACGTAATCAGTGCCGTTTGTTGCATTGTAAAATGTTAATTACATCCGGAGATACTGTAACCTAAAGTTGACGCTTGAAACCTCTGACGTTCAGTTGCGTGTTGTAACAAACACGGGCCACGGTCGGCGAGCAGCATCTGCAGGGACATGTTTACGATGACGACCGTGTTTACGAGTGAGGCTGTAGTGCACTGTTTGGTCTAGCTGTCGCAGTGTCCGCATGCTGCTATTGTTATTCTGCATTCGTCTCCGCACGCAGACCAACTGTAGTACACCGTGTTACCAGACGTCTGTGATAGTGTAGTGTTGTAGGAACTGTGACCATGCTGTAATCGAACTCTGAAAAGGCGGAGATGATACTCATCTATGGCGAGTGTCGGCGAAATGCAGCTGAAGCCTGCAGGGTGTATGCAGAACGGTACCTGGACAGAGCGCATCCAAGTGCCGCACATTGCAAAACATTTACCGCCAACTGTATGCAACAGGTATGGTCGTAGGACGCAAACGGGTCCGAAACAGGCCCGTCACAGGAGAAGCGGGTGAAGTTGGTGTGTTAACTGCTGTTGCCATGAACCCACACATGAGTACACAGGACATTGCGACAGCCGGTGGACTGAGTCAAAGTAGTGTCATGCGCATACTGCATCGTCACTCGTTTCATGTGTCGCTACATCAGCAATTACATGGTGATGACTTTAATCATAGAGTGCAATTCTGTCAAATGGGCATTAACAGGGAATGCGTTGCAGTTCTACCTGTTTACCGATGAAGCGGGATTGACAAACCACGGGGCAGTGAATCTACGGAACAAGCATTACTGGTCCGTGGACAATCCTCGCTGGCTCAGACAGGTAGAGCGACAGCGACCGTGGACTGTAAATGTATGGTGCGGAATCATTGGCGACCACCTCATTGGTCCTCACTTCATTGCAGGGGCCCAAACAGCTGCAACATACATCTCGTTTCTACAGAATGATCTGCCAACGTTGCTCGAAAATGTCCCACTGGAAACGAGTCGACACATGTGGTATCAGCATGATGGTGCCCCTGCACATTCCGCAATTAACACTAGGCTGACCCTTGACAGGATGTTCGACGGGCGTTTCATAGGACGTGGAGGACGCATAAATTGGCCAGCCCGTTCTCCTGATCTTACACCTCTGGACTTCTTTCTGTGGCGTACGTTAAAGGAGCATGTGTACCGTGATGTGCCTACAACCCCAGAGGATATGAAATAACGTATTGTGGCAGCCTGCGGCGACATTACACCAGATGTACTGCGGCGTGTACGACATTCATTACGCCAGAGATTGCAATTGTGTGCAGCAAATTCTGGCCACCAAATTGAACATCTATTGGCCTGACATGACGGGACACACTCTATTCCACTCCGTAATTGAAAACGGAAACCACGTGTGTACGTGTACCTCACCCCTCATGGTAACGTACATGTGCGTCAGTGAAAAAGACTAATAAAAAGGTTTTAGCATGTGGACGTAATGTGCTGTTCCAGTCTCTTCTGTACCTAAGGTCCATCACCGTTCCCTTTGGATCCCTATGTAATTCGGTGCTCTCCGATACACACGATCGAACAGCGGAGGAGTGGTACCCAAGGGTCAACTTTAGGTTACAATGTCTCCGGATGTAATTAACATTTTACAATGCAACAAACTTCACTGATTACGTATTTGTTTATATCTTCAGATGTGCTAACAAAACTAACGGGGTTCCATTTTTAAAAAAAATGTAGGTTTGTGTTAAAAAACATACTTCCGTGCATTTTTTTATGGTTTGTGTTAACCAATTACACTAGCCCCTCTCCTCACGTTCGGTCTGTGGAATCGATTCGTCAGTATTTGATGTGGTTTACGAAATAGATCCAGCGGTAATGTTAGGTGACTCACCCTGTATTGTATCATACGGCTGTCTTTTGCCTGTTTCACACATAAGTGGCTACGCTGCGTACTAAAACATATGATTCTGTTTTTAGAATGATTTACACTGGGTATTACCTTTACAAGATTCCCTGATACTCTTAAAGAGGTAATAAAAATAAGACTAACAGTGGTAATGGTTTCACAGTTGCACGTTCGTGTAACCATAGACATCACGTATATGAAACTTGATCGTTCAACATATTTACTCGCTACACATGTGCAAAAGAAATATATCGCGCTTAATTTATGTGAAAGCACTACGACGATCGCCCTTTATCTACGGGATGAATACATCCCAGGAATCATGTAATGCTGAGTGAAGCAGATAAACTTTTTTACAGAAGGTATGATTCAGATGAGTAGCACGTTGCGAACCTGACTATTCTTAGCTCCACCGCTTGACACACACAGATCGTCGAGGCCCAGTAGAGCTGCAATGCTGGACAAAGTAATCAAATCTATTGGCAGCAGACAGCGTCGAAATTTCCGTTCTGTGATTGTTACACAAATGTACTTCATTTTCTTGCTAAAGCAGATGACTCCGTCCAAGGCTAGGTGAGTTTCGCGGAGTAAGATAACTAATTTTCCCTTTTATTTATGTAACTAAAGGGCCTCAAGCCCCTTTCAAAAGTCTTCCTCGTAGACGACTGAATGTTCTTTCTCCCCTACAGTGCGATGTCAGCTCGTCTCGAGTGCGGATCTAGCTGGTGGAGTCTTCCTTGCTCAACGAAGCTAATGCCGTCTGTAAAAGTCTGTCCACTAAGTCTCAACTGTGCCGAAGTGCAGTGTCAGACAATCAAGACATCCAGACGCCTTTCCAATTGGTTGTATTGCGATTCAGAATATATCCGTGCCTAATGAGCGAAAGACTTGAAACATATTTATTTCATTATAGTTGTGGACCCGTTTAACAACATAATTGTATTATGAGTGTGCATAAATTGTAAATAAAGTAATAAATTAGTCAAATCTGCAATGATAGCAAGTGTAAATCCAGAAGAATGACGTAGATGTTGTTGTCATCTGTGTCACAAATGTATATATACTCAGGTGTTCCGTATTACACCGTTTCGCAGATGACTGTCTTCTCATATACATGTCTTCATAGTACATTGCACTAATAATTAAGTGTAGTTAGAAGAATGAAAGAAATTTGAAACTAGGTGGAGAAATAATAGAGTTCAGGTTTTTACTAACGGTAATGTGGAGATCACAAATCACCTTGATGTTTATCTATTTAATAACTATATGATATTATTTAGCTACTAAACAAATCGGTGCATAGCTTGTAAAAAATGCGTAAATTGTTTTCCACTTTTACTGATATTGTAAAGTCTTCCTGTGCTTGCGGTAATTCATTCGGTTTTCGGAAGGTCTCGGGGAAACCTTGTCATCTGATACAATGAATACGTTCATTTGGAAATTTGTATATTCATATCGATGAACCGATGAGTTAAACGAAAAAATCTGCGCTGTTGTATAGGACGGATAAATGTCGTGACAGTGAAAAATCAAATTGGATTCTCAGCATAAAAACGCTGCAAGTAATTGAATTGCTCTGGTTAAATCTTGTACAAAAGTTTCTACAAGATAGGTGGCATATCTATTGACTGCTGACACAACGAAATGAGAAAAGCTGTCAGTCATTTACATTTGGGATATACTTGTTAAACTGATTTAAACTGAGTGAAAAATAGTGGCCGTGAAGGATACATTGATTTTATCTGCCTGTCAGTTTATGGTCAATGCTTGCTGGGATGCAAAATGGTTTCTTCTTTGTAATACGCTGCATTAAGTAAAACAGATTCCGACGACCACTACGACATCCTTGTTAATGTTATAAAAAGAATGCATAAAGGAGGGCTAGCATTGCCAAATAAGCTTATCATTAATTTCAATAAAACTGCCCACAAATGAAGGTATTTTAACCACAAATTACTGCAACATCTAACCTACACACCATATGTGACATCTTCTGCCATATCCCTATTTCCAGATCAACAAAAGAAAGTACTCGAAAATAATACTAGTCTAATTAAAAGTTTCAAAGAGTAATTTGGTACTTACCAGAATGGAGCTTAAGAGTTCGAATCGATATATTGGCAAACGCTCCCCAACGATCATTTACTTAAGCTGATGCTACGACAAAAAAAACTTCCTTTTTTATAAATATATTATCGCCTTTCACTGTTGTGTAATGAAACATGATCTTGATTATCTACTCGGGTAAATTAATTTAGACAATACGGAATGAAATAATCTACGTCTTATCAGAAAACTAACAAAGTTCTAGCAGTAAAAAAATACGTCTTTTGTTTCGTAACCGAAGCAGAGGTCCTTGATGTGACGTGGAGAGCTGTTGAACACTATACAAGGCCCTCCCATCCCGTGATTGATGGCGCCATTGTGGTGTGTTCAGTGGTAGCGCGGATAAATCTGCTTCACATCACCGCCACCTGTCAACAGCTTCAGCCACCGACGATATAAATCACTAACTTTAGGAAGTGTGGCGGAAGAGATTTTCAGGTATTTTAGCAACATTCTTCAAGTATCAAAGGGGATACAAAATACTATTCAAAAACGATGTTTGTTTCTCTTCTCCAGAATAATTTTTCTTTTTGAGATGAAATGTGCAAGGCCAGGACTTGCAAACAGAACCTTGACTTTAGCGTGAAATTTTCTTACTGAATGTGCTTTATTTTAATGTAAATCATACTTATTCCAATTTGTATCTTGTAAAGTATGAAATTCCATTATGATTTTTCTTAAAAAATCATGATTTTCTCTAATTTGTTATGTTCAGTTTTGTATGCAGTTGTACCACAGGACTACAAAAATTAGCCAGCACACACACACACACACACACACACACACACACACATACAATAAATAAAAGTTCGCCTACAGTGTCAATAATCCGTATAAATCAATCATTTAGTACAATGTGTAATGATGCATAATACAAAGCCATAAATTTATTTACATACTCTTAATATTTTAAGACTTATTTTGTACCTTGTGGGGAATCTCATCTCTAACTGAAAACACTCAAATCCAAAAAAACAGTGAGAGGAAAGGCGGAATACACCAGAGTTATACTAAATTATTATGAGATAAATATGAAAAGTACTGAAACGAGTGCTACCTAATCTGATTCAACGAAACGTGATTACTGTACACAAATTACAAGGAGAAGATCCAAATACACCAAAATTATCTCTTAGCCCAATGGTCCCCATAACCTGATACTACAATCTGAATTAATGATTACTTGCTTTTCATCAGCAATTGAGATGCATTCAAGTAAAAAGGCTTTAAAAAATTTCTTTGTTTTTTATGTATATAGGCAAAATGACAAAAATTACCTGTTGCATGGTATATAAAATGCACATATTCTTCAATGGAGAACGAATACAAACATTTTTCTCTTTTCATGCTTTTTTTATCTTTTCAAGAACTTTTCAGTTACAGATCGGTGTTGTAATTAATGGAGGTTTATAATTTTTTTTTTTTTTGCTTGCATGGCAGATCGCAGAAATTTTGTACAGCTATTATGTTCACTGGAATCTTATAGACAAACCTTATTTGTATCAAATTAAGAGCCACTTTGCAGCACAAATGTTGTGTTCTCTATTCCAATTTCTGAACCATTCCTATTAGTTTTCCTTCAGGATATTTACATACGCTTTGCATTTCTGCATCTTAGCTTTTGTTTCTGCCTCAGTGTGTGCAGCCCTAGCCTCTCGTGAAACCATGTGATTTGCTTTGAATTGCAGAATTTCATGATCTGCCCCCCCCCCCCGCCGTCCTACTACTCTCCGTTATCCATATTACTCAACTTTCATACTTTCGTCATTTATTCTCAATCTCAGTAGAATATTCATTCCAATCCACAGGTCCTACCATTGTTGCCCATTGATACCTTGAGGTACAGGTTGGTGGTATACGAAAAGAATCACATGGAATAGTGGGTTGTTGCATCATTGTCTTTGAATGATCGAATTTATTTACATTGCACATGATAGCACAAAATAAAATACAATAAACACCAAATATTTCTGAGCTTAAGAGGTTGTTAAATGAAAATAAGGCTTTTTAAACTTTAACCACAGAATTACATGTCTAAACTTTCAATTCTTGCTATCCCAATGGATTAGTTCCGACAACAAATAGGAAATAAGTCATAATGAAACCTTTCTCAAACAATAAGTGAGTAAAAGGTAATTCTTCCACAATCTTCTTAAACAGTTACAGTTACTGAGTTTAGAACGGGTAATTTAGAACAAATAAACAAGCATGGCAGATTTGATAAATTTTCTTACATACGTAGAATGGATACAATGACAGATTAAGCTCAAGCAAAAAATAATTAATTATAATTAAAAAGGGAAATCTAAGGGGATGGTAATCGTCGCGGAAATTAAATTACTATTTTTCTCGGTACACCAAGTGTATTTGCAAACATTTGAACAGGCAAAGGAACTATCTCAAAATTTAATTGCAACGTAGCTTACGTATGGTCCTTTAGGCAGCATATTTGGAAGTTAAAGTAAGTACATCGAAGCTTTACGGAGGGGAGGACGAAACATAACTTAAAGAAGACAAGTCTCCAAAGCGAACAGTTCCACTATAGCAATAGCGCACAGGTCTCAAACACAGCCAGAAAGCACGTGAAGGGTCACAACAGCTACAGGCCCTCCTCACCGGCAACCGCCGAAATGTCGGGCTTGCGCTTCACACGGCTGAGAGTCGCTGCTAACTAACACTACATAGGTGAGATGTGGGCTACAGAAATATAAATTACTTGAACAACAATCCTCACCACCGTAAGAGATCACAATCATAAGCCCAAAAAGTCCATCACAAAGTAAGGTAGCAAATATCACTCCCCCTCCCCTCACCATCTTCCCCCCTAATCCCACCCCCCCCCCCCCCCCACACACCAAAAAAAAGAACCTTCCTAAAGGAAAGTGATCTTAAATAGCTGCCAGGTCAGTAGAAAAATATAATTATTAACGTCTCCCTAAACAATTTATGCATACTTTACTCTAAGACTGCACGCCCAGGTGCCTCCTTGAATTAATCAGGTAGAACAAGTAAATGATTAAGCTTACTCCTCCCAGGGAATACTTAGTGACCAGGTATCACAAACAGTATTTCCTTGAATCATCCGTCAGGCTTGACAACTATTTAGAACAGTGCTTAACAACAGGCCGGTTTTGAGAGCGAGTACTCGCGTCTGCTCACGCACGTGCTCGCGAGCAGGTGCAAGGTCGCGGAGTAGGGAGGGAGGGGAAATGCGCGCGCACGTTTGAATAGGGCAGCAGCGTGCCTATTGAATTCGCGCCGACAGTGTAACGTTTAAAGTACTACGATCAGCTCTAACAGTCACTTCGCTGGTTAAGAATCATGTCAAGTCGCCGTTGTGTAACCCCAACCATGCTTTCGCAGTTCAACCCCCATTGGGAGGAATTGTATCTGTTTACAGAAAAAGACGGTGTTGCAAACTGTTTAGTATGTCACAAAACGCTGAATTCTTTTAGGAAATTTAATTTGCAGCGACATTATATGTCGTATCACGCGAAAGACTACGAAAGTGGAAAATGTGATGGACCAGATCGTGCACAGGAAGTTATTAAACTTAAAAGGAAGCTATCCGAAGAAGATCTGGACGACGAAGAAAAATCAACTAAGGCAGCTCTCAGAGTGAGTTACAAAATTGCTTTGCTTTTAGCAAAATCCCTGCGCCCCTTCACTGATGGCGATTTAGTAAAAGAATGTTTGGTAGTTGCAGCGGAACATTTGTGTCCATCTCAAGTTGAACAGTTTCGGATTGTGCCATTATCTAACATGACCATTATGCGTCGCATACAGGACATGGCAGACGACGTCCAGAGATAGCTTGCAAATATCTGTAAAGATTTTGTGGCCTATTCTCTAGCTCTGGACCAAAGTGTTGATATCACTGGAACAGAGGAGCTTGCCATATTTATTAGAGGTGTTAATAGAGATCTTCAGGTGAGGGAGGTGCTCCTCGATGTAGTAGCCATGAAGAACACTACAACCGGAGGTGATATTTTAAGTAGTGTTGAAGAAAGAGTTGAAAATATAGGATTGTCGTGTAATTCTTTAGTTTCAGTGTCTACAGACGGTGCACCAGCGATGAAAGGGAAAAATCAGGTTTCGTTGCGCTGTTGAAGGAGAAAATGCAAAAACTGACCGTGTCAAATGAAATAAGGGGCGTTCACTGTGTGATCCATCAGGAAAACTTATGTGCAAAGAGTATCACTCTAAAGATGTGATGAGTGTTGTTGTTCGTATAACTAATTACATAAGGAAGCATGGGCTAAAACACAGGCAATTTAAAAGCTTTCTTGAGGATGTAGAAAGCCAGTATGGTAGCCTGCCTTATTACAGCGAGGTCCGCTGGCTTAGTAGTGGCCAATTATTAAATCGATTTTTTTGCCTATTAGATGAGATAAATATGTTCATGGAAATAAATAACATGTGTGTTCCTGAATTGACAGACTCTTCATGTAAATGTGATCTCGCGTTCTTGGCAGATTTAACTAGCCATCTGAATGCTTTGAACATTTCACTACAAGGTAAAGAGCTGCTAATTACTCATTTCATAGATCGAATACGATCTTTTAAAATGAAATTGACACTTTGGGTGAGTCAGCTGGAAACAAGAAATCTAGCTCATTTTCCTAAATTATCACCCATGCAAGATGTGCACAAAGACTGTGAACGTTATTCACATAGTTTAGTTGCCCTTAATGAAGAATTTGATCAACGCTTTCAAGATCTGACAGCAATAGACAGTGATTTTGATCTGTACTCCTCTCCATGTTCAGTGAATATTGAAGAGATTCGTCCTGAGCTGCAACTAGAAATTATTGACCTGCAGTGTGACAGAGAATACAGAGACAAATTTCAGAACAAGAAAAACATTTTGGAATTCTACAGACACTTCCCTCCGGATAGATTTCCTCGTTTGCGCAAACTGGCAGCTACAATAATATCAATGTTCGGTTCCACGTATGTTTCTGAACAACTGTTCTCCGCAATGAAATATAACAAGACGCACCTTAGAAACGCATTGTCTGATCGAAATTTAAACTGCAGGCTGCGCCTACAATGCACAAGAACAATTACTCCGAACATAGACGCAATTCTAAAGGGCAAAAAGTACAAGACAACCGAGAATTCCACACTTCAGTGACACCTTTTATTGTGTAACAGTTCACAAATTAATACGAATGCAGAGGCATACACTAAGCTTATAAAATTATGTGGCACGTGTACATTCTCCTTTATTTGTTTCATTTGTCGGAGTAATAATTCGTGAGTGATATCCCTGCAGGTGGCCGCGGATTTACATTGACTGGCGGCAGCTGTTGTGTGCCCCACGTGACGCTCCCCACCCCCCGCTCTGGTCCCGGTAGCGGGGGTAGCGTGCTCGCTCTCCTCCGTGCTGGCGCCTTGCTGCTCACAGCTTGCTCCGCGAGCACGTATGTTGTGAAGCCCTAATCTAGAACGTAACACACATCTTAATACAGAGAATTGCCTTTAAAATAATTAAAAGGTAAAATTACAAACGTAGCAAAACGTAAAAAAAAATCTCAAACTCAACGAACAGGAATTATGCCACGCTGCTCATGACCAAGTGACTAAAACTGAGTAAAGAACTTCATTAAACACAAAAGCTTGAACAGAAAACTGCTACACACACGAAGTCCATATGCAATGTCAGAAGTCAGTTAAAATTTTTTTATCAGTACTTCAATCACCCATTTACGATCAGTATGTGTGACTTAGGAAATAATATATATGATAAATCTTCGACACAGAAGAAGTTAGTAGGTCACTTGCTTACATCGTGGAGGATAAGTTCACAAGCTAGCTGATTATTGCTTTTAGGTTCGGTGCAAGCATTTAACGTGAGTACTCTTTCTATTTATACCGTCGATCAAAGGGCGCTCTCTCATGAGAACACTCGAAAAAAATAACAAAGGATTCTGAACTGATGATGCCGTTCCCACTCTCGTAAATCCTTGCAGATTCCCGACAATTATGATACCTTTTGGAGTAAGTGGAAACCAAGTTCATGAATAGGTTACATTAATAAGGGAACCAGATATAGCAATACCTACGTAAACTGCAACGAAGTTTTGTTACCATCGAAAATATATGAGCATAAGACGCTGGAGACACATGAAAATAAGAAAGCAAACTTCTCATTCTTTTCAAAAGTGGTGGCCTTAGCTGTTAGTACATTTATCCCACTGTGAGACAAGACGGTCAGTGCTCTCACGGAAAATGTTTATGTTTGTCTACGGAACCATATCTGAACCCAGACCTGCTCCTCTTAGTCCAAAGCAATCGACGACCACGAATGTCTGTCTTCAGGGCTCCAAAAATATAGGACAGTGACTGCAAGGAGGATGTGTACTGGCTTTCCAGAGAAACTTCAGTTGCGTAATCGAAAAAAAACGAGCACACCAGCTTCCGAAAAGTAACGATGACCTTTTTCTTTGACTGCTAGTGCCCGCTGCTCACTGACAGAATACACTGAAATAAACGCACAGCAGCACGTGGACACTTTTGTGGATATCGATTCCAAAGACCCATAAATGCTGATAGGTGACATCATTCTTTTGCTGAATAACGCCCACCCAAATGTTGCCCAGACTATTTCGACTACGCTGCAGAAGTTTCGCTGGTGTGCAGTTACACATCCTCCATACAGTCTCGATCTGTCCCAATTCGTCTGCCATACTTTTGAAGCCCAAGTTACATATGTGGCCGTCGATTGCCTTCGGAAAAACAGGGATAAGCCTAGATACAATCATGCTTCTGGAGGCAACCACAAACATTATTCCATGAAGGCATTCACCGTCTTGTCATACAGTGGGTTAAGTGTATTACCAATTATGGCTATTACTTTTGAAATAATATAAAGTTTACTTAATTTTTCGATCTGTCAAGTTTTCATTTGATTGCGCCTTGAAAGATATCCCTCCGTCATTTAATATACCCATCATTTTCTAGCCTGCTTTCGGTCAGATGTGAGACCCTGAAATTATTCTCTATACTTTTTCTTAATGCCTTTAAATAATGTCCCAGTTCCCCCTATATTAAAAGATATTGGCGGGGGCTACTCTCGATTACTACCAGCTGTTATTTTTGTCACTGAATCATGTAATAGTGAATATGGAGCCAACTGTACGCTGGACATCAATATATGATCAGGTTTTTCTCACACTATTTAATGTATCGTACACTTTCACTACCTACTATTTTGTGACATTTAAGATTTTAAAACTGAACCGTTAATGTGACAATACAGTTTATTCTAGAACACCAGCCATATTTGAAATTTTTTTATTACAGCAAACATGCAAATAGCAAGAGAAAAAGAAAGGTTTTGACTCGTTGCTAACTCCGTTCGGCACATTGCAATCGCTGCTGCCGGCACAATTGCCTCCCATCGGCGCCATGCCGTGAATACGGCAGCAGTTAACTGACAAATCGGTTTTCTGTCCAATTTCTTCCTGCCGTCAATCAATCAACACTTCAGTCATGCACTAACACCGCCCGTCAAACTTAATGAATGCCAGATTTAACCGATTCCGCGTTTGCTACGGCGCTCGTGATTTTTCGCGAAAAGTGACGACAGTCTCATTAAAATGGAACAGGCCCACAAGCATCGTCAAGGCGATAAGGTGTACTGGAGCAGATTCACGAGCCGATTGCGAAATATCCGATCTGTACTGCACCGTGAAAACGACATAATCTCCGCTCCCATAAAAGTTTGTGCTCTGAAACATTTTGCCACGCAAACTGAGAACGAAAGGAGAAACCATGTAGTCAACAACAGCACATTATGAAAGGTTTTTTTGTGTAATACATAGTCAGAAGTGTCTTACTCCATTTTAATGGTAAAAATTTCGTTCCTCGTCGTCCAGTCATAATTTTACTGTAATCGTTCTCCCAGATATTGTATATCCTGTAGCTTAATCGTATTTTTCTCAGAATTTCGAACATACTGCACCAGTTTTTATTCTCGAGCGTTTTTCTCAAGGTTGACAAATCCTACGAACATATTGTAACTGTTCTGGTACTAATTGTAGCACTTCTGCTACTAAATGTAACTGAGTTCTCTCTTTTGATGCTAGTCAATTGTCAGGATGAGCATTACTGCAAAGGGCATTTGATTCTAAAGCATTATGTCAGGGTGAAAATACTAAATAAATTAACCTTTCTCTCTTAACAACATGTGGACAGGGTGGGTTCTTCCTTGGCTCGGGTATGAGGTAGAATGAAACAGCATTTTTACGTAAGATAACTTTTATTGAAAGTTTCGTACCACTGTATCTTACTGGATGTTCTGGTTCGGAGAGCGGCAGCTGTGTCGTTTGCGAAGTCTTCTGCTGCGGCAGCGGCGGCGGCGGCGGCGTCTGATTATGCGTAGCTGTGGGTATCTCGTGTCGCCGTCTCGCCCAGCTGACTGGAGACGCGCAGCGCGAGGTGGCCCGTTTAATTATTGCGAGCAAAGTCGTGCATCGGATGGTGATACCTTGGACGTGGCGTCCCAGTGTTTCTCTTCTCTAAGCGGCCGCGTGTCTTGTGCGTCGGCCAGCGTAGCGGCGCGGCGGGGGAAGGCCAATGTCCTGGACTCGAACACCGGACTCCCGCTTGCCAGTCTTCGGCTGTCAGATCTTCATCCCAGCTCACAGGTGACTGCTGATGTAAGGTCGTCTCCTTCCCGTCCTCACGAGTCACCCAGGTACGTAAAAATCAGACTTCAAATACCTTTTAACTTCTGTCTTCTGGCGCCGCGGCTGCTGCTTGCTATTACATTACAGCGGCGGACTTGGTGCGTCTGTGCATGATGCAGTCTCTTCTTGCATGACGGTCTTCCGCACCGAAACTGACTGAAAACTACTGCTACTCTTCTCTTCTTCCTTCGTCCTCGGGCCCACTGCGTCTCGCGTATTAATTCACTTCAGTTTACTGGAGGTGAACGACTTCACGATCGCTGCCTCTTCTGTCACGTTGAAAAGATTCTCGAAGAATCTTCTTAACGTCGGTCATTGGCTCTTGGAAAGTAGGCGAGGGTCTTTGATCACATGTGACGACTGAGAAACACGTGAGCCGGTCATTGCCTCTTCTGTCACGTTGAAAAGCTTCTCGAAGTGTCTTCTTAACGTCGGTCATTGGCTCGTGGAATGTAGGCGAGGGCCTTTGCTCACATGTGACAACTAAGAAACACGTGAGCCGGTCGGGTGATGCCCTGACGGCTGAATCGACAGCGTCCGCTAATGTGGAACTTGCTGACTTCATGGTCATTGTCTCTTCTGCTTTGCTGTTCTGCCCGCTGTTATCCAGTGCGTAATTCTTCTAAACTAAACTAAGTTTTTCATTTATATTCTAATTTCTAGTTCACTTTGATTTCACTAATTTATTTACTTAAGTACCACTCAACAATATCTACATTTTTCTTAAGCCTCGATTTCATTTTCAATCAGACATCCAAATTAAAGGTCATTTCACAGGTTAGACAAGGAAAAAGAAATGCTTAGGTTGGTGTTACATATGGTCAAAATTAGTGACATAAAGTGGAAGGTAGAACACGATATCGAGTAACGTGTGTGTCAGAATGATCAAAAAGAAATCAAATAGTGGTAGTGCAGAAGTAAATCTAATAATGAGTAAGAAAACAACAACGCAACTACCCGAGTATGTACAACACTATGAACCAGTTATCGTAGCCAACACCTACAACTGTATTCAAGTTCCTACTCCAAAGAATACGAAGACAAAAGAAACTGAAAGAACACATGATGGCATAAAGTATTAATATCCTTAAGTGAGACGAAAATTTAATTGTGTTAAGACTAGAATTCTACAGTGAGGAAAAGGAGAGAAAATAAATAGATGGAGGTCATGGACTGAGGAAAAGGAATAAAGGGAAGAAGCACCTGACAGAATTTTGCACAGAGAATAATTCAATCATTTCCAACACTTGAAGAGTTATGACAGATGTTTTTATGTTTGGCAAAGATCTGAATATACTTCAGATATATTATACAATGGCAGACAAAAATTCCGAATAATGGATTTTAAGGTGAAAACATTACGAGGTGCAGACGTGTACTGTGATTATAATTTATTAGTTATTACCTACAGATTAAAACAAATAACTGCAGTAAGATCGAAAATAGAGTGGGATGCAACTGGTTAATTATAAAAGCAGCAAATGACCCTGTGGGGCGGCGGGTGGAATAATTGTTAAAGTTCCTATTACTTATTTAATGCTGTTGTTTGCCGTTCTCAACACTGGCTCTCTAACTACAATATTGGCAACCAGAAAGAGATTAGCAAAACGTGAAGCCTGTAATTTGAATTCCTAGTGCCCACTTCATCTGAGAAATACATTTATAGCTACAGCTTATAGCTCTGAGGAATTAGGAGATTGTCTGGGATTCATAATCAAAAGCCATTCTCTCTAAAATGTTCACTATATTCTGAAAGTCACAGACCACAAAGAATCCACACAATCCAACTACCAGAGCAGTTCAGAGTCTAATGCGCTGATGCAATTATAACTGTTCAAATTTAAAGTTTAAGTGAATGCTCGCCATAATGTTCATCAAACACCACGCTAATAATGGTAGAATGTCTGTCCTGTGGCGGCACGTGAAAATACGAGATACGCAAACTTAACATAGATCATTAACGTCATCCCAAAATTAACACTTCACTCGAAAACGATTTCATGGTTACGCATATCCCGAGTAACTTATTACTGCATCCGAGGCTGTTTATATCAACGATACCGACGCGACTCCCGGCACAGGTGGTGCGCTAATCAGCATCTAGAGAGAACTGGGGACTTCCTCTTTTCTCGCGCAGTGTTCTTACATATAAAGCCGCGGTGCGGACGGCTAAGGGAACGCCTGATCAAATCTGCTCTCCCGACTAGCTGCTGGGCTAGTAATGCACCACTTTAAGTTACCGAATAAATCATTGCATCCTTTGCTGAAGGTCGATGAAGCTTTCAGTTTAATTGTGCAATCAGCACACAAGTAAGTAATCATAATAAAAGTCTGACGTGGCTAAGTCAAATATTTTGGGCGAGAGAATTAATTTAATTACACTACACGCAGTAGACGAGCTCTGAACTTGCTCTTTGGAAATACGCTACAGCTATAGTTTTATAGTTATTCTGTTGAAATGTCTCACATTTTTATGATTTTAGCGGATCTCCCTTCTACTTAAATTTAAACATCCTAGCTTTATTTATTCGCCTACTTAATCTATTTTCCTTCCTTAATTTCTAAGGCAAAAACCAGAAAATCATGAATTTCAAATAAAATTTTAATTTGTGAGATCCAGAATACTGTTTCTACTAAATTATTATGCAAAAGGAATCTAAATATAAATTTTTGAGTTTCTAGCTCTTTTCTGTTGCGCCAATGATTTTTACAGATAAACGTCCAAATTTCGAAAATGGTTAAAGTTATTGAACTGATATCCAATACATATTGATTTAGTATTACTCCTAACATGCTAGAAACATTTCAGGTTATTTACTTGATTTTTAAAGTATTGCGCAACATTTATGACGTCAGAGCTATTTACAGCGGACTGGCTGGCACGCAATAGAAAGACTGATGTGAATTTTATAAGGCGTGAGTAAGATAACTTCCCTACAACCCAACAGATACAAAGAAAAGACTCAGTAGATATCACTGAGTAACATACTAGGTATTGAATTTATATAAGGAAAAAAATAATAAAATTCCAGCAAAAAGAGCCGGTAATAGGGATATCGGTCAGGGGAAATGAGCCTGACAACAACTACAAAATGGCAAAACAGGAATGGCCAGAGGAGAAATCCAACATTATACAAGCATGCATTCTTGTGAGAAAGATATACTGAGTGAAAAGAAAAATTAAAGAAACTTTGGGGAAATAGAGGCAATTCTATCGATATCAAGAGATCAGATGGTAATTCAGTATTGAGCAAAGGAAATGAAATATGGGAGGAATATAAAGGATACCTATAGAAAATATTGTAGAAAGATGAGATGGAAATTACATTACTGCGAAAGAATTCAGCAGAGCACTGAATAATATGCATCGAAATCAGTCAACTGGTCCTGGCATCCCGTCAGAGGTACTGAGATCCTCTGGAGAATATATGACGAGAATATAATTCCACTTGCTAAGCAAGCTATGTGAGACAGATGTACTAGCCTCACAGCAGGTGCTAACAAGTGTGAATGTTATAGAACCAACAGTTTATTAATTTACTAAATACAACCACAAATAATTCACAAAATCGACGAAAACCTGGGGGAAGACGACCTCGAGGGAGATCAGTTTCACTTCAGGATGAATATAAGAACACTCGAAGCTGTTCTGTTCCCACGACTTTCATTACAAGACTGACTGAAAAATAACAGAGCTAAACTTATAACATTTATAGATTTAGAGAAAGCTTTCGAAACTTTTGACCGTAATACTCTCTTCGAAATTATGAAGCTATACAACACGAAATAGAGGGAGGCAAATGTTATCTAAGTTTCGTACAGAAATGAGACTGCAGCAATACGACTACTCGATGTATTGGCAGTATTTGAGATAGGGATGAGGTAGAGTAGTAGCGCAACGAACCCTTCCACTACCGTCATATGTATCAGAATAGTAGGTGACTTTCGTTTAACCCATTTGTCAATGACTTATATTCTGGTACATTTTATTATAGCGAACTAAGGTGAACAGTTATTCAAGGAACTAAGTCGTTCTATTATGTATATATCATCGTGTTACAGCAGGATTATGGGCCATACACAGTTCTGTTTTGTTTCTCCGTTGGGCACCTCCATCAGTTACATAGTTTAGTTCACGACTTCTTCCACTAGACAGAAGTCAGAATACAACCATCTATAAAAGGAATAATTGGCGATGATCTACAATGGCTGATATGCGTAAGCTTATCTACCACTCTACGGTCTGGAACTGGTGATAACATAGTCTTTCTCAGCCCAGCCTTCACGATCTGATAACCGTCTCTCGTCACTTGTTGCAAACGCGCAGAATCTACCAGAGCCATTATCGCGATGTGCTAATGTCCGGATCACTATCAAAAGTTATCGGTGTGGCAGCAGTCGCAAGTGAGCTGTTGTGTCGATATCTGGTAAGGGTACCGCAGCGCAACCCCCGTATTATTCCGTCCCTGTGTTGAACAAGTAGTGAAGACATCCAAGAAGGTATATACAAGGAGAATAAAAATTCAGAAAGATGAAATAACAACTTTACACCGTACCTATCGCTTTCATTGCGCCTGAGACAGCAAAGGGCTTGAAAGACCAGTTGAACAGAAACGTTTTCGCGAGAGTGTAAGCTGAACACCAACAACAGTAAAACAATAATAATGTAATGTGGCAGTGGAAAGTGATGCTGTGGTGATTGCATTAGGAAACGGGGCGCTGAAAGCAATAGACGAGTTTTGCTATTGGGACAACGAAATGACTTATTGACGGCCTTGGACAGGAGGACATAAAATACAGCCTTGCAATAGCAAGAAAATGCATTGCTGAAAAATAGAAATATGTTAAAATCCAACATATAAGTGTTAGGAATTCTTTTTTGGAAAGTATTTCTACATATATGGTGTCTGTTCTTTAGGACATGTCACAGAGACGAGACATTTTGATCCAGTAACCACTATGAACTATGAGAGAAAGGTATTATCGACATTGGCTATGAATGAGCATTGATTTAAATCAATGGGGAAAGTTGAAAATTTTTGTGTATTTGGAATGTGAACCGTGAGTCTCCTGCTTACTAGGCAAATCTTTTGACCACTGAGTCATCCAGACACAGTGGTCATCGCAACTGCACGGACTACCGCAGCACGCCTCCCATCAGATGTAAATTCTCAACTTATACACATACTACTTATGTAATACCCCTAGCCAACTATTCTAATTACTCGCGGCATTCACCGATTCCGGTACGAGTTGGAGCCAGTTGTGCAGTGATCTCTTCAGTGCGGATGCATACCCGATTCGAAGTCTTACTGGAATCGGCGACATGCCGCGAGTCCTGAGGATAATGGGCTAGGGATACTATATTAGTAGTGTGTGGATAAATTGATAATTTGTGTCTGGTAGGAGGCATGCTGGGTTAGTCCGTGGCTTTGTCCGGATGACTTACTGGTCAGAGGGTTTATCTAGGAAGAAGGTACCCGGATTCGAATCCCGGTTCTAGCACAAATTTTCAACTCTCCCTGCTGATTTAAACCATTCCCAAATCGCATCCAGTGTTTTCAACTCCTTTTTGTCTTAAAAGTATCTGCAGTGAGTTATACGAAAGTTGAAAATGGTCAATAAACAATATGGAAAAGAGTATGTGTTTAGGAAATACAGTGCCACAAAAGAATTCTGAATATTACATGGTTAGATCGGATAAGTAATAGAAGAATAACTGAATTGGGGAGAATTTATGGCGCATCTTGAGTAAAAGAAGGGATTATTTAAGAGCACACATCGTGAGCCATGAAGGAATAGTTAATTTAACAATGTAGGGTAGTGTCAAAGGTAAAACTGCAGCAGGGAAATCTTAGCCCGTCTACTGTAAGCAGGTTTAACTGGGTCTATGCCTCAAAAATGATGCGGACAAGGAGAGCTTCTAAAGCGAGCCGCAATAAACCAGTCATATAAGACCTCAGGAACATGAGTATTTTCACTAACACGGCGGGAAGTTGCTGTCAAAGTGCAGAAATCTACTGAAGAAACGAGCCTCTGTGGTGTTTCGCACGTTTGTGTTTCTTCTCGGCTAAGGTGAATACAAGTAGCATAATATTTGAAGAAGAATTTCGTACCAGTTTTGTACAGTTCTTCTCAACGTGATGATGCAAAGCGTTTATGCTCACTTTTCTGTTGAGCAAGAACTCTCACTTTTGTATTTATACGCCCTCTGTAGAAGAACTTTTACACGTGTCTCATCATTAACAGCCAAAACTGACACAGATAATACTACACGCTACTACTCGTTCAGTAGAACATGGGTGCGCAAACTACTGTGGTGTTTCGTACGTCTCTGTTTCTTCTCGTCTGAGGTTAGTACAAATCCCACAACATTTAAAGAAGAATTTCGTAACATTTTTCATACAATTCTTCTAATAGTGATGATGCCTTGACTTTGTGAAATACTTGCAAAGTTATGGTTGCGGACCGCCATTGTCTTCAGTATAAAATATTGTGCTAGTATTTGAAATGTAAATAATTCGATTAAGTCTACTGTTAACTGGAAATGGCTGACAGGTCAACAGGTAAGTGGCGCTTGTAATAAGTGCGTCAGATGTCCTCAGCATCAGTCGCAAACATTTCACACTATCTGTCCTCAACAGGTGCATTGTTAAAGTAGAGTGAGAGAAATGTATATTGAGGAAAAGCTTGTCCAGGGCCTTACAAACTCCTGAAGTCACCTATAGCTCTTAATAGCGTACTTGAGGTATGGAAACCAGCACTCATGGATACCCCACGCAATTACTCATGCTGTTCATACATCTTTATGTAAGTGGAACATACTTGAAAACTGTTTGAACTGCAGTAAAATGTAATAGTTTGACACTTTCTTGTTGGTGAAACTGAATGCAGTTTTGAAGCTATCTATTTTTGAAACATTCACTGAATTCTGTGATGCAAATGCACCACATGTTTAGTGATACAATACAGAGCGTACTGAAAAAAACACAGTTTTCACAAAGTACAATGTACGAGGATAGGGAACAGAAAACCAGTTCCACCAGTGCATTTACTGGAGTGTCCTTATTGTAACAACCTTACGAGCTTACCTTAGGAAGTAAAATTTGTCGAAAGTAATAGGAAAAACTGATTTTATGGCATAAGTATTTTTCGTTCATGCCGTAATCCAGAGAAAAAAATTGCAGATACTGTTACAAATTCATTATAGGTTTATCATTTATAAATTACAATTCGTGGACCAAGATTCAACTACAGAAAACAGAATTATATTACATACAAATAATTTAGTTTTGTTTTACTTTAATTAAGTCATTTAGGAAATTTGCCACTTCTACGCTGTGCATCAGGTATCCACATTGCTCACTGTCATCGGTCATTCCTCATAACAGCAGCTGTTGTAAAGATACGTGTACAACAATCCTGGCCGTCACGGTTCCTTCGCAGCTGAGTGGAGTTAAGTGTTGTTATTAATTGGTACTTGTTGTCGTAAGGCCACGTCTGCGTTAATATGGAATTAGACCTGTCATATTAGTGCCCTTCTGAGTGACTGTGAGGGTGGTCATTGGTCAGTGTGACTGACAATAATTTGTTGTTCCAGACCATATTCCATGCAAGTGTAACATAACCTTCGTCGAAAGCAAGGCACTTTTTATGGATGAATATGCACTGATATTTCCCCTTGTTAATTTTCAATTAATTTTAAGGAGTGTTAAGCATGTAACCAGTACGTGTAATCACTTACTGAATAAGTTAAGATTGCCTACATGTCAGACATTCTCATTTGCGGCCTTATTTAGTCAGGTTACTGTTCACCTCTGATGTGTGTTTGCAGCGGTCGACACGTTTCTGTTTCCTGGGTCCGGAGCAGACACGTGTTTTCTTTCTGCTGCGGCGACACTTCCGGCGTCGCACGATGTCTAGGTTGGCCCGCAATCTGGCGTCTCTACCAGCCTCCTCATGTTGGCTCAAGTTAAGTAAATTTGATCATTTGACATGTGCCAAGACTGGAGTGTCGTCAGTTAATTTCGTAACTCTTGATCTTTTCAATATTGTGAATTCAGCAAGCACATAAGCTTTGAAGCATGTTCTGTATGTCCGAAGATCCTTGTCACTATACTTGAACAGCTGACCTTTTCCTTTTTCATCCACAGTTCTTAGCTAAATCCATTCATTGTAAAATGTGCCCGGTTATTGCCTGTTCGCTGTGATAGCCGTCTGCTGTAATGGCACCTTTCCTTGTGTTTAGGAGGACTGCACATTTATTTAAGGGTCATTGTTAATGTTTCTGCTGGTGTGTACCAATTGGGAGTCATATTTAAATTACATGTCTTCCCAGCTTATCTTTTATTTTGGGGGATTGTATATTTATTTAAGGACCACTATCAATGTTTCTGTTTGTTTGTGCCAACTGGAAATCACCTTTAAATTGTATTCCTTCCCAGCTTTTCTTGTATTTTGGCGAGGGGGGATTATGTATTTTATTGGTTAGGGCATTTTATTAAGGTTTACAGATCGTTAAGGACATTCCAACAGCCATTATCAGAGGCGTGACTTATTACCCTTTCTGTATAATGGGTGGGCGATGTGTATTTTTTTAAGGTTGGTAATTGTTAGTAGCTCTAGTGCCAGTCATTTGTGGTTCGTTTTACTGGTGAAACACCGTTTGTTGAACCAGCTTACAGTCACACATAGTTGGTGTGACTTCTTATTTGTATTTGGGGACTTACGTATATTCCTGGTTTCAAGCACTGTTCTTAATAGTACAAATTGTTAAAGTTTGTTATTAATGAATTGATCCTTTTCAAGGTCTTTAAATTATTGTGAGCATTGTTATCTTTAAAAAAAAAAAAATTTTTCCTAAAAATTATACCAACCCTTGTTGTGAGTATGTGATTGTCAGCGCTCAACTGAGAGAGTTTACTTTTTTATACTGAGATACACCCTTCATTTAAATAAGAGGCCACTGCGAAGGCGCAATGAGTAGGCTGCAAGTGCACAGCTGCACAGCTGATCGCCTAGGCAGATAGGGGAGGGTCACCCCTAGGGAGAATTCTTAGAATGGGCAACCAGCAGTGGTGAAGGTTACTGCCACTTGGTCAGCCATGCATTGAAGAAACTCCCGTGGGGGCACTACACACCATAAGTCGCAATACAGATATGATCACCCGTAGTGTAGGACAACTTGAATGTGAAAACAGCAGAAATGCCGTTTCGAACGATGCCCAGAAGATCGCTGTTATGAGCTGAACACAGTAAGCAGCACATCTTTAAAATGCGTCACCCCCAAGAGACATATCAGAAAGCGGTGGGAGAACACACGAGATACGATACCTCTGATGGATTAAGACGCCACCAAACAAAGGCACCACAAAATACAAATTTTTAAGGCCAGAAGAGGCTAACATAAATACACTCCTGGAAATGGAAAAAAGAACACATTGACACCGGTGTATCAGACCCACCATACTTGCTCCGGACACTGCGAGAGGGCTGTACAAGCAATGATCACACGCACGGCACAGCGGACACACCAGGAACCGCGGTGTTGGCCGTCGAATGGCGCTAGCTGCGCAGCATTTGTGCACCGCCGCCGTCAGTGTCAGCCAGTTTGCCGTGGCATACGGAGCTTCATCGCAGTCTTTAACACTGGTAGCATGCCGCGACAGCGTGGACGTGAACCGTATGTGCAGTTGACGGACTTTGAGCGAGGGCGTATAGTGGGCATGCGGGAGGCCGGGTGGACGTACCGCCGAATTGCTCAACACGTGGGGCGTGAGGTCTCCACAGTACATCGATGTTGTCGCCAGTGGTTGGCGGAAGGTGCACGTGCCCGTCGACCTGGGACCGGACCGCAGCGACGCACGGATGCACGCCAAGACCGTAGGATCCTACGCAGTGCCGTAGGGGACCGCACCGCCACTTCCCAGCAAATTAGGGACACTGTTGCTCCTGGGGTATCGGCGAGGACCATTCGCAACCGTCTCCATGAAGCTGGGCTACGGTCCCGCACACCGTTAGGCCGTCTTCCGCTCACGCCCCAACATCGTGCAGCCCGCCTCCAGTGGTGTCGCGACAGGCGTGAATGGAGGGACGAATGGAGACGTGTCGTCTTCAGCGATGAGAGTCGCTTCTGCCTTGGTGCCAATGATGGTCGTATGCGTGTTTGGCGCCGTGCAGGTGAGCGCCACAATCAGGACTGCATACGACCGAGGCACACAGGGCCAACACCCGGCATCATGGTGTGGGGAGCGATCTCCTACACTGGCCGTACACCACTGGTGATCGTCGAGGGGACACTGAATAGTACACGGTACATCCAAACCGTCATCGAACCCATCGTTCTACCATTCTTAGGCCGGCAAGGGAACTTGCTGTTCCAACAGGACAATGCACGTCCGCATGTATCCCGTGCCACCCAACGTGCTCTAGAAGGTGTAAGTCAACTACCCTGGCCAGCAAGATCTCCGGATCTGTCCCCCATTGAGCATGTTTGGGACTGGATGAAGCGTCGTCTCACGCGGTCTGCACATCCAGCACGAACGCTGGTCCAACTGAGGCGCCAGGTGGAAATGGCATGGCAAGCCGTTCCACAGGACTACATCCAGCATCTCTATGATCGTCTCCATGGGAGAATAGCAGCCTGCATTGCTGCGAAAGGTGGATATACACTGTACTAGTGCCGACATTGTGCATGCTCTGTTGCCTGTGTGTATGTGCCTGTGGTTCTGTCAGTGTGATCATGTGATGTATCTGACCCCAGGAATGTGTCAATAAAGTTTCCCCTTCCTGGGACAATGAATTCACGGTGTTCTTATTTCAATTTCCAGGAGTGTAGTTCAGAAGTGAGAGAGAGATAACTGTGCTGCTGAGGGCCCACCCCATTGACCACAAGCTGAGATAGAAAGAGAGCACGAACGAGTTTTTCAGCTTCAAGTGTTATGGAGTCTATTGCTAGTTAACAACCCGCAAAGAACTGAACTATTTTTAAGGCAACTTTTTACTGATCATCACTCGGTATATCTTTAGTTTAGCCAATCTAAACGACGAGACGAACTAAAAAGCGGAAAAACGAGGTATCCTTCTACGAAGAAGAGAGTACAAAGTCGCTTCAACGCCAGACTTCTTTTCCACACCCCATCATCGAGCTGCCAGGTGTCTCTCAAAGCGGATGAGCTTTGCGTTTAGAAAATTTTTCGGCTGGGTTGAACTTAGTCGCAGATGCGACCAGTGACTGATTTCTCAGTCACAACAGCCTCCACCAGCGGACATCATGGTGAGATCTAACCCCGACATGAGACAAACTGTAGGGACAGTCAAGTTATTTTTTCTGAGTTTCATTAACTTCAAGATTCGTTCTGGTTACTTGCTTGCAGAGTCTGTGATCAATATGCTTTCACCTCCGGCCACAGATGGAAAAGTATACCCTTGTTTAACATTGTCTGCATTTTGATACTTCACTGCTGGTCATTAAAATTGCTCCACCACGAAGATGACGTGCTACAGACGTAAAATTTAACCGACAGGAAGAACATGCTGTGATATTCAAATGATTAGCTTTTCAGAGCATTCACACAAGGTAGGCGCCGGTGGCAACACTTACAACGGGCTGACATGAGGAACGTTTCCAGCTGATTTCTAATACAAAAACAGCAGTTCACCGGCGTTGCCTTGTGAAACGTTGTTGTGATGCCTCTCTAAGGAGGACAAATGCGTACCATCACGTTTCCGACTTTGATAAAGGTCGGATTGTAGACTGTCGCGATTGCGGTTTATCGTACCGCGACATTGCTGTTCACGTTGGTCGAGACCCAATGACTGTTCGCAGAATATAGAAGCGGTGGGTTCAGGAAGGCAATACGGAACGCCGTGCTGGATCCCAACGGCCTTGTATCACTAGCAGTCGAGATGACAGGCAGCTTATCCGCATGGCTGTAACGGATCGTGCAGCCACGTCTCGATCCCTGAGTCGACAGTTGGGGACGTTTGCAAGACAACAACTGACAGCTCAGGTTGCTTATCGAGTCTATTTTCACTGACGAACATCGGCATATTTGTTGTAGGAACGTCACGTATTGGTTGCACATACGTTACAAAGTACTCGAATTGGGAGAGACACAGCAATCTTCCTGGCCAAGGTAGGGTTTGGCAAGCACTAAGACAAGCAGAGAAAACTCTCGCCGTGTGTAAGCGGGCATTATTTTGCTGAAATGTAAGCCCAAGATGGCTTGCCATGAAGGGCAACAAAACGGGGCCTAAAATATTGTCAACGAACCGCTGTGCTGTAAGGGTGCCACGGATGACAACCAAACGGGCTCTGCTAAAAAGAAAATAGTGCCCTAGAAGGTAGCTCCAGGTTGCCGGGCCATGTGGCACGCGACAGTCAGGTTGACATTCCATCGCTGTCCAGGTTGTCAACAGACACGTCTTCACTGGCATCTGGGCTCAGCTCGAAGCAGGACCACCACTAAAGGCACCTGTACTCCATTAAATGTTATTCCAGCTGAAGACGAGTGTGGAGACGGCCAAGACGTAGTAGAAATACGTATGTAGTGGACAAAGCTTTAGAAGAAACGAATGCATGAGTGGGTGAATGCAGTTGATATGGTATCATTAATACAGAGAGACTACTTAAAATATTAATGTAGAGAAGAATGCATTATAGGACTGTGCAAATTGTCAATAGAAAAATTAACGGCAGTCTAACAGAAAATGGGCTGTGAGTGTTAAATGAAATGGTAGAATTGCTTTCTCTGTAGCTTCAGACGACAACAGCAACGTGTCTTGCGTCACTGTAATCGGTATCTCAGCAGTCCTCCTTCAATTTGATAAGGATGAACCATATTCCAGCATGGAATTGAATCTATCTTACCGCAGTAAAACTGAAAGAACTAAACAAAATATGTGTACTACATTCAACACGCTCCAATCTCAGTATTCTACTCGAAAGTATTATGCGTTAGGCAAAAATCTCTTAGTCCTCCAAGGGAAGCTTAAGAGTGAGGTGCGATAACCTGTTTGAAAACGTGAATTCCTGAGAGATATCCCTCGATAATTACTTTTTGGGGGAGCAGTATGTCGTATTGAGTTTTCCAGAATGACAGAAGTGTTGGTATACACATGGCCCAAGAACAGTGGAATAAAATGCACAACATTTGACACGATACGTTATACTTCACTGGAATATTTCCCGGGAAGTAGTTTCGAAGAACCTCACTGCTAGTCCAGAGATATAGTGTATTTGGCTGACTAAATGTTAACGCACTTTTACTCAGTTACAGTCCCCATTAGGAGAACTTAGTTCTATGCCATTCGTTCAATCTACGTGGTCTCTAGCCAATGTCTCATAACTTTCTAGCTAGGACTATGCAGGTGCCGCTGCCATCCAGTGTTCCCCACAATTCAAGCGTAATACTCACAGCTCATAGTGGATATACTAACGCGAAAGTACCAAAAGGACGGATAAGTTTCACTTTAATAGCCCAGTTGCTCGTATCGCAGGTGGTAATGTAGTGGTAGGCCCGCGCCTTATGAACGGCGGCCTACTCAGAGTTCACAGCCCTACTTACCCTCAAGAGCTGTTGAGGCACTCCTGCCATACCCCTTGTGAATAGTTAGTCTCGCTTCAGGTCAGGTTCCCCAGGTGCTCCCACTACCAACTCCTCTAGAGGCTCCGCCTTACAGATACTCCAACCGCAAGGTACATGCAAGAGGTTTAGTGATCTCCCGGAATTACCATTGTCAACCAAGAACGTTGTGCGAGGAGAGTCTCCTAACATGCTGTTTACATCCTGAGAGGCGAACACATACACACATAACGGCAACTGGGAGAGAGAGAGAGAGAGAGAGAGAGAGAGAGAGAGAGAGAGAGAGACGGAGTGTACACTGAACATCCCCCTATAACCGGTGATGTGGTCTAGCGATTAAAACTCTAGTCTCCCAACCGATCTTTGTGATTTGTATGTAATGTGCGTTGCATAAATCAGTAAATCCCTAAAGTCTACAGTGATTCTTTTCAAAAGTAACTAATTTCTCTATGTTTGGAGAGTGTTTCTGTTACACGGTGTGTTAATAAAACTAGCACCCACTGTAGCGACCAACGTCAGAAGTTATCACTAGTGAATATTAATTACCAATGGGTGAGGTAGCATTAACTCTGTCCCTCTGATGTTTAATCAGGGAGAGAACAGGATTCCAATCAGAATTTCAGCAAAAACGTTCTTGTCTATTTGCACGGTTTGAGGTATTTTTGCCTTACATACGTAGTAGCATTTCCACCAGGATTGGTCGTATGCTGCGGAAACATGAGGAGAAACGTATTTTTCGACCACCAGTTGAAATTATGGCCCTCTTATGCTCTAAAAAGGAAGATCTAATTTTATGTAAGTCGGGCGTCTACAGTGTTCATGGCAGCTGAGGCATGTTATTCATAGTTCAGCCCACCAAGACCGTGGTGCACCGATGTATTGAGCACATGCTTCCAACAGCCGAGCAAGTCTAACATTACAGAACATTGCCCTGACACAGAGGGGTCAGCCTAAAAGAACTGTTCTCCTTCTGTCCAATAGCAGTGACGTGATTCTTCTGCTATACTTTTGCGACCTGCTTTATGTTCTTCACTCAGATCATGCGGAACCTAACTGGCAGCAATGTTTCTCGTCTTTAACTTTTCACTTATGATTCTGTAAACTGAAGTCACAAACATTCTGGCGTCGAATACCATTTCCTCACACGGTTTTCATCGAAATTCCCTCAAAACTTCATTAACAATAACCTGAGTAGTCAGTTGCAGCTGATGGCCTTTCACTCCTTGGGTTACCTTAAGTGCTTACTCGACCTTCACGGAAACGAGCAGACCACCATGATACTAGTTTACGATAGACTACATTCATCTCACAATCGTCACTCATAGCGTTGTAACTTTCCATTGGGTTCTTTTCACGTAAGGATTCGACTGTGGTGTAGGACCGCTGATCACTACGCGTAATCCTGTCTCATTCGCTTTCAGCATCCATTTCAAAAATGAATTATTCATGACACATCCACTGGAACCGACAAACACATATGTCTAAGTCTCACTCACAGCTGACATGAATGTCAACCTCAATACTCCAGCGTAACGGTCACGCATGCGCAGTATGTTCGATTCGTATTATCTATAGGAATTTGGAATTGACTTCTATATAAACGATCACAGTGATCGAAGTAAAATAAAGAACTTTTTAGCAACTGGAGCGGTTATTCATCAGTTCCTTTGAGAATGATATGGCCGGTTACCTCCCTGCCCCAGTCTAAACTTGTCCTCCACCTCTGGCGCTTAAAATGTAATCGATGGCCTCACTGAAATTCCTTTCATTCATGCAACATAAGCCAGGATGACCACGAATCAAATGCACGAACTTATCTGCTACCACATCTCTGTGCTTTATCGAGGTACAGTTAACTAAAGGACTCAAATTCTGGCATGAGATATTATCGGCATTTGACAATATGTAATTAAGTCAGTTGCTGTCACATATTGTTCGAGAAACAAGAATAACACCGTACACACAAAAATCGATATAAATCAAATTAGGTGGCCAGTATAAGTAAATGAGATGAGAAAAAGAAAACAATTTCAACGACGTCACTCCTAATGCAGCTGCTTAACGTTTTAAACGACCTCATTCGCTCCTAAAAATTAGAGTAATTCTCAACATCGTGGGCTGCAGACAGTAGGTATACAACAGTTTCAGATTCAGAAGAGGTCCTTAAAACGGTTTAAATGGTTCTGAGCACTAAGGGACTTAACATCTGAGGTCATCAGTCCCCCAGATCTTAGAACTACTTAAACCTAACTAATCTAAGGACATCACACACATCCATGCCCGAGGCAGGATGCGAACCTGCGACCGTAGCAGTCGCGCGGTTCCGGACTGAAGCACCTAGAACCGTTCTGCCACCGCGGCGGGAAAGAGATCCTTAAAATGCTGCCCACACTTTTTGCGCCTTTCATTTAGTTCTCGGAAACAATAGGAAAATAAGAATTTTAAAATGTCTTGTAAATATTTATCTTCTTCAGTTTGATGCTATTTTACTTTTCAAAAACTTGAAATAATCCGAACGCTCCTTTTTTCATATTACCGGTGTGATAAATGTCACGATCTTCATATTTATTAAACAATGAGGTAAGTTGCAATTTGATTCCAATTCTATGATAACAAAGCTTAAAATTTCTCTAAAATTAGTTACAATACAAAAGTCGCATAATATCACATGTTTCAGTCACACAGTGGTTTGTCGAAGAGGCACTGTCACCTTATAGTCACATACTAAAACTATAATTGCATTCTGTCTCTCTTTATGTTAAATTTTAAAGATAAACTGAACTGGCTAAACGCCTGTAGCGTTAAAGAATGCCCTCTAAACGTACAAACGAGTGTAATTTACAATACTAAAATAATTCATATTGGCCATGAAAATGTTCCTAAGCTTTATATACAAATCGCTAATGTGGATTTTAGAGCTTTGTAAACCTATTGAAATTTAAAATATTTTTATATTAAAGGAAATCATCTTTTCATGAGTCTTCCGTGACTTCTTCTCCAATCAGACTGATATACAGAGAGGTCCAAGAAATGTAGACACATTGAACGTAGTAAGACTGTCACTTGAGCAACGCATGGCCGTATTGAAGAGGTTCTGAAAGTATGAAAAAATTATGAAGGTGCAACGAGCAATGGCGTATTGTGTACGGAACTCAGACACTAGGACATACAACAATTTACAGTATTCTGGATAAATCTGAAGCCGACGGCATTGTTCAGGGTGTGTTACGGAAAGTTCTAGCCGACCAAAATCAACAAGAAGTACAGGTTCCAGCGCTGCTATGTTGCAGCATTTTACTAGGCCACCCCACAGCCCTTTGATGCTGGTTGCATGTGAAAGCGTGGTAAGCCGATAAAGCGTACAACGAATTCTGAAGGATGGAAAGTAGAATTGTACATTCGAAGAACCCTGTACGCTATGAATGATGATGATCCAGATCTGTAGGATGGAGTTCTGCGAGTGGTTTGAAGGCATGCTCCACGAGGACGATCGGATTGCTGTGAGGGTTATCTGGTCTGACGAGGCGCGTTCCGAACTGAACAATACTGTAACCCACAACAAGTGCGTGTACTGGGCTCCTGAAAGTCCTCGCGTTCACGTCGACAAACATGATAATCTGCCGGTTGTTAATGTGGTGTGGTCTGTCATAGCGCGGTTTCATTGACCCATTCTCCTTTGAAGGTACGGCTAGTGGTGAGGTGTATCTACATGTGCAGCAAACATCTGTTTTACCTGTCATCTGAGAGGTGTCTGGAAGTGAAAGATTCTATCTATAACAAGATGGAGCTCCGCCTCACTGCCACAGAGATGTCAGAGCCTACTTGGATGAAAATCTACCTGGATAGGTCGAAGAGGAGCTGCTGAGTAGCCATCACGCTCTCCATACCTTACACCTTTTCACTACTTATGGGGGACCTTGAAAAATGAAGTTTATAAACAGAAGCCATCTACGCTGAACGAGCAATGAGATACACGGAAGCGTCCTTTGCAGCTATCACGCCGGCAAAACTGACACCCGTAGCTTGGTCAACACTTCCGAGGCATCGACGTTGTTTGGCTGTTAATAGGAGTCACTTTCACCACATAAAATAACCTCACTCGTGCCAGAATTGTAACGGTACGTCATTTTGTTCCATTAAGATTGGCTATCAAAGAGTGTCTACATTTTTCTGGACCCCTACCTATTGTGACTTTCAAATCCAGTCTTCCCCTACATTCTCTTAATATGTGTCCTGTTCTTCTTACGTTCCTGCAGATTTTAATTTTTTACCAATTTCTAATCTGCTGCTACTTTTTTATTGTTTTAAGTATTAATTCTGCTGCCTGCATTCGGTTGTTTGGTGAATCCTAACCCTTGGCACACATATGTATGACAGTAAGAACAACTAGAAATATTAGTTACGCCCCTTTCTGTGTTTCGTTCATCTGCTTCTACATATAGATGGTTACTCTGCAATTCACATTTAAATGCCTGGCAGAGGTTCATCGAACCATTTTCATACTAGTTTTCTACCATTCCACTCTCGAATGGCGTATTGGAAAAAGGAACACCTAAATATTTCCGTTCGAGCTCTGATTTCTCTTATTTTATTATGATGATCACTTCTCACTACGTAGCTGGGTGTCAACAAAATATTTACGCATTCGGAAGAGAAAGTTGGAGATCTCGCTGCAAAGAAAACCGCCTTCGTTTCAATGACTGCCACCCCAAATCGCGTACCATGTCAGTGACACTCTCACCCCTATTGCACGATAACACGAAACGAGCTGCCCTTCTTGGGAATTTTTCGATGTCTTTCGTCAATCCCACCAGGTAAGGATCCCATACCGTGCAGCAATATTCCAGCAGAGGACGGACATGTGTAATGTATGCTGTCTCTTTAGTGGGTTTGTCGCATCTTCTAAGTATTCTGCCAACAAACCGCAGTCTTTGTTTCGCCGTCCCCAAAATATTATCTATGTGGTCTTTCCAATTTAAGTTGCTCGTAATTGTAGTTCCTAGGTATTTAGTCGAATTGACAGCTCTTAGATTGTGCCATTTATCGTATACCCAAAATTTATCGTATTTCTTTTAGTACCCATGTGGATGACCTCGCATGTTTCTTTGTTTAATGCCAATTGCCAGTTTTCGCACCATACAGAAATTCTCTCTAGATGATTTTTTAATTGGAATTGATCGTCTGATGATTTTACTTGACGGTAAATTACCGCGTCATCTGCAAATAATCTAAGGGGGCTGCTCAGATTATCACCTAGATTATTTATGTAAATCAGGAACAGCAGATGGACTATGACACTACGTTGCGGAACGCCAGATATCACTTCTGTACTACTCGATGATTTACGGTCTATCACTACGAACTGTGACCTCTCTGAGAGGAAATCACGAATCCAGTCACACAACTGGACAATACTCCATATGCACGCAGTTTGATTAATAGTCGCTTGTGAGGAATGGTACCAAAAGCCTTCTGGAAATCTAGGAATGTGGAATCGATCTAAGATCCCTTGTCGACATCACTCATTACTTCATGGGAGTAAAGAGCTACCTGTGTTGCACAAGAACGATATTTTCTGAATCCATGTTGGTTATGTATCAATAAGTCATTTTCTTCAAGATGATTCATAATGTTCTAGTACAGTATATGCTCCAAAATCCTAATGCAAATTGAGGCCAGTGATATGGGTCTGTAATTCAATGGGTTACTTCTATTTCCTTCCTTGAATATTGGTGTGACCTGTGCTACTTTCCAGTCTCTAGGAACAGACATTTCGTCAAGTGAACGGTTGTATATGATTGCTAAGAAAGGTGCTATTGTGTCTGCATTCTCTGAGAAGAACCTGATTGGTATACCATCTAGACCGGAAGACTTGCCTTTCTTAAGTGATTTGAGTTGTTTCGCAACACCTAAGATATCTACTTTCTTGGCTCTCATGTTAACAGCTGTTCTGGTTTCGAATTCTGGAATATTTACTTCGTCTTCTTTCATGAAGGAATTACGGAAAACTGTATTTAGTAACTCAGCTTTAGTGTCACCATCATCAGTTCGATTTCCAACGCTATCGGGCAGTGACGGTATTGTCTGCCACCGGTAGCTGAGTGGTCAGCGCGACGGACTGTCACTCCTAAAGGCCCGGGTTCGATTCTCAGCTGGGTCGGAGATTTTCTCCGCTCAGGGTCTGTGTGTTGTGTTGTCCTAATCATCATCATTTCATCCCCATGGACGCGCAAGTCGCCGCAGTGGCGTCAAAGCGAAAGACTTGCACCAGGCGAGCGGTCTACCCGACGGGAGGTCCTCGTCACACGCCACTAGTGACGGTGTTGACTGTTTTTTGCCACTGGTGTACTTTACATACGACCAGAATTTCTTTGGGTTTTCTACCATATTTTGAGACAATATTTCATTGTGGAAACTATTAAAACCATCTCGCATTGACATCCGCACTAAATTTCGAGCTTCCGTGAAACTTAGACAGTCTTGGGGATTTTGCGTTCTTCTGAATTTCCCATGCTTTTTTCGTTGCTTCTGCAACAGTGTTCTGACGTGTTTTGCGTACCATGGTGGATCAGTCCCGTCTCTTATTAAATTATGCTGTATGAATCTAGAATCTGAGCCATATCTGGTCTACAATTACATAATTAACTTGGTAGGAATGGAGACTCTCTCTTAGGAAGGCATCAACAGAATTTTTATCTGCTGCTTTAAATAGATATATTTTGCGTTTGTCTTTAGTGATTTCGGTTGATATGGTTTTGAGTCTCGCAGTAATGACCTTGTGTTCACTAATCCCTGTATCCGTCATGACGCTCTCTATTAGATCGGGATTATTTGTGGCTAAGAGGTCAAGTGTGTTTTCGCAACCATTTACAATTCGTGTGGGCTCATGAACTAATTGTTCAAAGTAATTCTCAGAGAAAGCATTTAGTACAATTTTGGAAGATGTTTTCTACCACCGGCTTTGAACACATATTTTTCCCAACAAATCGAGGGCAGATTGAAGTCTCCACCAATTATAACTGTATGAGTGGGGTACTTATTTGTAATGAGATTAAAGTTTTCTTTGAAGCGTTCAGCTATTATATCATCTGAGTCGCGGGGTCGGTAGAAGGAGCCAATTATTATTTTGGTACGGCTGTTGAGTATAACCTCTACTCATAGTAATTCGCAGGAACTATCTATTTCAAGTTCACTACAAGATAAACTTCCACCAACAGACACAAACACACCAGCACCTATTTTATTTAATCTATCCTTTCTGAACACGGTTTGCGCCTCCGTAAAAATTTCGGCAGAATTTATCTCCGACTTTAGCCAGATTTCTGTTCCTATGACGATTTCAGCTTTAGTGCTTTCTGTCAGCGGTTGAAGCTGTAGTACTTTTCCAACAGAGCTACGACAATTTCAGCTACAATACCGACTGTTGCTTTAGGCACGTATTTATTGTTTCACATATACTTGTGGATTTTGCTAGTTTCTTTTTTGCATCCACATTATACTCAAGTGTATTATCACAAATTAGACAGTTAAATTATTGAACTCCCTCTAACTTTTTATTCATAAAACCGTATCAGTTCTTTTCCTTTAAAAATCTTAATTTGTCTAGTTGACATTAGTAGGTAACCTTGCGAAAGAAGTATTAAACTATTTTTTACAAATCCTATTTTTCTTGCGTATGAGTGATGGTATCAGCGTATAAGTGTATCCGTAGAATACCTGCATTAAAGAGGAAATATTGTGGATTTAATGGACAGTCTTGTTATATATCAGGGAAAATGGATGTTACACCATGTCGATATATCTGTAGATGAGATCAACACGAAGCATGAAAAAAAACACGAGTTACCCCGAGATTCGTGCGTAACAAATTGCCAGTGGAACACGAGCAAACATGAGATTCGTCCCCATCGCAGTGATATCATCGGATCTTCGGTACTCAGTGTCCTTTGGAACGTCGTTTTTTACGCGAGTTTCAGCTCAGGCTGACGGCGAGTATTGGGTGAACAAATCTGCCATTTTGATTCAGGGCGTCACCTAGCCGATACAATACTACTTATTGGAGACCGCACTGTGTTAGTAGAAGGTACAAGTCGTCACATTCTTCGAGATTTCGTTCTGCTATTTGCCTGAAACAAACGATAATCATGAATAATTATGACTATATCGGTTTTGTTCTCACACTACAAGAATGAGAGATCAGTTTCTTCTACAAATGCACCAAGGTATCCTCTTTTACATAGCTCGTTCATGCATTAAATTTTATCTGTCTCTATCGAAAACCTTTCCATAAGCTGTCATATGGTTCTTTGTGTCGAACTGTATACCTTGTACAGAGACTATTGTACAAAACAGTATCCGATGTGAGCACATATTTAAATTTGATCTTGAAACTGTAATTTTCCGTCATGGATATATTCATTCGATTGAGTTTTTCAATGTTGAGGCAAAAAGTTGTACACAGCTCTTTAATAAAACTTGGACCTGACGACAAGAGTCAGAAAGTTCTGTTTATGTATAATTTATCATCTCATATTGAACTTAAGATGGATGCGCCCCATAAATCAGGTATTATTAATGCGATTATTGTGATAGCACTTTAGCGCGAAGAAGCAGTTCGTATGGACAAGTTTGACTAACAGTTATTAATACATATTACCCCACTGTCATCTAGGATGAGGATACACAGATCCATTCTGCAAACTGGCGACGTTTTTTCCCCTTCTGGAAGAAATAAAGATTCATTCAGAGTCAGAAGAATAGCCACATGGAGCCGAAACGTACATACAGAATTCCAGAAGAGAAATTTAAGACTGTTAGGGGAAGTTGGGGAAGCATGGCCATGGAATCGTTTACATAAGTCTTGTTCAAAAGGCTCTGAACACTATGGGACTCAACATCTTAGGTCATAAGTCCCCTAGAACTTACAACTACTTAAACCTAACTAACCTAAGGACATCACACACACCCATGCCCGAGGCAGGATTCGAACCTGCGACCGTAGCAGTCCCGCGGTTCCGGACTGCAGCGCCAGAACCGCTAGACCACCGCGGCCGTCTAAGTCTTGTTACCTCAATCGTAGAATAATAATGACTTTTCTGTAATATCAATTTCCAAACAACGTATTTTGTGCTACAAATGTAGCTCATTTTGTTTTTCGACTTTATAGTTCCATCTGTGGGCCACTACTGCTGAGATAGCGTCCGATCGCGAGAAGAGTCCAAATAATACGTAGAGAAAAGTGGCTAAGAGACCACTTTTCCCAGCAGTTGAGTTTTGACCAATTTACCCCAACAGTTAATTTCTGCCATATATTACACATAATACTACGGATTGCATTATAAATCTTTCTCTGTTCCGTTATATGTAAAAAGAAAAAGCCAGTTGAAAACTGAAATGGGCCATTAAGATGCCTATAGAAATATTCCTACGGAAAAAAAATCGTTACACCAAGAAGGAGTTGTGCAGCATGAAGGAAAGTTGGTAAGCATGTTTGTACATCTGAAAGATCATGTGTGTTCAAATTTCGCTCCAGTCGAGGATGCAAATCAGGTTTGCCTTAAATATATGCTGCAACGGTCCTGAGCGTTAGTTGCTTTTGAGATTGGACGTTATGAGTTGATGTCCGTCAAGAATAACTTTAAGACAACAAAGACGCAATTATCAAAATTTGACTGAATTTGAACGACCTCTTGTGATAGGGCTACGAGAAGTCCGACGTTCCTTCTGCGATATTGCAGAAAGACTTGTCAGTAATGTAGCCGCTGTACATAAGTACTGGCAGTGTTGGTCACGAGAATGTATGGTCGCAAGATAACCGGGCTCCTGACGCCCATGTGACACTACCGAGAGGGAAGACCATCGTATTCGGCGTTTTGCTCTGGCGCCTCGTACTATATACGCAATACCAATTAGAGCAGCAGTTGGTACCACAGTGACACAATGAACTGTTTCAAATCGATTACTTCAAGGACAGCTTCGAGACAAACGCCCTGTAGCGTGCACTCCACTGACCCTAAACCATCGCCATTTGCGGCTTCATCTGTGTCACGCGAGAGCCCACTGGAGGGAAGGGTTGAGGCCTGTTGGATTTTCTGATGAAATCTGGTTCTGCATCGGTGTCAGTGATGGCCGCGTGTTGGTAAGAAGGAGGCAAGTTGAGGGCCTGCAACCACTCTGCCTACGTGCTCTGTAGTTACGGTATGGCGTGCGATGGATGACAGCAGGAACAATATCGTCGTTATCCCAAGCACCCTTACTGCAAATTTAGACGTCAGTCTGGTGATTCGACATATTGTCCTGCCGTCAATGAACAGCATTCCAGGGGTGTTTTCAAAGTGGATGACTCTCGCCCATATACCTCTGTTGCAACCCAACATGCTCTGCTGAATGTCGACATGTTGCCTTGGTCTGCTCGATCACCAGATCTGTCTTCAAGCGAACACATATGGAACGCCATCGAACGACAACGCCACTGTCATCCACAAACTTCATTAACAGTCCCTGTAATGAGTGACCGAGTGCAACAGGCATGGCACTCTATCCGACAAACTGACATCCGGCAACTGTAGAACTCAAAGCATGGACGTTTGCATGATTGCATTCAACGTTTAGGTGGTTATTGATGTACAAGAATCTCACATTTGCAATGGCTTCTCTCTCGCTTACATTAATATGTGATTCTGCAATGCTGATCGCTTACATATGATACCTAAACAAATGTACTACCGAAATTTCATTTCAATACATTAATTACTTTTTAGTGTTGCAACTTTTTTATCGCCAGTGTGTGTTTAGAAATCAGAGCAACAAACGTAAGGCCCAGTTGCGATGCTGTAGCGACTGAATACCAAGTAACAAAATGCCTTCTTCTATTTCAGCAAATATTTCATGTTCCACATAATACGATGAAAAAATGTTTTAGGAGAAAACAGGGATTCAGTAGGTGGTAGAAAGATTATGGGAAGCTAACGGATTGTCGTCAATGAAGAACTAGAAATGCATCATAATGTTTTGGAAAAGGAAAAGCGATTTTATAGATTTTCAGAGAATGATCTGTGGATGTTAGCGTTCCAGCTGACAGAGAGGAACACTATATCGCATCATTTTAACAGTGAGACGGAGGCGGCAGGCAAAGGGAGCACCCTGAAATTACTGTTTCAAGTATACCTCGGTGGATAGAGGACAAACTTTGAACAAGGTCACGTACACAAGTTTCTTCTGATAGCCTTAAAACAGTGCAAGCAAAATAATTTCATTTTGTGCACCACTCTTATAATGTACCTATATAACAAGACTGAAAGTTCAATGCAAGAACGGCAAAGTGTTGGCGCTTAGAGGAAGACGCCAAGCCGGTGGCTTTACTTCTGCTGATAGGATTGCTGTCCACTCTTGAAGTACGCGTGTCCGCAATGGCGACTTTACTGCGTTAACTTGGGAAAGTGTTCCCTATTTATGGCTTCGGAAAAATGCATATAGATCCGACTGACTTCAAATGTTGCCCTTGAAAGTATTTTGTGTTATGTTCTACTCGTTGAGTACGTAGGTTCAAAATATTGAGTCGCTAGCTTCTATCAGAGACATTGGTTTGGTGAAAATTCAGTTTCCTTTAGAATGGATACATTACACCACTTTTCCCTATTTTAACGTAGAATGCTGTGAAATTTATGTTTTGTAGAAACATACACAGTTAGTGTACCTATTCTGTAGAATTAAGAGTTTAGCCCAACTTCTAGAAGCTATTAAAGTCACTGATGTTTAAATAATTACATTTTATATCGCTACGCCCCACTGAATTTATTTATATGGTGAGTTTCCTTTTTTCTTCCAAAATCTATTCATATTCTTGTAGAAGTTTTTCATATGTCGATGTTTTTTGAGCTCTCCTTTGCGGTTAGTGTGGAAACTATTGACTCTGGATACGTTTACTGGGTGCAGATGTACCCAGTACTATGTAACCTAAGGGGTCAGAATCGTGAACATTTCGTCAGTATAAGGTAACGTGTTGTTCGTAGCTTTCAAAAAAGTAATAGAAGGACAATTACTTTGGTGAACCTGCCATTGTTCATTTTGAGAGTGAGACTGTTAAATTTAATATTACCGTTCATGAAAGGGTCACAGGTTTCGTCTGTATAATGTATTGTTTTCTGAGAATTCGTTTTTACGAAAGGCTGGGCTAAAATTTTTCCTTAGAATTACCCTCTCAATTTTATATCAGGAAGTAGCTGTCTATCAGTAGCTGTATTTATCAGAAAGTAGTTGCGGAAGTAATGTTTTCCGAATTATCAATAGAATTTTCCTCTTGATTTTGTATCTGGAAGTAGTCATGTTACTTGACTTATCAATAAAATTTTCCTCTTGACTTCGTAACTGAATGTAGTCACGTTCCTCCAATTATCAGCGTAAAATAACATCAATGAAAACATTTAATGTTCATAAAGTGACTCAATGAAAAGTTTAAATTTAATCTCACTGTAGCAAAGGATCAGTTTATCATGTGAGGGAGACAAACCTCTTGTTATTGTAATACTAGTAGGTTGGATTATTATGTATTATACAAAACGTAAGTAACTTCTATGTTTACTGAGCAGATCATTCCAATTACAAGAAACTAATCGCAAACGATCTCTCAGAATCCACATTTCACATGGCTGTTATTAAACAAGTAGGGCGACAGACTAGGGGTAAACATTTACAGTATAACAGTCGTTGTTTCATCTGAAGATTCCTGCCGGTTTGCTCCGTGGGAGCAATGCAAATCGCACGTGCGAGATGAAGTGGCTTTCAGCAGTTCCACGGCAGGCGCATCATTACCCGCTGTACTGTTACCTTGTATGCTTACCACTGTGCACGCTCCTTATAATGCATGCGTGGTTGCGTGTGTGGAGTTGTTAACAAACAAGGAGACTCCTCGTCCTTTGCATCGATCCCACACAGTTACTGAATGCATTGTTTTATGAGTTAGTGGGGCAAGCCAGTGCTAACATTTACTGAATATGGAGTTGTTAAATTTATCGTACATTACTGTTTAATCTGACATCTCCAGCGTACGTGTATATGTTACTAATGCAGAAATCAGTTATTCTGCAAGCTATCTAGGTAATGTGCAGATAATTCATGGTGACCAGTAGAAGTTTCATATCTAAAATTACCAAAATAATTTGCAAATTACCTAAACATTCTACACATTCTCTACTAGGGAATCGTAAAAGTGAAAAAAAGATCTTTTCTGAAACAACAGCAACGTTTCTGTACACTTGTATTATTAACATTATGTTATTTATTCTTTTCGATATCTAAAGAATCAAATTAATAGAATGAAACAGTCAGAAAATCAGTTTATGGAGTCAATCATCTATCAATTAAAACCTGAAATACAAACAGTCAAATGTTTCAATATTATTACAATTAAGGAAATGAATTTGCAAATATATGATAAAATTACCCTTACCTATTAGTGAAATCTAAGGATCGGTGGCACTTTATCGGTTTTTGTGACAATCACACCTATTTGTCTTACATTTAGTCTTGCAGTCACATTTTCTGAAACCCTGCCCGGTACGAAGGGATTATTTCATAGCTGTTTGACGTAAAGATGTTTCTACAGTAGGAAAATTTTCGTTCGCTAAAAAACTTTTTTTTGCAAGCACTTAATTCAGCTTTTGCATACTATTGTTTTAAAATAACCTATTTAGTGCCGAGTTTATTAAGGCCAACCTCTTTTTTTCTAAGAAACACAGCTAAAATCGTACGGATATCAGATTTTTCTCTGTCTGCTTCGGGTAGTTCAATTATCACAGTGACACAGTTATTAACATTGGATGCTTGGCTTTAGAAACTGCTCACATTTTCTTTGCTTGCTTTTCCATACCCTTCTAGACTTCATCAAGAAGCATTATCTGGTCCTTTTTCTTCACATGATGGACTTCTCATTGTCAGAGTTCACTGTCATATAGAATTTCTTAAAACACACCACACTTGCCTTTGACTGTTGAATTTATTTCTTACACAATTGCAGTTCAGCTTTGAGCCATTTTCATGTGTTACTGCAAAAGCTACAGTAATACAAAAACGAAGCACAGAATGCATATACAGCACCGCAAGAAACTTCATGTAGACAGTAGTACATTACAAAAATGGTGAGAAAAATACACCACTTACACATTTCTTCAGCACATGCCTGTCTTTGAAATCATCCGACGTGCATACATGTCATCGTCAAAAATAAGAAACACAGTAACCTCAGACTAGTGTGAAGCTATGTACATTCTGAAGTGATATAAATTACTTGTAGTGTTACTATTGTAAACATCCTTCACTTAAATCACTACAAATGCATTTTGTTTACATGTGAATTAAGGCCGTTGGCACGAAAATACAGTCGCAAGTCAGACTGTCTGTGCACTAATCAGAGATAGTACATCTCAGTGATAACAGCTGTAAGTTTCATTTTGTACCATCTTTTTACTTCTGTTGACAGCATACAATTTTCTAGGGAACGTAAGGTGCAAGGGGACAGAATAAAAGAACTTATTTACATAGCATTTATGAAGAGTTGATAAAATACAGGGTGCCCATAAAGTAAGTATCCAATTTCATTTTCCAGATGTGTTACAACAAAATAAACATTATATTTAGAGAGAGTAGCCAGTACTGTTCAACATGTCCACCTTCATTGGCAACACACTGTTCCCATCGCCTTTTGGTTGCGTGGAACACGCGCTGTAACATTTGAGGGGCTATAAGCAAGCATGCCTCTCGTGTTCGCCGTTTCAGTTCATTCAGATTTGGCACCCTGCTAGCATAACGTCGGCTCTTGATGAAACCCCGCGCAAAAAAATTTGGGGGAGTGAGGTCGGGGGAGCGAGCAGCCCACATGCGACCTCAACTCTTCCTATCCACCTGTTCGGACACGTCGTTTAGGTAGTCCCGGGCAATATTAGCATAGTGTGGTGGTGCCCTATCTTGTTGATACATGACAGAGGCAAGGATACCATGCTGTTGCAACTGTGGCTCCAGAAACAACTGCAACATGCGCATGTAAGTTTCTCCGGTAATTATCTTTTCAGCAAACCTAAACGGCCCACAGATCCTGTCTTTCATGCGGCCAACCCACAGATTGACTTGGGAGAGTCCCTTTGCCACTCAGTGCATTGATGGCGTTGCTCCTCTGCCCAGATAAGACAGTTATGTTAGTTAACGACGCCGCAGACATGGAAGGTCGCCCCGTCGCTGAACATAACACGATTCATCAGGGCCTCCTCGACTACAGCCTCCAGCAGATATTGACACATGGCTGCTCGTGACACATGGTCTTTATCCTATAGCTGGTGAAGCATCTGGATATGTTATGACTTCTTTTTAAGGGTGTAGTGAAGCACTTTCCACAGTGTGGACTCAGCCGGCGGGTAGATGCCGTTGGACTTCTTTCGATAGCTACCTTCACACGCTGTACAGATTGTAGACTGACCGGTGGTCGTCCAGCGCGTCTCTCATCAGCTGCAGATCCTTATCCGCCGGAATTTGTTGACGAGCTTCCGAATGACAAGTCTTGTAGGGGCACCCTTCCGATACTTTCTCTCAAACAGCCTCTGGACCTCAGTACAGGTTTCGCCACGTAAACGATGTTCAATAATTGTGATTTTTTTCGGCAACTGTTAATACTGTGATGTCTCTTCACGGTACCTGTAACAGAAATAATCCATATATCCGAAAAATAGATACTTACTCTATGGGCACCTTGTATATCTCTTAAGATAAATAAAATACAATAAAGATGAAAATAAAAAGTGGTAGAGCATATGATTCTTCCGTGTTACCAAACAAAAACGTCGCTCGTTCTGCTTTCCTTGACTTCCGTTGTGTCTAGGTTCGCCATTAATCATTATGATTTCTGACCACAAATGCATTAGGCATTCTAATATTTTATTACAAAATTCACGACCGTTATCAGAATATACTATACAGGGAGCACCAAAAAGGTGAAAAACATCAAACAGGTTAGTGTATAATTTCTGACTGTTCTAATTGCAGCAGCTTCAGAATAACAATTTTCTAATGTGTTAGCATGGGAGATGAGCATTAAACTTTCCGTCTGGTTCACACTGGTAATGGATAAAATTCACCTGACATCTGCTAATGAAAATCAATGAAATAATCAACTTTACGACAGTACATTTTTTTCGCACTGTCTTATTTTTGTTGACAAAATTCACATAGAACCAGAAAGATTTTTATTTGGTCTTGGGTTAAGTATTTATAAAGTGCATTGCATTGCTTGGGCATTCTGCCTCTTCAACCATCGACAATTAAGAAATGAGTAGAATACAATATGCAATTCATCAGTACCAACAAACTTTTTCACACGGCTGAATGAGTCTTTTACAGCCTTGTACAGAAAAAACATCATAGTTTTGAATTATTCGATAACCTCGCAATGATTCTTTCTTTTTGAAGTCTTATTTTCATTTTACATCCCTAATTAGTGACTCATACATTAGATTTATGATTAAAAGAGCATAATGTTTGCAGTCTTCGCTAAAGAGGTTTGCGATGAATCGTTTCCTCATTTTACTCACCAGTTCATTGTTTGCCTGCATACTGGGAGGTAAATTTATCTGCTTTAAAAAAATCATGACATAGTGACGTACTCACAGCCGACACAGTTTATCAGAAATAAAAGCAATGACCGACAAGACACTGAGAAAACCATACTAAAGATGGAGGGAGAGGGGAAAGGAATATGAAAAGGAAATTAGAGAAACAAACTTTTGGACTCGAACGATACAGAAGCCCTTATAGCGCACATCACCTCAGTAAAATACAGAAAACTTTTGATTCCGCACGTTAATGGAGCAAATTATCTAACCTGCAGATTAACTACGTAATGTGCACATTGATGGCTTTCGTGATTTAACGGTAACCTACATAGTAACTGGTCGTTACTTACGCTACTGGCCATTAAAATTGCTACACCACGATGATGACGTCCTACAGACGCGAAATTTAACCGACAGGAAGAAGGTGCTGTGATATGCAAACGATTAGCTTTTCAGAGCATTCACACAAGGTTGGCACCGGTGGCGACACCTACAACATGCTGACATGACGAAAGATTCCAACCGATTTCTCATACACAAACAGCAGTTGACCGGCGTTGCTTGGTGAAACATTGTTGTGATGCCTCGTGTAAGGAGGAGAAATGCGTACTATCACGTTTCCGACTTTGATAAAGGTCGGATTGTAGCAAATCGCGATTGCGGTTTATTATTTATTGCTACTCGCGTTGGTCGAGACCCAATGACTGTTAGCAGAATATGGAATCGGTGGGTTCAGGAGGGTAATACGGATCGCCATGCTGGACCCCAATGGCCACCTATCGCCTGCAGTTGAGATGGCAGGCATCTTATCCGCATGGCTGTAACGGATCGTGCAGCCTCGTCTCGATTCCTGAATCAACAGATGGGGACGTTTGCAAGACAACAACCATCTGCATCAACAGTTCGACGACGTTTACAGCAGCATGGACTATCAGCTCGGGGACCATGGCTGTGGTTGCCCTTGACGCTGCATCACAGACAGGAGCGCCTTCGAAGGTGTACTCAACGACGAACCTGGGTGCACGAATGGCAAAACGTCATTTCTTCGGATGAATCCAGGTTCTGTTTTCATCATCGTGGTGGTCGCATCCAAGTTTGGCACCATCGCGGTGTACGCACATTGGAAGCGTGTATTCATCATCGCCATACTGTCGTATCACCCGGCGTGATGGTATGGGGTGCCATTGGTTACACGTCTCGGTCACCTCTTGTTCGCACTGACGGCACTTTGAACAGTGGGCGTTACATTTCAGATGTGTTACGACCCGTGGCTCTACCCCTCATACGATCTCTACGAAACCCTACATTTGAGCAGTATAGTGCACGACCGTATGTTCCAGGTCTTGTACGGGCCTTTCTGGATTCAGAGAACGTTAAACTGCTGCCCTGGCCAGCACGTTCTCCAGATCTCTCACCAATTGAGAACGTCTGGTCAATGGTGGCCGAGCAACTGGCTCGTCACAATATGCCAGTCACCACTCTTGATGAACTGTGGTACTGTGTTGAAGCTGCATGGGCAGCTGTACCTGTACACCCCATCCAAGCTCTGTTTGACTCAATGCCCAGGGCTTTCAAAGCTGTTATTATGGCCAGAGGTGGTTGTTCTGGGTACCGATATCTCAGGATGTATGCACCCAAATTGCGTGAAAATATAATCACATGTCAGTCCTAGTATAATACATTTGTCCAATGAACACCCGTTTATCATCTGCATTTCTTTTTGGTGTATCAATTTTAATGGCCAATAGTGTATATATAGTGCCTGAAGAATCTTTAGTGTACCTATTGAAATGGCCCGCATCTCGTGGTCGTGCGGTAGCGTTCTCGCTTCCCACGCCCGTGTTCCCGGGTTCGATTCCCGGCGGGGTCAGGGATTTTCTCTGCCTCGTGATGGCTGAGTGTTGTGTGCTGTCCTTAGGTTAGTTCGGTTTAAGTAGTTCTAAGTTCTAGGGGACTGATGACCATAGATGTTAAGTCCCATAGTGCTCAGAGCCATTTGAACCATTTTGAACCTATTGAAATTAATACTAACGTAGTGTTACCAGATTGAGATACGTAGTTTTTAGATAGCGTGTAGCCATTTAAGGTAATACGTATCAACGTACATAACCTATAGTGAAAGAAAAGTAAACGAATTGTCGTCTTGCAAATGTAATGGAACCGAAATATATACGCTACGTTTCATTTAATTTGTTTCTACACAATAGATATTTTCTGAAACGTCTGTATTACAGATGACAAGTTATTTTTGGTTTTCCTTTCTACTAGGATGAAACAAAAAACTGCAAAAGTTTGATACTGAGCCACCACTTACATTATTTACATTTCGAGGATTTTAAATGCGACCTCTGATGAGAGCTCGAAACAGTGCGTATCTTACGAAAGTTGAAAATTGAGTTTTTTGTGTTATCCTAAAGGTGTATGAAGCCTGAGTAATTTACTGTGGAAATCTACACAAAAGGTCCAATGGATTATGGACCACAGTAACGTTCCTAAGATGATTGGCAAACACGAAATAAAAAGGATTGACGCTTACTGACTTTAAATGTCTATTTGTTTTTTCCCACAATTTACACTGAATATTACTTGTTCCATACCTTGAACACAGAGGAGTAACTAAAGCGATGTACAACACCTTTTGGATCTCTTAGACATGGTAACAGCTTTAGTGAAAATACCCATTCTTATTTCTGACACATGATTGAAATCGACGTCATTACTGACTACGATCAAGAAACCTTGTGTTAAGTCATTTCTGAATGTAAATTGAAACATGAAGGCTGCAGTTTAGTTCTACCCAGTAACAATGGTTGTCAACCGCTAACGCGAGGAGTTCACTTTAGAAACGGTTAATGAGTAATGACAGGCAATTTTCTTGTAAGCAAATACTGATTTTCATTGATAGGGAGTAATGCGCGATTGATAAACTGCGTATATGGAACAAATCATTGAAGGTACACTCTTAACACACATAACAGAGATACTCAAAGTACACCAGGTCTTCATATTTTCAAGTGCAAACGTATTCGAAGAAAAATGAACAACCCAAATACATTTGTTTCGCCCAAGGAATACGGGACGATTCTCTTGCTTGAATGCAAATACCGAAACTAAAAATACACTTCTTAACACTCACACCGTTGTGTCCGAATTGTCAGTTACGTACCTAAATATTTTAAGAGCATTTCGTTGTCTATTGCAGACACAGATCCACATGCACACATCATAGTCTTCCATACTTTGTCTATTAGGCTACATCCCAGTTTTATAGCATAATAAAAATATATTTTACCGTTGGGAATACAATGTAGCGGGATCATCCCTTTTTAAACACATATATTGCATGCCATGACACACTTTAGATGTATTTCCATTTAATGGCGGTAGAAACAACAATTACTGACGAGAGAAAAATACGTAGCTGTCGTTTGTCAGTTATATTACAGTGTTTTGGGGCTTTATTACAAATACAGCAGCTGGAAGTCGCGTAAACAAAAATGTATTGTTACCAAAATAAGACATGACTTTTCTGGCTGCAAAACAAGTTCTGGAACGGCCAGTCCCCTTCAAAATGACTGTAAGTTTCCTCGCTAGTATGGCTGGTATCAACCAAGCTCAACAACTGATCGCATATTGGTCCTATCTGTCCATCGGAGTAGCCGAGCGGTCTGAGGTGCTGCAGTCATAGACTGTGCGGCTGATCCTGACGGAGGTTCGAGTCTTCCCTCGGGTATGGGTGTGTGTGTTTGTCCTTAGGATGATTTAGGTTAAGTAGTGTGTAAGCTTAGGGACTGATGTCCTTCGCAATTAAGTCGCATAAGATTTCACACACATTTGAACATTTGTCCATCGGAGCAGAAAATAGAAATATGGCTAAAATTTAATTCGACAGATTAGCTCAAGATTTTCGGAACGATTCTCTAGGTTATAAGGCCAATGACGGAATTGGAAACTCTTCCAAGATATGGGAATCCACTACCAGATCGGTCTTTATTCTGTTCGAACACGCTGACCTCTCCACTAGCTAAGATCTGAAATTCCCATCCCGGATTTTCAGTGGGGCTGTGCAATGGATGGAAAAAATTGAAAACTTTGACTTGGAATCTGAATTACACGTAATTGTAACAAAAGACAAAGTAAATATTACAATAATGTGACAGACTAAATTATGGTTTTGTTAAAATCATTACAACTGAGCTGGCTTCTGTTCCGACAGAAGTAATGATTTGTTTCTTATACTGCTGTAATTCTACACTTCGCAGGTCTGCGTGAATGTCAAAGCTGCAGCAAAGCTTCTTCCTGGAAAAGGGTCACTAATGTACAACAAGAATATTCTGGGACTGTGAGCGGTGACCGTACTTCCTCGTAATCCTCCTTTGAGTCCGCCTTTGGCGGAGTACCTTCTGGTCTTGATTGTTACACGTAGGAATACCTGGCATCGTTGGCAGTTGCATCAGTCTACAACTTCACGGGCATGCCTCTACGTGGTACGTAACAGAGTTTGCTAATAATGCATCCAGAACAACGGGTACTTCCTCGTTCCTGTGGCAAGCATTTCGAGTGATACGGCTTATTTACACTCACACATGTTCTATGCAACTGTTACTACTGTCGCTTGCCTTGAACCGGGTGGTTATAACTAAGGTGCAGCTAGTCGTAGAGGTCCAGCGTGGGCTGTAATTGTCGTATGGCAGCGAAACTTGGTAAATATGATAATGCATTAATTCAGAACCAATTCATGCTGAAAAAAAACTTCAGCTTTGGAAACCAGCTACAAATCTGGTGCTGTAGAGTGTCTCGTGGACGTCTCAGGTGCTCATACTGAAGAAATTGTGTAAGCGGCGGTTAATAACATCATCAACATTATTTATGCCTTTCTCACTTGCCTGATCTTTTCTGCCCACGTCACTTTCCTAGCCCATTCCATATGGAAACATCTATATAAGTCTTTCTTGGATTCACAGCGCCAGATTTGCACATGGTGGCCAAATTGGAACTAATTTGTTTTTCTGCGTAAATCGATTCCGCATTAACGCATTGGCAGTCCTGCAGCCAGGCGATTAGCGCGAGTTTTGGTGTTGTCGTAAAGATAAGTCATTTTAGATTATAATAACATTTAGTTTAGTGCTGAATACGTGGTAAATAGGTGTATTAGTGTGCTTTTTAAGCGTACCATTAAAGTTTTAATTTTTCTTTGCTTAATACAGCAGAAAACGCGGAAAGATCGTACAGTCGGTTACAGTCGTATTTTCTGTTTACGTTTTGCCGCAGCAAAGCTGTAGAATTTCATTTCATTGTTCTCTGTTGTCTCCAGCAATTAAACTGTAGCGTACCTCTTCACTATTTAACTCACATTTCCGGAATGTAGCGTAAAGTTTTAGTTGTTGTTTCGGAAACTTTGCACTCTTGTTTTTGATTACATGCAGTTGCATATAGGCCAGATTTGTGGAATCATATTTTCGTGTTTATCTGTAATTTAACAGACTTATTATTAATAAACTATAACGTTTATCATGAGTGAAAAGTGCTTGACTTTTCGTAAGTCGGGGCGTTGGTGTGATGGGTGCTGTAGTTTTTTCCATGTGGGTGACTGTAGTGGCGTGGGAGCAGGGGAAATAAATGAAACTCATCAGTGGTTTTGTAGGATATGTAGTAGAGATAGGAAGATATTAGAATAGGAGGGGAAAATTGCCGCCCTCCAAGCTGAGTTAGACAACGCCTGGAGAGATCTTGACCGGTTAAGGAAGGAGAAGGGTAAAGAGAGGTGGGAAGTGGCAACAGGCAACAGGAGGAACAGGCCTAGAACTTTGTCTGACAGCTTCTTGGTGAATGTGGAAAGTAGATTTGACCAGTTGCTTTGGTTAGAAGCTGGCGAGCCTGAAGCAGTTGCAGGTGTAGACAGCGCACAACAAACTTTCAGCAGCAAATTGAAAAGTAAGAATGCAGGGAAATCAGTAAAGAGGAAGAACTTGTTGTCTTTAGGTAGCTCCCTTGGAAGAGGTGTTGGCCAACTTTTGTAGGATAAACTGGGATCAGAATACCAGGACACCAATTTTTCAAAAACTTAGTGCTGGTCTGGAGCAGGTAACAGAGGATTTAGGATCACTTTGCAAAGATTTCACTAAGGAAGACACTGCAGTTTTAGAAGGTGGGCCAGGTAATAGTACTGACAGGTATCCTGGGTATAGTATAGAGTGTGACCTGACAAGGATTGCATCAGCATTGAGGCATACTAGTGTTTAGTTTGTACCTGTTCTTGGGTGCCATGAGTAACCTCATTTGAAATCTTCTGTCTCTCAATAGGTGGGATTATACAAGGCATGGCCTTCACCTCAGCAGGAAAGGGAAGGGTAAACTTCCTGGGAAAATAGCAGGAAAGTTAAAGGGGGGAGGCACTGTCATGAGTGATAAAATACCAGTGGTTATAGGGTTCAGAAAAGACAATTATTTAGGGTATGGAGGACAGAAAGAAACCAAGTTTTAAGAGATGTTAGGATTGAGACAAACCTTCAGTTTGAGAAAGAAAAAAAAATTCTAGCTTATTACGTCAGCATAAACAGCTGTTGGTAAAGAATTTTCAAGAACGAGCAGAAATTTCAACTCTACTCAATTGTAAGTCAGTCAATGTGAAATGTCAGCTACCTTTATCGCATCAAAATATTCGAGGACTGAGAAATAACATTACTGAATTAATTATCTGCATAGGTGAATTAGAGTCCTCAAACCCAGCTGACATAATCTGCCTCTCTGAACATCATGTGACCACTGGTACAGGAATTTTACGTGTTACAGGACTTAGGTTAACATCTCAGTTTTGTAGAGCAGAAATGGAGAAAGGAGGAGTTGCTACATTCATCAGGAACTGTCGACAATTTAAGAACATTCATAAATTTTGCCTAGAACAGCATATGGAAGCATGTGCAATAGAAGAAGAATTTCACAAAAAATCCTTCATAATATTAGGTGTATATCGAGCGCCTGCTAATAACTTTAAGCTGTTCATAAACCACCTTGAATCTGTACTGGCCCACTTAACAACCAATAACAAAGAAAAAGTGGTTGCTGGTGACTTCAACGTAGATTTCCTCTTGGACTCTATCAATAAGAACTTATCTGAGTTAGTAACATTACCATTCAACTTAATTCCCATTGTAAAATTCACACCACGGTAGCCAATTGCTCTCAAACAGCCATTGATAATATATTGACAGAAAAGTCCGATGAACAAAATTGTATTACAAAACAAATATTCAATGGCCTCTCAGACCATGACATGCAGTTCCCTCTGTTAATTGTTAATACTGAACAGGTTATAAAATCTTTTAAATATGAGCTCAAGAGGGTAATCAATGAGCCAAAAATTAATTATTTTAGGACACTCCTCAGAGACATTCACTGGAGTGATGTTTACAGTGCTCATGGTATGAATGAAAAGTATAACACTTTTGCTAATAAAGTGTTTACCTTATTTAAACACTGTTTTTCCCTAAAACTAACCAATGTTAGAGCGAAGTCTACAAAGAAGCCATGGATTACTTAAGGAATGGAGGTATCTTGTAAAACAAAAACAAAACTGTATCCGTCAATGCGAAACAGTTGTGATGTTGATGCTATAGCACATTACAGGAACTACTGCAAAATATTAAAGACTGTAATACGGACATCAAAGCAAATGTATTACAAGGAAAAGACAGTCATATCATATAACATAATAAAGGCAATATTGGATATAGTGAAGGAGGAGACCAGTAGAACCAGACATGGAGGGGGACAAATAGCATTAAGGGTAAATCATACATTGGTGACAGATGTGTATAGTGTTGCAGAACTTTCTAGCAAACATTTTATAACTGTTACTGAAAAGATGGGGTTATCAGGTTCTGTAGATGTTGCTATGGAATAGCTCAGACCAGACATTTCAACTAAATTATGTAATAGAATTTGATCCTCACTACCCCAGCAGAAGTAATGTCCATCTTAAAATCTTTAAAATCAAAAACATCTACTGGATATGATTAAATATCAACAAAGGTAATTAAAGAATGTGATTCTGAATTAAATAACATATTAAGCTATCTGTGTAACCAGTTGTTTATCAGTGAAAAATTTTCTGAATGGTTGAAATATGCTGACGTTAAGCCAGTATTTAAGAAGGGAGATAAGGATATAGAATCAAATTTCCATCCAATTTAACTTTTTCCAACATTCCCAAAAAATTGGGAAAAGTTAATGGACACTCAGCTTTATAACCATCCTATCACACATAAAAATACTATCAAAGTCGCAGTTCTGATTTCTAAAGGGTTCTGATATTGAGAAGGCTATACACACTTCCAGTGAAAATTTACTTAATTCGTTAGACAAAAAATTGCAGGCAACTGGTATATCTTGTGATCTGTCAAAGGCATTTGACTGTGTTAATCACAATATGTTTTAAGTAAATTAGAATATTATGGTGTAACAGGAAATGCTGCAAAATGGTTCAAATGTTATATCTCAGGTGGGAAACAAAGGATGTTATTAGGAAAGAGACTTCTATTAAGCTATCAGGCATCAGCCAACTGGGACCTAATTACATGTGGGGTCCCACAGGGTTCCATCTTAGGGCCCTTACTTTTTCTTGTGTATATCAAAAACCTTTCATCAGTAACATTACCAGATGCCAAGTTTGTTTTGTTTGCCAATGATACAAACATTGTGATAAATAGCAAATGAAGTGTAGTCTTAGAAAGATCAGCTAATAAAATATTTGTGGACATTAATCACTGCTTCCTAGCCAATTCTCTGTCACTAAACGTTGAATAAACACATTACATGCTGTTCAGAACTTGCAAGGGGTGCCTCACGAGTATATGCCTAACATACGATGACAAGCAGATTGAAGAAGTGGACAGTGTTAAATTCTTGGGATTACAGCTTGATAACAAATTCAACTGGGAGGAGAACACCACAGAACTGCTGAAGCATCTTAAGAAATCTCTATTTGTAATGCGAATTCTGAGTGACTTAGGGGATATAAGAATGAAAAATCTGGCATACTATGCTTACTTTCATTCCATAATATCATATGGGATTATTTTTTAGGGTAATTCATCAGGCCAAGCTAAAGTTTTCCAGACAAAAAGACGTGCAATAAGAGTTATATGTGGTGTGAATTCAAGAACATCCTGCAGAAGCCTGTTTAGGGAACTAGGGATACTAACTACTGCTTCTCAACGTATTTATTCCTTAATGAAATTTGTCATTAAAAGTATATCACTTATTCATACCCACAGCTCAGTTCATGGAATGAATACTAGAAATAAGAATAATATTCACAAGGATTTAAAGTCACTTACTCTTGCACACAAAGGTGTACATTATTCAGGAACACACATTTTCAATAACTTACCAGCAATCATAAAAAGCTTAACAATCAGTGAAACTCACTTTAAGAGTAGCCTAAAGGCTTTATTGGTGGCCAACTCCTTCTACTCAATTGGTGAATTTCTCAGTAGAACCAACTGATTTATATATATATATAACTTCTCCACTATTTCAGTGCAGTAATGTGTTCATTGTAAATAAGTGTGTGTGTGTGTGTGTGTGTGTGTGTGTGTGTGTGTGTGTGTAACTACAATCTAACTTCTGCACCAAGTCAGTGCTGTAATATGTTCATTGTAAATAAGTATTGTAGTAGTTCCATTACATGCTTATTACCTTATAAATAAAAAAACTTTTTTTTTATATTTAATTCGGTGCATTAATGCGATCTTAGTAAATGAGTATTTGTAAAATGATTCTTTCATATAGTGAACACTAAAGAAAATGACGATCATTCCACTTGGGACCTGTCGAAGGTACATTAGCTTATTTGTTTCAGTTGTAAATATTTGTCATGTATTACTATTTTTCTGACGTGTTCTACATCCTGGAGGACCTCCTCAATACGGATCAATTGAAATAAAAGTAAATCTATTCTAATGTAATCTACCGAATTTCACTATCTTACGATAACACTTGCTAACGTTGTAACTTAACGCTGTCGGACCTGAATTTTTTTTTCTGGAGGAAGTAAATATTGTCTTCATACTCTAACGCTCTTAGGTGATTTTTCTTAAATATTCTAGATCCAAGATCTCTAGAAATATTGGTACCTATTCTCAGTACATACTTTGTACTCTTAGCTTCGTTTTAAGGACTAAAATAATTAATTTTGAGATGGTCACTGTTGTTAAATACACTGATCATTCAAAAATTACCACGCAGAATAAAAACAATAATATTCAGTTATACAATGAAGTATAGCTAACCAACAACTTCCGTGAATTCTAGCAGTCACAAGCTTCAGCTGCACTGCTACATTGACTTGTCGATATTTCAACAGTGATTCCAAACAGGTGGAAGCAGTTATGCTTGATGTAATGATCCAACATTCACAGATGTGTACATGAGACTTCCACCGAGGAAAAGTATTTCTGTTGCAGCTGAACACTGTAAAAATTAATTTACAGAACTGGAGCCACAGGGTCAGGAACAGTTAGGTAACTAAGACGATCTTTTACTTCAGTGTGTGAGCAATTCAGATCATCAGATTATGACGATGAGTAATGCCTGATGGCTGATAGACAGTGAACCAAGTAATAATTTTTATTGGACTGAAGATGTCCCGTCAATGAGATGAAACCACTTATCAATAAGGGAATTCTTGCAATCTTGACTTATAATTTTTATCAAGACATCTTAGAAAGAAGTACCTTGGCCGGGAAAGGGATGATTCAAGACCTCATTTCGATATAATGTCAGCCATTAGATATAATTTTACGATTAAAACAGTCTAGATAACGATTTATTTGACTGTCGTGACGGGTTTCCGCCACCCTCAGTTTTAAAAGAAAAATACAGTAGTGTTGCTATCACCATCTTCTGCTGCCGTGCACTGCTACAGTTGGTGTGTGGGGCGTAGGTCCTTCACCTCCAATGTAATATGACTAAATTAGAATTACGTGATAATTTTGATATTAAGTTGTTTATTTTTTCCCGCAATGGGTGTCTACGAGACCCAAGTAGGAGAATATTAATTTAGTTTTTCTTTTTCCCTTTAACCTTTCGAATTTACTGAGGTACTTGAATTCCTGAGAACTGAGGAGAAGTTCTGTTCTTCCCTTGAGCTGTAACGGATGGAGAGTTGTTGTGAGCCGGTACTGGTGGGCTGTCCAGTGAGGGCAGGCAGCAAGTGAAGGTCTGCATTCGATATCAGTGCGACGACCTCAGCGACTGGTCCGATAACTACACTTACACATTTGCATTTGGGAGACAGGAGAGTAACACATGAGGGTCCCAATGCGGTACGACTGGCAGCCTGATGCCAGAGGGCGCTGTCTTGCAAAAAATCTAATGGACGAAGAATGTTGAAAGTTGAACTCTTGGGTAAGATGAAATCATTCCCAGCCTAGCAGAAATAGGACGCCACTTATGGTTACGTGTTATGTTTTGGCTCACACTTTCACCGACAGAGCGTGGAGGTAGGCATCTTCAGAAAGCGACTTCCATACGTCGGTGCTACGCGTATCGTCTTTCATTCAATAGTTATCCAAGTCATCAGAAACTCTGATATTGGGATGACACTGCAAACACAACTTAGCGACGCGGTCACAATTAATCGCACAATTAGCTCCCAGTAGCCTTCAATAGTGTTCCCTTAAGGAACACAGTCAGTGAGTGCTAATGCTCGTGGGAGCTCCGGTATCACGGAGACAGCGCGTCAGGAATTGGCACGAATAATGTTTTACATACAGCTCTAATGGGAATACTTACAACAGGTATTTCATTCATTCCTACATTTGAAACACACAACAATATTTCATGGTTTGGTATCGCCACGTCCATAACTGGCCGAAAAGAAGCTTTGTGATAAAGTTTTATCGAGATCTATGGATGTCCATCTTATTCCGTAGACGAAGGACTTCAGCTGATGATACATATGAGAAAAAGTACCAACATAGATGTATGTTGAGAATGTCTTTATTCTATCACACAACTAGTTTCGGCGGCACATTACCGCCATCCGCAGGCCCTGCTTATCACAGAACAATAACACAATGCCAATATTTGGAATCCAAACAACTATAAAACAACAAACACATGAGATTATGGTACCCTAATGTATTAGTTGAAGTAATCTTAAGGTATACCCTAATAAGTATCAACAGAGCACATTTGTCAATACCTCAATTTTCTGTTTTCCTCTAGTCCAGGAATGTATAAGCGTACAAAACATAAACACAGAGTAAACCTGAGTCACAGTTACAAAACACATGGCTGTCGTCATACGTAAAAACAATGTATATCGAAAAGGCAATTTTCGCTCCTTCCAGAGAAAATCATGAAAACAACACGGTGTACCTTAGCATAAATTTAACAAAGAGTCCTGAATATCAAATATGATCCAACTAAAAATGTTCAGTAATGTTTAAAGACGTACGTCAAAGGTGCATACGTGGTACAAGAACCTAACGGTAAAAGTTAAACCAAGGTAGTACGGGCTGACCACAGATCTGTTACAACTGTGCATGAATCACCCAAGTTTGTGACAACCTTTTTCCAAGAACTGAAAAGGCCCTCGTCTCAAAACCTTTGACAACTATGTACCCTTAAATAACAAAATACACCAAGTCTCAAAAATTATGTTCACTATTACACACTTGTGTAATAAACAAAGGCACCTAACCGCAAGAAACAAAATTAAAACACCGTCTCCAAAGAGTATATTCCTCCATAGTAGTGATGTGTGCTTGTTCTGGCCTTTAGATTCCAGCATTACACATACTCTTTTTGTGGGATATATGTATAGGTTTGCCTAATTTATTCATACGCCCTCTGTGCTTCATAGCGGTCGACTGTACTAATAGGATCTGTCTTAATGGCACATAGACCCACGAGATTTTACTAACCGTGATCTGTGATGCGTTTCACACTGTTGTTCCTGCTAGGGCTAATATGGCCTGCTGTCTGGATTTTCTAGATGTGTTTTTCTTATCCTCATACACTGTCAGACATTTTAATAACATTTACGAGTACCGGCTTATGGGCAAGATGGAGTGTTTGGTCATATATTCTGGATGTATATTACTTTACTGACAGCCTTGTTTGCTTCTGGGCAGCATTCGGTTCTTATTTCGCTGGTAAACGCTGATCCACGTTTATGAGTATTTCATCGACCTGTCATGTGGCATTTTACTAGCTCTTATCTTACCCTCAAGGTGTAATATTTTACCAGTCGTTATGTAATGATTACTGAAGATACTCATTCTGTAGAACATTGTGTGTTCCAGAGTTCGCATAGGAGTGTTTATGGATAGCAGTTCTTATAAGGGCATTCTGCGTAATTACTTGAATAAGGATAAGGGGTTGGAACTCCTGTCAAATTGTTTGTGTCTACTTAGGCCATAGATTTTTATTATGGGTTAGCCTGCTCATAGTTTACTTCTGCGGGGTGTTGCTTTATGGTTTGGTATTACACCGTTAAGGTCCAGTTTGGTTTTCTTCTTTTCCCATTGACTCCATATATATTACATCGGTGTGTCAAAGCATGTGACGTTTCAGATAGTGTGATTTACAGTTGCCGTTGTGAGTAATGGATGTTTCAGAAAGGTTTGTACCACATTTTTTTTTCTTTCATCTCTGACAGTGTTGTGGCCTGCATAGTTAAGTATTTTGTACCTTTGGATATCAGAGGGTACGAGATTGTGTTAGGCATCTGTTTCCAACCCTGAGGCAACGAAGCAGTTAGGCTGTAGATATTTAAATGTGTTTCCCGGTTACTAGGTCTTATTTTTAGGAGCGTTTTATTATGGAGGAATATACGGTTTGAAGTTGGTATTTTAGTTTTGTTTCTTGCGGTTAGGTACTTTTATTTATTACACAAGTGTGTAATAGTGAATATAATATTTGAGACTTGATGTATTTTGTTATTTAAGGGCACATAGTTATCAAAGGTTTTGAGACGAGGGCCTTTTCAGTTCCTGGAAAAAGTTTGTCGCAAACTAGGGTGGTTCATGCACAGTAGTAACAGATCTATGCTTAGTCCGTACTACGTTTGTTTCACTTTCACCCTTATGTTATTGTGCTACGTATGCACCTTTGACATACGTCTTTAAACAATACTGAACATTTTTAGTTGGATCATACCCGATATTTTGGACTCTTTGTTAAATTTATGCTATGGTACCTCGTCTAGTTTTCATGATTTGCTGTGGAAGGAGCGAAAGTTGCCTTTTTGATGTACATAGTTTTTACATATGACGACAGCCATGTGTTTTGTAACTATGACTCAGGTTTACTCTGTGTTTATGTTTTGTACGCTTATACATTCCTGGACTAGAGCAAAAAAGAAAATTGAGGTATTGACAAATGTGCTCTATTGATACTTCGTAGGATATACCTTAAGGTTAATTCAACTAATACATTAGGTTCCAATAATTGCATGTTTTTGTTGTTTTAAAGGTGTTTAGCTTCCAAATATTCGCATTGTGTTATAGTTCTGTGATAAGCAGGGCCTGAGGATGGCGGTAATGTTCCACCGAAACTAGTTGTGTGATAGAATAAAGGCATTCTCAAGATGCAACTATGTTGGTACTTTTTCTCATACGGTTATTTCTGAAGTCTTCCTCATTGTCCTGTAATTTGGGCCCTGATAAATATTGGTATATTTCCTCCTACAGTACAAATGTTTCAAATGGCTCTGAGCACTACGGAACTTAACTTCTGAGGTCATCAGTCCTCTAGAACTTATAACTGCAGTATAAAGTCGTACTGCACTAACAGTTTGACGACATTCACCATAAACGAAGAGCTTACCCGCCTTTTGGATTTTCGTTTCCATTGTTAACGTCTGCATGATCTCGTGGCAGAGCACAGACGTATGGCCATCTAGTACAAAGGTAAGCACGTGAAACGTAGCGGAGGTAAGTTGGTACAGTAGGTGAGACGTTCGTATAGCCTCTCAGGGATGGTGTTCTGTCGTACCTTTACCATTTCATCGCGCTACGAACCTGGGACGTCACTGAAGTCCTATTCGAGGGCTCTTTGGAACGCCACAGAATAGTGCATAGTGCCACAAAACTGTCGGTGTAATAACTGGACGGCTATAAAAGTTACATTTTACATGTGAACGTCAGATAATTAGACAGCTATTTCATTATAGCTTAGCAAAAACTGCACATTGATAAATTTATCCGTTCCGGTTGTATATGGGGTGACCTTTCACTGCTGCCTCAGTTCGTATGCAATGTGGTTGGGCTTGGACAGGGGAGTCACGCTTAAAAAATTGATTATTTCAGAAAATATGATTGGCTGCAATGTCCGTTTCCGCATTTTTGTCACATTATTACCCTGAATTTTGAAATTTAAGATCTATTGTTTGGACTGCAAGATAAAATGGAAATAAGAGACCACTAACGACGTAAGATTCTCCTGTAATATGCAGTTACTTTTCATTAATGAATGAGTGTTTTAATTTGACTCTCTGATATTTCCCGCGAAATAACTTGTGACACTCTTGTCGAATTTGCAACCGGATCTTTATCACGTTGACGCAGTATTTAGAAGGTCTACCTGGCCGTCACTTTCAGGTCATACTTTGCTACAGCTGAGTCTCGTCAAATTTAACTCTGAGGCCGCCGCCATAAAATGTAGTAGCAGCGCCGCCAGTGGCGAAGGCAAACAAGTAACACAGGCTGCACGTCAGCTGAAGATGACAGCGAGGGGGATCCAGCTGTAAGCCAGAGAAGAGTATCACAGGCACATTATTTACTTGTGACACATCTTTCACATGTCTTATTGTTAATATAGTTAGCGCATTTAATATTCCTTGTTAATATAGTTACCAAAAATTGTAGTTTCGTCTTAAAAACATTTACGTTTTACAAGGTGAACCAAAACTCCACAGAAAAACTTTCAGATGTGGTACAATGGACAAAAAAAAAAAAACCATATAAACATGGGCTCTAAGCTGCATATCTTAAGAGCTGTCAGCACTTGTTCAGTAGAAGAGATGGAGGAGGAGGATATTGGTGTTTAACGTCCCGCCGACAACGAGGTCATTAGAGACGGAGCACAAGCTCGGTTAGGGAAGGATGGGAAAGGAAGTCGGCCGTGCCCTTTCAAAGGGTACTCTGTAACCGAGATGTACAAGTGCTCATACCTCTCAAGAAGTACACTTCAGAGCCCATGTTACATGGACATTTTTTCCTTTTCTTGGTCTGCAGTAGCATCTGTCAAACTATACAAATCAAAGAGCTTATAGTAGAAGATACATCTTTCGTGGCAGCGAAGATGAGCAGGTGCTCATACCTATTAACGTACGTATTTCATGTACGTATTTACGACACATTTTTACTTGTTTCGGTCTATACAACAATAGACCGTCTTTTACCAAAATTTGAAGGAGCCGAAAATTAGCCAATTCGGTTTAACGAAGTGTCATTTAACGACTTTTTTGTAGAAATAACTGTCTGTTTCGTTCACTTATTCTCTAGTTAGGTAATTACGCTTCATAGAGGCAATCATTCTTTGATCCAGTGGTTGGAGAGGACTCATTGTGTTAACTGCTAAGAAGATAATTTCTAAGTTTAGAAGTTCCAGGTTATCGAAACGATGTGCCGAGCAGTGGTCCAAAGTTAGCGAACTTTCTGTTCCTCACAGTCATTTGTTGTTCAACCTTCGAGAGCCAGCTATGGAAGAGAGAAATAGGCATCCAATCTTTATTGTTATTCTCTGAGTGGAATGGCAGACGGAATGGGTTAACATTTTTAAAATGACTTGGATTTTTGCTTCTCAGAATCAAATGATTCAAATGGTTCAAATGGCTCTGAGCATTATGGGACTTTATTCTGAGGTCATCAGTCCCCCAGAACGTAGAACTACTTAAACCAAACTAACCTAAGGACATCACACACATCCATGCCCGAGGCACGATTCGAACCTGCGACCGCAGCGGTCGCGCGGTTTCAGACTGTAGCGCCTAGAACCGCTCGGCCACCAAAGCCGGCTTCTCAGAATCATCTGAATTATAACATAAGGCCACCGAATATCTCCTGCCTTCGTTTTCCTTCATGAAATTTTTATCTATTGACACGTAATGCTTTCTTATGTTTCACTCACTTTAAACAGATGACTCAAATGAGAGAGCTTGGAATATAATATTCCGCACCCACTCATTGCCGTGTTTCTAATTCACTCTCCGTGTCTCCCCACACACACTGACAGCACAGATTTTATGCCTCTTCTGAACACGTCTTAGCATGCCCTCAGAACACACGAACTCAGACGTTCCCTTTTTTTTTTGGAAATTTCACGTCCATATCGTGAAGCGTGGGGACCACGTAACGGAATTTACTGTGAGCACATATGTTGGAACCATCAGTCAGCGACTACTTCACTTTTTCATGGCTGGCTGACTTCATGCGCTTGCTATTGCCGCTAAATAGACCAGCTAGCGAAACTTACCTCTATTTTTTGTCTTGAACTTGCTGTCTATGAGAGAGTAAATGTTATTGTTGTTGTTGTGGTCTTCAGTTCTGAGACTGGTTTGATGCAGCTCTCCATGCTAATCTATCCTGTGCAAGCTTCTTCATCTCCCAGTACCTACTGCAACCTACATCCTTCTGAATCTGCTTAGTGTATTCATCTCTTGGTCTCCCTCCACACTGCCCTCCAACGCTAAATTTGTGATCCCTTGATGCCTCAGGACATGTCCTACCAACCGATCCCTTTTTCTAGTCAAGTTGCGCCACAAACTTCTCTTCTCCCCAATCGTCTTCAATACCTCCTCATTAGTTATGTGATCTACCCACCTAATCTTCAACATTCTTCTGTAGCACCACATTTCAAAAGCTTCTATTCTCTTCTTGTCCAAACTATTTATTGTCCATGTTGCACTTCCATACATGGCTACACTCCATACAAATACTTTCAGGAACGACTTCTTGACACTTAAATCTATACTCGATGTTAACAAATTTCTCTTCTTCAGGAACGCTTTCCTTGCCATTGCCAGTCTACATTTTATATCCTCTGTACTTTGACCATCATCAGTTATTTTGCTTCCCAAATAGCAATACTACTTTAAGTGACTCATTTCCTAATCTAATTCCCTCAGCATCACCCGACTTAATTCGACTACATTCCATTATCCTCATTTTGCTTTTGTTGATGTTCATCTTATATCCTCCTTTCAAGACACTGTCCATTCCGTTCAACTGCTCTTCCAAGTCCTTTGCTGTCTCTGACAGAATTACAATGTCATCGGTGAACCTCAAAGTTTTTAGTACTTCTCCCTGGATTTTAATACCTACTCCAAATTTTTCTTTTTAGTATCTGATTATCTGTATGTCGTTTCCTTTACAAAGTAAATAATGACGTAAACTACCAAAAATGAGATTGTGTATTCAGGGTGGTCGCCTTTAAAATTTCTTGATTAATTTCGCTTTAAATTCACTTCTGTCAAATCCATAGTAAATGACGTCATTTAGATATTTCAAATCAGTTTTTTGTCAAGCATCCTGGCTAAGGAAGCTCCATGAGGATAATCTTGCTTGCGTCTATCATGTTCTCAAATTTATTTGCTGCATTTAAAAGGAAATTTTCCAATAACATCTTTCAATAAATTACAAAATCATCCATCCTCTTACATGAGTACAACTCTTGGCTGTCTTTCACTCCGCTTACACAGGTGTAGTCACCTTCCTCACGTTGATCCAGGGAACACTGTCTGTGGATCATTCGATCTTATTTGGGCAAGTTGTCATAATTGTTTAAAATTTACCATAGTGTTTTAACATGTTATTGCCTTCGGCCATTAATTGTTTGTAACACTGCTTGTGACCTTCAGCTGACAAATTATTTACAATTTTCTCTTAATAAGGCCTGCGGCCGTCACTATAGCCTGTTACAGTTCGTTAAGATTGTTTTGGAAATGTGTTAGTATTTTAACATGCAACTGCCTTCCTTACTTGTAAATCAGGCTTTCAGCCGTTGAGTATTATAAAAATTGCTTGTGGCCTTCAGCCCCCAATAATTTTGAATCCTTTCTTAATCAGGCCTTCAGCCGTTAATTGTTTGTAACGTAATTGCCTGTGGCCTTCAGCCGACAAGTAATTTTCGTGTTTTAGTGAGGCCTTCAGCCATCACTATAGCTTACTAAAAGTTATTAAGATTATTAGAACGGGTTTTAGTATTTTAAAAGTGTAATTGTCCACCTTATTTGTAATACAGGCCTTCAGCCCTTGTGTATTCTGAAATTGCTTGTGGCCTTTAGCCTTCAGCCCACAAATATTTTTCAACCTTCTTAATCAGGTCTTCAGCTGTTGATTGTGTATAACATTGTTTGTGTCCTTCAGCCGACCAATAATTTGCAATTTTTCCTTAATAAGGCCTTCAGCCGTTATTATAGCTTGTTACCGTTTGATTCTTAAGAAGAAAATATCTTAGTAGCCTATTTGTTAACGCCTTCCTCACTTGTAATTCAGGCCTTCAGCCATTGTGGATTTTGAAATTGCTTCTGGGCTCCAGTCGACGAATAATTTTGAACCTTCTTAATTAGGCCTTCAGCCGCTGATTGTGTGTAACACAATAACTTGCAATCGAGGAGCGCCGAAATAAAAACCTATATATCCGCATTTGCTGTTAATACAGAAAGTAACAAATAGTGATCTCTAAATGGCTGCACAAGCTATAAAAAGAAGAAACACACCATAAAACACTTGATTTCGCGTTGTGCTGAAAATTATTTTCTGGCAGCATGTATTGCCCCCGTATTTCCCCCCTACAGCTGGAACACGCGAATACATCAAACTGGATATATCGGGTTTTATTCCTGTGCTCCTCAATTCTTCTAATAAGGCTTTCTCCGCCAGTGTAGTGAAATCTTTAAAAACTATTGATAAGAGTTTTTTTAAATAAACTCTATGCGTTTTCTGTGCAACCAACCGTTACTGATTAGGCCCCGTCCACACCTTTCCTGCTTTCCTTAAGTCCCACGTCTCATTCCCACTACAAATGCTGCTTCTCTTCAAACATAATTGACCGAGAAAAAAAATGTTGCATCACTCGTAGAAGTACCTTTCCCTAACAATTACTTTCTTCCACTAATTTTTGCGGCATGAGTCGAGCTGTCTTTGATTACTACATTTACGACAATAGTGGCTAGCTGTTCATTAGGATTTCTCCGACCGAATGGAGCATTTCGAAGAACTAGTAGGACGGTTGGCGCTCCAGCAGTGAGTTCGTCGCTCTGGCCGCACCGCGGCCACAACAACGTTGCCCTGTGAGTCTTCGGCCCACCGCACCCCCTCCTCCTCCGCACCGCCCTGCCCACTACGTACGTCAGAGACGGCGAGCGACGTCAGGGGGTATACGACGCCGGCTGCTGCATAGCGCGGCGCACCCTTTGACCTGGCCGGCCGGCGGAAAGTCCATTACGTAAATGTGTTGCTCTACCAGGCGAACGAGAGACGCTCAAGTTGGCGATGGTCCGGCCGGGGTCCGGGCTTATCAGCGAGCCTCGGCGGCCTTTTAGCGGAATCACGGCGGGTCAGGTAGCCAGCCGGCCTATCTGACCATCGGAGCGCGCGGCTGCCGGCGGTCGCGACCCCGCCACTCCGCAAGCAAATGAACATTTAGCAGGCCGCGCCGCCGCGGGCACAAGTGCGCCGTAGTGCGGCCTCGCGCCACTGCACGGCACTCGGATTTCCTGACACCCTTTCGGAGTGCTCTCGCGTCACTGCGGAGGGAAATAATCCGCACGCGGTTCTCGCCAGCAGCAGCAGAGGTCTTCGTCCCATTCACAGCAGTACGCACTGCCTGGTTTTGCTCTGCATGCTGTGATACAAGCAGAGCAATGCAATTGGCTGTGCGTAAACTAGAGGGAGAGAAAGAGATCGTAAAATCTCTTCGATATCTGGCTCATCATATTTGGGAAGAATTCAAAAGTATTCAGATCAAAAATGCCAGTAAATCTGAAGAAAACAGTATTTGATCAATGCATTCTTCCTGTGATGACGTACGGCTGCGAGACGTGGACACTGAACTCATTCACAAAAGGGAAACTTAGGACAGCACAGAGAGCCATGGAGAGATCAATGCTGGGCTATACAAGAAAGGGCAGGAAAAGGGCAGATGACATCCGGTCTGTGACGAAGGTTAATGACATCTTAGAGAGAGTAGGTTCCTTGAAATGGCAGTGGGCTGGCCACGTCGCAAGAAGAAAAGACAACAGATGGACGAAGCTAGTACTGAAGTGGAGCCCGAGAGAGCACCAGAGCCCTAGAGGAAGACCACCAGACAGATGGGAAAAAGACATCAAGAAGATCGCTGGTAACATCTAGAAGAGAACTGCCCAACACCGTCCCACTTGGAGAAGACTTCTGAAAGCCTACCTGAATCCACGACTCGAAGAGGCCACATCATCTAATGATTTAATTGGCTGATGATGATGATGATGATGATATGTGCAGCGAGAAAATCAGCTTTAGACATACTGACGAGAATATTTTGGACTACATTTAATGTCACCACGATACATTTATCCCGAAACCGGTTTTGAGAGAATTCACGAATAAAACATTTATAGGAATGAAGGATTTATACAGAGTGAACGACAACTTCCCAGTTAACCCGTACTAGATTTACGGTTCCTGCCGAATTGCATCTATATATCTACTGCTTCAGACGAGTTTCGAATATTTCGCACTGCAAACTAAAATTTGTTCCCCGCGTTACGTACTCGTTATCTTGTTCTTCGTCGAAACCGAAAAATGTATACACATGTAGTTTCTTGCACTACAGTATTATCCATCACGCATCTCACATAATTTTTCTCTGTAATGTACGGCACTGCCACTTCGCAACAGTGGCCACAACGCATGCTTACCGCTCACATGTCACTTCCGCAGTATAAGACACAGTACATCTGCATACGAGGACACATGCTTCTTGAAACAGATGCTGATCACTTACACGTTGTGGGAATTTGTTGTGTGACGTGAGGCTGTGACAGATTGAGTACAGGGAATACTGGGAGAAGAATGAAAAGATCAGGGACAAATGGTTCAAATGGTTCTGAGCACTATGGGAACCAACTTCTGAAGTCATTAGTCCCCTAGAACTTAGAACTAGTTAAACCTAACTAACCTAAGGACATCACACACATTCATGCCCGAGGCAGGATTCGAAACTGCGACCATAGCGGTCTCGCTATCACCAAACACATTTAAAACGAAGGGTGATATCTGGCGTGGTGGAACTGCAACCTCAGCTACTTTTTTATTATATTGTCCATATTGTCACGAAAGTAGTAACCCATTCACCAGTGTAACTTACTCCTGTCCTTTAAGTTTCGAATGGCACTGAGCGCCTGTTCGCAGTGCTTTGTGGCGCAAACTTAACTCTCGCGCGTATTGTAATTTTAACACTCATTAACAAACCGTAATACTCAAAGTTTGACTGGGCTTATTAACCACTTGTATTTAGAACAGTTTAGAAATGGACGCTAAAGAATACGATATTGACCAATTTTAATCGTGTTTTGGTCTCCGTCTGAAGTATTGTAAAAAGGAATTGTATAATATCCGAAGTGTTGTCTGAATGAAAAGCAACTGGAATCACTCAACAGAGGAAAGTCCACTGGACCTGACGGGATACCAATTCGATTCTACACAGAGTACGCGAAAGAACTTGCCCCCCTTCTAACAGCCGTGTACCGCAAGTCTCTAGAGGAACGGAAGGTTCCAATTGATTGGAAAAGAGCACAGGTAGTCCCAGTCTTCAAGAACGGTCGTCGAGCAGATGCGCAAAACTATAGACCTATATCTCTGACGTCGATCTGTTGTAGAATTTTAGAACATGTTTTTTGCTCGAATATCATGTCGTTTTTGGAAACTCAGAATCTACTATGTAGGAATCAACATGGATTCCGGAAACAGCGATCGTGTGAGACCCAACTCGCTTTATTTGTTCATGAGACACAGAAAATTTTAGATACAGGCTCCCAGGTAGATGCTATTTTTCTTGACTTCCTGAAGGCGTTCGATACAGTTCCGCACTGTCGCCTGATAAACAAAGTAAGAGCCTACGGAATATCAGACCAGCTGTGTGGCTGGATTGAAGAGTTTTTAGCAAACAGAACACAGCATGTTGTTATCAACGGAGAGACGTCTACAGACGTTACAGTAACCTCTGGTGTGCCACAGGGGAGTGTTATGGGACCATTGCTTTTCACAATATATATAAATGACCTAGTAGATAGTGTCGGAAGTTCCATGCGGCTTTTCGCGGATGATGCTGTAGTATACAGAGAAGTTGCAGCATTAGAAAATTGTAGCGAAATGCAGGAATATCTGCAGCGGATAGGCACTTGGTGCAGGGAGTGGCAACTGACCCTTAACATAGACAAATGTAATGTATTGCGAATACATAGAAAGAAGGATCCTTTATTGTATGATTATATGATAGCGGAACAAACACTGGTAGCAGTTACTTCTGTAAAATATCTGGGAGTATGCGTGCGGAACGATTTGAAGTGGAATGATCATATAAAATTAATTGTTGGTAAGGCGGGTACTAGGTTGAGATTCATTGGGAGAGTCCTTACAGAATGTAGTCCATCAACAAAGGAGGTGGCTTACAAAAAACTCGTTCGACCTATACTTGAGTATTGCTCATCAGTGTGGGATCCGTACAAGATCGGGTTGACGGAGGAGATAGAGAAGATTCAAAGAAGAGCGGCGCGTTTCGTCACAGGGTTATTTGGTAACCGTGATAGCGTTACGGAGATGTTTAACAAACTCAAGTGGCGGACTCTGCAAGAGAGGCGCTCTGCATCGCGGTGTAGCTTGCTCGCCAGGTTTCGAGAGGGTGCGTTTCTGGATGAGGTATCGAATATATTGCTTCCCCCTACTTATACCTCCCGAGGAGATCACGAACGTAAAATTAGAGAGATTAGAGCGCGCACAGAGGCTTTCAGACAGTCGTTCTTCCCGCGAACCATACGCGACTGGAACAGGAAAGGGAGGTAATGACAGTGGCACTAAAGTACCCTCCGCCACACACCGTTGGGTGGCTTGTGGAGTATAAATGTAGATGTAGATGTAGATGAATGTCGGTTTCCTCTTCCCATACAAAATCCAATCACAAACACCTCGCTGCAGTGCCTACTTTCGTTATCTTTTTCATAACCTAGCTGTATCGACCATACTGCAGTGACTACATTGAGTGCCAGTATGAGAGTGGTAGCTTACTCACTTTTATTTATTTATTCGTTCGGCATATACAAGGCAAATATTACAGTGTCATTACAATCCACCAGGAAATTACAACACTACACAATGCTACTTATAGTTTTGAGCCAATCTATGGCTAGGTCAGGCAGGTAATGTATGTCCTTCAGTTCACCACTATATCCTACCACTTCACACACCAGTAGGTGGTCCATTGTTTGGATTTCACCACATTCACACACGGGACTCTCCGCAAGTCCCCACTTATTTATTAGATGTTTGCATCTTCCCACGCTTGTTCTAAGGCGATTTAAGGCAACCCAGAGCTTCCGAGGGAGATCGAAACCATTTATCTTCTTGCAGGGGTCATCGATAAGCTTTTGGTTCTTGTGTGTCCCTTTGCGCCATGATTGCCCCCAGGCTAGCTTTGGGTCAAAGTCCTGTAATTCCCAGCCAATCTTACAAAAGGGGGACCTAGATTTTAGCCTGTTGATGGGTGACAAGTCATGGTGTATAGGGAGTTCTGGATTGTGTACGCTCTTCCTATATATTCCTGAGGTCGGCATGGAGCGCCATATATCAGGGGGTTCTATGTTGGCAAGGACTGGGAGCCAGTCACATGGGGTAGCCCTAAGTGTGCCTGAGATAATTCTCATCGTCGCTTTCAATTGAGTGTCTACTTTATTTACATGCGCACTTTTCGCCCAGACTGGTGAACATTATTCAGCCACGCTGTACACGAGGGCTAATGCTGACGTCCTTAGTGTATTAGCTCCGCACCCCCATGATGTTCCGGTCAGTTTAGACATAATGGCATTTCGAGATTTTAATTTCTGTTTGGTGTCTTCCAGATGGGAGCTAAACGTTAGTGTGCGGTCTAATTTTACTCCCCGATATTTGGGCTTATCTTCATGTCTGATATGCCGGTCATTCAGGGAAAGCTGCAGTTTCCTGCTTGAGGCTCTGTTATTAAGGTGCATTATGGTACTAGTCGTTTTATTGGGGTTGGGATGCAAATGTCACTTAAGGTAGTAGGTGTTCAGCGCTTCAAGGTCCGCATTCAATGTTTTTTCAAGATCTTCGAAATTTTTGCTTTGGTAAGTGATGGCCAGATCATCCGCATACGCAAATTTACGCGACCTGGTGCTCGGCATATCAGATATGTATAAATTAAAAAGGGTCGGCGCCAGGGCTGATCCCTGCGGCAGGCCATTGTTTATGACCATGCTTTTGCTGCTCTTTCCATGGAGATAGACCTTGATCTTCCTGCCTGTCAGCATATTTTTTAGTAATGTGTACGTCTGATTGCATTTGATAGTTCGAGTAAGCTTGAGCAGTAGTCCTTCGGTCCAGACAGTGTCCTAGGCTGATGTAAGATCTATTAATACCAGGCCCGCTTTCAGTTTGTTCTGATAGCCTTTCTCTATATACGTTGTAAGGGACAAAACTTGTTCACAGCAGTTCCTTCCCACACGGAACCCTGCTTGATAGTCCGGGAGGTTCGCCTCAATGTATGGTACTAGTCTGGCCAGTAATATTCTCTCAAATAGTTTGTAAGAGGTACAAAGCAGTGAAATCGGTCTATAGTTCTTTGGATTATCTCCATCTGTCCCTGGTTTCAGTACCGCTATTACCTTAGCTTCTATCCATAACTTCGGGAGTGCACCTGATTTAATGCATTCCGTGAAGAGCTTGGCCATCCATTCCCTCCCAATGGGTCCCAGCTCCCTCAGAAATTCTGGGAGGATTTCGACGGGTCCGGCTGATTTCCATGTTTTCATTAGTGTTGGGGCCTGGGTAATCTCCTCGACGTCCACTGCTTTGACAATATCTAGATTAGTTGGATAATTGGCTAATTCCTTGGTTAGGTTCCTGGAGATCCTTTTCTTCTCCTCAGTCTTCAGGCGTATTTTGGAGGTCTGTTTCATGGCAGTCGCTATTTCGGATGGACCCACACCCGCGGCCGATCGTGGTGGTGTTGTGGCACCACCCAGTTTCCGTAGTAGATCCCAGCTCTTCCTGCTAGAATGGGTAAAGTCCAGACTTACAATCAGTTGTCACAGAGTGATGTACTTCTGGCAAGTGAGAGACTGTTTACTCTTAGGACAGTGTTTCTTTGACATGTTGTATTGTATCTTCTGTTACTATGAAATAAAGTGTTGTTAGACTGCTAATCGCTGGTCTACTGTGATTCACGACGTAAGAGTTTGGTGCCGAAACCCGGGAGACCATTTCCACGATTGCCGTTGTGGAACACGGATTCTGGACGCACGTCACGCGGCAATACTACGAGGGGGCTTACTGCAGCGATTTGTCACACTACGCAACAAGCACTTCGACGACAACCGCCTGCATACACAGTTAAGTTCAATTGAATTATCACGCGACACGTTTTGTAGTTCCATTTGTAAAGGCAAATTATTACATTATGGCCGCTCTGTACTGCTATTGTAGCTGTGCGATTAGCGCTTTAACGGATTATCAGATCCTACCCTATGCCTGTAGGTTGTTTATGACTAGTGCTAGCATGTAGCGACCATCAATTGAACTACTTCGACTAGCGATCCAAAGATAACGCCTTACTTGCACCAGCTGATTGCTAGCCGACACTGCTTTCTATTTTGGAGTAATCGTTCCGATTGGACATGCCAGACCACAAACCAGAAGCACAATTACACTCTCTAAAGAGAAAACATATGAGTGAAAGAGCAAACTCTACGCGATTCGTAGCGGAAGCTGCAAGGTTGTCAGAAACATCGGAAATCACGGATTATAAATATTACAATGACAGATTGGGAAGCGTTCCGAACCGCCTCGTTAAATTAGATGATGATATTCACGAGTTGTTAGACGAAGACGAATGCGAAGATGTTCTTAAATGCGAAGATTATATAGACACCGCGAAACTCACAATTTCTCGAATGTCTCACGAAATAAAGAAACAGCTTGCGAAATCGGTAGCAGACATAAATATTCCCGACAGTACGCCGGTACAATCTGTAACAGTGAGTGTTCCCACAGCTTCCTAAACCTTCCGCCGATCAAGCTTGAGCCTTTTTCAGGCGATCTCGAGACATGGGCACGAGATTCTTGGAGCAGTTTGAGCAGTCGGTTGACAACAATCCGGTAACTACAATTAATGAACACATCCTTCTTCGCGGCTATCTCTCGGGAGAACCAAAGCATTTAGCGGACGGTATTGCGGTGACGGCCGAGGCCGAGACGTACGCACAAACGAAGAGGATTCCCCGAGCGCGTTATGGCAACAAGGATCGAATAATTCAAGCCCACATAGATTATCTCGAAGCCATGAAACCAATGCAGCTGTCCATTCCAGAGGAACTTAATTCAACATTCATTGAATGCCGGCGACGTATTCAAGCTCTCCGGGCACTTCGGGAAGACGTGAACGGATACGGCCTAGTCCTCGCGCCGAAAATTTTACAAGCTTTTCCGGATGACATGTTATATTGTATCTTCTGTAACTATTAAATTAAGTGTTGTTAGTCTGCTAATCGCTGCTCTACTGTGATTGATGACCTCACTATTGCCAATGGGACTTAATACTAGAAATATAACGGTCGCCAGTCCTGAGGGAGCTATTTATGAATTAACTGGTGCAACGATGGGATACTTTTAGGCAAGGGCGAAGAGACGGACAGCACCACATCTTCAGAAACACACACAAGGCCGAAGGAAACACTAGAACCAAGGTAAACCTCCCAAAAACATATGCACAGTACAATTCAAGAGGCTGTCAGACTACATGCCGTGTCGGACAGCATCAACACGACGAGGAAAGCTACACTGCCGGAAAAGAACGCTAACCATCAAGGCATGTAACTGGGGCGTTAGCGGTCACAAGGTAGAAAATACCGCTGGTTGCACTTCACTAATAAGACTAATACTACATCCAAGCTAACATCAAGGAGAAGAAGGCAGCTAATAGCTTCTGCCAACCTCACAGACTTCACTTACTGTGGTTGGTCTCACCGACCCTGTGAGCAGTTAACACGCAAACAACAGCGAAATCTCAAACAGTGGAAGTTTCAGTACTGGACACGGGTCACCCAACTTCAAACATCCTGGGTTCGGTCATCGACTACAGCCCCTCGGTCCGACAGTGCCTGCACGCCGCCAGTGAACCTGCCCTCGTGCTGCGGACCTACTCACTGCTCCGTCCGAAGTCGAATTGCGTGACTCACCCAACGACCCGGAATATTAGCTGTGACACTAACGATAGTACCACAGTACTGGCTATCGATAACCACTGCTACTGCCACTCGCGGAAAAACAATACTAGCAACTCAGTGGCACCATTTACACGAGAAGGAATCGAGACGTCACTACCGCTATTACATGTCAAGTTATGAGCGGCAAGAACCCGAGCCGCACACGGCTCAGGGACAATGTGAAATTTTCCCGCTTCAGCCCCTGTCATTTCACAGAATTTCGATAGGTGGCGTGTGGTATATGTAGCCTTAAAAATGGCGTTTGTAACGAAAATAATCAGGGAGCTGTCACTTAGTTTCTTATGGCGGGAAATCACAGCGTCGCATTCATAGGCGCTTGCAGAATGTCTTTGGAGACCTGGCACTGAACAAAAGGACCGTTAGTCGTTGGGCGAGGTGTCTGTCATCACCGCAACAAGGTCGCACAAACCCGTCCATTCTCCCGCGTGAAGGCCAGCCGTACACTGCAGTGACAACTTCGATTTTGGAACATGCGGACACTCTCATTCGACGTTATCGACGGAAGGCAGTCAAATACCTCGCTGCTCAACTGGATGTCTGTGCTGGTAGTGCTGACACAATCGTTCACCATTTGCGTACACAAAGATACGTGTCTGCTGAATTTCTCGCTGGCTAACACAAGACCATAAACAACCTCAAACTACAATCTGTGCGGAACTTCTTGTGCGTTACGAAGTTGATAATGACAATTTTTGTTTGAACATCAACACAGGCGGAGAAACTTGGGTTAATCACTTCGAATTGGAAATCGGCAATCCATAGAGTGGCGCCACACCACCTCTCCTCCAAACAAAAAGTTCAGAACCGTAGCCTCAGTCGTCAAAGTCATGGGGGCGGTCTTCTGGGGCTCTCAAAGGTCTATTCTGTTTGGTACCTTACCTCGTACTGGAACGATCAAAGATGAGATGTATTGTGCTATCCTCACGAAAATGAAGAAACACTTTCGGCTTGTTTGTGGCCACAAAAGTGCCAACGAACTGCTCCTTGTCCATGACAAGTCAAGGCCGTACACAAGTTTGCGCTCCCGAGAGGAAGTCGAAAAATTCATTGGAGTTCCTCATCCATCCTACAGCCCGCTTATCGAGCCTTCGGACTTCCACCCGTTTGGTCCAATGAAGGATGCACTCCGCGGGAAGCACTACGTGGATGACTGGAAGGTTATTAATGTAGTAAGATGTTAGCTCTGACGTCGACAATATCGACCATACAAACCATCCAAGTAAGGTGGTGTAGGGCCATCGCAATGAACGGAGATTATGTTGAAAAACAGGATTTTGTAGCCAAGAGAGTGCGGAATAATATGGTATGCTGTAATCCTGAATATAAACATTTGTTTTCAGAAAAAAAGTGTTGCATTACTTATTGAACGCGCATCGTAATTTAGTGGAGTGATACGATACGATACGAAATGTGGGATTTCACTGCAGAATAAGCGATGAAATGAATGCATGGGAAACGCTAACTAGAAGAAGGGCCATGTGTTAAAACTTCAAGTAATAGCTCCAAGTTGCTAGACGGAGCAGCAGAGGACACTAAGTGTAACGAAGCACGGATTTAAGTACCCGTCCAATAATCGAGGCTGTTGACTTTTATGTGCCATTCTGAGATTTTGGAGAATCAAGTATGCCGTTCCACACCTCACTTGCTAATAGAACAAGGCGCTTCTTATCGATCCGTGCCACAGAAGGTTGTTGATTACGGGAATTAGCGCGATCTCATGCCATCCGCGCTCAGCGCTTCAGCATGTAGTCACTTTCATTCCAAAGTAATAAAAACTGCTCATACAGTAACTTTAATATTTATGTGCTATTTTATGTGAAAAGCGACCACATTTGGCAAATTTTCACAAATATAATGTAAATGTTTTCGGTATTACAGATTTTTTTTTTTTTACAGCTGTCTGAAAAGGAAGTTATAAAGACCAAATTTTCTAGAATCCTGTACTTATTACGATTAGTAATCTTTTATTACTGTAATACTGTGCAAAATTTAGTGAAATCTGTTGAGTTTATTCTCCTCCTCGTTTTCACTTTCACTTAAACTCATTACATGTTGCAGAACCCAAAATTTAACCACGTGTTGTGGCTCTTGGACATTATTCCAAAAATATTTGTACCGCGATGATTAGCTTCACTCAGGGAAATATACCGATCTAGTAAGAAATTATTAGATCGACACTAAGTTACAAGTGAGAGAATAATGATCGATGTTAATGTGAAGAGTAGGTTTGGTTTACAGAAACAACTGCGGACACTAGCTGTAAATATCTGTATGTTTCTAATGCCTGTCACGTCCTTAAACGAAAACGGCCCTAGTGGATCGCAAAACAAGATGTTGGACTCTGATGTGCTGAACTTTCCAGATTGAAAATGATATGAAACTTTGTCAAATTTTTTATTGTGAGTAAAACCGCCCTTGTGGATCGCAAAACAAGAAGTTCGATCCGTTTCTTATGTAGTCTACGTCTCTCCATGGACCCTGCCTGTCTCTCCATGGACTCTGCCTCTGATGTGTAGAACTTTCCAGATTGAAAATGAAATACAAATTTGTTAAATTTTTATTATGAGTAATACGGGAATTTGGTTTCTGAACGATGTAGGAAAAGTTGAGTGAAGCAGTAGCAATAGTGTAGTCAGTAGTGCTGTCTGTATGAAGTACCGTGTGGCAAGTGGAGTTATTTACATTTAATTTAAATTGTTATTGCAGTTTCTGGAAATCCACGTCGGAGCGAGCAGTAATGACTGGCCATAGTTTTTCGAATTATTAACTGTGATGCTAGAGAACTCCGACAGATAATTTTTACCACATAACATTTGTACTACTTCGGTTTTCAACCACTTACAGTGTTTAACAGAATGTATCCAGAAGTACGCCAGAATATTTATCAAAAAGTATTTCTGCTTCCTCTAAATAATTTTTATTGCAGAGCAGCTGCGGTCGAGTTTGTCTTTTCCACCGTGCTAGAGATCCGAAAGGAGCTTACAGTTGGAAGTCATATAACGACATTCTTCGTCATGTATTTAAGAGGCGTCATCACCTACCGTATGTGTTGCCGAAGAAATAGCGTCATCGTAGTTGGTCCAGTACTGAGCTGACAAGATAAGGTAGAAAGAAAGCTATGAACATAACTAGACAGAATAAGAACCAAATCTGTTTCGCCCTTAACATTTTCTCCAATAAAACCCACCACCTGCAGTCAAGTCCATCTCTTCGAGATGTTCATCTGTACATTCCATTGAAAGCCAGGTGACTGATCAACTAGACGTTTCTCCCACACATACGTCATTCTGGTAGATAATCTCTATTCAGATGGTAGAAAAATTCCAGATACAACCTAGATGCGAGAAACTAAGACCTTGGATACCTAGCAGCATGATGACAGGTTTAACATTTGAACAGGGTCTAAAACCGAGATAGTTCACAATCTTAGTCTACATTTTTTTAAATAGTATGGTACAAGGACCATTTGCTGTTGTTGTGGTCTTCAGTCCTGAGATTGGTTTGATGCATCTCTCCATGCTACTCTATCCTGAGCAAGCTTCTTCATCTGGCAGTACCTACTGCAACCTACATCTTTCCGAATCTGTTTAGTGTATTCATCTCTTGGTCGCCCTCTACGATTTTTACCCTCCACGCTGCCCTCCAACACCAAATTACTGAACCCTTGGTGCCTTAGAACATATCCTACCAACCGATCCCTTCTTCTAGTCAAGTTGTGCCACAAGCTTCTCTTCTCCCCAATCCTACTCAATACCCCTCATTAGTTATATGATCTACCCATCTAATCTTCAACATTCTTCTGTTGCACCACATTTCGAAAGCTTCTCTTCTTGTCCAAACTAGTTGTCGTCCATGTTTCACTTCCATACATGGCTACGCTCCATACAAATACTTTCAGAAACGACTTCCTTACACTTAAATCTATACTCGATGTTAACAAATTTCTGTTCTTCAGGAACGCTTTCCTTGCCATTGCCAGTCTACATTTTATATCCTCCCTACTTCGACCATCATCAGTTATTTTGCTCCCCAAATAGCAAAATCCTTTACTACTTTAAGTGTCTCATTTCCTAATCTAATTCCATCAGCATCACCCGACTTAATTCGACTACATTCCATTATCCTCGTTTTGCTTTTGTTGATGTTCATCTTATATCCTCCTTTCAAGACACTATCCATTCCGTTCAACAGCTCTTCTAAGTCCTTTGCTGTCTCTGACAGAATTACAATGTCATCGGCGACCCTCAAAGTTTTTATTTCTTCTCCATTGATTTTAATACCTACTCCGAATTTTTCGTTGGTTTCCTTCACTGCTTGCTCTATATACAGATTTAATAACATCGAGGATCGGCTACAACCCTGTCTCACTCCCTTCCCAACCTGAATAACATCGGGGATAGGCTACAACCCTGTCTCACTCCCTTCCCAACCTGAATAACATCGGGGATAGGCTACAAGCCTGTCCCACTCCCTTCCCAACCAGTGCTTCCCTTTCATGTCCCTCGACTATTACAACTGCCATCTGGTTTCTGTACAAATTGTAAATAGCCTTTCGCTCCCTGTATTTTACCCCTGCCACCTTTAGAATTTGAAAGAGAGTATTCTAGTCAACATTGTCAAAAGCTTTCTCTAAGTCTACAAATGCTATAAACGTAGGTTTGCCTTTCCTTAATCTAGCTTCTAAGATAATTCTTAGGGTCAGTATTGCCTCACGTGTTCCAATATTTCTATAGAATCCAAAATGATCTTCCCCGAGTAAGGACCACTTAGAAGAGCTAAAACCGTGATAGTTTACAATCTCAGTCTATCTATTTTTTGACTTTGAAACCTCTATCTGCTACTACTCCTACCTACGCAAAAATCATATAAAGTCTGCGTTGTACCTTGCTGCACTAGCAATTCCGAGTAATGCCTTAATTTACGTTTTCACATCAATCTACAACGCCCCTGTCTACTTAATTCATATGTGCTTGAATGATGTTATAAATTAATTGTTTCACGTAAGAACTATCCAAGCACGTCTCTACAATTTCATGATGTACAGAAATTGCAATAACTTTGTTCTGAACTTCTGTTTATATAACTTTCCCAGCAGAAACCACCACTTTTGTTTTTTGGGGGTCGGTGATGAAGAGATTTCCACACTGAGCTTCACTGTTTAATCTCACGATCAAAATGATGAAGCCAAGTTTCACCACCAGTGACTACATTTGAAAGAAACTTTGATCTTGCTCTATCATCAACTTTAACTGCATGTAGACCTGCACGTGAATGTCCTTTTGTTCGAGAAATAACAACCTTGGAACCCATCGCGCACAAACACGTGTCATGTGTAGTTTTTCTGTCACCAGCGTGTGGGTGGCACCCAGTGAAATGTTCATTATTTCAGAAAGTGATCTGAATATAATTCGTCGATCCTCTCTCACAATGGCAGCAGTAGTGTTGCTGTTTTCGTCCGTAAGAGCACTAACTGGAGCACTGGGTCAACTTTCCTTTGAAATTGATTGTCTCCCCTCTTTAAACGTTTTAAACCACCTTCGAGCTGTGCTGTAGAGAAGAACAGTCTCTCCATAGGCTTCCTGTAACTCTGTAAAGGCCTCAGTTGAAGATTTGTTGAGACGAAAGCAGAATTTCAATGCCGCATATTGTTCCTCGCTTGTTACCTCCAAAAAGTGTCATAAGATTAAATATTAACGAAATACTTTATTACCATGAGAAATATGATCATTCGTTATTGAACAACCTTCCTACTGCTCCATTTTTACGTAATGTTTTCGATGTGTGAGGTTCCGCTTTATTCTGTTGACTATGGTGCAATACGTGGAAAAGCACGCAATTTTTGGGTTAGTTATCGATTTTTGTATGTAATCAGTGACGAAATATGGGAGAACGTGTACTTACAATTTTCTTATGATCCATTTAAGTCAAAGTACTCCACCGACTAAATATAGGACATGAAATAGATTTGTTAGAAGAGCTGGCGATATATAAACATTACAGAAAATATGAAGACAAAATACTGAACGACAAACTTGAAAGTGAATTGGTGAATTCCATCATATGCATCGACAATTTACTTAAATAAAAGTAGTAAGACATAGAAACAAGTACCATTGTAAAATATATGTAAGCAAATTATAATCCATATTGTTAAGATAAATACCTTCTGTACAAAAGCGTATCTGTGGAGGACCTGTAACATCATCTCTGCCAACTACATCTAAAAACATATTTCTAACTGTTTCTTTATGGAAGTGGACTGTGCACTGTACACTGGACACTGAATGCTGTGAATGATGTTTAACATGTGTGAAACCGTGCACAAATAAACCAAAACAAAATCGTAAGTGTAATTGGTTCCAAATTTCTATACCAACTATGTATAAAAATCGATAACTAACTAAAAATTACGCATTTTCTTATGTATTGTAGTGAAGTCAACAACAGCAAGCAGAACTTCACACATTGAAAAATTAGCAAAAGGTGAACAGAAGAAAATCATGAATGGTAGCAAAAAAGTTATCTATAAACACAGCAATTGTTCCCACAGACGTAGGCTTAAAAAGAAAATATAATGGCCAAAATCACAAAATTACTTAGTAGTTAGAAGTCAAGAAATATGCAAATGATGTCGGATATGAGTAGTTCTGACAACAAACTGTAGTCAACAAGGAATGAAAAAAAAAAAACAACAGACACGACAGGACGCCACGGAATAGAATAACATCAGTATCAGCTATAAGCGGTCAGTCGTAGGCAGCAAACACGTTTTAATCAACATTTCCTAAAAGTAGTGAAAAATGTACGGACATAAACTTCGGGAGAAAAATTAAAGCAAAATGTTCAAAAAAGAAACATAAAATCCAGTCCTTTGAATGTCTCAGCAGCTTCTCTTTCAGAAAAAGTGGAAATTATATATTCTCTCAGAAGTAATAGTTCATCTGGGTTTGAGGGTGTTTCCATCAGACTACGAAGGAGTTGTTCTCATATAACGAGATTTGTCTTTCCTGAACTATGTAATACGTTACTCGCTCAGAATATTTTTGCCAGAGAGATTGAAATATGCCATTGTTAAATCTCCTTAAATGAAATTTGGCAGAGGAGATGTCAATAACTACAGACTCATTTCACTGCTGACATTAATTTCTAAAGTTTTTAGGAAGGTGATGTACCATAAAATACTGTCGCATCTGAGCAGCAGTAATACCCTCTGTAACACACAGTTTGGTGTCCAGGAGTGTTGCTGAAGTAAGACTGCCATTTATTTGTTCGCTCACCAAAATTTACAAACATTAAATAACAAAATACCACGATTGGTATTTTCTGTGACCTCCCTAAAGCGTTTGCCTATGTGAATTACTGTACTGCCCTAGATAAATTGAGGTTTTGTGACTTAATAGTATAGCTAACCTACGAATAATTTCATATCTAACCAAAATAAAACAGAGTTCTTTACTTAAAAATTGAAAACTGTAGGTAAAGTAAATTCTACTGACTGGAGAGATATCATTTATGGGTTTCCACAAGGCTCTATCTCAGGTCACTACTGTTTCTCGTGTATACAATAAGCAGAATTGGTTCATTTCGCTGATGACTGGATTATTTTAATTAATCCAGACGCATCTCAATTGAAAAATAAAATAAACATCATTCTCAGTGTTGCATATCTAGAGGGACCACACAAATGACGAATGTAACACATGGTAAAGAAATAATAACTAAGATGGAAACTTCAAAACTTTTTGCTGTCCATATTCATGAGCATTTACGGGAAGAAACACGATTAGAAAGAACTAAAACAACTTGCCATACCCACATTTGCAGTTAGAATCATTGCACGTATTTTGGAGAGACAAATCAGCAAGAGGACATATTTCCCTGTTTTCGTTCAAAAACGTCATGTGGAATAATGTTGTGAGGTATTTCATCTCTCACAGAGAAAGTATCCATTGTTCAAAAACGTGCTGTAAGAATAGTATATTGTATTCACTTACCATAATTTTGTGGGCATCTTTTGAAGTAGTTTGGCATTGACTAGTGCTTCCCAGCTTATTTATTCTTTCATGAAGCTTGTTGTAAACATTCCACTGCAGTTGAAAAGGAACACTGACCTACGTAATAACAGTACCCGAAGAAAAATGACACTCTTTACTCCACATGAAGGTTGACTTTAGCATACAAACCAGTGCGCAATATTTCAACGAAAACTAATGGTAACTTACCGAGTCATATAAAATGCCTCTAAGTCAGCAAAGTTAAATTTGAAAACAAACTAAAATATTTGTCATAAACAACTCCTACTACTTAGTGGAAGAATTTATATTTTTGTATAGTGTAAAAGTTCGTGGTAGAAGTTAGTAACTGACATCTGTATTAAAAACATTTGTATATGGTCAGCATGTAGTCATATTTACAAATGAATGTGAGTTTAAGATGTCTCATTGCACATCTTTACGATGAATTGTACAAATTGTTCATGGAACATAAAACTAATTAATTAACTGACGAATTGATCTCTGTGTCTATAGATGACTTTCCGCTTGAGATATAGTATTGCAATCTATCAACAATAAAGTAGCTCAGTTGCATATGTGGTGAGTAGTTTTTAAGTTGTTTGCCTCCTGTTCGTAATGAAAAACGTGTTTTTCTCATTTACAGCCTATTGTCCTTCTATCTTTCTATGAAGGTCGTGGTTTAGCTTATTAACTACGCGTCATAAGTCATCTTACTTTTAACGAGGTCATCTTAGGACAAACACCAAGCCTTTCATCGCTGATTTCGCTGTTTACAATGCTGTATGATAACTTCGATAGACTAACAATCACACAGTTTATTTAATCGTGTAACTGAATAATTCATTATTTAAATATGGGCATTGGCAGGCACTTATTGCATTTGCACTTTTACATTCACCAGACGTTTATGAAGTGGCACCTGTCTTCACGCCTCGGCAAATATACTTAATGCGGCGAGGTTCCATATGCACTACGCAACCACAGCGGTCTCTCACTGACACCAGTAAATTAATTGCAATTTTTCATGCACAGTGCTATCTTTTCAGAACTGTAATGGGGCGAGAATAATGACAGCAATTACTTGGGAACGTGCGTCCAACCGCGCACGCAATCGTGCTGGCGCAAGCCGACAGCTCGTGTCAGCCTCACGCGCAGATGCGAGATTAGCTTTTAATTAGCATACCCGCGTCAGACCTTGCAACGATCAACCTTTAAATATGCTCTCCTCGCGCTATGTGACAAATGCATTTATTAATGCCTCTGCGGTTGTGACAATCTTGTTAATGAGCTGTTAACTTCCACATATTACAAACTGATCCACGATAATTACGAAACCACGAAATGAGAATAACGTGTTCCGCTGCAGCGTTTCCAAATTAACTGTGTTTGCCTTTGCATGCAGTTGATCATATGCGAATGCAGCAACATGGAGACAAAAGGAAACTACTTCACACGTTCCCATGACCGCGTCCAAATAACAGAGAAAGTACCTGACATTAACGTCCGGCCCCTCACCCTCCTCTGGAAGGAAGTCGACGCTATTTTCGAGGAACACTATTGAGATAATTTACAGAACCGGCATTTGTGCCCTGACTGCAGAACCATCCGACTACATTTTTCGTAGAGACCGCGAAGATTGCCGATCGTGGCGGACGAACGTTTCTAGGCGCTACAGTATGGAACCGCGCGACCGATACGGTCTCAGGTTCGAATCCTGCCTCGGGCATGGATATTTGTGACGTCCTTAGGTTCGTTAGGTTTAAGTAGTTCTAAGTTCTAGGGGACAGATGACCTCAGAAGATAAGCCCCATAGTGCTCAGAGCCATTTGTACTATTTTTGAACCACGAAGATTAGGATTCATACGGAGGTGTATGGACAGTCGTTTTTCCCTCGCTGTATTTGCATGTAGAACAGGAGAGAAAACAAGTAACCGTGGGGCAGGGTATCCTTGCCCACGCACTGTACGGTGGTTTGTGGAGTATGGATGTAGATGTAGAGTGTAGTACAAATATTTGACCCACTTGTGCACTGTCGTCGGCTGTTATTCAGTGTAAACCAGAACTCCACCATGAAATTTCGCGAGGTGACAGTATGGACCAAAACAAGAAGAGAATGTATGTTAAATATGAGCTCTAAAATCTATACCTTCTGAACTATGAGCAGTTGCTCGTCTTCACTACTTTAAAGCTCTTCTCATCTACTCAATAAGTGCTCATAGCTCATAATGCATGTACGTTAGAGCCCACGTTCAATGGGCAATTTTATTTATCTCTGGGTTCATATTCCCTTCCCCACATACAATATAAATTTATTTATTTATTGAAAAACTGGAGATCTGTTACCTCATGTTTTAAAACAAGTCATACGTTTCATAGTGTTCATTTGTCATCTTTCGTAGTCATTTTAATAAACAACATTTGACAAAGAATAATACTTTTAAAAAAATAACAATAATGTAATGCTGAAATATAAATAAAATTTCGTAGTTTTGGAAGAATGTAAAAAGATAATGGGATACAGGAGAGATTCGTTAGTGCCGTCACCGACTGTGACAGGCAATGAAAACCTCGAATGGGTTTCTTAAAGCTATTGATTGCCAGTAGTAGAGAAACGATATTGCTAATCCTATGTTTTAGGTGCTCATCCGTGTACAACGTTGGATGCTTTCTTGGCTAGATGCCAACACCTTACACTTATTAACTTTTACTGCTCGTCTTTCTCGTCCTCCTGTTCCTCTTCAGTGTCATAGTTTTCGCTGCCACTGTGAGTGTCGCTGTCCAACCTCTGGAGATTGTTTTTACTTTGCTTATAGGCATATCTGTCATTTCATATCCACAGGTACTTTTCAGTGCATTTAGTTTGGCCGCTTTGCTTTTCGTCTCTTACTGCTGCGTATGTATGCATGTCTGTTTTTGTGTAGTCTAAGTGTAGTGTCTATTGTTCGCGTATTGCCCGCAGAAGAAGACCACCCCCGCACGTGCTTGTAGGTGTGTGTCTCAGACTCACGCGGTTTGACCGCGTCGGATAAGGTCCGTGTCCATTTAAGAAATATACCATACCGCGTCTGGGATCGATATGTTTCATTCTCAACCACTCGCTTATATCAGGGAGGAAGTAGTGCAGTCTACGGCCTTTACCACTTTCATCCCACTCATCTTGTAGAATATCCAAACGCCAACTGTATCGGTAGACATTAGGTGTACCCCATCTTTAACCAGTATCTTGCGGCTCTGTATTTGATCGTGATGTCTCTGGGGCACACTCCGAGCACCACATACAGTGCATCGACTGAGGTGGTGGCGAAGTCTCCAGATAGCCTAACTAGGACACCTCTCTGTCTTCGTCTGACCGATACTTTGTTCGTGACCACGTTTAGTCTGTACAGCCTGTATACCCACGTGCTAGTAGCGAAGCTGATTACTGATTCGAGGACCGCACAGTGTATGTCAGTATGACTGGAAGAGGTTGCCTGTTTTAATTTTAGCCTTGCCAGGTTACGTAGTATTTTTTCTGCTTCTTCTGTTGTTAGTCTTATGTGCTAGTAGAAATTCAATTCTTCATCTATGTGTACCCCAAGATAACACGTAACATATTCTCGTTTGAAGTGTGTGCCTCCTGCTTTAACTGAAGAGCTCCTTTGGACTGATTATTTCGGTAATGTGTATGCTGTTTTGTTTTCGACTACCCTGAGTTTATTGCAGTGACACCATTGTGTAGTTGTTGGTAGTAACGCACTAGCTTTCTCTTCTAGCTGGGCTCTGTTGTTTGCAGTGGCTACAGCTAATAGATCATCTGCATAGGCGACAATTCCGTCTGACCTGTTATCTTCATACAAAAGTTGTAGGAGGGGTTCGATTGTCATATTCCAGAAGATGGGGCCACAGATCGACCCTTAAGGACATTCTCTCGTAATCCTTTTGATTACATTCCTTCTATTGATCTGCCATTGGACCACTCTGTCTATAAAGTAGACTAGGATACTGTTGTACAGTGATTCTGGTACCTCCAGATGTGTTAAAACTGTGACACATCGCTGGCCACCAGAGTTAATCGAATACCCCGGCAACGTCGGCTATTATTGCGAAGAGTATTGCTATAAAACGGAAAGTAAAGAGGTTGTAGTTGAAGAGATGTGTTTCACAGCATCGAAGGTGAACGAGCGCTCAATGCTCTGAAGGTAAACATTTTAGAGTCCACGTTCACTAGACACTGCTTTCTTATTTTAGTCTGTACTACCAGCTCTGAAATTTGACGTTGGATTTATGGTTTACCCTGTAGAATGAATGGTGTGCTTGCAGGCCATACTTGCCGCGACAGACCATCAGTCTGTTATCGTGTAATATCACTAAAACTGTGTGAATAATTCCCAGGTGAAACGTCAAATAAAGGTAACAATGTTAAGTTTTCAACTACAGGGAGATCATTCTCGGCCAGAGATCACTGTCATTGATTTACAGCCAAAATTCTGTTTCATCGTGTGTGGTAAATTAGCTGCACATAATCGAAACGTGTTTCATATAATACAATGATATGCAAATTTAGGGTGAAGAAGAATGTCACGCTTATGGCGGAAAAATACTCACATGGACTTGCACATGAGGTGCTTTACATAAAAAGCCTGCACAGTTATTGTTCAATTACAGCTGCCATTAACCAACCTATTTGGCAGTTAACGTGTCCCTTAGCTATACCACAGTTGTAAAACTATTGTACGGTACTGTAGATTATCATAAGTAAGCGTAGAGTACGGCAGTTTTCCCATAGACTTAGTTAAGATTCTAACCGCGTTACCCAAACGTTAGGTGTGTTGCGTAACTATCTGTCGTTACCTCATTGCGATCGTTCTGTTCGCATTGCGACCAGTGTCTTACTACATTCACGTAGGTACTGGAACCAGTAAACCGTCTATAAACTGAATGAGAAAGTGTAAAAGACAGACTAACCGAACAAACACTATTGTTCTACGTCGTGATCCTGCTGCATTGGTCTTTAATACATCTAGCAAAATTTAAATGGTCAATGTTTAGTTCAGATTATATTCGAAAATTGTTTGTTGTAACATGAAACAATGGAGCAAAATTTTTCAAAAAATCCGATATATATAGCACTACAAAACGAAATTTCCTCAAAAACAGGTAAAATTAAAAAAAAAGAATAAATGCAAAAGAAAAACTTATCAAACGTCTTTTAATATTTCGTCGAGCTCATATGAAACATGTTTTTGTTAACGAGAAATAACTTTCGCACTTATCAATATTAACAGGAAACTCTTGGCTTTCACCTTGATAACGTGGCATTGAGTCCAAAATGAGGACAATAATTATGAAGACTTCTTATTTTTGAGTATGTAAACTGTACCTGCTTTAAAAGCAGTTGCTTTGGTTACATAAGAACGCGGAAATTACGTGATAAAATGAGTTTTATTACTCATAAAATGCAGTTTATTTTTGTAAGGATATAAAATACACACTGGACTAACACTGAACGATACACAATTCCAATTATGTGCAAAACAAGTTTCTCTCTTATTTATTCATTTGTACTCTTTTCCCTACCAATGCCACGAATATTACAGGTAATCCAACTTACTAACTCATTTATGTACTGTACCAAAATTACCGAACCGTAGTTTTGGTAGAGTGCAACACTAGCTTTAGGTAGTGCCAGCATGTTCTGTTTCCAGAAAAGATTTTGTGCCTTGTTGGATCATATCTGGATAACTAATAGGATCAGTTTCCTGTATTTTTTAATTTATTATTTCCCTGTCTGCGTATTCCAAAGGTAAACAGAGAAACATGGCAGTCTGAATTTCATTCGCATCAGTGGTGTGCCGGATTTTATCTCTGGCTCGCGATTTCGGGTGGCCAGTTTTTTTTCTGTCAGGTGTACGTATCGACATGAATGCAGATCCCCATTCCACTGTAACCGTCGCACTCTTTGATCTTTTTTACAGCTTATTAATGCCTCGACAGGCGGTCCTACGTACCTGAATTCTACCGCTTACCAATGAAGAAGGTTAGCTACAAGCCGAAAAAATGAAAAATTTAAAGTTAGTTATTTTATCTCTGATTTTGAGAAACTGACAATTTTACTTTACTTGTTAAAATGAATCACGACGTTTTATTTACTTACCAAGTAATAGTGCATGTCATGGAATATTAAGTCAAGTAAATTTTATGAGTTATTTCAAGATATGCATTAAATGGTTCAGTAGCTCCAAACGGGAAGACGTTGACTTTCATCGCTATAAGTTCCCCTGCCCCCCCCCCCCCTTCCCAACATCATTTGAGTTTTATTCCACAATAATTTCCTTGAGTAAATATTTGATTTTCAGAGCACTTGCGGGATTCACGCAATAGAACCAAATTAAAAGCATGTACATGAACGTACAAAAGACTTTAAGACGTGTCAATTTATTTATTGTTGGAGGCAATTGCTTGCTTGATATCCATCGACACCGATGCATATTAGTATAAGATGCTGCAAGGGAAAAATTACAAGTTGAAGTGTTTATGTGCAAAGGCGGAAACAGGTAAATCTAACGTGTTTCATTTATTTATTTATTTATTGTTCCGTGGGACCACATTAAGGAGAAGTCTCCATGGTCATGGAACGAGTCAATACATGAAATTATAACACGATTGTAGAAACAGATAAAATGAAATATAAGAAACATATTCAGGCGATACGTCATTAGTTTAAATAAAGAAAATCAAGAATGTAACACTGGAATTTGCTTAATTTTTTAGCTCTTCCAGGAGCTCCTCGACAGAGTAGAAGGATTGAGCCATGAGGAAACTCTTCAGTTTAGACTTAAAAGCGTTTGGGCTACTGCTAAGATTTTTGAGTTCTTGTGGTAGCTTATTGAAAATGGATGCAACAGAATACTGCACTCCTTTCTGCACAAGAGTCAAGGAAGTGCATTCCACATGCAGATTTGATTTCTGCCTAGTATTAACTGAGTGAAAGCTGCTAACTCTTGGGAATACGCTAATATTGCTAACAGCAAACGACATTAAAGAAAATATATACTGTGAGGGCAATGTCAGAATTCCCAGACTATTGAATAGGGGTCGACAAGAGGTTCTAGAACTTACACCACACATAGCTCGAACAGCCCGTTTTTGAGCCAAAAATACCCTTTTTGAATCAGAAGAATTACCCCAAAAAATAATACCATATGACATAAGCGTATGAAAATATGCGAAGTAGACTACTTTTCGTGTTGAAATGTCACTTATTTCAGATACTGTTCTAATGGTAAATAAAGCGGCATTTAGTTTCTGAACGAGATCCTGAACATGGGCTTTCCACAACAGCTTACCATCTATCCGTACGCCTAGGAACTTGAACTGTTCCGTCTCGCTTATAACATGCCCATTCTGTCTGATTAAAATATCAGTTCTCGTTGAATTGCGAGTTAGAAACTGTAAAAACTGAGTCTTACTGTGATTTAGCATCAAATTATTTTCCACAAGCCACGAACTTATTTCATGAACTACATTGTTTGATAAGGTTTCAATATTACACACAAGATCCTTCACTACCAAGCTGGTGTCATCAGCAAACAGAAATATTTTTGAATCACCTGTAATACTAGATGGCATATCATTTATATAAATAAGAAACAGCAGTGGCCCCAGCACCGATCCTTGGGGAATGTCCCATTTAACAGTGCCCCATTAGGACTGAACATCATTACCACTCTCAATATTGCGGAGAATTACCTTCTGTTTTCTGTTCTTAAAGTAAGAGGCGAACCAATTGTAAGCTAATCCCCTTACTCCATAATGTTCCAACTTCTACAGTAATATTTTGTGGTCGACACAGTCAAAAGCCTTCGTTAAATCAAAGAAAACATCTAACGTTCGCAACCTTTTATTTAATCCGTCCAAAACCTCACAGAGAAAAGAGACTATAGCATTTTCAGTTGTTAAGCCATTTCTAAAACCAAACTGTTCATTTGACAGCAAATTATGTGAATTTAAATGCTGCAGTAACCTTGTATATACAACCCTCTCGATAACTTAAGCAAACACCGATGGCATAGAAATAGGTCTATAATTATCAACATTATCCCTGTCTCCCTTTTTATAAAGTGGCTTCACTACCGAGTACTTTAATCGATCAGGAAACCGAACACTCCTAAAGGAAAAGTTACAGATATGGCTAAGTACTGGGCTAACATACATGGAACAATACTTCAGTATTCTGCTAGATACCCCGTCATATCCATGAGAGTTCTTGGTCTTTAGTGATTTAATTATTAACTCAATCTCCCTCTTGTCAGTATCATGGAGGAGCATTTCAGGTAACAGTCTCGGAACACTTTTTTCTAGGAGCGCTATATGATTCCCTGTTGGGATTGGGTTTCTATTTAGTTCACGTGCTATATTCAGAAAGTGATTATTAAATACTGTACATATATGCGACTTATCAGTAACACGGACATTCCCACTACGCACTGATTCTATATCCTCGACCTGTCTCTGCAGACCAGCCACTTCCTTTACGACTGACCATATGGTTTTAATTTTATCCTGAGACTTAGCTATTCTATCTGCATACCACATGCTTTTTGCCTTCCTAATAACTTTTTAAGCACCTTACAATACCGTTTGTAATGGGCTACTGCATTTAGATTGTGACTGTTTCTAACGTTTTGATATAATTGCCACTTTGTTCTACAAGATATTCTTATACCTTTAGTCAGCCACTCAGGCTGCCTGTTTGTGCTAGTACCCTGTTTTGAACGTTCTAACGGAAAGCAACTTTCAAAGAGCACGAGAAAAGTCTTGAGGAAAGCATTATATTTATCGTCTACTGTATCAGCACTATAAACATCTTGCCACTCTTGTTCCTTGATAAGGTTTACAAAAGTCTCTACAGCAACTGGATCAGCTTTCCTAAAACGTTGGTAACTATATTTAACCTGCGTTGCAGCACAAAAATCTTTTAGACTTAAAATTTGTGCACCATGATCTGAAAGGCCATTCACCATTCTGCTAACAGAATGCCCTTCTAGTAATGACGAATGAAGAAAAATATTGTCTATGGTTGTTCTACTGTTCCCCTGCACTCTCGTTGGAAAGAATACGGTTTGCATAAGATTATATGAATTAAGGAGGTCTACCAGCATCCTTTTCTTTGCACAATCACTTATACAATTTATATTAAAGTCACCACACATAACTAACTTTTTGTATTTCCTATAAAGTGAAGCAAGAACCTCCTCTAGCTTTAGCAAAAACGTTGTGAAATCGGAGTCTGGTGATCTATAAATAACAACAGTAAGAAGTTTAGCTCCACTAAATTTAACCACACCAGCACAACATTCAAACACCATTTCAGTGCAGTACTTTGAAACATCAATTGACTCAAATGGGATATCGTTTTTCACATACATGGCTACTCCCCCACACCGCAAAGAGCTCCTAGAAAATCTGCCAGCCAACCTGTATCCTGGTAAAGGAAGCCTCTGAATTATCTCCTTATTTCATCACGTCACCTGCTGTCATTCGTACTTCCTGGAGGACTATTCTTAAAGTTCTACACAGAAAATATATTGTTGCTGGAGATAGCCTAGAAGGAGAGCGGACAGTCCATGAAACAACGCCTTTACGTCCTATTACTCACCCTGGGTACGCTAACGATGGAAAGAATGTTTGCAATTCATTTGACAAAGAGCGCTCAATTTCTAGAGCGCTTGAATCTCTGCTCCCTACACTGACGCAAGGGATTTCCTCGCACGGGATGAACTAACTCTGAGAAACACCTTACTATAAATGTGATGAATGTTGTAAACTTGCTACAACTTTATGATCTTATCTTTACTCTCTTAACCTATTCTTTCACTGAAGTACAGTAGGAACGACATGCGCCTGCTGGCAGTAATTTAGAAGGGGAAAAAGCTCTTTTATTAAGAGAGAGAGCATAATAATTTTTATTACAGATTTTACTTTGTTTATTTAATTCCATTGTATCAAATCCTTCTATCAGTGACACATGGTTGCAGGACATGCTCTTACACATCCGAAAATTTTTAAAGATGATAAATAAAAAGTCCTTGGCAACGGCAATTTTAATGTTTATATGCCACAAAGAGCGGCGGACAGCTCATTAATGAGAGACTCACTTCTAATAAATACGTTTCACAGTATACACGCTAAGTTTGTTTGGTAGGTAAGAAGCAAAACAGTAATTAACTGTTAGAATTTTTCGCTTTCCAGATTGTTCTATCCTATGATAAGTTGGAATTCTCCTTTTCGCAATCTTCCTGACCTGTAATACGTGGGAAATAAAATACATATTAACATACCATTACTGTATGCTCGTAGATATGTTTCAGAAAATGACTTTTAAGTTTGTATTATGTGAATTATAACGTATTTGTTAACTAAGGTTCAACTTTTATAACGCGGTAAATATTTTTAAAGCTTTCATTACTATCTGACGATGGGAGTACATTATACTAACAGCTTCTCAACCTCATACCCGCATTACGTAAAAACGCCTGGTTGCCGGATTTCTCTCCTGAAGAAAAGGTGCCTACATTTACATATATGATAAGACTGCACTACGTGAGTTGGATCAAACTTTCCAGTTGTTAGTGTGGTTAAACTGAGCTGTACCAATTACTTTAAAAGTACAAAACAGAGCCAAATGAGAAATTTTTTCCTGATTGTTAAAAAAATATCGAAATACACTCGTGTAAAATCGAAAAAAATAAGTTTTGAAGAGATTTAATGACCTCTTATTGAAATATAGAGGTAAAACTAAAAATGAGAAATTGAGTACTAATTACATCTTTTTCTGTTGATGTAAGGAGCCTGGTAACTCATTGTCCAGAGCTGCTGAAACTGTAAATGAATTGGAACGCTATATTCTTTCATACGCAAAAACTTTTAAAAATGTATAAATGATCTAGTTTAGAATAAAAAGATGCTATTTTACTTAGAATAGAAAGTCCACCATTGCTCATTCTAACGCTTCTTTGAGCCCTCTAGGAATAGAGAGAAGGGAACTATAAATATTCTGATGTCACAACGAAAGAGACAATATCTGGGTCAATAAGTATGATTCATTTAGATAACCAGTTTTGATCTCACATACGGGTCGTCTTCAAAACCATATATATAACTAATGTGGCGTGTATCTGTATCCTACCAGCAAGATGGGGATCAGAGAAAGTTACTTACAAATTTTCCTTTCTTGGTTTTATCTTTATGTTAGATAAAGGTCACTCAGCACTATCGATTTTTTTTCGTTGTTACGAGCGTGTGCACACTCCTGTAATAGTGCATGATTAATGGCACATATGTCCAAGGAAGCAGAGCTGTTGTAAAACGTGAATGTGTTTTTCCAAGTCTATCCTGGATTACACTTCAAACAATTCTTTTCCAGCTTCAGTCATCGAGCCACAAGTTGCCCAATTTATCTTTCCACTTTATACTATTCAGGAAATGTGACTTGGTGAACAGTAAGTATTGCTCGGTCTCACAAATACAGTGTATCGTATCCGTCGGAGAAAATTAAGAAAAAATAAAATGTTGTATATTCTTCGGATCACTCCTCCAAGTCTCACATGTGCAGTATTTACCGACTGGGACAAGGGACAGGTTGCTGTGCATGCTTCCTTATGATGAAACGAACTGCCTGTCTTCTCGTAGGCATAAGGTGATTTAGGATGAAGTATGAAGGCGTGGGCGAACAGCGAAAGCTTCACTGTCCATCTTTACCCGGGAATTTAATGGCCTTACCTCGGTCATTAGAAATTATTTTAGGGTTTGCCGCTTTTTAATGTGTACAAAGGCGTTCTTCGACTTCTCTCTTTTCTTCACGAAGGTGGAAGCCTGTAGCCATCATCTCTATTGAAACCACTCAACCAGTTCTCAAAATTTGTATCTATAGATGTTACATCCTTTGGGTGTCAATCGTACGTTGTTGAAATCTACATCGTCGTCACTGTCCTGATGTGTGTGACAATGACTCTATAAATTTTATGTTTTTCATTATAATGAAAATCGATATAATTGTGAATCTATAGTAACCAGACAAGGAATACTTTAAAACTATGATGGTTTTATAAACTGTCTAAGTGTTTTAATTACGTAATAGATAATAATTATTAATTCTAAGCCAATAAAAGAATATCATTAGTTCACTTGATTGCTAATGAGTAGTCTACTCCCAAGAAAACTATACTACGTTGAATTAATGTTTTAGTAAACATTCAAGAAAGGCAACCCCTGTGCTTTTTTTACTGGCGCACTTTTTAGACGACATTGATGCGCTTAGTGGCCGACGGCAGAACCCAACAGAATGAGAATCTCTTGGAGGCAGCGACGTTATGCAGTCGCCGTTCTGTGGCGCACAATTAAAAATATTCATTATATTACAACAAAACTTTTTTTGCCAAGGACAAGGAAGTGATGTGGCCGTAATATGCACGATTATAAGTCGCCTCGGTAAAGTATTTATCGCGAATGCAAGATTTTCCGGACATAAATTGTGGCTAAGTAACTGCGTCACCGGTACAATGTCTGTCGATGGCGTCATGATGAGCCATATTTGTGGATATTAATAGAGACGCGGAGAAACTGTGTTATCTTTTTCGTCGCCACTTCGATAGTTTGGAACAATTCACTTTATTATTTCACAGTAGCTCTTTTTACTATTATTACCCACACAATTTTACTTACGCACCCATCTAGGGGTAGCGTCTTTGATTTGTAATCAAAAGGTTCTCTGTACCGGGTCCCAACTTCGCCATCGCTTAAATTTTGCATAAAAGTCATCAACAATGGTGGTCGAAGACTTCTGGTATGAGGAGTCACTCTCATTTGGGCAATGTACTTGTTAAAGAGAGTGGAAGAGCAATAGAGATTCAGGACTCACTCTTGGTTTAGGGGTGAAAAACTGCCTCTAAAGGCGGAATAATCAACAATGATCATTCGCATGAGAATGCAGAAGGCAATGGAAACCACTTCGTTATAGACACGTACTCGGTATCCACAAGACATGTGGCTTGTAACTGAAAAGTTTCATGACGATGTCTCCATTCGCAAAAGGTTCCGGAATAGTCCCCCATTCGGATCTCCCGGGGAGAACTGCCAAAGTGGAGATCACAATGAGAAAAATAGTGAATACCTAACGAAAGGATAACGTTCTACGAGGCGAAGTGTGGGATGCGCAAAATAATGGGGTATAGAAGTACTAAGGAATAAAGAGATAAGCGTGAAGTTCTCTAAGGCTACAGATATTGCAAAAAGTAATAGCTCATTAGACAGTCAAGTTGAAGAGGAATGAATGTGTTTAAACAGGGCAATCACAGAAGTTGGGAAGAAGAACATAGATAGAAAGGAGGTAACTGCAAAGAAACCATGAGTGGCAGAATAAATACTTTAGCTGATAGATTAAAAAAAGAAGTACAAAAATTTTCAGGGAAATTCAGGAACACGCGAAATAAAAGTCACTTAGGAATGACATACACTGATGAGGCAAAACATTACGATCACCTGATTCTGTGTATTTGGTATCCGGCAGTTCGTTGGTAGATTTTTGAAGGTATGTGGCATTAATTGTCTATGCACAGATCATATAATTGGCATGGCTGCTGGTTTGCGTACGCTGTGATTGCTCCCGATAACCAATAAGATCGATTCCACAGGATTTGCACCAGGCGAATTTGGTCGCCGCGACATCAACTTCAGATCATTGTAAGGCACCTCTTAGCATTGTAGTACGGTTCTGGCTCCGAGACACTGACGATTATACTGTTGCAGGAACACATCGCCGCCGTGCGTAGTGGCCACGTGGTTGGAGGCGCCATGTCACTAATCGTGCGGACCCTCCCGCCTTTGGTTCGAGTTCTCCCTCTGGCAGGGGTGTGAGTGTTGTCCTTAGCGTTAAGTTGGTTTAAGTAGTGTGTAAGTCTAGGGACCGATGACCTCAGCAGTTTGGTCCCTTAGGAATTCAGGCACCTTTGAACACATATCGTCGGGGAGACATCGAGCATGACGTGATGCAGATGGTTTGCAACTGTCAGCGTGTCTTCGATTAGTACCATAGGTTCAATGCAAGCGGAGGAGAACGTCTTCCATAGCATAATACAGCTCCCACCAGCCTACGTCTATGGCGCGCTGCACGTTTCGAGCCGCCTTTCACCTCGATGACGGCGTTTCTGGAGACGATCATCGACCTAGTGTAGCAAAAATGTAATTCACTCGAAGAGCCGACACGCTTCTGTTGATCCACGTTCGTATCCTGATGGTCCCGTGCCTACTGCAATCTTAATTCACGATGTCGTTGAGTCAACGTGTGAACACGCAGCGGTGATACACAGCGGAGCTCCATGTTGAACAGTGTGCGATGAACAGTACGCTTAGAAACACTTGTGCATGCAACAGCATAGTGCTCTTCCGCCGAGACGCCACAGGTCCCCATTTATCCCACATTACAGAGCAGCAAGACTCCGAACTCCACCTTCTATGAAGAGTCGTGGAGGTTCAATCTTTTTGCGCCTACTGGTAGTGTCACTGTACTTCCACCTCGTTCACACGCTCTGCAACTTAATAATCTGTCAGTGTATTTCCCCATTTGTAGCCCTTATCTTCGCTAGTGTGATCTCCAGTCTGTGTCTGCTCCATTTACGTACATTTCTTACCGCGTCACGTGACCGTAATGCCACCAGGAGGCGTCCAACGTAGTGACGGGCAATGGTCATAATGTTTTCGCATATCGGTGTAAACACGAAGTGTAGGGAATCTAAGGCAAAAGATGGATGCATGAAAAATGTGAAGGAATCGAAAAGGAAATGATTCACAGAAAGACTTACTCAGCGTACAGAAAAGTCAAAAGAACCTTCGGTGAAATTAAAAGCAAAGATGATAACGTTGAAATTGCAATGGGAATTCCCCTGTTAAGTGCGTAGGAGAGAGCGGATGGGAGGAAGAAGTACATTTGAGGCCTCTATGAGGAGAAAGACTTGTCTGATGAAATGATAGAAGAAGAAACAGGAGTCGTTATAGAAGGGATAGGGTATCGATGTTAGAAGCACTATGTAAAGACTTTTGGAATGAATAAGGATGTGGGGTTAGAGAACATTCCATTGTAATTTCTAAAATCATTGTGGAAGTGGTAACATAATGCCTATTGCCGTTGGTGTGTAAAATGTAAGAGTCAAGCGGTATATCAATTGACTTTCGAAAAACGTCATCGAGACAATTTTGAAAATTGCAAGAGCTGACAAGTGCGAGAATTATCCCACAATCAGCTTAACAGCGCATGCAACTAAGTTGTTGATAAGAATATTATACAGAAGAATGGAAAAGGAAATTGAGGGTGAGTTAGATGACGATCACTGGGCTTTAGGTAAGGCACCAGAGAGGCAATTCTGACTTTGCAGTTGATGGTGGAAGGAAGACTAAAGAAAAATCAACTGACGTTCAAAGGATTTCTCAATTTGGAAGGAGCATTCGACAACGTAAGATGATGCAAGCTGTTCGAAATGCCGAGGCAAATAGGCATAAGCCGTAGGGAAAGATGGGTAATATATAATATGTACAAGAACCAACAAGGAACAATAAGAGTAGAAGACCAAGAACGAAGCGCTCGGATTAAAAAGGGTGTAAAACAGGGATGTTTTCCCATATTATTCAATCTACGTACTGCAGAGGTAATGACGGGAATAGAAGAAATGTTCAAGGTGAAAGGCTGTCATTGATAAGAGTTGATGACGACATTGCTATTCTTAATGAAAATGAAGAAGAATTACAGGGTCTCCTGAATGGAAGGAAGAGTTCAATACCAGCTGTATTAGGGATGCAGGAATGGACAGAGGACTGCAACCACGAGTACATCGTGGGATGATATGGTGATGTACAGGATAGAAGGAATACTGAAAGATGTAAATATATAACGGAAGAGAATAGGTCTAAAATTTGTATAGGAGACAAGGAAAATGAGAAAGAATTTAATACTGCGCAGCTAATTTATTGTTTGCGGACAAAATTAAGTCATTTGCAGTATAAGGGGACTTCGTGAAGATTCGGAGAAGTTATGCTGAGCTGTGTTAGGTTGCTGTGTGTACCCGTCGTCGTTCTCTTCGGTCTCGGGTTCCAACCTGCTTAAATTTAAAAAAAAAAATCTTTAGCAATGTCGGCCGATGTCTTCCGGTACAAGAGGTCGCCCCGTTCTGCTAAGGGCCTTTTCAGGCAGGGCAGAGGGAGCGGACAGAATTGCGGGTCACTCTCTTGCCCTTGGGATGGAAACCTGCCCATAAAAGGCGGAGGGATCTGCAATAATCAACGGCATGAGGATGCAGAAGGCAATGGAAATCATTGCCTGGAAGACATACGATGTGTATCAACAGGACACGTGGCCCATAACTGGAAAAAAAGTGAAGATGATCTCACCAGTGGCAAAAGATTCAGTAATATTCCCCTATTAGGATTTGCAGGAGGGGACAGCTAAGTATGAGGTAACCATGAGAAATAGACTGAATAACCAACGGAAGGATAACGTTCTATGGGTTGGGGCGTGGAATGTCAGTCGATTGAACGTGGCAGAAAAGCCAGAAAATCAGAAAAGTGAAATGCAAAGATTCAGTCTAGGTATAATGGAAGTCAGTGAAGTGTAATGGAATAAAGACTGAGATATCTGATTAGACAAGAATAGGATAATATCAACAGCAGCAGAAAATAGTACAACGGGACTAGGATTCGTTATGAATAAGAAGATAGAACAGAGAGTGTGTTACTGTGAACAGTTCAGTGATAGGGTTGCTGTCATCAGAATGGTCAGCAAACCAACACAGACAACGGTAGTTCAGGTACACATGCCGACGTCGCAGCCACAGGATGAAGAGCTAGAGAAAGTATATGAGAATGTTGAACGGGTAGTTCAGTACGTACACTGATGGTAATCTAATACCTCTGGCGAACTGGAATGCGGTTTTATGCGAAGAAGTAGAAGATAGCGTCATGGAAGAATATGTGCTTCATAGTAGAAATGTGAGAGAAGAAAACTAATTGGCTTTTGCAATAAATCTCAATTTGTAATAGGGAATACTCAGCTAAATAATAACAAGAGGAGGAAGTATACTTGGAAAAGGCAGTGAGACAAGGGAAGATTTTAGTTACAACGATTTTAGTTTTATTACATCATGATTACACATAGATTCCGAAATCAGATACTGGATTGTAAGGCACATCCAGAAGCAGGTATAGTCTCAGATAACAATTTAGTAATGATGATGAGTGGTCTCAAGTTCAAGAGACTAGTCAGGAGGAATCGTTGCGCATAGAAGTGGGATACAGAAGTTATAAGAAGTGAAGAGAGAAGCTTGAGATTCTCTGGGGTATACATTCTGCTATAGTGAATAGCTCAGTAGGCAGTTTAGTTGAAGAGGAAAGGGCATATCCAAAGAAGACAGTCAAAGAAGTTGGAAAGAAAAACGAAGGTACAAAGAAAGTAACTGCGGAGAAACCATGGACAAGACATGCAATGAATCAACTTACTGAGGAAAGAAGGAAGTACAAAAATGGTCAGGGATTTTCAGGAAAACAGAAATGCAAATCACTTAGGAACAAAATAAAAAGAAAGAGAAGTAAGATAAGGCAAATTATCTGCAAGAAAAACATAAGGAAATGTATAACGAAGTTATAGTCGGAGGACGGACTTAGCACATAAAAAAGTCAAAACAATCTTTGGTGAAATTAAGAGCAGGGGATGTGACATATGTAAAATGGGAATTCCACAGCTAAATGCAGAGGAGAGAGGTGGTAGTTGGAAAGAGATCATTCAAGACTTCGTAGGACATGATAGTAGAAGAAACAGGAGTCAATGGGGAAGACATAGTATCAGAATTGAAAAGTAAAAGAGCTTTGGAGAACTTAAAATCAAACAAGTCAAACAGACGTCATTGGAATTTCGAAAATCACGGGGGGAAGTGGCAACAAAACGACTATTTACGTTGGTGTGTAGAGTGTGTGGAACTGGCAATATAACGACAGATTTCTGGAAAAACATAATCCACACAACCCTGAAGACAAAGAGCTGGCAAGTGCAAGAAACATCGCACAATCAGCAAGTGGTGAGGTCAAGCGATTTCGGCACATTTTGCATTGTTGCCAAGTTTATCCAAGATGTCAGATGCAAGATGGTGGCCATCGATGTGGCAATGTCACACTAACGTCATGGTGAGAAATTCTAATTCTGGAGGGAAATAGGGAACTGTGGTACGTCCAATAACCTAACTCTTCCTAGCATTCCCCCCACTCCTATGACATCAGCCAGCCATTCACAGCAGTCAGTATCTGTCCAGCTGCCTCAGAGGGAGCGTAGGTTAGTGTATTTATTTTTGGTGCGAATCTGAAATGTTCCAATGTGTGTGAATTCCTAAGGAACCAAACTGCTTAGGTCATCGGTCCGTAGACTTACACACTACCTAAACGAACTTTAACTAACCTATCCTAAGAAAAACATACACAACTATGCCCGAGGGAAGACTCGAACCTCCAGTGGGAGGGGCCGCGCAGTCCGCATCATGACGCCTCAAACCGCGCGGCCACTCCACGCATCTGCGAAACTGAAGTGATGATCGCTCCTAATTATGCATCTATATGCATAGCCCCACACAAAAGTACCTAAAATCGCAATATGGCTCGAAATTCACGATGTCACAAAAGTGGTGTTATCCAAATGGAAAAACTTCACGATACCACCCAAAACTAGTAACAGCTGGACTCAAAATAAATAGTAACTCTACATAGGGCGCCCCGTTCATCAACAAGTCGAAATAAATCTCTGTGCTCCATTTCTGAATTGACAGGAAAAATATTTGCTCTAAAACAACAACTGAAACAACCCCAGAACCGGTATATGCACAGAAGTTACAGAGTGTTATAAAAACGAGAACTGCAGTGATGTGATCTAATCATACTTGCTACTGATAATAAAACCATGCTATAAACGGCTGCGCAAAGAGTAACACCACTCAGTTTTTTTAATTACAGCCATAAGCTGTAGAATATAAGAATAACATGAACATTTATTTGTAAATTATCGGGTGCTAATGCAGCGGAGTTTACTAACTGCTTCAAACGACGCTCATAATCATGTATTTAGTGCACAGTGTGGTGCAGTGCGAAGACCCGGGCCGCCGGCGGAGCTATAGTTGTGTCTGGCTTGGCTCTCTACCAGCAATTGTGGTTTGCAGCGGGTCTGCTGCGTGCACTGCTGATCGTCACAGTATCTGACAGCCGCCGGCGGAACTATAGCGAGGCACTCAGCACAGCGCTCCAAGTGGCTGCCTCGTGAAATGGCATGCAGAGTCCTGTTATCATTTCGCAAGAATGGTGATCACGTCTTCAGAATCCAGAAACAAGTATGCACTCAACATCATTGTATAGACGGACAAGAACAAAGAGCAGCTGTCGCCAATTTAGGACAATAGCATACTTTCCCAACACTTCTCAGTTTGTGAATAATGGGCTCTGTCGATCATTACACAGACGAAGTTTTCCCTAAGATATAGCTCTGTAACCTCTCCATCGTAAAAACTTTAAACTGTACCCGCCAATAACATGGCTATTTCCAGAGTATTCTGCCATTAATGCTAAAAGCTTTCTCGGCACAGACAGCAGAGAGAGGGAGGTAATACCTGTCGAAATCAAACAGATCTCCATAAACAAAATTCACATCTAGAATATCTCACAAACTGTGAAGTGTTCTGGTTTCAAATACGTACCTGAACACAGAGGGAAATGCTCTCTGCATACTGACACATGCCAGCCTTGTGAATAATAGCAAAATACCTGTCCGCTGACCACCCCACCCCTTCCTAAATGTATATCCCAACTAATATTCATAGCCACTCAGCAAGCACACGTCTTCACATCACTAAAGTATCGTGGAAATCCTGTACTGCAGTATGTCACAAGGCGTGGTGGACGTCCTCTGTTAAATTCACAACCTGAAGACTATCCACAAACACTCATGGGACTGCCACAGCTGCGCTCCGCCAGAGACAGCAAACGGCCTGGTGCACTGCTGTCATAACCACCCCGCCAGTGTAGTAGCCCTTGTCGCCGATAGGTGGAGTTCACTACTGTATTATACTTGTATGGGAAAATTACCACAAATGTAAGAGTGGAATGAATAGTAGTAAGATAACAAACATCACAGAACCATACACAATTCCATGTCACCACATCCTAAGTTAGAGTCCAAACTGTACTCTTGAACACCGGGCAGGTAAGAATCTTTAAGACGCACAGAAATTTATTCCGACACCAACGTTGACTGGCGCCAACGATCACATCAGCCACAGTTCCTGCTCTGTGCCATACACCATGTTAAACAGGTGTCACATGTCTCAGCACCAGTGCATGTAGCACAGTTAGGCCATGTGTTTCAAAAGACAATGGAATTCACGGCACTGTCCTAAAGACGAGAAATCGCGAAAGAGACCGAAGTCATGTGTGCAATAACCACAATGCACTGTCCTACTGGAGCGGAGAAAAACACCCCCGAGGTAATAACAATCACGAAACATATTCACTGTCCAGTAGAAGCTTCGAATAATGTGTCCTGCACTTGTGTATGCTTTTATGAAATGAATGGGATTGCTGTACACTGCGTGAGCTACCGTCAGCACTGTCGACTGATGAACGAAGTGCCTGAGAACCGTTTGTGAATGTAAACTAAGTTTGCTGTGCAATACGCGCATTGAGAAAAACCATCGATACGCAAGAATTCAGCGTTCGTTACGTCTGCAGTATATCGGTATAACTACTGTTATCCAAGATTGTGGCCACCACCCACCACGGCCGCGTGCCCAGTCCTCAGTCAGTTATCCTATGAAGCCAGCCACATATTTTTCAGTTTAATTACAGTTAAATATTACGATGGCAGTGTCAATGTGGTGACATTCGACAACGAGCAAAGTATCGGAAATACCTCCTCGTGACGACTGTGGCTCTGGAAATATCGATTTTCCATCTAAATCTGTGTCCTCCTTATGACTGGACATAATTTTCGTCGTAAAATCTTTCATACCTCTTACAGCTACGATGCACTGACATCGATATTTTACACATCAGAAACTACAGCTCCATTACGACTGAGCGTGGATTATTCACTTGCCACTCACATCAATTTCTTTGCACATATCGTAACACTGACCACAGTGGCTTTATATTCCAACACACATGCATTTCAGACAAGCAGTGCAATAATCGTAGAATTGTCCTGTTGGAAGAACATCCGCAACTGAGCATTGTAAACAGAGGCTGAAAATACCGCTTCAGTTGTAAATTTCTTTTATTATCACACGACCGGGTTCGGGATCTTATAAGTTCATCTTAAGGTGTCGTTAACTGCGCTGTGGCCTCCGAGCCCAACGGTGAACGTGTACTAGGCGCGGTGTGTTACCTATGAGCGCAGAACAATTCTGCGCTCGTATGTAGCACACCGCACCTAGTATACGTCCAACGTGACGCTCGTGGGCGACAGCACAGTTACGACACCTGAAGATGAAGAACCCGAACCCGGTCGTGTGATAACAAAGGAAATTTACAACTGAAGCGGTATTTTCAGCCTCTGTTTACAATTGTACAGCATCCGAAAAAATTATGGTTTGTCCACACTCATACCAGCTATGTGTCTCGAATCTCCTCACCTCTAAGAAATTATTTGTCATTTAGGTCTTCCAGCCAAGCAGATTCGAGAACAGACTGCATCTATTTTAAACAAATGCTTCTGGAAGGTACTGCATCGAACCAAGGCTCTCGCAAGCAAGTGCTATAAAGAACAGGCATACCCCACTATGTGATTATCAACCGCATTCTGGGTGACAAAAGGGTTGGAAAGAAATCACTAATACCGCAAAGATCGCAGTCTATAGCGCAACAAATAACATATCAGGATGTGCCCTGTTTGTGCGTTATAGCAGATTCTGTTGCACCGTTGCATTGGTATATTATGCACATGTTTACGAAATGAATCTGTCACCTATTGCCGTCAGATATACACGTCAATGCTTTGAAATCTCAACTGCCCGCGTCAAATCCACCTTCCCCTTACAGCTGGCCATATGTTACTCTTTATGAGAATAGTAATTCAATCACTTCCAACACCTGTCTGGTCATGCGTCGAACACTAACGACAGTAACTTTACTTTCAAACAGCATAACATTCCCAATGACTGGCATGATTATCATTTATATGTGTACAGCGTCAGAAAAATCGTGGTACTTCCACACTTACACCAGCTGGGTGTCATTTCGCATATCATACCATAGCTTCCCTGTTGCCTTTGTCACATATTTGTCGAGTAATAGAAGGCGTAAATATAATTAAAATATCCTCGCGTGTTTTATTTAAATAACGTATGTTCTTGCACGATAGTCAGCATATGCCAGAGCAGGAAGATCCGACACACGTAATGTAGAAGGAGTAACTCAGAAGACTAAGGTCGTCCTCTCTCCCTCCCCACCCCCAACCCTTGCATTGGTTTCTCCAATGACGTTATCCATTCTGCATTATCCAGACAAATATATATGCACTTAACCCCTTGTGTATAGATACAGGAAAGAAAATACAATCTAGCGATGCTCTCGAACGATAGTGTACTTCTAGCTGTGCGTGTGGTATGTAGGCAGTTGAACCAGACAGTTATTCGTAAACAAAATTCCTACCTAGGATATCCCACAAACTATTAATGGGGGAAACTGTGCAGTAAACTGGTGCATGTACAGAGGCAGCTGACGACTAAGTACGACAATTCTGTCTTGGCATTCCTGGCCTCAACAGCATTAGTGTTAGTGTAGCAATTGCGCATTGCCGGCCGGAGTGGCCGAGCGGTTCTAGGCGCTACAGTCTGGAACCGCGCGACCGCTACGGTCGCAGGTTCAAATCCTGAATCGGTCATGGATGTGTGTGATGTCCTTAGGTTAGTTAGGTTTAAGTAGTTCTAAGTTCTAGGGAACTGACGACCTCAGAAGTAAAGTCCCGTAGTGCTCAGAGCCAGTTTTTTAATTACTCATTGTGCTTGGTGTTGCCAAGTTAAGATAACAGCTCGAGAAGTGACGCAGGATGTATTTCTAAAGAAACAAAGTGCCGTCAGCAGACGTGGTCTGAGGGAAATGGTATGGGCTGCACTGGAGAGAGAGTATATCTGTGGCACTGTTTTGCTTAAGATACTGCGAGCATTGAGAAGCGCTGTTCGTGATTTTTCTCACTCCATGATTCTAAGATTAACAAACATTCATTGCAAGAGGATGTACCTACTCCAACAGATATTGAATGCAATTAATGTCGAATTCAAAGCATACAAAAAAGAAATCAGTGTATTACTGTCGAATAGTTTCCAAACGTTAGTTTGTAATACAGTGATGCTATGTGTGGTACTCCCTCCCACCATTAACAAATGAGCCATTAAAATAACAGTCTTGTGTGAAATGTAATTTGCTTAAGACGGAAAAAAATAGCCAGTAGCTTAGAGATGCAATGGAATGACATGCTTTAGACTTCTTTCGGGGCTATACAAGTACAGTGATGCTATGTATGGTACTTTCTCCTGCCATTAACAAATGTTCCATTAAAATTAGAGTCTTTCCTGTCCTATACATGCGTATAGACTCCGTTCTGGTTTCTAAATGTAATTTGCCTATGAAGAAAAAAAATACCCAGTTTTTTCAAGGTGAAATGGAATCAGTTGCGTGTAACATAGGTCCCAAACCATTGTCATGGTTACTTAACTACAGTGACGCCGTGTAAGGTGCTTCCTCCCATAATTAATAAATCTCCAATTAAAGCTAGAGTCTTCCGCACAATATAAAACCGATACAGGTTTTTAAAATGGACTTCCGTATCGCTAGCGTTTACACAGGATTCCATTTCCATAGTTTTAAATCGGAGCTTAAAAACCAGATTATTTTTAATGGGGAGATCTTTCTATCACATTCTTACCGAAGCTGGAAGAGTATGTGACCCAGAGACTGCCAGGAAGGCAGATGTCCGATGAGGTGGTGACCAGATGTTTGAAATTCTATGAAAACAAGCATAAGCTGCAGGAAAAAGAACTTTACTGTGATATTCCAGACAGCTGCTCCATCAGAACAAATTTTTAACGTCGGCCATTTTCGACTTATATGGATGTTATTAACTGGTATTCCTATTGCCATCACATTGCCATCCCCACGTAGGAGACATTGTTTCTCAGCCCTGACAGAGATGAAGTTGAGAAATGAACAACATACGTAGTTGCTGAAGCCACCATACGCATTTGAAAGCGTTCATCACTTTGACTCCTCCCTCTACGAAGATGTTGACGGCTGCTAGACACAGTAAAGTTCACCCCCTAAACCCGCTACTGCCAGTAGAGTCACTGACAATTGTCCAGAGGCACCCAGCGCTAAGTCTGTCCTAACGATGCAATTTAGGCAATTAATCTAGGTGTGTTCGGTGTAATGATGTAACTCGATGTTGGTCATATGGTCATGTGTGACATAAAATTGGCAGAGAACCCCTCCCATCTCTCAGCCAATGGGAGCACAATAAAACTGCGTGATACCTACCCCGTATGGACGGGCAAGGCTCAAGTTCCCTATCTGCATCCTCAATTTTTAGAACTATTTTATTAGTGTAAGCCTCCTCTTTTAAGGTCCGTGCATCATTTGGAGAGTTGCAGGTTTTCATAAACTAATTATTATTAACAATAATTCTATAGTGAAGGGTTTTTTAAATGATAACAGAGATTCAATAAATCAACTAATGGGTGTTATTACCAATTTTTGTAATACCATTACTATACAATAATTTTAAGGTTTTATGACCTTGTTTACAAACGCTACGTACAGTCATTTTTTATGGCTACCATACATTGATCTACTTACTTTTTCCCACTTTGAACGAATTCGGCACAACTCTACCCTGTAATACTTCATACAACAGAGACGTAAAGTTAGCACTCAATAACAGCCAAACCGCACGTAAATTTCCTTGGGAAGTTCATCCAGACCCGAAGACTTTTGAGAAGGCGATCCCACAATAAGTTTGTAAACTTCCTCAGGCTGAAATGCAGCTAAGAGCGTTTCACTATGTTCGGGTGTAAGTGCCGTATCCAAGATGCTGACTAGTGGGCCGCAAAAGGTTGCACTGGGCTCATTAATGTCGTAGACTTCTACGTAGTGTTGGTGTAAGACAAGGATTATATCAGCTTGCTCCGATACGATACGTCCGTTATTTGTGGTGAGAGAACGAAGACAAGCGCGTCGGCGACGAGTCTGATACCGAAGCAAATGATATAAGGACGTCAGTTCTTCAGTTACCAATGATAGTGGCTTTTATCGCATTTTCAACCCTTCCATTTGTATTCTTTTCAAGGTCAACTGTTTTGCCTCTACACACCTAACATCCGCAATTCTCAAAGGGGCGTACTCGTCAACATTAAAAGAAGCGGCGTGTACCTGATCGGTGCTCACATGAAATGTATCGACAAGCCAATCGTGATATATGGAGACCGGGACGGCACGTGTCACGTTGTTTTATAAAACATGAAGTTCACAGTACCTTTTCGTGGAGTACACATAGAAACCGTAGTAGCCATAGTGGAGCGGCCGACGTCGCTGCACAGAGACGAACACTAAACAGTAAGGCGGAGCCGAGGCGCTCGAGTCACTGGGTAGACATAACAACAACAATAACGAGGAAAACTTCACACAACCGACGCTGCGGTAAGTTAAATAAACAAGAACCTTCACGGTCGGCCCTCGATACCGAACTGGGCTACCTAAGAACGACTCACGGACCGTCTTCACAGCTTCACTTCCGCTAGTACCTTGTCTCCTACCTTACAAACCTCACAGAAGATCTCCTGCGAAACAAGTAGATCTAGCATTCCTGGAAGAAAGGATATTGCGGAGACATGGCTTTGCTACGGCCTGGGGGATGTTTCCAGAACGACTTTTTCACTCTGCAGCGGCGTGTGCGCTGATACGAAACTTCCTGTTAGGTTCAAACCGTGTACCGGACCGAGACTCGAACTAGGGAGCTTTGCATTTCACGGGAAAGTGCGCTACCAGCTGAGCTAATCAAGTACTACTCACAACCCGTCTTCACAGCTTCACTTAAGCCATTACCTCGCCTCCTACCTTCCAAAATTCACAGAAACTCTCCTGCGAAGCTTGCAGAACTATCACTCCTGGAAGAAAGGATATTGCGGAGACATTGATTTGCCACAGCCTGGGAGATGTTTCCAGAATGAAATTTTCACTATGCAGCGGCGTGTGAGCTGACAAGAAACTTCCTGGCAGATTAAAACTGTTTGCCGGACAGAGACTCGAACTCGGGAGCTTTGACTTTCGCGGGCAAGTGCTTTACCAACAGAGTTGCTCAAGCTTGACTCAGCTGTCTTCGCTGATGTTCTTCCGCCAGTGCCTCGTCTCCTACCTTCTAAACTTCACAGAAGCTCTCCTGCGAATCTTGCAGAACTAGTACGCCTGGAGAGCAGGAGAGCTTCTGTGAAGCTTGGAAGGTAGGAGACGAGGTACTGACGAAGTAAAGCTGTGAAGATGGGTCGTCAGACGTGCTTGGGTAGATAATTTGCTTGCGAATGATAAACGTCTCGTGTTGGAGTCTCGGTCCCGCACACAGTTTCAATCTGTCAGGAAGTTACATATCTGTTTGTACGAATTTGATAATAACGTGTCATAGGATTCACATCTCCACATTTACCGCACGCATGTGAGAAAGACACGGAAGTCCACTAATCCGAAATGGTCCAAATAGCTCTGAGCATTATGGGACTTAACATCTGATGTCATTAGTCCTCTATAACAAACAATACGACCAACTATTACAGCCACGAGTTACAAATATATTAACCATCAGTCACTCACTGAATAGTGTAGGCACAGGAGGGTCGCGATCCTGTCCCCACAGATGATGATGGGACAGTCCTCACAACCGAAACTATCTGGTGCACCAGTTGTATAGGCTATCCAAAGCCGTCGAACAGGCACCTCTTGTTATTCTCTATTGCAAGAGCCGTTGAAACTACACGATGCACAAATATAGCTCGCCTCTGTGTTCCACCTGCATCTATATGATATGCATACCTTCTTAATATGGGCCCTAATAAGTCCACAATCTGCAACTCTTTTGCATTGTCTTTTATCGGGAAGATAACCTTCTTAATTTTGTGGTGTTATTCGACAAGGATTATTAGCTGCATATCTAAACATGTCGAATTGTTTATGATTGTTCCTAATTATTCCAGATCGATCGCAACTTTTCACCCAGCAGATGAAACTCTCCTGTATCCATACAACGTAACTTGGGTTTGACTTCCCAAACTGATAGTGAAAGCGGTAAAAGTGGAGTTTAGAGAGATCCAGAACATGCATACCGATATAGATGGGCTTTGTGAACTGCTCTGAAGCCTTGCCGATTTGCACAGTGACTACTCTTTCACTGAAGATGGTGGACCACTTGAAATGTGGATTGGTAACGAATCAAATAAATTTCGAGGTATTCTTGAGCCGTGCTGCGGCTCACGTTGGTCCTGTTTGTAGGTTTCCGTCCTTTGTTGGAGTCTAGACTGTATCGTGTAGTTGACATGGTTCTGGTTGTTGGTCTTATTCTCGTGTTGACTGATGCCACTTGGTTGTGCAAGTGTTGCCTGTCTGCTAGTGGCAGCAGCGGTGCTCATCGATATATAGTAACTGTGGCCCTATCTCTGTTGTGACGTCGTTATTATTCCATGTCGAGTCAGTGTGAGTTCGGTTGGAGACTCAGGAGGAGCCAGGGAACACACTGGGACTGCTGGCGGCGAGCATGGACTGCCGGATCGAAGGCCTGTTGTCACGAGGGTGCACGGCCTCGTCGTAAAGCGGATCCTGCAAACTTTAAGTTGAGTGCTTTTGGATTCAAGTAGAGAAACCTTCATCACTGTGAGGTCTTGCGATTCTCCAGTGACTTGGGTTTGTGTTGCTGCTGGTAGTGTTGCCAAGGTGAAGAGGAGCGAGTGGAGTGCTTGGGGAAGGCGGATCTGATTAGCTTCCCTGGACTTCCAATTACTATTTATTGATTTCAGTTTCTTACTATTTTTTAAGTTCAACCAGCGGTGTCCGCAGCTCGTGTTCGTGCGGTAGCGTTCTCGCTTCCCACGCCCGGGTTCCCGGGTTCGATTCCCGGCAGGGTCAGGGATTTTCTCTTCCTCGTGATGACTGGGTGTTGTGTGATGTCGTTAGGTTAGTTAGGTGTAAGTAGTTCTAAGTTCTAGGGGACTGATGACCATAGATGTTAAGTCCCATAGTGTTCAGAGCCATTTGAACCATTTTTCAACCAGCGGTATTTTTCCTGCCTCGTGGCTGCTAATGCCCAGTTACCTGCCCTGGGGGTTAGTATATGTAACGACAATGTACGTTTCCTCTCCTTGCCGCTCCTGTCCGGTGAGGCGTGTACTTTTGACGTTTTCTTGATTGTAGGTTGTTTGGCAATTCTTCTACTCTGGTGGTAGCGATTCCTTTCTCATTCCAGGCGCTCTAAGCACAGTATTCTGCAGACGGAGTCCAGAGCGCCGGTTCCGTCTTTGGCGTATTTTTACACCTTTGCATTTGGTTTATCGGACGTCAGGTAGCCTCAGCAAGATTATCATTAGTTATACTGCCACTAGTCTGAGTTACCATCTTGTGAAGTGAATGCAACTCTTGGCAGCCTATCTCATCGCTTGCAAATAAGTTTTTGCCGTACGTACTCAGAGGTCGATTCCTGGTGCTCCGTTTGTGACTGGCCCTTTGTTTTATTGTTGTGTTTGCTGTTTCATTGCATGTTTCCAAAATTTCTATATAATTGCCATTCTTGACGTTACTGCAGGTTAAGTGATTGTGCTACTAAGTTTACCATCATCTTGTCTCACCTGTTTGGTGATCAGTTGCTTGTCCTTTTAAATTAAACCTTGCTGTTTTACTGTACGTTTTTTTTTATTTTATATAACTGCTATTCTTGGTGTTACAGCAGGTTTAAAGGGTTGTGCTACCAAGTTTACGATCACTTTGTCTCACCCCTTTGGTGATCAGTTGCCTGTCTTTTTAAATTAACCTTTGCTATTGTACTGCTGTTCTACAGTGTGTTGTTAATTTTTTTTTTTATAATTGACATTCGTGGTGTTAAAGGCCTTTCAGCCGTTACTGTGTTTACATGCCTTCAAACTCTAATTGAGATCACATTGGCTTGTTTTTAAAACATTATTTACTGTGTCTGTATTTTATGCTCACTTAGTAAATTGCAACACACTGAAAGTACTATTAGTTACACAGTCGTTTATTCTTTCATTAATAACGTGTGGTATTTTTTTATTTATTGATGAGTCTGGAATAAATGTGTGTAATTGCAAAAGGGAACCAGAGGTAATGATTACGGCCCCGTCCACAATCGTAACCGAATCCTGCCCTCCTAGACCACCACGTTCTCTAACATTTTCTACGGCTTTCACCAAATTAAATGGCTCATTAATTTGAAACAATCTGTTACAAAGTGATGAGAGCCCTTTACTTACTGTTTATATTAATTTATTCCTTCTATCAATAACACTGTTTGAAAGAGATGCCATAGTTGACTCTAACAACTTCCATCATAAAACTAAGACTTTGCTAGAGGTTTCTGTAGTGCAGAATATATAGCTGCTTATAATATTGTCGACAGCTTCAGGATGGAACCTTTTGATGTAGCTAGGCACACCAAACAGAGCAGCAGATCACAGTGTGCGTCAGTTCAATGGGTCTGATATTCCAGTTCTATCTGCAAAATGTATCCCTCACCATAAACAACAGCCACATCATGGATATTTTTCTTCAGTATAACGATGGCCTCTTCAGGCAGCCATCAGAACAGTCCAAAAGATAAAATTTGTTACATGGCGAAACTAGACAGATCGTGTGGACCCAAGTCAAGGATATCGACAGATAGCTTTCATTTTCCCTCACTTATTCACCGGTTATTCGTTTTGGAATGCCCGTGCATGCTCTGGCAAAGTGTTCCACCAACCCCGCTTTCAAAGAAGAGCAGCATGTCCATGCCGGTCAAAATTTCAGCGCTAACATGTGTTTTTCTTAACGTTGCATCCCACAAAAACCGTGGCGTGGTGTAATAGAAGGCGACATCCAGAGAGTGTGTGCCCAGATATACACTCTGAAATTCACTGAAAATGTCTGAGAAAATGTATAGCGGTGTTCTTGTATGATCCAGCACATTTCTCTAAATCGGACATGCCATATGCTTGCCAAACATTCGCTATATACTCATATTCCTCATTCTTTACAGCTGTTACTGTGAGTTTACTGGTGAATGCCATTGTGTCAGGCAACATGCTTTTATGGCGTCTGTCAGGTATTCATACTGAAAGGCCACATCTTTATGACAAGCTGAAACTTTTGCGTCTTTGCGACGTGCAGCTTTAGCGTTATGCATATCTTCCTGACGCATTGTCTTGCTAAGTTCCTGAAGAGATGTATGCGTCAGGTGTAACAAATTCAGTAAGCATAACGTTTTTTTGGGCGTTATTCACTTAGAAAATAGCCCAAGTGCTCAACAAGGCAAAAAATAGTTCAAATGGCTGTAAGCACCATTTGATTTAACATCTGAGGTCATCAGTCCCCTAGACTTAGAACTACTTAAACCTAACTAACCTAAGGACATCACACACATCCATGCCCGAGGCAGGATTGGAAGCTGCGACCGTAGCAGCCACGCAGTTCCGAACTGAACCGCCTGGAACCGCTCGTCCACAGCGGCCGGCTCAACAAGGCAGTGAGCTTCCTAGACACTGAAACTATGAAAGAAGACACGTGTGGCAGTTGGTAATTCAAGCTGTGTATGTTGTGAGCTGCACTACTGATCTCCCCCGATAGATGACAGTGGTCTCTGTTTGGATTTTTATCCGACGGCAGTCTACAAACGTGACATTTAAGTGTCCGATTGTATAATGGATCTTTTTCTGTGGACTGGTCTTGTGAATGTTGTTGTGATGAATCCTATCAACTTTCGATCTAAGCTTTCGAGTTCACAGAGTAGCTTTTTTCACAGGATTATCTATGCTGTGTGCTTTGAGTTTGTTGAGGCTGCTGTCATACAAAGCATACGACTCGATACACTGCCACATGCAGTACATGCCATTCAGTGGAAGCTGTATAGGAGGCAGTGGGATTGTCTTCACATTGCATCACAAGAACTAGTAGGCCACTCGCAGTCGGAGTATATGGCGGAGTGACATACCCCTGGTAGTGGGTGTTCTTAAACTTTAAGAACTTTTTATCTTTGGTAGCCATTTCTGCTACCAGTTACTGGCTCAGATAGTCGATGAAGTATCTTTGAAGATATTCTCCCTTGGTAAACGGGTTCAAACATGTACAGTAAAAAATACCTTGCACTGTTCTTCTTGTTCAACTGGGAGGAAGGGATATGTTTCTGATGCACATGTACTGTTAAACCTCACCCTTGGGGACCCGCAACAAATATTCATGTTTGGGACGCTGATCAGCTCATTTGTATGGGTTGCGAATTTTACATTTGATTTCCTTCTTCTGCACCATGTGTACAAGGCCTTCATCTTCTTCTGGCTTGCTATCATGAGCATCCAGAATGTATACAAGAACTGAGCGCTGAGGGTTACACCTCTCCAATTTCGGCAAGTCATGGAATTTCATGTGAAATGATAAGCCTTGTAAATTGTAATGAACATGGGCATAAAATGTTTTACATATTTTCATATCGCTTGCATGTTAAAGATAATTTCCGTTACAAGCCTGAAATGACCATGCAAAGCAATGTTATCAAGATCCTCGACACTAATGCATGCCTATTTAGCAGCAACATCTTTCAGAAGAAAGACGAAACTGGACCCCTAATATATACTTTTGAGTGTATATCGACATGGAGCACTTATCTGAGCACCTTAGTGGACCTCCTCTTCAGCACTTAGGAAAAATGGTCGCTAAGATGCTCTTGGTAAAATTTCTGAGTCATTCTGTGACTGAGTTGCTCCGCAACATCATACCTTTTTCACCACAAATTTGAACAATGCTCATTTCCTCAACAGCACCACTGCCCTCCTCTGCAGAGTGCTTGAGTTCACAGTGCAGAACTACTTTGCAGTTAATGATGGGATACCACATGTCACTGACTAGTCCACAGACCACCTTCACCAGCAATAAGTACAATGGCTCTATCTCAGTAACCCACATCCGTGTTTCCAGTGTGGGCCTATGAGATACAGCCCAAAACGTAATACAAAAAGTATTCCATTGTGGCTATAGCACGTACTTGATAATCCACAGCACAGCAGGCAGAGTGCTGCTGCAGCTACCATGGTGACGATGGATCAGATCTCAGGTAGCATGGTCCAGACTATGGCATAATAGCTGGAGATGTAATAGCGTGCCACAATGATGGAATGGGCTGTGCCGCATCCAGGTGTGTGTACATCATCAGCATGGATAACAGGCTGTGCCTTGGATATATCATTACTGGCGACTGGCCAGGCTGTGACGTGTCTGTCCACAGGTGCATCATCAAGGACGATGGGTCAGATTGTGACAAATCTGGAAATGGGTACAGCATCATCGATGAATGAGTGGGCTGCAACACATCTAGTCATGAGTACATCATCAGTGATGGCTTAGGCTGCAATATGTCCAGCTGCAGGTGCACCATCATCAGTGGGTTAGTTGTTGTGGACACAAGCATCCTTCTGCGTATCTCAACCGTATTATCTGCTCAGAAAGCAGAAATAATGATAATGCATAATTGAAAACTATGATACATGCTGACACGTGTTGTAGTTTAGTTTAAATTCAAAATTAGTGGCAGCTGAATTGCTACATAGCATGTTCATCATGTCATTCTTGGTCACTGTGTCTCATAAGATCTTATCCATTTCTGCTTGCTAAACGACATTCCATTGACTCATGGCAATGTTTTCATCGAGTACACCTAGAAATAATCAAGAACATCTCAAGCTATTAGTGGAAGTATATAATTGAATAAAAAGATTATCGTTTTGCAAGACTATAAATAAATTTTACTTACGTATTTGTCAATTGCGAGCCAATTCTGGAGGATGGAGATGACTTAAATAATGAGATCTGAACCATACACTGTGGAGCTGACTAATTCCATCTCTGGAGCTTCATCTCTACGATCGTCATTGAGTGCACCTGGAGGAAAATACACTACTGGAAATTGAAATAAGAACACCGTGAATTCATTGTCCCAGGAAGGGGAAACTTTATTGACACATTCCTGGAGTCAGATACGTCACATGATCACAATGACAGAACCACAGGCACATAGACATAGGCAACAGAGCATGCACAATGTCGGCACTAGTGCAGTGTATATGCACCTTTCGCAGCAATGCAGGCTGCTATTCTCCCATGGAGACGATCGTAGAGATGCTGGATGTAGTCCTGTGGAACGGCTTGCCATGCCATTTCCACCTGGCGCCTCAGTTGGACCAGCGTTCGTGCTGGACGTGCAGACCGCGTGAGACGACGCTTCATCCAGTCCCAAACATGCTCAATGGGGGACAGATCCGGAGATCTTGCTGGCCAGGGTAGTTGACTTACACCTTCTAGAGCACGTTGGGTGGCACGGGATACATGCGGACGTGCATTGTTCTGTTGGAACAGCAAGTTCCCTTGCCGGTCTAGGAATGGTAGAACGATGGGTTCGATGACGGTTTGGATGTACCGTGCACTATTCAGTGTCCCCTCGACGATCACCAGTGGTGTACGGCCAGCGTAGGAGATCTCTCCCCACACCATGATGCCGGGTGTTGGCCCTGTGTGCCTCGGTCGTATGCAGTCCTGATTGTGGCGCTCACCTGCACGGCGCCAAACACGCATACGACCATCATTGGCACCAAGGCAGAAGCGACTCTCATCGCTGAAGACGACACGTCTCCATTCGTCCCTCCATTCACGCCTGTCGCGACACCACTGGAGGCGGGCTGCACGATGTTGGGGCATGAGCGGAATACGGCCTAACGGTGTGCGGGACCGTAGCCCAGCTTCATGGAGACGGTTGCGAATGGTCCTCGCCGATACCCCAGGAGCAACAGTGCCCCTAATTTGCTGGGAAGTGGCGGTGCGGTCCCCTGCGGCACTGCGTAGGATCCTTCGGTCTTGGCGTGCATCCGTGCGTCGCTGCGGTCCGGTCCCAGGTCGACGGGCACGTGCACCTTCCGCCGACCACTGGCGACAACATCGATGTACTGTGGAGACCTCACGCCCCACGTGTTGAGCAATTCGGCGGTACGTCCACCCGGCCTCCCGCATGCCCACTATACGCCCTCGCTCAAAGTCCGTCAACTGCACATACGGTTCACGTCCACGCTGTCGCGGCATGCTACCAGTGTTAAAGACTGCGATGGAGCTCCGTATGCCACGGCAAACTGGTTGACACTGACGGCGGCGGTGCACAAATGCTGCGCAGCTAGCGCCATTCGACGGCCAACACCGCGGTCCCTGGTGTGTCCGCTGTGCCGTGCGTGTGATCATTGCTTGTACAGCCCTCTCGCAGTGTCCGGAGCAAGTATGGTGGGTCTGACACACCGGTGTCAATGTGTTCTTTTTTCCATTTCCAGGAGTGTAGCAATATTTGACGTTAGTAATGCATACATTTGTGTGTGGGTAAATAATTTAGTTGCAAAAGAACTAATACACACCGAATCGCTGCATGATGACTGGAGTCATCCTAATGTGCTCATAGTGGAGAAAATCAACGGCTCAGATACAGGGATCTCTGGGTCTATTATCTGAACATCACTCTCCAAATCAGTTTCAATAATAGCCTACGGCGCTGATTCACGTATCAGTGATAAGTGATTTATGGCCATTGTGGCGATTTCAATAAATAGTTCTGAAACAATCAGAAAGAAAATATTACGTTAGATAGCTACATTATTAACACACTTGGTGAGAGAAGGAAACGGGTACTTACGTTCATAAGATTGAGTGGTTTTCAATGTGCCTGTTTATGGAATGCCAAGTTGCTTCACAAAATCCTCCAGACTACAGTAGTTCAAAAATGGTTCAAATGGCTCTGAGCACTATGGGACTTAACTTCTGAGGTCATCAGTCCCCTAGAATTTAGAACTACTTAAACCTAACTTACCTAAGGACATCACACACATCCATGCCCGAGGCAGGATTCGAACCTGCGACCGTAGCGGTCGCGCGGCTCCAGACTGTAGCGCCTACAACCGCTCCGCCACTCCGGCCGGCGACTACAGTAGTTCATAGCGTCATGCTCCCATCTGCAACAGAAGAAGAAGGAAAAGAAATTACTCGTCAGTCTGCAGCTGAACTATTAGCAAAACCATAGGCAGAAATCATCAGCAAATACGTGCAGAATCATCTGACATCAGTCTAGGACGCTTATTGGTGGCGTCATCATCTCTGTCAATGCGCCTTTCATGGTTCATTAATACTTAATGTTGGCAAGGTCTAGAAAGGAAAAAAGAACAGATGAATGGCTTCATACTGAGAAACACTAGAGACTACTCTCACCAGTCTACTCAACAGAAATCATGGGTAGGATAATTGAAATTGAGAAGCAGTACACTAGTCAGCCTATTGAGTGTAGGAAGGAAGGGGATTCTGGGATAGCTGCAGAGGAGTACCAGAGAGCGGCTCTGGCCAGTCTGCTCAGAAGTCAGAAAGGTAAATAACTCCTGTTAGCGATGAGATCGGAACCATCGTCCAAACTGAACTGGCCGTTATTTATAGGCAAGAGCTGGTTTCCCTTATTTATTTCAGCCAGTAGTAATCGGGTGTGCCTGTCGCCCCTAGAAAGGTTGTAGCCTGCATGTGTATGCATGACCGAGCCACAGCCTGTTCACTGTCATGCTGGTGTCGACGCTGGACGACCACTGAGCACAAGTGGAACTCCACCGCATCCGGTGATCAAAGCTAAAGTAGTTTCTTCTGTCGCTCTCCCACTCCCAGTTAACGGCAATGCTACCATGCCTGCTAAGCATCATTTTCGAGATCACACTGGCTTGCAGCGCATCCAGTGACGAATATTCTTCCCACGCTTGCGGAGATCCTCGTTAACAGTAGGAGATCGGTCCAGATGCGAGAGAGACAGCCGGCGCCGGCCCCCTGGAAGCGGCTGTTACCTGCAGAATAACTGCCTACGCTGTTAGTCGATATCCGTTGTTATTGTCTGCCTGGACGGACAAGACCATTGTTGCTCTCAGCCAGCGCTTGCCTTGCCACACACTGCTGCCCATTGTCCATGGCAGCTCCGCAGACGTGTTCACTGTAGTGCGGTTATATTACCCTCTGACTGTTGTTGTGGAATTTACTCCTCATGCTGCATGCTGTTCCCTGGGTGCTCATGACGAGCTCTGTCGTGGCCGCCTGTTTCCCCGTTTGATGGCCCCTGAGCGCCGATGATGAGTGTGGACTCACCGCTACCTGAGTTCTGATGACGAGACAACTCGCACAGCGGACTTCCAGTCCCATGCCTCAGTAGCCTTTCGCAGTTTTGGCAGCTATCCTGTCGTTCGATTCTTTGTTTGTTGTGAGCCTAGGTTTCGCACAACAGTTCACTGTTCATCGGAATTTACTTTAGTGTTCTTCGCGTTAATTTTGCAAAGAAAATGGTAAGACGTCGTGGGTGCACAGAGGAAGAAATCCTGGAGATTCGTACGAGGAGCGGCACTGAAGATGAACTGCTTGATTCTGATGAAAGTGATAGCTCTTCCACTGAATTGGAAAGCTGTAGCCATAAGCCGTTCACGTCAGCAGGGATGTCAATGCAGTCTCGTGTTGCAACAAGAGATGTTAGTTGTTCTGAATCTGAAGATTCAGAAATTGAAACGCCTACGATGGAATCACGTCTTAGTGATAAATTTGACTGGAAAGAAAACAATTTTCGGCCAGTTAATCGCGCATTTGATGATACGCTATTCGGAAATGTGTGTAAAATAATGAATAAGCCAAGTATTCTGTCAGTTTTTATGTAATTCTTTACAGAGGAACTGATGAAATGTATAGCTGACGAAATGAATCGGTTTTATTTATTCACCAAGGAGAATACCCCAGAATCAGTGCATTATCGAATATAAAAGTGGAAAGACACTGGATATGAAGAAATGTATTGTTTCAAAGTACCTTCATCTTCTTAAGCCTCTCGTGAAGAAACTGAAAAATCAGCGAATGCTGGACCAGAGATGTCCATCTAAATACTACAAATTTTAGTAAATTGATGTCTAGAGACCGCTTTTTGTTACTTATGAGAATGTTACATTTCAGTCACAGCTCTGCCAATACTGGAGGACATATATTATTCAAAATTAAGAACATTGTCGATAAAGTTCGTACAGCTTTCTGTTGTGCCTTTAACCCACATCAGAAACTCTGCATTGATGAAAATTTGTTATTATTCCTCATCGTTCAGACAATTCATTTCGTCTAAACGGAGTAGATTCGGAATAGAAACATGTGTCTTACATGATCGTAAGACTGGCTATGTCTTAGATTTCGTTGTCTGTACAGGGGCATCAACAGAACCTAAGTTCCGCAATGTGGGAAAAAGTTGTGACGTAGCGGCTACACTAATAAAGCTCTGGTTAGAACATGGACATACCTCCTGCCTCGATAATTAGTAGTCAAGCCTAGATTTATGTTCCTGGGTTCACAGTCATGGGACGCATGTGGTACTGTCCGTAAGAACAGACGCAACACGGTGAAACTTCAGAAGAAACGAGGAGATATTCAATTTATGCGTACTAATACAATGCTTGTTATAAAGCGATCTGACAAAAGGGAAGTGTGGATGTTGACCACATGTAACACCACAGAAATAGTTGACACGGGAATGATTGACTAGATTGCTGGAGAGAAAATTAAGAAACCTCAAACCATTGTAGGTTACGACTTGAATATGAAGGAAGTTGACCGTCCTGATATGCTGCTTAGCTCTGTTGGATGTATATGTAAAACAATGATGTGGTATAAGAAGTTTTTCTTTCACGTTCTTGATCTGTGTGTTTTAAACGCCCATGTCCTAAACAGCTCACTAACAAGTCGTAAAATGTCCTAGCCGAGTTTCATTCGTCGTTGGTAAGGGAACTCACGGAAATATACATCATTGCGCAGAAAAGCTGAAGAAGGTGTTCTCATGATAATCCTGTAAGGTTTGTGGGAAGGCATTATCCAAACAAGTGAGCATTCCAAGAAAAGTACGCTAATGCGTAGATGCATTGTTTGCTAGAAACAGAGGGTGCGTCGCGAAAGCAGGTACGGATGTAAAACTTGCATGTTACCATTGTTTGTCGTACCATGTTTTGATAACCACACAAAATCGAATTACTAGTCGCAGGACAGAACGAATAAAGAAATTCTATCAGTAAAAACTTTGAAAAAAATTATAAAACAATAAAAATCATACTAAAATGAATTTTTAACTTCGCCAGCGCCGGTAGAAAGCAACAGATCAAAAGGAGGATGAAAAATATATTCATAAAGTGTAAAAGGAGCTCCTAAATTTACAATCCACGACTTTCAATCTTCTCTATAAGTGAATTTTATTTGCTAACAAAAGGACACAGATTTTACAGACTTCAAATGTTGGAAAACCCGTTGAGTACTTACGTGTGAGTACAGCATTTCCGGCGATTCCAAATTATAACAGCCCTGATTACCATCTGCAAAGAACGGCCTCATCTGTGCCTGATGGGACGCTTTACACAGTGTACCTATTAAAGGTAAAGAATCTGACTGCGGATCACTAAGCACTCAGTTTCTCGAATTCTCAGAAACAAATAATAGGCCTTGTGAAATTTCCAAACACACAAAAAACGATTTCTTACCGTTACTCACAGTAAATCCCGATGTTGTACAGCGATATGAATGATGATCTGTACGTCGCTTTCTCCTATAAACGACGTAATACGACGTTTTAAACAACAAAAACATCGTACAGTAATCTATAATCTGTGGCTTATTTTATTCATTCTGGATTTAGTACAGTGAGGAACCCAAGGAGAAATGCAGATGTTATAAATAGGTATGCAAGAAAGAACAATAAGCTATTGAGGCAAATCTAACGAATCACATCGATTTCCGCCTAAGCTACACGAAAAGTGTAGAAGAACTACAAAAAATTTAAATTGTTAGTAACGGAAAATAGTTTTAACGGTTATGTTTGATTCTGCGGTAATGCATCTGCAGAGAAACTATTCAGTCACAGCATTTATTCCATATCATCCGTAAGAGGGCATAGAATGAATATAATGAAATAATAAGCAACCAGTTGCATAAAAGATGTTTAAAATTTTTACTGGTTTTAAAAACTTAGTTCCCTTATGAGAAGGTTATGCGTAACTTCATACAGGTTATGCTTAGCTTCTTACAGTCGGAAACGACGTATTTGTTTCGTTGACGACACAAATAAAGCCAGCAGAAAATAATTATGGGTACCAAAACGTCAATAGTTACGCTACGCTATATTGCACATTATTCTATGCACAATATACCCAAACTGTACATTTGACTTTAAGGCGTGTCTTTACAGACCTGGTACGTGCACGTACAAGTAACCAGACTTTTGAGAAGATGTTAAAAGCGACCACCTTGCAATTTCAAATATTTTTCAATTCGCTGGATCATACTTTGCTGGAACCCTAGCAACACCTAGAACCACCATTTCCGACTCGGCATGCTCACTTGGATTTCATGGTCGAGCGGCTTCTCATACGCCACACATCACGTCGGTAAATGCCAACGACGCCTCGCTTGGTGTAAGGAGCGTAAACATTGGACGATTGAGCAGTGGAAAAAAGTTGTGTGGTGTAACGAATCGCGATCCGATGGCAGGGTGTGGGGATGGCGAATGCCCGATGGACGTCTTCTGCCAGCGTTTGTAATGCCAACAATAAAATTACGAAGCGATAGTGTTATAGTGTGGTCGTGTTTTTCATGGAGGGGGCTGGCACCCCTTGTTGTTTGGCGTGGCACTATCACGGCATCGTGGAGGCAAGAACATTGATGTTTTAAGCAACTTCTTGCTTCCCACTGTTGAAGAGAAATTCTGGAATGGGGATTGCATCTCCTCAACACGATCGAGCACCTGTTCGTTATGCACGGCCTGTGGGGGAGTGGTTACACGACAATAACATCCCTGTAATGGACTGGCCTGCGCAGAGTCCTGGCCTGAATCCAATAGAACACCTTTGGGATGTTTTAGAAGGCCGACTTCGTACCAAACCTCACCGACCGACATCGATACCTCTCCACAGTTCAGCACTCTGTAAAGAATGGCTACCATTCCCCAAGAAACGTTCCAGCAACCGATTGATCGTGTGCCTGGGAGAGTGGAAGCTGTCATAAAGGCTAAGGGTGGGCCTACACCATACTGAATTCCAGCATTACCAACGGAGGGCTGCACGAAATTGTAAGTCATTTTCAGTCAGGTGTCCGGATGTTTTTGACCACATAGTGTACATCGTTATGTGGAGTTCTACAAACGTGATCCTTTACGTGTTACCTCAAATAAAAATCTAGTGGTATAAGATCCGGGGATAGTGGAGGCAAGGACATTGGTCTTCCGTGACCAATCCATTTCCCGGGAATCGCTTCATTTAAACGGTTACAAAGTTTCAGTCTAAAATGTGCCTCTGCACCATCAGGTTGGAACCACAGCTGTGGCTGTACACCAAAGGGAACGTTTTATACTGCGTCGGACAAAGTGTCGCTAAGAAACGTACACAACTTGTCCGGCACCAGATAATGGTCCAAAAGCGTTCTTCCCACTATTTCGGTCCACAGGTTTATGCAAAAACGTGCCTGAAAGCCCTGTTATGGGATAACATAGGTTGAGTTCCGACCAGTACTGGCTGTTATGGAGCTTGAAAAAATCATAATGAGCGACGCTAGATTCGTCAGTTCATATCACGTTATTTACAAAATGTTCAATATCCTTCACTTGGTACAAAAGCCATTCATAAAAATGTACTCAACGAATGCAGTCTTCTGGCCGCTGATGTTGAGTTTATGTGTAATGATGTTGAGGCAGCTCTTCATCGTACAGCACTTCAACAATCAGGCTTTCAAATAGCTCGAACTGCTTTGCATTATCACTGGTGCTTCGCCGAGGAGACTAGGTTGATGTTTCAAGAGTCGCGCCCTCTGTGAAGTACGTGTAGACGTTGAACAACTCAGTCCATTATTTGTGGATGAAGATTATCGACTGCCTGTAGGCGTTGCTCCAGGCGACGAAAATCACTGTTATCGGGATGGCGCCTTCAACGGTAATGTGCGGCATATGCGCGAGCAGCAGCAGCAGCTGCTCGGTTATCGTGTGCACCCAGTATTAAAATTATATCGACGTATTCATCATTTGTGTACTCCATCGGGATGTTGGCCTACATGAACTTAAAAAAGGACCACTTATGGTTTTGCACTGCGCAGTTAGTGTTCACAGGTATGCCGTTTGATTGATCCCACTGACATGTGATCAGCTATTGTCATTTGACAGGACAATGACCCGTTTATAAACGACGAGAACTAGGGAACTGATGCCTAAAAAGTAAAAGAAAGGGAACCTAACGAGGATTCGAACCATAGTTCAATGGTGGATGTGGTTTTGATGTCCATGCAGTCTCCACATTCCCGCTTACGCGAGCGGTTGTCCTAACTTCTTTTTTTTTATCAAGCGCTCTACCAACGTTTTTCTAATGTTTTTCTTTACTTCAACTGTTAAAATGCATTTAAATTTTATAATTACTTGTTTAACACTGCAAGGAATAAAATGAAATGAAGAAAAGAAATATATCAGCAGCAGCGGGAATTGAACTCAGCTAACAAATTACCTGATTTTTTTTCCTCGGTGGCAAATAACTACGGCATTGTCCTACCGCTTGTATACGGAAACGGAACAGAAAATTAAACATATATGCATCGACCGGGATTCTAAATGAGGCCGCCTACCAAGTGTATTTGCTTCTTTATACTTTTTTAAATTTTACTTTATTTATTTATTTTTCAGTAGAACAGGCAATGGCAGGCCGGAGGAAGCAAGGCGGGCAGGGTGTAAACGTATTGTCATATCGCTGGCTTAGTTGTGGAGTATCTTTGCGGGCAGCCGCGTCTGTCGAGTCGAGGACCGGACACGAAGCTGTTATGTTGTGCAGTGTGTAGCTCTGCAAGTAAGAAGCATTGTTAGTATTCAGGTTGACGTGTTGCTACAAGTGCTATTACAGTAAAGTGATTAAATATGGAAGTAGTTGAGTGGAAAGTGCGTCAAGATGTAATTAAAAATGAGCAGTGCCGCCGATAACGTATTTGTGTATCCTCTCGTTGCGTGTCGCACAGTATCAATCATCCGCGCCGTGTTCGGTGTCCCAGAATGAACTGATGTGAATCAGTAGAAATTAGTTACCATAAAAGAATGCAGTCAAGTGCCAGTGACTTTTAGCTAGCGTGAGGACGTGCGTTCGATCATCGCGTTTCCGCATTATCAACAATCAGCCTCGCGGCGACGGTTACGCGCACGCTCATACAAGTGAGAACTGAGAACTGAAAAATTAAATTTACGAACAGTGTTGTATCATTACTAGTGACAAGGAGGACTATTACCTGATACCTGTATGTGTGACGAGCGTAAGAACTGTCGTTCGATCATTCGGCTTCCGCATCATCAACAATCACCCGCGTCGTGTCGGTTACGCGTACGCTCGTCCGAATGATATTTTGGACTGTTAATCATCAAGATTGTTAATTGGGATACAAATTTACGATCTAGAGTGCAAACAATGCGACCTGTTGTTTCCATATCGTCTCAGAATATAGATGTTCATACCAGACATAACAGTATTGTGTTTTAACGTTGAGTGGCTCCCCTATACCCGCTTGCATATTTCGATAGATAATTTCAAGCAAGCCAACAGCAGTGTGGAGCAGGGCAATACGACCTCCGTGGGATTATCAGGTACGTGGTGTGGACAGGGCGCACGGTCAAGACAAGCAGAAACGACAACCAGTTTAAAGTCCTCCCTCCCCCCCCCCCCCCCGCCCACCTATTAGTACTCTCGGGCGTGTTACAAGGGGTCGAATTCCGAGGCCTGGCCACGATGTCCCCCTCCATCTACCACCGAAACGCACCGTCACATTTTGTTTTCCTTTTTTTATGTAATAATCAACAAATACAAGCGAGCCATACGCTAAAATGTATGACGGTAATGTGAACGAACAACGTATATCGTGCTCGCTGGGATCACCTTATCGGAGAGGGCGGCCAGTAAGAGGCGGTCGTCAATTCAATGGGCATCACCAGTCGTCAACAGTCGCATTGTTCGGAGCCGCTGCACACAGTCAGTGACTATGTTTCTGCTATCGTGGGAGAATCGTGGAAACGTCACGTCTGTAAGTCAACTTCTTCTCACAGCTGGCACACCCCAGCTGAGCGGTGCGTCCACGAATGAGGACCCCTAATTGTTACCAGTATTGCTTTCTGATCCTTAAGACCAGGAACTCGTCGATCAAGTATTGCCAGAGATCGATCACTTCCTTTTCGCCGTGGCGGTACATGTAGAGTATCGCCATCCCTCGTACGCAACTGACCGCATTCATCCGGGTCATAAAAAAAGTACACGGCGTTGGGATGTAAGACACCCAGGGGCACAATCGAAACAAAGGGGCAGCATAGGAGGAAAGCCAGCGTCTTGCGGATCAGTTTCCGGCATTAGCGTGCGGCCCACAGTTTCGTCTGTGTCTGTCCGTATCTACAATCGCACAATGGGGGTACGTGGAATGGAATGCAGCCGTCGTTGAGTCGGAAATTTCTCATTAGTGACCACACACCACGTCGGTCACACTAAAGTGGACAGGAAGGACGCGTGAATGACTCGCCGAACCCGCGTCCAGCCGACTGTGGGGTGACGTCGTACAATGTCGTTAGCCGGATTCCAGCATTGGAGAAAACTATAATAAGTCTCTGCTGTAGGATGCCTTGTCTCCGTTATAACTCCCGACATATACTTGTGTTCCACGAAAAATGTAGTAATATATGATAGAGAGGGCGTTATACAGGGTGTTACAAAGGTACGGCCAAACTTTCAGGAAACATTCCTCACACACAAATAAAGAAAAGATGTTATGTGGACATGTGTCCGGAATCGCTTAATTTCCATGTTAGAGCTGATTTTAGTTTCGTCAGTATGTACTGTAGTTCCTCGATTCACCGCCAGTTGACCCAATTGAAGGAAGATAATGTTGACTTCGGTGCTTGTGTTGACATGCGACTCATTGCTCTACAGTACTAGCATCAAGCACATCAGTACGTAGCATCAACAGGTTAGTGTTCATCGCGAACGTGCTTTTGCAGTCGGCGCAATGTTTACAAATGCGGAGTTGGCAGATGCCCATTTGATGTGTGGCTTAGCACGGGGCAATGGCCGTGGCGCGGTACGTTTGTATCGAGACAGATTTCCAGAACGAAGGTGTCCCGACAGGAATACGTTCGAAGCAATTGATCGACGTCTTAGGGAGCACGGAACATTCCAGCCTATGACTCGCGACTGGGGAAGACCTAGAACGACGAGGACACCTGCAATGGACGAGGCAATTCTTCGTGCAGTTGGCGATAACCTTAATGTCAGCGTCAGAGAAGTTGCTGCTGTACAAGGTGACATTGACCACGTCACTGTATGAAGAATGCTACGGGAGAACCAGTTGTTTCCGTACCATGTACAGCGTGTGCAGGCACTATCAGCAGCTGATTGGCCTCCACGGGTACACTTCTGCGAATGGTTCATCCAACAATGTGTCAATCCTCATTCCAGTGCAAATGTTCTCTTTACGGATGAGGCTTCATTCCAACGTGATCAAATTGTAAATTTTCACAATCAACAGGTGTGGGCTGACGAGAATCCGCACGCAATTGTGTAATCACGTCATCAACACAGATTTTCTGTGAACGTTTGGGCAGGCATTGTTGGTGATGTCTTGATTGGGCCCCATGTTCTTCCACCTACGCTCAATGGAGCACGTTATCATTATTTCATACGGGATACTCTACCTATGCTGCTAGAACATGTGCCTTTACAAGTACGACACAACATGTGGTTCATGCACGATGGAGCTCCTGCACATTTCAGTCGAAGTGTTCGTACACTTCTCAATAACAGATTCGGTGACCGATGGATTGGTAGAGGCGGACCAATTCCATGGCCTCCACGCTCTCCCGACCTCAACGCTATTGACTTTCATTTATGGGGGCGTTTCAAAGCTCTTGTCTACGCAACCCCGGTACCAAATGTAGAGACTCTTCGTGCTCGTATTGTGGACGGCTGTGATACAATACGCCATTCTCCAGGGCTGCATCAGCGCATCAGGGATTCCATGCGACGGAGGGTGGATGCATGTATCCTCGCTAACGGAGGACATTTTGAACATTTCCTGTAACAAAGTGTTAGACGTCACGCTGGTACGTTCTGTTGCTGTGTGTTTCCCATGATTAATGTGATTTGAAGAGAAGTAATAAAATGAGCTCTAACATGGAAAGTAAGCGTTTCCGGACACATGTCCACATAACATATTTTCTTTCTTTGTGTGTGAGGAATGTTTCCTGAATGTTTGGCCGTACCTTTTAGTAACACCCTATATGTCGAACAGATACCGGTGGGCACAGTGTGTGTGTGGGGCCACCTCTGCTATCAGGATGCCAGGAATACTGTCTGTTGGTGAAACCCAGAGTCGCCTCATTGCGCGAAGGTACAGCGCCAGCTCTCTGTGCTTGACGTGAGTGAGTCCAACACTTCCGTTATGTAAGGGTAAAGTAAGAATAACAAAACGGTGGCAGCATTCACGGCTTATCCTAACAGTGCCTGATCCTGCAAGCCATCGTGTCTGTCATCGCTAATACGTGGGCGAAATGGTTAAGATGATGAACCCTGTACACTCTGACGTACAGCGCTCGTTGGAAAACATCCAACGATATTAATTTGCTGAGGCGATCTTTGCGCTGAGCGATATCCCTAAACATTTGGTGATTGGGACCTTTGTCAGGGGTACATTCAGTTCTGCAGGCATGCCTCGTTCCACTCCATGTAACGTGATTTCCGTAGGTTGATCACACTGCCTGTCACCGCCCCATACTGTTGGAGCCAGGAAAGCGTCATTCGTATTTCGTCACCAGTCCTGCTGAGAACATTACATCATCGGTGTACGCGCCACATAGGAAGGTCATGAAGCGGAGGCTAAGACCTTCCAAGCGTCGCCGCAGTCCGTGAAGAGCTGGTTCGAGGGTAAGGGCGAATAACATGGCAGAAGGAGGCCAACCTTGTCTGACGGACCTGTTGCCACGGACGGGGGCGGACCGATAGCCATTTACCATAATCCTCGTGTCGTCCCACAAGCACAACGGATGTCGTCACGTGCGGGATACAGATGTGTTTCATAACTGCAAGCAGGAAACTATGTTCGACGAAATCGAAAGAATGGTCAAAATCCAGCGCAACAAGTGCCTGTGGAGACGGCATGTTTGCATCAGCGCCACAGCATCTCCACAGGTACTCAAAGTCGTAAACACACTGGTGTTGCCTCCAAGGCATGTTTGATCAGTGTGAATGGTCGACATTACTGTAGACTTGAACCTCTCCTGGAGGATGTGTGTCAGCAGCCTGTTGATGGTGTTTACCATTGTCAATGGTCGAATATCAAGAGGGCGAAAGCCTCCTGTGTGGACACCGTAATCAAGAGGCCCTCAGTGAATTCAGATGGTACTTGAAAATCGGGGTTCAGAAGTTCTCTATACATTCTGACCCACAAGATCAAAAATCCTTTTGTAAAATTCAAGAGGGAGTCAGTCAGGGCCTGGCGTTTTGTTGGTAGCACCGCGCATCATTGCCTCTAGTAGCTCTTCTAAAGTCACCTCCGACAAGAGTATAACATCATCTTGTGGGTTCCGAGAGACGGGTAGGTCGGATAGGACTCCCCGACGCCTACATAAATGTTGTACTTTCGGCCGTACAGAAGTGTATGTGACTGTGTAAATTCTCGGATCTTGTCCATTTGCGTTTCAGCTCGTCGTCCATCTTCCATCTCGACCTCCATAATGACCTGGCTCTTGCATCTTCTTCTGTCTTAAATAATATGGTGGAGGGAGAGTCTGTCCTCGCGCGCACCCGTACAATCGCGACACCTACCGCGATGATACATAACAGTTGTGCCTTGACTTAGTGTTCTTGCCGATTATCGTTCAGGCGACGGCGGTTGCACAGCCAGTAGTAGATATCACTGGTCGTGGTATACCAGCGCGTTCTGTCTCGTCAGTAGCTGGCTAACGTTCGGCAGAAGGTGGCTATGACACACCCTAACCACCACTGAAGTGTGGAACTGTAGGTGGGTAATCGCCGCTGGCATCTGCTACATGTTGACTCAACATCGCGTCTGAAATTCACCTCATCAAGAAGAGCCACATTGAGGCGCCAACCTTCGGACGCGTAGGCAGGGGAGGTTGAGAGTACACGCATACGCTAGGCGGTCCATGAAAGCTGCCGGCACATCTCAACGTCGACAACTGCCAAACACACTCCGCGTGTGACAAACTCGATCGAAACGGCTCGCGGAATGACCCACATGTCCGAAAAAGCCAAGTTATTTATAATCGCCTGAAGTGCCGTGCAGGTAGTATAGTGCGGCATCTGATCGGATGGTTCAAAAACGGTTCAAATGGCTTTGAGAACTATGGGACTTGACATCTGAGGTCATCAGTCCCCTAGAACTTAGAACTACTTAAACCTAACTAACCTAAGGACATCACACACATCCATGCCCAAGGCAGGATTCGAACCTGCGACCGCAGATCAAACTGAAGCGCCTAGAACCCCTCGGATCGGAAGGTCTGAGCGCACAATTGAAATCTCCGCCTATTACCAAGTGGTCGGAACTGTCATTGCCTTTGCCTTTGCCTTTGACTTTGCCTTTGCCTTTGGCATAAAATGAGCGGCGTTCTCTTCTTCCGTCGGTCCCGAAAGGAGCATATTACTTCACCAGACGATCTGTACCAACCGTGAGTGCGACCCCACGGGCCAACGGTAAATAGGATACATCAGTTTCCTGAATTCCTACCCTGAGCATAGAACAGCCGTACCTCCTACGTCCACATCAGATACTGAGCCCAGATTAGACTTCTTGAAGGAAAACTACAGCCAGATCCGCAGCTCGTTATGTATCTTGCAGTATACTGGTCTTGAGAGTAGAAATAACGCCGTTAACATTGATCGTGGCGAGGCGGTATGCCTGTTTCATCAGGATCGGGGGCTGTGCTTAGTATTACAGGTGGCAAATAGTCGCAGTGTGGAGCATCTTCAGGCGAAGAGATACGAAGCGGCGAGTGTAGGTCATGCCGGCCTAGGTGTCTGTCGTCGTCACGTAGACGCAGCCAACGGCACCGGTGTATCGCCATGGTTCTGCATATCCACCTCCTACGCCCAGTCTCCCATTGAGGTCGATACCACTGGATCTCGAAAGGCAGACGAAGTCGTGGTTGCATCCACTGCGGCTCTGCCTCGGTGATCTCCCAAATCCCCACGGTACGCGGTCCCACCGGTAGTGGGGGAAGACATCGAACCGTGTGGTACGTTAGGATCGGCCGTGTCGGATCAGTGTATCGGCTGACGCACCTCATCATCCATCGCTGCTGCCTCGCACCGTTCTATTGCCTCGGTCGTTATGCGCCGTATCTTATGGCACTTCAGTGATTTCTGTTTACGCTGTCACGCCTGTGTGTCCTGGGCAGGGCAGAGGGTGGACGCGGCGGCATCCTGTTCTTCATCTTCCACTGCACCGTCAGCTTGTAGCGGTGCGCCTGGGCTCGACGAGAGGGCAACAGAGACTCGACGCTGGAAGACGCTAGGGGGCTCCTCAGGAACTGCTTCAGGGTCCCTCGAGGCTAGCACTAACTTAGAAGGATCGTCATAGACAGCTGGCGTCTCCCGTCTCGCTGCCGCAACAAAAGTAACCGGCATAGATGTCGCTATCGACGGTCGAATGTGATCGGCTGAGAGCGTCCGCACGAGACGGTGTTCCAGGCATTCCGTAAGTATGTGTCCCACCCGTCCACATCCAGAGCAGGCACTCGGCTGACCGTCGTAAATAATTATCGCCCGGCAACCAGCAATCGTGAGATACGAAGATATACACTCCTGGAAATGGAAAAAAGAACACATTGACACCGGTGTGTCAGATCCACCATACTTGCTCCGGACACTGCGAGATGGCTGTACAAGCAATGATCACACGCACGGCACAGCGGACACACCAGGAACCGCGGTGTTGGCCGTCGAATGGCGCTAGCTACGCAGCATTTGTGCACCGCCGCCGTCAGTGTCAGCCAATTTGCCGTGGCATACGGAGCTCCATCGCAGTCTTTAACACTGGTAGCATGCCGCGACAGCGTGGACGTGAACCGTATGTGCAGTTGACGGACTTTGAGCGAGGGCGTATAGTGGGCATGCGGGAGGCCGGGTAGACGTACCGCCTAATTGCTCAACACGTGGGGCGTGAGGTCTCCACAGTACATCGATGTTGTCGCCAGTGGTCGGCGGAAGGTGCACGTGCCCGTCGACCTGGGACCGGACCGCAGCGACGCACGGATGCACGCCAAGACCGTAGGATCCTACGCAGTGCCGTAGGGGACCGCACCGCCACTTCCCAGCAAATTAGGGACACTGTTGCTCCTGGGGTATCGGCGAGGACCATTCGCAACCGTCTCCATGAAGCTGGGCTACGGTCCCGCACACCGTTAGGCCGTCTTCCGCTCACGCCCCAACATCGTGAAGCCCGCCTCCAGTGGTGTCGCGACAGGCGTGAATGGAGGGACGAATGGAGACGTGTCGTCTTCAGCGATGAGAGTCGCTTCTGCCTTGGTGCCAATGATGGTCGTATGCGTGTTTGGCGCCGTGCAGGTGAGCGCCACAATCAGGACTGCATACGACCGAGGCACACAGGGCCAACACCCGGCATCATGGTGTGGGGAGCGATCTCCTACACTGGCCGTACACCACTGGTGATCGTCGAGGGGACACTGAATAGTGCACGGTACATCCAAACCGTCATCGAACCCATCGTTCTACCATTCCTAGACCGGCAAGGGAACTTGCTGTTCCAACAGGACAATGCACGTCCGCATGTATCCCGTGCCACCCAACGTGCTCTAGAAGGTGTAAGTCAACTACCCTGGCCAGCAAGATCTCCGGATCTGTCCCCCATTGAGCATGTTTGGGACTGGATGAAGCGTCGTCTCACGCGGTCTGCACGTCCAGCACGAACGCTGGTCCAACTGAGGCGCCAGGTGGAAATGGCATGGCAAGCCGTTCCACAGGACTACATCCAGCATCTCTACGATCGTCTCCATGGGAGAATAGCAGCCTGCATTGCTGCGAAAGGTGGATATACACTGTACTAGTGCCGACATTGTGCATGCTCTGTTGCCTGTGTCTATGTGCCTGTGGTTCTGTCAGTGTGATCATGTGATGTATCTGACCCCAGGAATGTGTCAATAAAGTTTCCCCTTCCTGGGACAATGAATTCACGGTGTTCTTATTTCAATTTCCAGGAGTGTATGTCTGTGCTATTCAATACGGACCTGTTACACAACGTTAAGAACAGGATAAGTTTCGAAGGTCTTCCATTTTTCGGCCGTATGGCCGAGGACTGTCCCAAAGAGTCGTGAAGCAAGCGTGACCAACTGCGCTGGGATTTCAAACGGCAGATGAAACAAAAGCACTTTTTGTATTCCCAGTTCAATAGGTCAAGTGTTACCACACCCACGTTTCCATCAGAGTGGCAGAATCTATAACCATTTGTCAAGCGTATGAGAAGTTTGTCGCAGATCTCATCGTCAGTGAACTTAAGAGATACAACCGTGGAGCCGATAGACAAGTGGATATTAGCAGCTCTTTCGGGTCAGCATGTATCGTGGGCCTTGTGTCTAGGGTACGTAGCGTCATTCTGCAGCTTGATTGTGGCCTTCCGATACGAAAGAGCCGTCAGGTGTCAGGAACGTAACTATAACACTCGACACTAGCACGGTGGTGCGGTAAACAACAACAGACTCGCAAACGCGACACACAGCGGCCGGGACATACCGCACCGCGCCACAGCCTAAGGCGGACTGCTCAATGAGCTACAGTGGCTGGTAGTATAGTCAGTGTCATACACGTTCCTCTGTAGATTTCTATGCGCTATAGTATGTGACAGTGCTGCCAGATCTCAGTTTCTTTGTGCTTTTCAAAATGCACATGATCTGATTTTGCTACATAAACGTTTGTCTTGAATATGGATGAGAAAGCGGACCTCCAACTGCAGCAATTTTTCTTCACTCTGTATGAAGAGGATTGTGACATCGACGACACAGTTATGATGAAGAAAGTCCACTTTTCAGATGAGGAGTGTACCTAGTATTGAATTACTGGCCATTAGGAGCACATGGGCTCTTGGATACCAGTGGCTATGGACAGGTGGCCCACCCGGAAACATATTGAGGCCGCTTCTAGAACTATAACTTCAACCTCAGAGAGTTACACTAATATCACATAATGAACACTTAACTGAAACCTGTAAGAGGAGGATGTGAATAAATAAAAAGAAAACACAGATTTTTTTTTTTTTAAAAAGAAAGTAATACTTAGTGGTAATCATACCTGAAAGTATTTATGCATTCTCTGAAGTACATAATATGTAATTAACTATGTGTCCATCATACTTTTTGCTCAGTCTACAAATAGCTGTATAATTGTTACCTTCAAGTTATCGTTTTGACTCACTTTTGAAATGTCACAAAGCTGCAACACTTTGTCACAGCCTTTGCTGATGTAATCGTAGGTTCGGACTGATGCCAACATTTCTTGAAAATGCAATCCGTCGTCGTACTATAAGTTTCTGTGGTGATACCGAGTAAACCAACCAGCGGTCTGTCGTTCCTTGGTACTCTGTCGAGTTGTGAACGGTTTTGGTGAAGCGGCGATAGTGGAGAAGGTTGTCAATACGCGTTCAGCGTTGGCGAATGCAAGAAATGCAAAATCTTTAAACACTAATTCTCCAGACTCGTTTAAAAGGCATGCACATCTATGATGTTCGCACTTAGAAATGGCATCGTGGAATGGCTCTACTGTGAGGAAGCACCATCATATTTTTACTAATCTCTGTATGATTCCTGTGTGAGATGAGTCATTCATAACATGATTATGCAACCATAATGCGTTCTGTTATGCTTCGAGGGAAATTGTATAATGAATCAAATTCAATATGAATGTTTGTAGAGCTTAATACTCTTACTTTACTTTGAGCAATGGATTAAGACTAGCCGGCCGTGTGGCCGTGCGGTTCTATGCGCTTCAGTCTGCAACCGCGTGACCGCTCCGGTCGCAGGTTCGAATCTTGCCTCTGGCATGGATGTGAGTGATGTCCTTAGATTAGTTAGGTTTAAGTAGTTCTAAGTTCTAGGGGACTGATGACCTCAAATGTTAAGTCCCATAGTGCTCAGAGCCATTTGATTAAGACTTCTGGCGCTACTTCTTTAAACTCCTGTATGCTGAGCATGCATCCGTATCCATCACCCTCATACTTAGAAGAGCAAAAAGTTGAGTATATATCGTACAGTAGACTGTTATTGTCATTGTGTCAGTCTAGTTGTAGATTATTATGTGGGTGATATATTGAATTCAAGGACACTTTTAACTGGTTTCTTTAGAGTTGTCGTATACGATGGAAACCTTATTCATATTCTCTACCCTGTCTGTCTGCAGCACCGGAATAATGAGTAGACCAATTTCTGGTTGAAGAGTCGTCTTTATTGACCAACTGTCTTCACATCACCGATAGATCTGGATTTTCGTAGCTAGCTTTTCCAGGAACAGAAACTTAAAAGCAGCACACATAAAAGTTTCAGATGGCATTCATCTGTCAGAGACAGCAAAGGACCTGGAAGAGCAGCTGAATGGAATGGATAGTGTTTTGAAAGGAGGATATAAGATTAACATCAACAAAAGCATAACGAGTATAATGGAATGCAGACGAATTAAATCGGATGATGCTGAGGAAATTAGATTAGGAAATGAGACACTTAAAGTAGTAAATGAGTTTTGCTATTTAGGGAGCAAAATAACTGATGATGGTCGAAGTAGAGAGGATATAAAATTTAGACTGGCAATGGCAAGAAAAGCGTTTCTGAAGAAGAGAAATTTGTTAACATCGAATATAGATTTAAGTGTCAGGAAGTCATTTATGAAAGTATTTGTATGGTGTGTAGTCGTGTATGGAAGTGAAAAGTGGACGATAAATAATTTAGACAAGAAGAGAACGGAAGCTTTCGAAATGTGGTGATACAGAAGAATGCTGAAGATTAGATGGGTAGATCACATAATTAATGAGGAGGTACTGAATAGAATTGGGAAGAAGAGAAATTTGTGGCACAACTTGACCAGAAGAAGGGATCGGTTGGTAGGACATATTCTGAGGCACCAAGGGATCAGCAGTTTAGTACTGAAGGGCAGCGTGGAGGGTAAAAATCGTAGAGGGAGACCAAGAGATGAATACACAAAAACAGATTCAGAAGGATGTAGGTGGCAGGAGGTACTGGGAGATGAAGAAGCTTGCATAGGATAGAGTAGCATGGAGAGCAGCATCAAACCAGTCTCTGGAGTGAAGACCACAACAAGAACAACATCTGATATGCATAAGTGCAGTATTTTCCATACCAACTTTCCCAAAATAATTTTATTTTTTCCTTCTTGAGCTTCTTGAATTTACGCATTGTTATCTGTAGCCCTTCAAACGATAATCAGATTCCACAATGGCGTGTTTATTATCCGCAAAGAACTCCATAAACATTTTCCGAGGTTTACATATACTAAAGTGATTACTTATCGATCCGTGTGTGAACCACTGTACATTTTGTAGAGCATCAAGGTCAAAATTTTCGTAGTTAACTGGAGTTGTTAATGCGATTGATGTCATTATGAGATTTCAGTCCTATCAAGTTGACAAATTCGCTATTATTTGCAGAGTCTTATACTGACTTGTATGTGGAATGGTTTTATACATTCCAACCATATCGCAGATTGAAATGAAAATATATCGCTATTTCCTCTGTTTGAAAATCAACTAGATTCTCGTCCTGATTAACAATGTTCAATTTGAGATGGTCCAGTGTGTGATCAGTCACTGGAGGTTATATCGTGCAGTTCGGAAACTCAGTGAGTTTATATCCCTATCCCACTGTAGGGAAAAATGTATAGATAGTGTGTTAATCGGTCCTTGACATATGATTTAACCAACGTATTTCACTCGGGATTGATAGCGGTAATAGATTAAATATTCAGTGGTTGATCCAAATCGTAAATTTTCTGGGTATTATTAATTGACATCTGACTCCTTGGCAAACCCAGTACTGATTCTGTTGAACCTTCCTGGCTAAAGTGTATTGTCTGTTTTCTCGTTTCTATTTGTGTTTTAATATGTACACTCCTGGAAATGGAAAAAAGAACACATTGACACCGGTGTGTCAGACCCACCATACTTGCTCCGGACACTGCGAGAGGGCTGTACAAGCAATGATCACACGCACGGCACAGCGGACATACCAGGAACCGCGGTGTTGGCCGTCGAATGGCGCTAGCTGCGCAGCATTTGTGCACCGCCGCCGTCAGTGTCAGCCAGTTTGCCGTGGCATACGGAGCTCCATCGCAGTCTTTAACACGGGTAGCATGCCGCGACAGCGTGGACGTGAACCGTATGTGCAGTTGACGGACTTTGAGCGAGGGCGTATAGTGGGCATGCGGGAGGCCGGGTGGACGTACCGCCGAATTGCTCAACACGTGGGGCGTGAGGTCTCCACAGTACATCGATGTTGTCGCCAGTGGTCGGCGGAAGGTGCACGTGCCCGTCGACCTGGGACCGGACCGCAGCGACGCACGGATGCACGCCAAGACCGTAGGATCCTACGCAGTGCCGTAGGGGACCGCACCGCCACTTCCCAGCAAATTAGGGACACTGTTGCTCCTGGGGTATCGGCGAGGACCATTCGCAACCGTCTCCATGAAGCTGGGCTACGGTCCCGCACACCGTTAGGCCGTCTTCCGCTCACGCCCCAACATCGTGCAGCCCGCCTCCAGTGGTGTCGCGACAGGCGTGAATGGAGGGACGAATGGAGACGTGTCGTCTTCAGCGATGAGAGTCGTTTCTGCCTTGGTGCCAATGATGGTCGTATGCGTGTTTGGCGCCGTGCAGGTGAGCGCCACAATCAGGACTGCATACGACCGAGGCACACAGGGCCAACACCCGGCATCATGGTGTGGGGAGCGATCTCCTACACTGGCCGTACACCACTGGTGATCGTCGAGGGGACACTGAATAGTGCACGGTACATCCAAACCGTCATTGAACCCATCGTTCTACCATTCCTAGACCGGCAAGGGAACTTGCTGTTCCAACAGGACAATGCACGTCCGCATGTATCCAGTGCCACCCAACGTGCTCTAGAAGGTGTAAGTCAACTACCCTGGCCAGCAAGATCTCCGGATCTGTCCCCCATTGAGCATGTTTGGGACTGGATGAAGCGTCGTCTCACGCGGTCTGCACGTCCAGCACGAACGCTGGTCCAACTGAGGCGCCAGGTGGAAATGGCATGGCAAGCCGTTCCACAGGACTACATCCAGCATCTCTACGATCGTCTCCATGGGAGAATAGCAGCCTGCATTGCTGCGAAAGGTGGATATACACTGTACTAGTGCCGACATTGTGCATGCTCTGTTGCCTGTGTCTATGTGCCTGTGGTTCTGTCATTGTGACCATGTGATGTATCTGACCCCAGGAATGTGTCAATAAAGTTTCCCCTTCCTGGGACAATGACTTCACGGTGTTCTTATTTCAATTTCCAGGAGTGTATTAACGTGTGCACGTAATTCAAATCCTTTCACAGACCGTTTTATAAACGCATATTGATTGCCAATGTTATATGAGCCACGAGTAATCACTACAACTCTGCCGCCACCTAGATGAAGTTAATTGTTTAACTCGGTGATGTTTGTAATGCTGGTGTAAGTTTTCTGACCGATAAGTGCAGTACTCGACTGACATACATGAAACATATTCACGGTTGCGAATACGAAAATTACCACATGTACTAGAGACTGACGACAATAGAAATTTGTGCTGGATCAGGGCTTAAACATGGATATCTAGCTATACACAAGTGGTTGTCTTAACCTCTTAAGTCATCTGTGCATGATTCACAGCCAGACTGAAACTTCCGTATGTCACCGTTTCTACACCACAACCTTTACTCATACACATATATGTGATTTCCACACGGAGGAGGAACATCATTACTCATACACACATTATGTGATTTCCATACAGACGGGTAACTTATCAATTGAAAGTCGCTGCCTGGTATTGGGCGATAAACACGATATTGCAATGTCTGTGCTGTTAGGAAGAACGATATAATGATTCTTCGGACGTGTCCATAGGAACGGAGAATTGATCTTTTATTCAACATAGTCACTGCAATTTCCTATTTGTACGCCGATACCAGGCAACGAATTTCAAATAGAAAGGTCCTCTCCTGTGTGAGAATTACATAATGTGTGTACGGATACAGGTTGTTAGGCAGCAACAACTACATATCGAAGTTTGGGTGTGGACGTGCATAGCCAAAGCCTTTAAAGTGACTGCTCTGATAAAGTGGGAATCCTGGGTTCAAGCCCCGATCCTGCACAAATTTTCATTCTTGTCATCCCCTTATGCAACTAATGGGTATTCCTATTCGTAACTGCGACTTCGTTTCATGTATTTCATACTACATGTAGCCACTGTAGCCGATGATGGATGCATGTCCAAAGGAACGATGCATAACTCTTCTTAACAACACAGGCCCTGCAGTGCCATACTCCATTGATCCTTGCTTAGATCTATTAGGTGAGGAGGGAGAGGGTGGGAAGCAGTTTGCATTTAATACGAAGAGCACAATTTTAAAGGAGGTAACATCCATACATCAAGAAGAGAAGATCCAACGGAGAGCAACGCGCTTCGTTACAGGATTATTTAGTAATCGTGAAAGCGTTACGGGGATGATAGATAAACTTCATTGGAAGACTCTGCAGGAGAGACGCTCAGTAGCTCGGTACGGGCTTTTGTTGAAGTTTCGGGAACATACATTCACCGAGGAGTCCAGCACGATATTGCTCCCTCCTACGTATTTCTCGCGAAGAGACCATGAGGATAAAATCAGAGAGATTAGAGCCCACACAGAGGCATACCGAAAATCCTTCTTTCCACGAACAATCCGAGACTGGAATAGAAGGGAGAAACGATAGAGGTACTCGAGGTGCCCTCCGCCACACTCCGTCAGGTGGCTTGCGGAGTATGGATGTAGATGTAGATGTAGAATTCACATAGTAATGTGCATGTTGCTTGTTTTTAAGCATTCGTCAGGAGAAAATTTCTGCTTGTTTTTAAGCATTCATCAGGAAAAAAATTTGACAGCGATTGCCACTGGGGTATATGACTCGAAGTCTTGGTAGCGCCAAAAATTGTAGAACACGCCGTTGTTGGAGAAGTGGCAGCAAAATTCGTCTGGCAGGCGTAAATACCCGAACAAGTTAAAGCATAACACATTCTTGGGTTTTTCTTAAGACACGCAACACAGTGTATTCCTGATCCTCCAGCAAGGTATAAATTTACAACATTTAAATTTATGATCGTACATTCCTTGCATTTCCACGTCGTCTTCAGCTACATATTACTCATAAATATGCCTCAATATGCTGGGATTTTTAGTTTCTTTGCGAATTTAAGGAGATCAGTGTAGGTAAGCCGTCTATCAGGTAGTACATTCGGAGACTTTTATGGTTTTAAATACTTTCCTTTACCAATAGTCATAGGCTACAGCATCCTATTACGCCTTTTAGATACTTGTTGTTGCTCCTGAGCGTTTTGCGTGTTCTTTACTGTTCGAGCTGTGGCAGCAGCACCTCTTGCCAGTGAGCCAATTTTTAATAGTCCTGCTAATGTTGGAATTACAAACCGTATAATTCAACCAGATGGCTCAGTTGCTGGCAGTACACTAGACGTTTTGACACGGCTTCTTCTTCACCTTACCCTTTCTTTCTTGTTCAAGACGATTTTTGCCTCTACCTTCACTGATTGGAAACAATTTTGTAAAGATGCCATAAGTTTCTTCTTTAGTGTAGGATGAGATGCATTCATAATTTGTTAGAAATTTATTCCATTGGCGAATTTAAATTTAATACACATTACTTTGCAAACAATGGTGCCTGCAATACGTTTTCTTAGGCCTTCATCCGTTCGTGACCAAATATGTCTGGCATTATCGAATAAAGTTTGAGCTGTAGCTTGATGTTCTGCTAAATCTTGAATTGCAGCTTCTACTGAATTATGCTCCTTATAGCCCTCATCAAGAATATTAATTTCCGAATCACCATAAACCAGACACCTGTTTAGTTTCATTCCTCATCCACACATGTTATACTCAGGGATACGCAGTCCAAATAGAAGCAATAGAAGCATATGAAGAATATCACCACAACTCTGAAGTGCTTTCTACCACTTGTGTTATACTATTGCACTATCTGAGATTTGTGCAGACTGTCGTATACGAAATCATGCAACTATTCTGTAACGATAGAAATCCAAGCCATTTTACTAGTCTTATTCCAGTGGTGCTTTATGACATCCTCTATGACAAACAGGTCCGGTACAGAAGTATTCTACAATTTTTCTGTGTACAAACTCCCTATAGTATCTCCATCACCAGTTTCCTTAAGATGTATTTCTCAGGGCTAACCACTGCACTTTGAACACTGTAAATATCTCTGTAGACCAGTCTAGAAGATAATGCCCCTCAAATACAGTTTTGTGTTTCGAAATAGGAATCATCCACCCTGAACATCTATTTCTGTTGATCCACCACCTTATTACAGTTGTGTACTGTATTTAGAAGCGCATTGATACGAAGTCTCGTTTTAATCATATGATGTTTAGCTCGACCAGTAATTTTTAGGAGAGTGTCTAGTCATTTTTATGAACCACAGAAATTAAATTCGATCCCTAAAGTTTCTTATGGTTCTGTTTCGATGCGCCAGAATACTTACTTCATGTCGGGGAATGTTTAGTAGTGGTTTACTTCATATCGCGCCATTAGACACTTGAAATACCTACCGCACAGTTCTATCCAAGGTCACTTTACAGGCAGACAGAAAATAGATTCGTCTCACTCTGTAGCAATAGTTCAAACTCATGCGCAACCTCCTTCCCAATCTTTGCCTTTATAGGGATGCACACAAAATTTGGAATACAATTCTATACTACTGCCCATTAAAATTGTTACACCACGAAGATGACGTGCTACAGACGCGAGATTTAACCGACAGGATGAAGATGCTGTGATATGCAAATTATTAGCTTTTCAGAGCATTCACACAAGGTTGGCGCCGGTGGCGACACCTACAACGTCCTGACATGTGGAAAGTTTCCAAACCATTTCTCATACACAAATAGCAGTTCACCGGCGTTGCCTAGTGAAACGATGTTGTGATGCCTCGTGTAAGGAATGGAAATGCGTACCATCACGTTTCCGACTTTGATAAAAGTCGGATTGTAGCCTATCGTGCTTGAGGTTTATCGTACCGCGACATTGCTGCTCGCGTTGGTCGAGATCCAATAACTGTTAGCAGAATATGGAATCAGTGGGTTCAGGAGGGTAACACGGAAGACCGTGCTGGATCCCAACGGCCTCATATCACTAGCAGTCCAGATGACAGGCACCTTATCCACATGGCTGTAACGGATGGTGCAGCCACGTCTCGATCCCTGAGTCAACAGATGGGGAAGTTTGCAAGACAACATCCATCTGCACGAACAGCTCGACGATGTTTGCAGCAGCATGGACTATCAGCTCGGAGACCATGGTTGCGGTTACCTTTGACGCTGCATCGCAGGCAGGATGGCCTGCGATGGTGTACTCAACGACGAACCTGGGTGCACGAATGGCAAAACGTCATTTTTTTTCGGATGAATCCAATTCTGTTTACAGCATCATGATGGTCGCATCCGTGTTTTGTGACATCGCGGTGAACGCACATTGGAAACGTGTATTCGTCATCGCCATACTGGCGTATCACCTGGCGTGAAGGTATGGGGTGCCATTGGTTACACGTCTCGGTCACCTCTTACTCGCATTGACAGCATTTTGAACAGTGGACGTTACATTTCAGATGTGTTACGACCCGTGGCTCTAATCTTTATTCGATCCCAGCGAAACCCTACATTTCAACAGGATAATGCACGATCATATGTTGCAGGTCCTGTACGGGCCTTTATGGATACAGAAAATTTTCGACTTTTTCCCTGGCCAGCACATTCTCCAGATCTCTCTCCAATTGAAAACGTCTGGCTAAAGGTGACCAAGCAACTGGCTCGTCACAATACGCCTGTCACTACTCTTGATGAACTGTGGTATCGTGTTGAAGCTGCATGGGCAGCTGTACCTGTACACGGCATCCAAGCTCTTTTTGACTCAATGCCCAGGCGTATCAAGGCCGTCATTACGCCCAGAGGTGTTTCTTCTGGGTACTGATTTCTCAGGATTTATGCACCCAAATTGCATGAAAATGTAATCACATGTCAGTTCTAGTATAATATATTTGTCCAATGAATACTCTTTATCATCTGCATTTGTTCTTGGTGTAGCAATTTTAATAGCCAGTAGTGTATGATCATTAAAATGAATTTGAAACCTTTATTCGATTGTCAGCATTCGCTCCTATCGACGAGATCAGCCTGCTGTAAACTATCCAGTCCCCGCATTCTGACTCGCCTGCATGCTAATATTCTGTTAGCAGACCTGTGGATTTTATGGACCATGTCTTCACAATTATTATTGAATAATGCCTATGTCTCGAAGCTGTGTATAGATTGATACTGTTTCATTGACATGAGCTGTATTCCCTGCATTGCCTGACGCTGTGGCCAGTTGTCAGTGTTCTACAATTTCTTTGGTGTCATTGTATGTGTACACTCTAGAAGTAAAGTTTTCAGTTTTTTATGCTGAATGTCAATGTCGTCACCTTCGCTGTGGACACTGATTATCGCTGGAGTAATAACGTTATTGTATTTACTTTGTTTGTACCTTTCTAATCATCCCTTTGAATTTTAAAAATCTCTTCTTAGGAATATTCGTTCTAATAAACCAGGTTCCCACTCAGACTCCTTGTCTCCTGGGTGTATGGTATCCTTCCATAAGAGTATAGGTAGATCTCCCAGCATATGTGGTAGATCTCAACTGATCATATATGATGTATCTAATCCACTAGCACTATGTTGGTTAATGATGTCGGTGACGGTATATTCATCTCACTCTGCTTCATATTCATCTTTTTCTTCTTCTTCCTCTTCTTCTCATCTTCCATCGTGAACCACCGCCTTTTCGGAGAGCTGTTAATACTCTACTTCGTGAGTCTAAAGTTTCATAGAGAGAGACTGTTCATGCTCCATTGTCCTAGTTTTAAGAGTTGCAGTCTGCAATGAACAGCTTCCCACACCCCTATGACTTTGTATTCTGTCGACATGTTGTCGCATAGTGATCACACTTTCAGGTACTAAACATGTTCCCTTTTTACAGGGTTTTTGAACCTCTACGAACCATTCCATTGCCTTCTGCCTATGCTTTTCGTTCTGCAATATTTACAGGAGGAAATTTTTTAATATCTCCTAAAGTATTTTCAGTTTAATGGAGTTTAACAGTTACCATAACATCTATATCTACATGCTTACTCCGCAATTAACAGTTAAATGTTTGGCAGAGGGGTCATCAAACCACCTTCAAGCTATATCTATACATTTCCTCTCTTGAATAGCATGGGTAAAACGAGTACTTCAACTTCCTGTGCGAGCACTGATTTACTTTATTTTATCGTGATGATCATTTCTACCTACTTAGGTGGGTGCCAAAACCATATTTTCAAAATCGGAGCAGAGTTGGTGATAGAAATTTCATCAGAAAATCCTGCCACAGTAAAAATCGTCTTTTTTTAATGGTTGTCAGCCAATTTCACAAATCATGTCTATGGCACTCTCACTCTCTTACCGTGTTTTCTTTTTTTCTTCTTTCTTTTGAATCGTCAGTCTACTGGCTGGTTTGATTTCTCCTGCCACGAATTCCTCTCCTGCGCCAAACTCTTCATCTCAGAGTAGCACCTGCAACATACTTCCTCGGGTATCTGCCAAATGTGTGCCAGTCTGTCTTCCTCTAAGGTTTTTACCTTCTACAACTCCCGCTGGTACCATGGAAATTATTTCCTGGTGTCTTAAAGGTAGTCCTATCATATAGTTTCCTCTTCTTGTCAGTGTTTACCGCATATTTCCCTCCTCGTCAATTCTCTTGAGAAGCTCCTCATTTATTACCTTGTCAGTATACCTAATTTTCATCATTCTTCGGTAGCACAAAATCTGAAATGCTTCGATTCATTTCTTTACTGGTTTCGTTACAGTCCATGTTTCACTACCATTCAATTCCGTTCTCCAAACGTACCTTCTCACAAATTTCTACCTCCAAATATGCCGCACATTTGATATGAGTAGACTTCCCTTGGACAGGAATGCACAGTTGGTCAGTGCTTGTCTGCTTTTTATATCCTCCTCACTATGCCCATCACTGGTTACTTTGCTGCATAGGTAGTACAGTTCTTTAACCTCATCTACTTCATGACCGTCAATCTGTTACTTTTCGTTACTTTGGTATTTCTTCGATTTACTCTCAATCCATATACTGTACTCATTAAACGGTTCATTCCGTTTAGCAGATCCTGTAATTTCTTATTCGCTTTCACTGCGGACAGCAATGTCATCAGCCAATCTTATCTTCGATATCCTTTCCCCGTGAATTTTAATTCTACTCTCGAACATTTCTTCTATTTGCATCATTGCTACTTTGATGTATAGACTGAACAGTACGGGTGGAAGAATACATCCCTGTCTTGCCCCCTTTTTAATCCGAGCACTTCGTTCTCCGTATTTCAATCTTATTTTTTTCCTCTTGGTCTTGTAAATATGTTACGTTACCTGAATTTCCAATAGTCTACCCCTTTTTCTCATAATTTCGAACATTTCGTACCATTGGACATAGTTCAAATGGCTCTCAGCACTATGGGACTCAACTGCTGTGGTCATAAGTCCCCTAGAACTTAGAACTACGTAAACCTAACTAACCTAAGGACAGCACACAACACCCAGCCATCACGAGGCAGAGAAAATCCCATGATCATGTCTTGATTTTTCTTTAGTGTTGCTTCCATTATCAACCGGAACGTCAGAATTCCCTCTCTGGAGCCGTTACCCTTCCTAAAGACAAACTGATCGTCATCTAACCCAGCGCCAATTTTATTTTCTATTATTCTGTATATTATTATTGTCAACAACTTGGTTGCCTGAGCTGTTGAGTAGATGGTGCGATAATTCTCGCACTTGTCAGTTCTTGGAGCCCTCGGAAATGTGTGGACAATATTTTTCCGAAAGTTCTATGTTATATTTCCAGACTCTTACATTCTACAATCTACAGTTCCCAATGATTTTAGAAATTCTGATGGAATGTTATCTATCCCTTCTGCCTTGTTTGGTCTTAAGCCCTTGAAAGCTATCTTAAATTCTGATTCTAGTACTGGATCCACTCTCTTTCCTTAATCGATTCCAGTTGGTTATTCCATCAAATCAGACAAATTTTCCCCTTCATAGAGGCCTTCTGTGTACCCTTTCCACCTATTCTCTCTTTCTTCTGCATTTAATATTGAGATTCCTGTTGCTTTTAATTTCGCCGACGGTTCTTTTGGCTCTTCCGTATGCTGAGTCAGTCATTCCGACAATCATTTCTTTTTAGATTCCTCCAATATTTAATGTAGCCATTGCGTCTTAGCTTCCCTGCACTTTCATGTATTTCTGTATTCCTGCATTTCCCCCATGATTTCTTCGCAGTTACCTTCTTTGTACCTATGTTTCTCTTTCCAGCAACTAACAATACCTTTTTTTAGAGACATCCATTCCTCTTCAAATGTACTATTGCAGTATCTGTAGCCTTAGAGAACCTCAAGCATATCTCATCATTCCTTATTATTTCAGTATCGGATTTCTTTGTATATTGATTCTTCCTGACTAATCTCTTAAATTTCATCCTACTTTTCATCACTGCTACAGTTTGATCGTACATCTTTTCCTGGGTACATCTTACAATCCAGTATCTGATTTCGAAATTTCTCTCTCACATGCTATAATTTAACAGAAATTCATTGCTGTCAGTATTTTTAGTGTTATTACTGAAACGTTTAAGCGGGCCACTCTGTGCAAATATAAGTACAGGATGTCCATATGAAAGCACCCTCAAACTTTAGCGACAGGCTCCTTACAACACAACAGGAAAAAATACCAAGTAAAGAAGTGCGCTAAAGCGCATACCTTAAGCGACATGAGTGCTTATTCACTTTCGATACTATGAAACACATTTCTTCTACTACACAATCTTTGCTTTTCATACTATATATTGGGAGGGGTTAGTAAGGACCAAAACAAAAACAAATTATTCGTAAATAAGTGTTTTAAAATCCATACCTTAGTAGCTATGAGCACTAGTTCGGTAGAAGAGCCGTATTTCTCACTAGCAAAGATGAACAAGTGCTCGTGGCTCTCAAAGTACAGATTTTAGACCCTAGTTTTAGCAATCTTTTTTTTGTGCTGTTCAGCAGCACATTGTTTACTTATTTCTGTGTAAGGAAACTGTCCCTAAAGTTTGAGTGTGTTTTTTGAGCCACGCTCTATCTTCATTACGCAGTGGCCACACAAAAGTTTGCAAAAATCTGCTTTCTATAACGCCTAAATTTGTTCTGTATTGGATTGAGACCTATAAGTGAGATAACAGACATATGAATCGCTTCAGTGAACTCAGCCTCTACAGACTTGACAGGGTCTACACCTATACACTTAGTTCCAGCAGGAATACATGCACTGCTCTGTCCTAGTTGATAAACAGTTACACTTTTTTTGATCACATAGTCAACAAACTCATAGTATGTCCATGTTACATATGGACGCCAGTGGAAAAGTCTGTCTGTGGCGATCGATAATGCACAATAGATATCATTCAGTTTTAGTACACTGGAATATTTTAAATGTATGATCATATCTCACATGATTAACTTACACGTTGCGACACTGTATATATGAACTATGGACACTTTAAGCCGTACAGACGAACATCTGTTGTAGAGTGGAATGAATCATATATGTCTGTCTTATTCGTCCGTATACACACACTCATATTCCATAGATATTCCAGTTTGCTCCTTGAATACCATACCTTGGCACCAGCATGTTATGTTTTCCACATCAAACACACGCCGAAGTCCCTCCGAACTGTCAGGCTTATATTAAAGCGTTTAGATCCACTTGCGATCACGCTGTATTTTTTGTCGAACAGTAGCACTTGTTGGACTCTCCTGTGACTTGGTGAGTGGTCGCAGTTCCATTGACTGTGGTTGCTGCTACTGCAGCTGCAGTGGTACAGAACAATTAAATGACACCATGTGTGACAAATTGGGAAGACTGCATGTGGGATGCTGTGAGCGTATCCAACAGCATGACGCTGTCGCTGTCCAGCAGTTCTGCTACTACAGGATGACAAATGCACTGGACTGTAGCAATAAAAAAATACAAAACGTTGAATTCCTTGAAAATGGAAATACTAATAATTATAATATTATTATTCACAGATACTTACTTTCAAAACCTACAGCGTCATTCTTCTTCTAGTTGGGTGTGCTGGCTGGGCACTGCTAGCGCCTCATCCTTTAACTATGAACATTGGGCCTCAAATGAGAGGGACTGAGACAACTGTATTCATGTTATAATAAAGGGGAGAGGGAGGGGAGGACTGGATTCTCATTAATCCAGCAGTTCTATTCGTCGCCGACCGCGGTGGCCGTGCGGTTCTAGGCGCTGCGGTCCGGAACCGCGGGACTGCTGCGGTCTCAGGTTGGAATCCTACCTTGGGCATGGATGTGTGTGATGTCCTTAGGTTATTTAGGTTTAAGTAGTTCTAAGTTATAGGGGACTGATGACCTAAGATGTTAAGTCCCATAGTGATCAGAGCCATTTGAAGCAGTTCTATTCGTGCTGGGGTGGAAGGATTGAGGAGGGGGAGACGTGGTGGGGAAGGGTTTGGGTGACCTCGATCAATTTCTGGTGGTCCCTCGGGAGGGGAGTGGAGATGACATTGAAAATATCCCAAGTGTGAAATCTGATACCGGAAGTCCTTACCAGTGACCTAAATATTTTTATTGTGGATCTTTCTATACTGCATATCTACTCACGACGTATAACTATGTGATGGAGATAGGCTGAGGGACGAGAGACGTGGTTCTAAACTGAGTGAAGACAACTGACGGACTAGCTTGTAGACAGCCTGACGATGCGATGATGAGCAATATGTGATGGTCAACCGCTATGACGACCATCGACTATTGGATGACAACTGTTGATAGACGAACGACCTTGTGAAGACAATAGCTAGTGGATAATACAAATACTTTCTCCGAAGAGCAAGGCGGCTACAACTAAATGACTGCTTAGAGTGTAGCGGGTATGTGTCAGAATGTGCACTACTGGCCACTAAAATTGCTACACAAAGAACAATTGTAGATGATAAACGGGCATTCATTGCAAAAAATATATTACACTAGAACATGTGATTACATTTTCACACAATTTGGGTGCATAGATCCTGAGAAATCAGTACCCAGAACAAACGCCTCTGGCCGTAATAACGGCCTTGATGCGCCAGGGCATTGAGTCAAACAGAGACTGGATGGCGTATACAGGTACAGCTGCCCATGCAACTTCAACACGATACCACAGTTCATCAAGAGTAGTGACTGGGATATTGTGACGAGCCAGTTGCTCGGCCACCATTGACAAGACGTTTTCAATTAGTGAGAGATCTGGAGAATGTGCTGGCCAGAGAAAAAGTCGAACATTTTCTGTATCCAGAAAGGCCAGTACAGAACCTGCAACATGCGGTCGTGCATTATCGTGCTGAAATGTAGGGTTTCGCTGGGATCGAATAAAGGTTAGAGCCACTGTTCGTAATACATCTGAAATGTAACGTCCACTGTTTAAAGTGCCGTTAGTTTGAATAAGAGGTGACAGAGACGTGTTACCAATGGCACCCCATACCAGCACGCCGGGTTATACGCCAGTATGGTGATGACGAATACACGCTCCCAATGTGCGTTCAGCGCGATGTCACCAAACACGGATGCGACCATCATGTTGCTGTAAACTGAATCTGGTTCAAATGGTTCAAATGGCTCTGAGCACTATGGGCCTTAACTTCTAAAGTCATCAGTCCCCTAGAACATAGAACTACTTAAACCTAACTAACCTAAGGACATCTCATACATCCATGCCCGAGGCAGGATTCGTACCTGCGACCGTAGAGGCCGCGCGGGTCCAGACTGTAGCGCCTTTAACCGCTTGGCCACCACGGCCGGCCAACTGAATCTGGATTCAACCGAGAAAATGACGTTTAGCAATTCGTGACCCAGGTTTGTCGTTGAGTACACCATCGGCTGCCCTCCTGCCTGCGATGCAGCGTCAAGGGTAACCGCAACCATGGTCTCCGACTTGATGGTCCATGCTGCTGCAAACGTCGTCGAACTGTTCGTGTAGATGGTTACTGTCTTGCAAACGTCCCCATCTGTTGACTCAGGGACAGAGACGTGGCTGCACGATCCGTTACAACCATGCGGATAAGATGCCTATCATCTCGACTGCTAGTGATACGAGGCCGTTTCGATCCAGCACGGAGTTTCTTATTACCCTCCTGAACCCACCGATTCCATATTCTGCTAACAGTCATTGGATCTCGACCAACGTGAACAACAATATCGCGATACGATAAACCACAATCGCAATAGGCTACAATCCGACCTTTGTCAAAGTCGGAAACTTGATGGTACGCATTTCTCCTCCTTACACGAGACATTACAACGACGTTTCCCCAGGCAACGCCGGTGAATTGCTGTTTGTGTATGAGAAATGGTTTGGAAACTTTCCTCATGTCAGCATGTTGTAAGTGTCGCCACCAGCGCCAACCTTGTGTGAATGCTCTGAAAAGCTAATCATTTGCATATCACAGCATCTTCATCCTGTCGGTTAAATTTCGCGACTGTAGCACATCATCTTAGTGGTGTAGCAATTTTAATGGCTAGTATTGTATATCTCTTGAGTGTGATATAAAAAAATAAATTATTTTAATAGCAAAATAAATGCCATCAAACCGTACGAAGACATTATCTTAGTGAACTAAGAGGGTGGCAATGCCCATGTCACCAATATAGAAGGAATAATTTATTTCTTACATGTTGCATAGATTGCAACATGTAAAAAATAAAATATTTTAATAGCAAAAGAAGTGTCATCAAACCGTACGAAGACATTATCTTAGTGAACTAAGAGGGTGGCAATGCCCATGTCATCAATATAAAAGGAAACGTAAATGCAACGTAACTTGCACGTCCCCTTGGAGATATCACACCCAGCTACCTTAATGCAGCGCAGCTGTTGAAATGGCCAGACAGATGGCTTCATTTGTCACCGTACGTTGCTTGGGTGTGCTTTTGAGATTATCCGCAGAGCGTAAATTAGTAGTACCCAGAGCCTCCTAAGAAAAGAAAAGCTAATATTCTGAGTCAACATTTCGTTATTCTCTTGATTCGTAAGTTATCCTCCTTAACTTATAAATAAACTGTATAAATGAAATAATTTTATCATGAAATAATCATTCTTATCTGTGCCTTGTCCCTTTCTGCCTATATCTCATATTTATTGTTTACAGGAACATCAGTTGCACACTCAGGGTAGAATGTGACAACAGTACTATGAATTCAACGAGAACATGAAACCATATGAACCACTAATAAAAAGACAATAGTACCGGGCTCTTTCCCGTAGAATGGATAATGTTAGAAGGGTACGCATGAAAAAGTAGCTATAACAGTATTTCACCTCATATAGAACCTAAACAAGTACCAATTACCCCTCCGTAAATCTTGAGGAAGTGACTCGTATCATCCTATGTGACAGAACATTCTGTTTGGGGTTTATCTGATAACAAAGGAAATTTTCTTTGCTAATGACTGGTAAATGGTATCAGTTCCGTGATGGTAACAATAAGTCACTCCACAATAATGCAGAGCATGATTTAATCAATTTTCAACGTGGCGTACATTTAATACTCCATGTTAAAGAATCGTTTCTTGGTCGTTTTCTGTAAGGTCTAGTTTGGCCACCATAGTTACTGAGAATCTCTCTTTTTCACCCTCCCTTCCTCCCTCACTCCCTCCCACTCACTCGCACTCTCCCCTTTTCTCTCTCTCTCTCTGTCACCCCTCTCTCCTTTTCTCTCCCTCCCTCCGTCCCTCCCTCGATCCCTGCCTACCACAAGCACACATTCATATGTATAATTGAAATGCATGACAGTCGTGAACGCAGTGTGTTACTAAAGCCGCAACAGAGGCTGTACGTCCCGTTCGTTACATATGAAGTGAATTCCGTCTCGATGTTAGCATAGTTGCAGAAAATTTCATGCGGCTCATGCGACAACTTCGTGTAGCCGACCTGATAAGGGATGTCAAGCTGTAGGCCAGGTCATCAAAGAATCACTACGGTTGCTATAAAAACGGTCTAAGTATCTTCTGGTGTCGTGTTCCTCTCGATGAAATATATGCCGTTCGCATTAATTTTAATGTGACCTTTACTCCTGGCATTAATTTTAGTACTATCTGATGAAGCCTATCCGGTGGAACCATGTATTTTAGTATGTTTGCTAGCTGTTGTGCTCTTTATGTTAAAGCAATTTCCTCAACTAAAAATAAATAATTAACTGATTAACGAGTCGACAGTTTATCACAAAGTATAAATTCGCATATTAGCCCAAAGAAAGTAATCAATATTTTAATCCTACTATTCCGATTAAGCTAACATTAGTTTGCTATATTGTACAGTTCTTTGAGAAACGAGGCAGCAAATACATCGCTTTCCGTAAATCAAGTATGAAGACAAATATTTTGTGACCGATCTGCAGAAAATTGAATAAAATTCCCAAAACAATACTAAGTACAAGAAGGTCATAAACATTAGTCAAAGTATTTATGTTTCAACCTGTACTATAGTAGAAACTCAAAACACGTATGCGTCAGTATATTATAGCGTCGGTAGTATAGGAAAGTCTTTGGACATGAAAAATTAGCATATAAGGAGGTGGGTCATTGAAGTACTGATTAATAATAATGTGTGTCTGATGTTCCCTGAGGCTATAGATACTGAGAAAATGAACGGCGCGTTTGGCAGTTCAGCTGAAGGGGAATAGACAGTCTTAAAAATGGGCAGTCACACACACTGGAGATCGAAGTTAGATACAGGGAAGGTGACAGGAAAAAAGTACTTCAGTTGGTTATCGAAGGAATGTCATATGAAAACCTGTAAGAAAGAAATAGATGCATCGATATGAGTCTCCTATGAATGAAATAAGTATGAAGTGCAAGGAAGCTAAAGTAAAATGCCTGCAAAAAATCTGGAGAAGTCGAAAAGGAAATAGTTGCCATGAAGCAATAAATAGAAATACTATAGTAATGATGGTGCCTGCAGAGATTCCTGCACATATTTATCTTTAAACTGTCCCAAGATATTGTTAACATACTACTTGGCAATCCGATGCAGTCCTGTCTAAGAACGGCTAGTAAACTGTCATTAGAAAAAAACTTATATAAAAGACAGAACAATTAATATTTGTAAACTTCCTCTCTAGTATCAGTAAAGGACAGAAGGTCATCGGGATGCTCAGTTCAACCTTACGGGACAGGAATTTGATGAACAGACTGAAAGAATCATATTCAAATTGAGATCAGAGAAAACAGACTTGAACGGAGCAAAGGCCTGGATTACTAAGCTGAAAATATTAGAAATGAACTTATGGAGGTGAGCAGCAAGAATTTACAGAAAAAAGTCAGAAACAATGAAGTGTTACAGACGGTGGAAATAAAAGGAATGTGTGGCGTGGTAGATGATATGAAACTGCAGTGGTGTGGACATGTACGGAGAATGGAGGAAACACCAATACCAAAACTTATACTAGATAGTAAAGTGAATAAAAAAACATAAGAGGACGACCATGTGAATCTGACCCTGACATCAAGAATAATTGTTTGCTAGTAATTATTATAAAATTTCTGTTCTACTGTTATATTGAGAGAAAAACCGTTTATAGAGGAAATCTCAATTAGTAAAGTAATAGTTTCCTCATAATCATATGCCACCATCTGTATTAAATCACCATGTGGTTACTCTTTTAAGCTTATTCTTTTATACCTGCTCAGAACTCAATCAGATGTTGACTAAATTCAACCACTGCTCTCACCACAGAAAGCTGACGAAAGCCAGCATGGATTTCCCTAACACCTCACTCGTAAGTTATGGTTATCTTTATATACAAGTAGACTGTAGGTACACAAATAAATTCAGGCATACCTTGTACACTAGATTGAAGAGTTTTGTCATGGATGGCTCTCCTGGGTCCTTGTTTCCACTTAGCTCTTTCAGACCTCTGTCAAATTCTTCTCATAATATCATATCACCCATCTAATCTCCATCTATGTCCACTTACCTTTCTACAATGTAGCCTTCAGTAACATCTTCCTTGTACAGACTCTCTATATAATATTTCCATCTTCCAGTTTTTAGTTATTTGCTTGCGATTGGTTCTTCATATGTGCCCTTGATAATCATACAGCTGCTTCTCTTCTCCCCAAAGGCCTCATTAATTTTTCTGTTGGCGGTTTCTACCTTTCCCCTAGTAAAATATGCTTCTAAATCCGTACATTTATCCTCTAGCTGTTCCAGCTAATAATTTTTCGATTCCTGTCAGTCACATTTTTTAAACGTTTGTAATCCCTTTCGTCAGCTTCACTTGCTGTATTTTTATGTTTCCCCATTTTTCTCTTAACAGAAACAAGAGAAAGGTTCATTAGCGTTATTAAAATTCAGTCTGGAAGGTGATCTATGATATTATCTGGTTACATTGCTATGGTGTGTGAAACTAAAGAAGAAATAAAATTTCTGTTGAATGAAATGAAAAAGCTTATGAGTACAGAAGTGCATCAGACAAATGAGTTAAGAATGTTAACTATCTGCATAAGTGTATCATAAGCTGTGGATGTAGGGTAGAACTGTATTTATTCTTAATTCTGACCAGTAGTGCTTGTAATATCATCTATGGCTGCATGTTTATCAGCTTACAAATAAATCATGGTTTCATTTAACACATTATACCTGCAAAAATTAAACAAAAGCTTTAGTTTTATCTTCTTGTGGTCCAGTGTTAATATAAAGGAAACCATAGGCTTCTGTTAGAGTGCTGAAAAGCAAATGAAATTATCAGTCGCTATAACAGCTTATAAAAGTTCTGCTTGTACGAGATAGTTTTGCCTTTACATGGTATCTTAATAAGTACGACAAACTTGCTGCAGTATCTACGACTCAAGCTGAAAAATTTCTAGTTTAGACTCTATTTCTATTCTTTTTTTATAAAATTTAGCTGTTACATTCATTAGGGTTACTAACTGCACTGAATGTAACAGAACTCTCAGTTACTAAAGCTGTGGATCGAGAAAAACTTTTTTATAGCCAAGTTCTCTAATTTAATTTTACTTTGATTTCCAGTCTCGGCTTATCTACAAGACATCTTCAGATTATAACAAAACATACAGTTGAGTGAGCAAACGACATACAGATCGTTCTGCCCTTTAGCCGTTGTACGCTCAGCAATTAATTTTGTTATGATAGGAATATGGTTCACAGAAAAGGTAAAACTAGTAGAGAAATAAAATTTAAATTACTATGTAGACCATTAGGGGTTTTTCTAAATCCACAGTTTAACACAACAAATCGCGTTTCTCCAAATTCGACCATGTGAAATAATACTAAGGACTATGTTTCATACACTGCGATTTGTTAGTTTTATTCCTCAATGACCAGCGATTTGTTTATCGTAGTGATTACTGAGTGGGACTCTCGACAAACACAATCTTGCCATAGTGAAAAGTATAGCCGACTGTAGAAGGATGATCAGTATGCAGGGATGTAACAGAGACGATCATTTGAAACAAAATAATTTGGTAAACATGGGCTCTATAATTCATGTCTTAAGGGCCTTGAGCTGTTCTTCATCCTAAATACCGTGAAATAAATGTCTTCTGTTCTAGGCTCTTTGCCTTCTATATTTTGGGATGTGGTACTATGGAGCAAAACAAGATAAAAAGTGTTCTGTAAACATGGGCTCCAAACAGCATTCCTTCAGAGCTATCACGAGTTATTCATCTTCGCTGCTGTGGAACACATCTCTTCTACTAAATAACTGTTCATAGCTCTTAAGGTATGCATTTACTTCGCACGTTGATAGAGAAGAAGTTACTCTCTCGCCTACTTTTCATAAAGATTTTATTAAAAAGTTAAGCAACTTGAGAAAGTTAACGGCCTGAGCAGGCATTGATTGATCCTGGTGGGACGCTAAAAGCATGACGTATTTTTATGGTTCTTAGTTCGTAGAAACGGCATGTTGGAAGTTGAAAGCAAGTGGCGTCGAGCCCATCCCGCAGCAAATCATGGCGGATAGGTCCACAGCTGCACAGGCAGACAGAGCACGCCGTAGTCGAGACAGGTCTCCAGTAGGACAAGGCTGGGCTGTGGGCGACAGACTGAAGGAACGTTTCTATACAGTGGAGACATAAACCTGGCATTGTGTGCAGCACCTTGCTTAATAAAAATTCACATGTTTTTGTGTTTGCCGATACTGCAAATAGACCTGCGACCCACTTCCATTGGCTGCCTCGGTCGTATAAGGAACTATGGTGTCTGAGAAACGTTTAGATATAGGATCTTTATGGCGCCTCATAGCTAGGACTAACATGCTCCAAGGCACAGTCGATTTAGATGAAGATCTTTATGGTTGTATCCCTTCACTCTTTGCTGCGGGAAGCGACGCAACTTCGGAGAAAAAACTTCTCCCTCTGCGAAAACTCAAAAAGGCCAGTAATTGGCGGTTTCTTTTTTCCAGAGATGCAGGTTTCTTAACTCTTGCTCAGGTTCGGCATGAGTTTATGCTGCCGTGTAGGAGGGGAGATTTAGCGCCTCTAAAGCCCTGTGATTGGCTCAAGATGGGGTGTAGGCGGTGTCGTTCGTTCACTTTGCGGAAAAACGTTTTTATTTTATCTATAGAGGTGCGAGGCACTTGGGATCTGGACTTCGGTCTGGAAGGAATTCTGGTCGCAGCTCTGGCATGTGTGGTTGGTACTTGGGACCTGTCCTAAGACTGACTTCACTTGTGAGTAGATAGACTGGGGAGCCTATGGTGAAGTTATTACTGTACGACAGTGTGACTCCAAATGTCTCGGACTACTCGTTTGCCGAGGGCACGCTAATTAGAACTTTTTTTTTTGTTTACCAGTCTTGACGTTTGGCATCCTTGTGTACTCTGTTGTATGAGTGAACCAAAGTGGTCTTTGGTACGACCAGCTAACAGGTGTGTCACATACTGACATCTACCACTATTTCAGAGCTCTGGTAGAGAGTAAATTGCGATCTGCCTGCCTGATCTCTGGATCGTCAGATTTTGCTTTACTTTCGTGGCCGCGATCGATTTACAGGTGCTGTCTTACGCCTCGTCTCCGCTGCACACATCTCGCCAGCTTCAAGCTGCATGGCTGCACGAAGTAAACATGATAACGTACTGCTGCTCCTGCCTTGTCAGGGTGTACAAATCCCAATGGGCACTTGCTCTCAGCTGCACCTATGTAAACTTCTGTAGATTTGGACAGTCAAAGTTTCCGCAGCGTCAGATTAATTCAGTTTGCGTTATTCATTTCTTTAGGGTCGGTGTACTTGACTCGCTTTTGTCACCGAGGTCCATTGTGGTCTTAAACCACCTGTTTGTTGTTTACGACATTCTATCATAAAGTATTTAGCATAGATCATGTCTTAGGTATTGGGAAATAAATGTTGTCAGTAAACTAGATTTAGTATACATTCCCAATCATTTTTATATAGCCCCCTGAAATCCGGTTTCACAGAACAGAGCATATCAGGTTGTGGAAAGCGGCCAAGGTCAACTACTGTTAGTTATACAAGAACACACATAACTTTATTTCTCAAACCAATGCACAGTTTTCTTTTTAAAACAACGAAGATCCATTCACGGCCGAAGGCCCAAGTTACTTCTCCAGAATAAGTTAAAATGATTGCCTTTAAAACACAAGTATTTCGAGTCACGGCTGAAGGCCTTAATTAAGGAAAATTACAATATCTTCTCGGCTAAAGCCCCAAATAATATTTCAGATCAGTTAAGGAAATTCTTTAAAAGCCAAGCATTTACAAATTCCGGCTAAAGGCCATATGAAGAAAAATTCAAGCTAATTTTTCGGCTGTAAGCCCAATAAAAAAATTCCTTAAATAATAAAAGAGAGGCGTTAAAGATAAGCCTTTACACAGTACAACAGAAAAACGTCTTAAGAAAACTTGAAATATCTTGTCGGCTGAAGGATAAAGCAATTACTCAAGAATAATTGGAGACCACCTTAAGATGAACATTTAGAGAACACTGCTGAAGGCCGTTTCAAGAATCCAAAATAATTAAAGAGAAACCTTCAGACAAGGATGTACATATTAAAGCCACAGATTTAGAAACAAACGCGGCTGAAGGCCTAAATACAGAGCAACAAGAATTTTAAACGAAACATGGCTGAAGGCCAAATGTTAAAATAGTTGATATGAAGCTGAAGGCCATATACTAAACATAAAGCGGACAATATTAATACACGGCTGAAGGCCTGGCACAGTACCTGCGACCAACAAAACTGACAATCACAAACAACAAACAGTCGTACTCAGAAGTGTTCCAAGGATCGGCCTGTGGAGGAACCTCTAAGCTCAAATTAGGTGAAACAGGCAGCCAAGCGTTACACTGCACAATCGGGTGGCAACACGACCTACCGACGGCTGAAGAACCAACCAACAGCCTAATCTATTCCTTTCCACCCGACGTACTGGCTGCTCTATGTCAACCGACCGACTGACTACTACAGTACACAGACAGCATTCATCTGCTCAGTGGAAATCAGAGAAACTACATACGGCTTCACGTAAACACACTGGCACAAGAACTCGAACCATGGTAAAAGCAATCACTGTGGAACAACAAAGACGAATCAATTCGACACACAGTTTCCACAAGAGGTGGGCGACCAAATACACGTCGTCCGATGAGACGACCGACCGAACGACTAACCCAGGTCGTTCTCACTGAAGTTACGTGTGTCGGGAACGGTCGGGCGAGTCTTGGCTGTCCGAAGCTGATAGCAGCTCCAACCCGACTCAACTCGATGTCCGTTCGGAATTGGGAGACACGGCGACCCGGGCACACTGGCTTGGACCCAACCATGCAGAGGGAACACTTGCCCATTGGACACCCGACATCTCTACACTAGGAAGGAACCGACCCACGTCCGGCAAGATGACCAACTGACGAGACCAAGAAACGGTCAAAAGACCAAATACACTCCCGGGTCCGGCCATCCTGATTTAGGTTTTCCGTGATTTCCCTAAATCACTCCAGGCAAATGCCGGGTTGGTTCCTCTGAAATGGCACGGCCGACTTCCTTCCCCATTTTTCCCTAATCTGATGAGACCGATGACCACGCTGTTTGGTCTCCTTCCCCAAAACCAACCAACCAACCAACGAAAATACACGTCGCACAATGAGACGAACAACCGAACAACCAACCAGCTGTTGTTCCCGTTCCAATCTCCTTCCGCCGGACAGTTCAAGTGTTTGGCCAGCGGTCGGCAAGTACTGGCTGTCCGTGCCTCGCTGGCACTCCGTCCCCCTTCACTGCTGCTGCGTCCGGACTGCACTCTCGACAGACGACGACCCGGAAATACTAGCGGTCGCTCCCGGGATAGTATGGCAGTGCACTTATCGATAAGCGCAGCTCCTGCTACTCACGGGCAAGCAAATCAGCAACCCATTGACGCCAGAATTAAAAGAAAAACGAGGCGACAGAACCACAAAACAAGATGACGAGTAAGAAACGGCATGACCGCGAGCCACGCACGGCTCACCCGCAAACAAGTTAACTTCCAATGTGGTGTCCCATGCCATGATAACTTTCAACGTTTACTATACTTTTTTTATTTTGGTCCATACTATCACCTGTCAGAATACAGAAAGCAAAGAGCTTGCAGTAGAAGTGATGTGTTTCACGCTATCGAAAATAATTAAGTGCTCATAACTTTTAAGATAACCGTTTTAGGGTCCTAGTTTTTTTTAGACATTTTTTGCTTCAAATGTTCATTCCTGTCGTATTCCTGAACTTTCCTTCTGGGACACACAGTATTCATTTTTTCCCAGGCATCCTCTTTTATTTTGTACTGAATTTCGTGCTGTACCGTTACATTAATTTAACCTTTCCAGTTTTGCTCCTAAACACAAATGTTCGCCTACGGTTTGTAACTTAACGTTAACCTTAGGAAGAAATTCGGAGCACGTCATTGTTTGTTGGTGAATCACTGACAATGGAAAAACCGGAACAGAAGGGATTCGAGGTTTCTGAGACGTGATACAGAAGAATATTGAAAATCGGGTCAACTGAGAGTGTAAGGAATGAGGAAATCGGCGGAGAACATAGGGTAAATACTTACAACAGGAAGAGACAAGATGGTAGAACATGTGTTAAGGCACTGGGGCACAGCCTCCGGTGTTCTAGTGGAACTGTAGAAGATAGAAACTGTGGGGGAAGACAAAGACTGGAATAATGAAGAAATAATTGATGATGTAGGATGTAAGAGCTTCTTTGAGATGATGAGGTAGGTGAAGACCGAGACGGCCTCACATCAGCAGTCACCTGTGAGCTGGTGATGAAGATCTATCGGCCGAAGACTGGAAAGCTGGAGTCCGTTGTTCGAGTCCAGAACACTGGCCCTCCCCAACCGCGCCGCTCCGCTGGCCGACGCACAACACACGTGGCCGATTACAGAAGAGGAACACTGGGACGCCACATCCAAGGGATCACCATCCGTTTCACGACTTCGTTCTCAATAATTAAACGGGCCACATCACGACGCGCGTCTCCAGTCAACTGGGCGAGATGGCCACACGAGATACACACCGCCAAGCGTAATCAGACGGCGCCGCTCACAGAGCAAAGGCTTCGCAAACAAGACAGCTGCCGCTCTCCCAGCCAGAACAATCCAGTGAGGAAACCATTGTACAAATCTTTCTATAAAGTTATCTTATGTAAAAATGTTGTTTCCTTCTACCTCATACCCGAGCCAAGAAAGAACCCACCCTGCCCACATGTTGTTAAGAGAGAAAAAGTAATTTATTCAGTGTTTTTCACTTTGACATAATGCTGTAGAATGAAATGCCCTTTGCAATATTGTTCATCCTGACAATTGACTAGCATCAAAAGAGAAAACCCAGTTACAATACCTCATACAGTTGTGGGGTGACGTTATCAGCACCTGACAGACATGAAAAACTGTCTTATTATGGGTCTCTGTTTGCCGAGCTGGCCTACTTGTGAAATTGATTTGTGGGGCATTCAGAAGTTATAGTGGCCCGGATTTGGGAGCGTAAGGGCAGACACACTGGTCGTGAGGGTTCCGTCCGACCACGTGTGAACACCACAGTGAGGGACAGCCTTATTGTACACTATGCACACCGTAGCCACTTATCTCCGGTTTGCCAGTGGTACAAGTTATGGACTCCCTGTAGTGTGCTGCCTCACCCTCTCCAGTGGTCGAGACTTGCAGAAGCCGCAGTAGGGAATTACCGACACATGCGTAGGCTGCTTTGAACACCACTAAACAAATAATGCATTTAGAGCGGTGCTCTGACTGGGAAGCACGGACTGCCTAAGAATGGCAACGAGTTGCATTTAGTGATGAACAGTGTTTCTTGATTATCGCGGAAGACCATCGTCGCCGAAAATTGTGGAGATGCTGGGAGAGATTCATATTTCCAATGATATGGAGAGGCACTGCTGTGTTATTGCAGGCGTCGTAGTGTGGGGAGGCATCTGGTTTGACTTCGGGTCACGGCTGGTAGCTATTATGGGTATTCTGACTGTGTAACAGTACGTGACATACTTCCCGCATCCACATATGTTACCTCTTGTGTGACAGTATCGTGGTGCCATTTTTAACGAGACAGAGATCGTCCAAACATGGGACCCGTCTGTATTAACTACGTAATGCTGAGGTTCACCTGTGTCCAGAGGGATTGCGATAGAACATCGGACGTCAAGTCAGTCCACCGCCAGTATCCAGGACATCAAGGACCAGATACAACAGATATGGTCCTACTTGCCTCAGGAGAGGAGAAAGCAGCATTATAACAATCTTCCCAATCGAATCAGTGCATGCATCCAGGCTAAACGGGGTGCAGTGCCGTACTGGTAGGTTCTCTCACACTGCCAAGTTCTTTTGTAAGCTACCCTTCCATACGGTGATGTTTCGTTTACTCTTCCCTTTTGGGTGAACTGTGGAGACTCGCTCAGAGTGGATCTTCCACCGAAATCGGTCGCCTTAAGAGGATGGTAGGTGGTGCTCGGGGTGTGAGGTGATGTGGCTCCAGAGAAGCAAGTTAGGTCGAGGTCGCAGTCTCGCAAGAGAATCTGTGGTAGTGATACGACGCCCAGCTCGCCTGTTGCGGCCCGAGTTGTTCTGCGCCTGGCAGTGAATTGCCGTTGCCATCTCCCTTAAACTGGAGCCGTGGACTTGTTGCATCTTTCCTTACATGTATGACTTCATTTTCTTCGGGCTTTTCTCTTGGTACCTCTGGCCGAACTTGAAAGGAATGAAGGTTATTGTTTAGGAAGCTGAGGTATTTCTTGTCCTTGCACGCTCAATCCATGATTTGTGACGCTTTGTACTGATCTTCCACTTCTTGGTGGAGTGAGAGAAAGACAGAGTTACGATTACAGCCTTGCTGTCCCGACGAAATTGTAATATTTATTATGTGTGTGATGTGCTGCTTGTGAGCGCCTTTAATTTAATTTTTATAGAGCTTTGCTTGGACAACCAATTGATGTGTATTTTAATGTTGTCCACGAGGCCCGCTGTCTAAGATGTGTCCTAAGTCACTGTGCGGTTGATACCCATGGCCTGTTATTTACCTGTGTGCTTGCTGTCGGGAGAGGAATGTACTGTAACCTAGTAGAGATTTTCACTTCCCCACTTCCTAAATTGTACTGAATGCTGATCGGTACAGGACACCCGTCATGGGCCTAGTTTGTTTGTAGTAATCCGTTTAATGTAATGAAGCTGAATCATCATAAAAATGCTTCAAATGGCTCTGAGCTCAATGGGACTTAACATCTGAGGTCATCAGTCCCCTAGACTTAGAACTACTTAATCCTAACTAACCTAAGGACATCACACACATCCATGCCCGAGGCAGGATTCGAACCTGCGACCGTAGCAGCAGCGCGGTTCCGGACTGATGCGCCAAGAACCGCTCGGCCACAACGGCCGGCGAATTATCGTATTTATTGTACAAGACGAGCTTTTGTATTATTCATACCTTTTGTGTCGCCTAAGGCTATAATGTTACAAAGAAATTGTTTCGTTGTATTTGTTAGTCACCACTTGTTACTAAGATGACGGAATTAGAGGTGCCCTATTATTTTGGCTGATGATTCACACCTTTTTCAACCTAAAATGTAAATACCAAGCATGAAGATTTGCTTAACATCTGGTATCTTTGCCTTAAGTAATACGAATCTCTGTATGATTGAATGATTTTAATTCTATGTTGTTGTTGGAAAGTTTGTGCTGCTTAATTATTCTTAGAGTTTCTTTGGATTTTCTCTAATTAATTACTTGTCTGTCGTAATACAAAAAGGAAGAGACAAATATGGTCTGAACAATATCTAATTTTGATGCAACTGACCTTTGATCTCGTTGAAAGCATCCTGACATTCCTGATTCCTATCCCAGACGGTACTCTTCTTCAAAATTTCACACAGGAATGAAGCATTCAAAGCCTGGTTGTTAAATAAAAATTTAGTTTCTGCAGGGAATCACGTAACGCTCTTTGCAAATGCCTTTCCGAGATTGACGTCTGAAATACTCCTCTGTGATACAGACAAGAGGAAGATTGAGTCAATAAAAATCACTCAAGACTAAGGACTCTCATGGATATGATAGTGCCTAGCATAATATTAAAGTACTATGCTGCACATGTTAGGCCTGTATTTAGCCATATTTGTAATTTTTCCTTTAGGAATGATCAGTTTTCTGAACGATTAAAGTACTCAGTAGTAAAGCCACTTTATAAAAAGGGAAAAAAGGATAATATAGACAATTTTAGACCTATTACTCTGTTACCAGTGTTTGCTACAGTTATTGAAAAGGCTGTGTATATAAGGATAATTGATAATTTTATATCACACGATTTGCTATCAAATGTACAATTCACCTATAGAAGTTGTTTAACGACTGAAAACGTTATATTCTCCTTTGTCTGTGAGGTACAGATGGGTTAAACAAAACGTTTCGCACGCTAGGCATATTTTTTGATTTAACTAAGGTGTTGGTGTTGATCACAAAATATTGCCCCAGAAGTTGGACTATTACACAATACGAGGGGTAGTTCACAATTGGTTCACTTCTTACTTTAGCAAAAGGTCGTTATTCACAATGTAGAGAATGGTTGTGATGTGGGGTCTGAGTGGGGTATGGTCAAGTGGAGGGTGATCCAGGAATCAGTGTTGGGCCCATTCCTGTTCCTTATTTATATAACTGTTATGCCCTCTAGTATTATGGATAACGCTAAAATATTTCTGTTTGCTGACAACACTAGCTTGGTAGTAAAGGATATGGTTTTCAACATTCGCTCAGCTCCAAAGAGTACAGTTCATGACCTAAGTTCATGGTCTGTAGAACATAAACTAACGCTAATTCTTAGTAAAAGTCAGTTTTTACAGTTTCTGACACACAATTCAACAAAACCTGACGTTTTAATTTCACAGAATGGACATATGATTAGTAAAACTGAACAGTTCAAATTTCTAGGTGTTCAGATAGATAATATACTGTTGTGGAAAGCCCACGTTCAGGAACTTTGTCAAAGATATAATGTGGCCATTTTTACTTTTCGAATGGTATCTGAAGTGAGTGATCGTTCGACATGAAAATTAGTCTACTTTACTTATTTTCATTCGATTATGTCATATGGTATTATATTTGGGGTAACTCTTCCCACTCTAAACGATATTTTTGGCTCAGAATTGGGTGGTTCAGGCAATAAGTGGTGTAAGTTCTCTTACGTCCTGTAGTAATATTGAGCACTTAAGAAATTGTTGGAGTTAATGCTTTTCATGTTAGTGCCCTAATGAAGACGACGATTTCGTCAATATTGAACTATATATTCGTTTGAAACCTTTGGATATATGTTCTGCCATAAGTAGGACACTGACTTGTTTCTTTTTATTTTTATGGTACAATATTTTGTGGCCTTAAATTTTTTCCTTGTTGTCGTACCTGGGCTAGTTAACAATTTTAGTGCACCCATTCAGTTTTCTTATTAATCTGCTGCCGTTGTTAACTGCTGACATTTGTTATTTATGTAATAAAGATATGTTTGTATTTTTTATCAAATCATGAATGTTGTTGAACAGAATACCTCTGCGTCCGGTGCTTCTATTTGGGTCCTTCCTTCCAATTTCTGTAGTTTCCTCTCCGTTGCCACATTCCCCTTGATACGAATTGCATTGGATTAAAATTTGTACTGGATCACCAAAAGAAAATAAAGATAATTTTCGCAAATATGGAATGCTCAAAATTCGGTGATTAGTGGTATGCTACTTCTAGAACCATGATAATATCGTCAGTTTTGCGAAATAGTCATTGACAATATTTTGAGTGAATAATTTTCGGCAGTTTTCCCGAGTGTTCCTCTTTCTGTTATTTATTCTTTGTTATTTAACAAATAATATGGTTTTGTTACCCTTTAAGACGATACAGTTGCCGAAATATGCTGTTAGAGTCAAGTAGGAAGTCCTTACTAGTTAGGACTACAGTTGGTGAAATTGTTAGCACTTAATTATTTTAGACGATGTTGGAAAGCCAAATCCATACAATGTGCTAAATGAAATGTAAGTTAAAAAATATAACTGTAAATTTTTGTTTCGCAAGGAACTCTAGAAATGCAAGCAAACTTACAAGAATATTGCATGTTGCAAATAAATCCTGTGGCTCGACAGATAGTAAAAGATTATTTCTTCTAGAACGACGACATACACGAGTGATAAATGGACTTAGGATAGTGACCGATGTAGTGAGATTTTTTTAGTAAAAAATACTTTTAATGAGTCGATAAAAAATCAATACAGAATTCAGCTTCAAAAGACAACGTTCCTCCTCTAAGCTGGTAGTTGGAAACAAATAATAAACAACTGTGAAAGTAATTTGTGCAGATATGAATCTACACTTCATTTACATCTCGTGCGCAGATTAAAAAAATGATAAGCAAGTCATGTAAGTATAGCTGTCTAGGAGTAATGTCCCACAAACTTAGTAAATTACCATTTGGGGATCGACATAAGTCCAAAACTAAAATTAATCCATTATTAACATTATGTTTTCAAGTTGCAACAGTGATTCTGAAATAAGAAAAGTAAAAATAAAAAAAATATAGTCAACAGTGAATCGAATAGGAAATGAATGATATTTTATGTAGATTCAGTTTTCGAGGTAACATTAAAATATAAAATTATGATAAAGTAGTCACACTACTGTCTTCTATTACTGCATTCAGTAACGTGACCGGCCTCGGTGCCCGAGCGGTTCTTGGCGCTTTAGTACGGAACCGCGCGACTGCTACGGTCGCAGGTTCGAATCATGTCTCGGGCATGGATGTGTGTGATGTCCTTAGGATAGTTAGGTTTAAGTAGTTCTACTTTCTATGGGACTGATAACCTAAAATGTCATCAGTCCGATTGTGCTCAGAGCCATTATCAGTAACGTGGTAATGCTTTAATTGACCTAAACGTTTCGAAAGAAGAAACTCCCATCATAAGGTTCAGTGCAACGAAACTGCATTAACAGTTCTCCCATACTAAAATATACACGCCTCCGCAGCTGAGTGATAAGCGACGCTGACTGACGTGCGGTGTACCCTGTTTGCATTCCCAGTAGTGCTAGGGATTTTTAATTGGCGTGAAAGCAGGGAACAGGGCCCATTCAGCGTCCTGAGGCGAATGGTTGAGGAGTTAATTGAACGGGATCTAGTGCACCAGGTCTTTTAAAGTGACGACGGCTAGGAGATTGGTGTGCTGACCCCGTGCCTTGCATACCGAATCGTAATGACGTCACTGACAGATGTTGATACGGCAACCGGTCGGACACGAATGGCCCGTCTGTGGCGAGAACTCCGGTGCCTTTCCTTTCTTTGCTTTTTCTCTTCGAAATGTATACGACATAACGTCCTTATCAGCTGTATACTTCTCAATATGTTAATGTACAGCTCAGTGCAACGAACCGAAATTAACGGCCTTCGCCCGCTAAAGTATATCCAATAACATGTCTTTTTCAAATGTTCCATGAATCATAAAAAATCCACTTTAGTTGCAGTAATATCTGATTTATTGCACGACCGGTTTCAAAGCCTAAACCTTCATTTTTAGATCTCACTGAATAATCATGGAAACATCGTAAATGTGTGGCAGTCGGGTTAGTCAGTTATGAGGGCAGCTTCGCTGTGATCCTAAGCTTCCATTCGTTCTTTTGGCGTATGACCCCTCATATTGAGTGGCACTGTTGTCAAGTATTTATGTTCCCTTAATCATTTTGTGTCACCTGAAGATGAAGATTTATGCTTCGACACTGGTCGTGCAATAAGTAAGAGATTACTGGCAATTGAAGCGGATTTTTATTCTGTCCTCAGTTGCGGATGCTCTCCTGATCACATACTGTGAATCATTAGAAGGTTTCCTATCCATCAGCTAAAATATATTACGTCATTTTGTTGTTTTACTTTAGTTTAGAACACCGTTCAACAGTGAGTGCTCCCTAGCGACACAGAGGCCACACAGGTTTTCTCTAACCGCCGCTACTGAAGACCGCAGGACGTCTCGCTGTCACTCCGACTGTCGCAACAGTGAGGACCCCACACACCATAATCTCTTAGCGCAGTTTCGTTATTATGAAGCTGGAAAAGAACGTTGTTAACTCGAATCTCGTAGATCAAGAGAAAGAACAATATCACGTGGTTGAATGCAGTAATTCAAGATACAGAGGTTCGCAGCTCGTGGTCTCGCGGTCGTGTTCTCGCTTCCCGAGCAGGGGGTCCCGGGTTCGATTCCCGGCGAGATCAGGGATTTTCACCTGCCGCGAGATGACTGGGTGTTTGTGTTGTCCTCATTCATGAAAGTGGCGAAATTAGACTGAGCAAAGTTTGTGAATTTGCACGGGTACTGATAACAATGCATTTGAGCGCCCCCCCCCCCAAACCAAAAGATCATCATCATCAAGATACAGATATGACTGACAACCGCCCCCTAATTGTACGGATAGAGGAATGTTTGGTATGGACACTGCAATTATTCAAGCAATAGGGACATACCACGCATTATTGGACTGTGAGTCTACTTGAAGAAAAGTGAGGGAAAATGTGACTGGATCGTAGCAAGAAAATAAGACGTCTGAAACATCGGCTAGAAAAAAGCAAGACATTATGACAAGACACACTGGAGAGCCGGGAAATTGCATAAAAATGTTCTTAAGCCTGTTTTTGAAAAATTTTTCAGTGTGTTCTAAGTTTGAATACAATAAAACTCGTTAAATTTTTAAAGCGTCGCTCTTGCGAAACACAGCTTGCCTTTATCTCACACGTTAGTCTCAGAAAATATGGATGAAGGGCAACTGGCAAATTCCTACATTCTGGAATACGTTGGACGCGGTTCTCCACTGCATAGTGTTGATGAAAGTCCGAGCATACGGAATTAATTCTCAGATATGTGAGTGACTTGAGGACTTTTTAATTAAGAGACTTCAATATGTTATAGTGGACGACGAGTTATCCTCACAGAGTAAGACATCGCCAGGACTATTCCATGGAAGTGCGATCGGACCAAGTTCGTTCTCTGAGCCCATAAGTGATCTAACAGGAAAGATCAATAGTAATCTGTGACAGTTAGCTGAGCACCCTGTAGTGTATGATAGTGCTCTTACTGAGTGACTGCAGGAAGTTGATGAAAGAAAAAGTTCTACATGACTGTAAATCCCAGGTATAAAAAGTTAATTGACTGTAGGACGCTACAGCATGACCCTGATGTAATTTCTATTCGGCGTGATGAATGACTGCTTGCCACGACCGTCAAATAAATAAATCAATAAAAATAAGAGAGTTAATGCAGGTGAACGACAAAGTTGTTGTTGTGCTATTTAGCATGTCGATATCGACTAAATGTCTAAGTGCAACGTTCCAAAGAGATACGAAATGGAAAGGTGGTTGTAGAGAAGGAAAAGGGACGATTTATTTGGAGAATTCTAACAATGTGTATCTATACATAAAGAAAGGCGTGCAGAGCATAATTATGACTCATTATTGAGTAGCGGTCGATTATTTTGATCTCTATTAATTCGGATTAAAGAAACAAATTTTGAAAGTCGTGCTACTAGATTTGTAGACCGTAGGTTCTAACAATAAATCGGTACTACGCGAACGCTCCGTGAACCAAACAGGAATGCCTGGGATGAAGAAAAAGTTTCTTGAAATCTTACTCAGAAAGTTTAGAGAATCGATATTTGCAGTAGATTGCCACCAACGTACATCTTGCCTAAGGGTCGACGCACACGTGTGATTTATAATGACGAGCTCTCAAGTGTCATGTTCTCTCACATTTCAATAATACGTATGAAACCTTGGAGCCACGCACAGTACGCCAGTGAAACCACGACGGCCGCGGTGGCCGAGCGGTCCTAGGCGCTTCAGTTCGGAACCGCGCGACTGCTACGGTCGCAGGTTCGAATCTTGCCTCGGGCATGGATGTGTGTGATGTCCTTAGGTGAGTTAATTTTGAGTTGTTCTATGTTTTAGGGGACTGATGACCTCAGAAGTTAAGTCCCATAGTGCTCAGAGCCATTTGAACCATTTGAACTCGTTACGAAGATCCGTCAAGACAATTATGCTAACAGTGATCTCGCCGATCGCCACGAAGCATCAATTCTGGATGGAGTAGGCAATGTACATATCTTCGCAACCATATAAACCGCTATCGTCAGACTGTAATGAATGCAACCTCTTTGGAATTTATTTATCAAAGACGTGAAAAAATACGCTGGAACATGAGACACGTCTCGTAAGGAATACCTTGATAAGGCATATGCTTTCAAGTGGCTGATATTGCATCTTCTCTTAAATCTATAGGCAGGTAACGAAAGCTTTTCTCAGCAATCGTCAATTAACAAGTGGTTGAATCCACAATCTCCTGTTGGGTTTCTTAATGTACTGATAAAATAAATAATATTTCTTTCATCTATCCACGTCGACACACATTGTCTTGCAATCTTACAATGAGAGTATCGCAGCAACGTCAGCGTGTGTGTACTGAAAAAGAATATGACGATGCGAATTCGCTGCGAGCATGCACGGCTGCTACTCATAGAGCTTGAAACAAGAGAAAAGAAATCTGGCTTTGTACGGACTAGTGCTTTCTCCTAGCTTCATTTGCGAGTTGGGCAAGAAAGGAAAAGCAATGACTAGCAATGATACAAGGTACTGCTTCAAGATACCCTCCGTCATACACCATACACTGATCAAAAGTATCCAGAAACCACTGTAGAAAATGGAAAAGTCTACTACCTGTTACGAGATGCTGATCCATCACTACAAAAGGAAATGCTGGAATATTATGTTCCAGAGAAGCAGTAATAGCCTATTGGGTCGGTCAGGAGAGTTCAGCCAACTGAGTAACATGTTCGTCAGACACATAACAATCCATCTAAAGCTGTTCACATCGACTGCTGCTCGTACTTGTATAGTGGAAACGCGAAGTTAACACAGCTAAACCACGAGAAGGCAGAACTCATGATGGTCTATGGGAACCATGGAACAATGGGCAGGATGTTGGTAAGAAAAGCACATGAAATCAGTGGAAGGAGATAATCATGAGTTTAGGAGTGCTAGGAACAGTCCACCTATCTCAATGACTGTGACTGATAAATTACGAAGAACGGGGTACAGTCTTCGAGCAGCTCCTCACAAGCCACAGAATCGGTATTGTCAGTGCCTGAGCCATGCTGGAGGGGCTATGTAGAGTGACGCCTTTGCACATTAGATGGCTGGAGATTTGTGAGTGTTAGTGATAAATCACGCTATACCATGAGGCAAGAGCGTGAGTTTGGTGATTGCCTGTAGAATGTTAGGGGCCATGATGTATGGTGCCAACAGTGAGGTATGATATGGTTATAAGATGGTCTTTTTCGTGGGTTAGAGTGTGGTTCCCTTATTGAGCTTAAAAAAGCACTAAATCTGTTTAGATGCGATCATGTTTTAATACAGTGTGTGCTGCGTATAGTAGAGGAAAAGCTCAGACACGATGACCGATTGTATCAGCATGATAATGAACCCTTTCATAAAGCAGCAGTTGTGGCCGAACAGTTTGTGAATAATAATGTTCCTGAAATAGAATTCCCAGAGTGCCGACGTGCAGGCAGTATACACCATTGAAATTAATTAGAATGTCAATTTCGTTGCAGACACCAGCATCCAACATCTCTGCCCTCTCTGGTTTCACCTCTAGTCAAAGAATGAGCTGCCATCCATCCACATAAATTCAAACACCCTATTAAACCTGTTACCAACAGTGATGAAGCTATCATAAACGCCAAGGATGGACGCATCCCACATTAATGTCCACTAATAGTGGTCTGGCTACGTGTGATCAGATAGTGCATCTATATAGAAGAAAGAACTTAGACTACGAATTCGTATGTTTTGTAGGTGTGTGTCCTACAGCTTTAATGAAAGTTAATAATTGAGATAATTAAAACGCAGTATTGATCGCAAATTTATTTTAATCGGAGCGACCGGCTCAATCCTTAATGATCATCTTCAGACTCTGAAATAACACACCTACAGATAGAGGGATCCTTACAGTAACGTATATACACTGAAATAAGATTACAAACTCCATATACCCAGAAAGGCAGGTGGACTTCCATGGAGCAGGCTGCACCGATCCACGACACTGAACTGACTACTATAGGCAGGGAGTGGTCTTAAATAACACTAGTCCCACTCACCGTCCTGTGCATGACATCAGTGTTAGCCAGTCGGATGTACAGTGTGTACTATTAGCACAAAATGTATTACAACAGTCTATATTACTAAGAATTGAAGAAGAGGTATAGGTAAAATACATCGTAAACTTGCTATGAAATAGATACTTGTCAAAAAATAGAAACTGTGGTAAATAATTAGCTTAAAATAAAGTAGTCTAGGCTGCCCTCTGTTATGCATTCCGTAACATACGTCCTGTTGGAAAGGATATATGGAATAGCTGTCAAAAATTGCTACAGCGATAGAGAGAAGCTACTAGCAAAGGTAATGTATATGGACGTTGAGGGTGGCCGTAGAAACGGCGTCCAATATCGATGCGATATTCTGAAATACTGCTACAGAGTGCTGTAACGACAGCAACGACGATCTAGGTAAACGTTAAGGGCTGCCGTAAAGACGGCGTCCTCTATCGATGTGACACATAAATATAAATAGAAAATATAGTAGTGAATATTATAGTCGTTAAAGATTATTCATAGTAATATGAATGGCAGAATAGCGAAACATGGGGCGGTGGTTAACAACCAATCTTGCCTAACACATAAGAAGGAAACATAGACACAAAGGGTAGCATAAGGTTTTAGATATACAGAACTCTATTAAATCTCGTGTTAGACAGGAAATGGTTGTAAATTCATATAATAGATAATATTGTGTAAAGTAATGGTGATGCGGAAATAACCCATGCCACATTAAAGGATACAAAATCCGTTAAAAAGATACTGTTAGTGAAAAAACAGTTTCTGAAGAGCAAGGAGGGGGGTTGGGAACAGAGCATTAGAATACTAACATAACAATAGTGTTAAATATAAAGTAACTATAACGTTAGTAGTCATAGAAAAATGCTAATGATAAAATCACGAGACAGCATTATTTGCATAGAAAGAATATAAACTAAAACATAAATTGGAGAAAAAGCGAAATAACAGCCAAATTATAACAAGTCTTCAAAAAGGTAAAAGAAATATTTTTCCCTAAAATAAAGCTGCTCGTTCAATAAAGCTAGAGGCACGTTTTTGTGAAGTGGGTAAATTTCTATGCCTTCTAGTGAATTTAATAAAGGTCCTTTAGGGGCAATGTGGAGAATTATTAAATTATTTTGGATTGACCCTTCAGAGTGATCACAGACTTTTAAATATTGGCCCAATAAAGATTTACCTGGACTAGTACCTGAGGTTTATTCTTTAAAACGTACGGCAAAATTGCGACATGTCTGTCCAGTATAGTGTTTTTCACAATCATTAGATAAGATTTTATAAACTCCACAATTCTGTTACTTGGTGCCTTTTAGAAGAATGGTATGTCTAAGTCTATTCTCAAGAAAGTTGTTGGTGGTAAAAGCTGTTGTCAATTCGGTATTTATAAATTATTTATTTATTTTGTCAGAAACATTCCCCATATACACTCCTGGAAATGGAAAAAAGAACACATTGACACCGGTGTGTCAGACCCACCATACTTGCTCCGGACACTGCGAGAGGGCTGTACAAGCAATGATCACACGCACGGCACAGCGGACACACCAGGAACCGCGGTGTTGGCCGTCGAATGGCGCTAGCTGCGCAGCATTTGTGCACCGCCGCCGTCAGTGTCAGCCAGTTTGCCGTGGCATACGGAGCTCCATCGCAGTCTTTAACACTGGTAGCATGCCGCGACAGCGTGGACGTGAACCGATGTGTAGTTGACGGACTTTGAGCGAGGGCGTATAGTGGGCATGCGGGAGGCCGGGTGGACGTACCGCCGAATTGCTCAACATGTGGGGCGTGAGGTCTCCACAGTACATCGATGTTGTCGCCAGTGGTCGGCGGAAGGTGCACGTGCCCGTCGACCTGGGACCGGACCGCAGCGACGCACGGATGGACGCCAAGACCGTAGGATCCTACGCAGTGCCGTAGGGGACCGCACCGCCACTTCCCAGCAAATTAGGGACACTGTTGCTCCTGGGGTATCGGCGAGGACCATTCGCAACCGTCTCCATGAAGCTGGGCTACGGTCCCGCACACCGTTAGGCCGTCTTCCGCTCACGCCCCAACATCGTGCAGCCCGCCTCCAGTGGTGTCGCGACAGGCGTGAATGGAGGGACGAATGGAGACGTGTCGTCTTCAGTGATGAGAGTCGCTTCAGCCTTGGTGCCAATGATGGTCGTATGCGTGTTTGGCGCCGTGCAGGTGAGCGCCACAATCAGGACTGCATACGACCGAGGCACACAGGGCCAACACCAGGCATCATGGTGTGGGGAGCGATCTCCTACACTGGCCGTACACCACTGGTGATCGTCGAGGGGACACTGAATAGTGCAAGGTACATCCAAACCGTCATCGAACCCATCGTTCTACCATTCCTAGACCGGCAAGAGAACTTGGTGTTCCAACAGGACAATGCACGTCCGCATGTATCCCGTGCCACCCAACGTGCTCTAGAAGGTGTAAGTCAACTACCCTGGCCAGCAAGATCTCCGGATCTGTCCCCCATTGAGCATGTTTGGGACTGGATGAAGCGTCGTCTCACGCGGTCTGCACGTCCAGCACGAACGCTGGTGCAACTGAGGCGCCAGGTGGAAATGGCATGGCAAGCCGTTCCACCGGACTACATCCAGCATCTTTACGATCGTCTCCATGGGAGAATAGCAGCCTGCATTGCTGCGAAAGGTGGATATACACTGTACTAGTGCCGACATTGTGCATGCTCTGTTGCCTGTGTCTATGTGCCTGTGGTTCTGTCAGTGTGATCATGTGATGTATCTGACCCCAGGAATGTTTCCCCTTCCTGGGACAATGAATTCACGGTGTTCTTATTTCAATTTCCAGGAGTGTATGTCATTTTGGAGAACCCTTAATGTCTACATAGATCGTTTTTGCTGTCGTTAAAGCACTCTGAGCTAGCTTCTCAGAATGTAGCATCGATAGAGGACGCCGTTTCTACGGGAACTTTCATCGACTATATAAATTATCTTTGCTAGTAGTTTCTCTCTATCGCTATTGCAACTTTTGGCAGCTATTCCATATATCTTTTCCACCAGCAAGTATTTTACGGAACGGATAACAGAGGGCAGCCTAGACTAGTTTATTTTAAGATAATTATTTAATAGAGTTTATATTTTCTGACAAAGAGCTGTTGCATAGCCACTCTACGATGTATTTGAACTTAAAGTCTTCTTCAGATCTTAGTAATATAGTTATTGTAATGCATTATATGCTAATAGTACACACTATACTTGTCATTGGTTAGTACTGATGCCATACACAGAACGGTGAGCGGGACTAGTGCTATTTAAAACCACTCACATTCTATCCATTTAGCAGTCAGTTCAGCGTTGGGGGTCGGCGCAGCTTGCTTCATGAAAGTCCACCTGCCGTTTTGGGTATATGTAGTTTGTAATTGTATTTCTGTGTATATACGATACTGTAAGGATACCTCTATCTGTATGTATGTAATTTCAGAGTCTGAAGGTGATCATTAAGGATTGAAACCTGTCACTCCGATTAAAAGAAATATGCGTTCAAGACTGTTTTTTAATTGTCATAAGTCAAATCTCTGCACTGATCCATGTGGCTGTTTATTGAAAGCACTATTTAACACAAAGAAATTGTGAGATGCAACTGCACTAAGTAAATCACACATCTGTAAGATTTGATGGTTATTCATCTTCTTGTGTATCAATATATAGCTTTAAATATATTTTTTCGCAGTTGGTACATATGTATACACATTTGTGAAATTTAATGCGAAAAGACGTGTCTTAGGTTAACAATACAAATTCAATTGCATTTTTAGCAGACAACTATATGTACATGTATAATTTTCTGTTGCAATTTTATTTAGTTATTGACTTAAATTATAACTTGTGGCCGGCCGGTGAGGCCGAGCGGTTCTAGGCGCTTCAGTCTGGAATCGCGAGACCGCTGCGGTCGCAGGTTCGAATTCTGCCTCGGGCATGAATTGTGTGATGTCCTTAGGTTAGTTAGGTTTATGTAGTTCTAAGACTAGAGGACTGATGACCTCAGAAGTTAAGTCCCATAGTGCTCAGAGCCATTTGAACCATTTTTTATAATTTGTGCAGTTAATGTATAAACCACTGATCCAATGGGAAACGTAATTTTATGTATTATTAGCTGAATTCGAAATTTAGCAGCACTTCAGTTCTCGACTACTCACGTTTCCTTTTGAAAGTCAGTATTCAGGTAGGAAGATTTGTTAACTGCGTCTTTAATTAGGTCTTGATATTTATCAGCAGGATCCATAGGAATCCTCAATAGCGAATTATCTTTAAAGACGTTCCCTTTCTTCTTTAAATACTCATGTTTGGTATGGATAACAAGAGAACTGCCTTCGTCTGCCTTGAGAATTAGTGATGATACTTCATCAAATTTGCTATTAATTGCTATAATTATACCCTGGTAACTTTTGTATCTCATCAGTTACTACAAGTTCTAATGTGATCTTGTTTGTCTTCATTTTTGAACGTGTCATTGAATCGATTGCAAGTCTAGTAGGAACAACCTGTTCTTTTACGTTTATATCATCAAGTGTGGTTGTAACATTTTAAGCCTTTTAGTAAGGAAGTTCATTCATCAATAGGAAATACAGTGTTCGCTAAATCTACAATCCTGTCATAACACGTAAGATCTGATTCAACATCTGTGTTCAAAATACTACCAACCCCTACCAGTTCTTGAATTTTCTTGTCATGCCTGTGTTTGATAACTTGCTGTCGAATGTCAGTTAGATGACCTACATTATCAGTGGCCATGTATCCAACACATTTCTCCAAATTCTTGTCTACACCAAGGTGTGCAGTGTAATGTGCCTGTCTAGATAAGATGGCCTCTTGTCGATAATTTGCTTTTAATTAATGATCAAGCCATTTTTGTTCGCAATATGTCTAATGGTCCTTTGATACTTCGTTCCTATAACTGATATTCACTTTACCAAACACTAGATTCCCTTTCAACGCAGTATATAAATCACTTTACTTTTGAACACCGTAACTTTAGTTTTCTTCGTTGATAATCAACCATCAGTATTGCTGTGCTAGGCATCACAAGAAATATTTTTTGTAGTTGATGTAAGCAGTACGAAGTCAGTCTTGGAGCACGGTTTTAAAGCTGCTGGTAGGCTGACACTGTAGCTGCTGCACTTCAGACTGAGACAGAATGTAATTTGGCAGTGTTTCCCTAATGAGACAGACGGCCGGCTGGAAGCTGAGCCGTGGCCCCTGGCTCGCTCCCGGGTAGGCAGCACCGCACAGCAGAGCCCACCGCCTCAGCCGGAGCGGCGAACGCCACGCCTCGCCTTTCCTTCCCTTTGAAGGGCGGAGACGGCTCGGCGCAGCGCAACGCAGGGCACGGCGGAGCGCTAGCGTAGCGACGCTGAAATTCATATTTGAGCCGTGAAGCGGCGGCGTCTCTTGATTTAATATCGCTGCGCTCGGCTCCGCTCGGCCCCGGCCTGCGCCCTTCTGCTCTACTGCCGGCGAGCCGCTCCCATCTGACTTTCAACGAGGGCGGAAGGCGAAGAGAGGCACCTCTGCTGGCCGACTCACAAAGCCGATCACTGCCTGAGCCGCTCGCCTACGTCCTGCACCTGGGGTGGTTTCACGTCAGGTAGGGGGGTCAGTAGGGCGAGACCAAAGGAAATACACGTGGCAGGAGGCGGAAGCGTCTGGTTCAAAATGGTTCAAATGGCTCTGAGCACTATGGGACTTAACATCTGAGGTCATCAGTCCCCTAGAACTTACAACTACTTAAACCTAACTAACCTGAGGACATCACACACATCCATGCCCAAGGCAGGATTCGAACCTGCGACCGTAGCGGTCGCGCGGTTCCAGACTGAAGCGCCTTTAACCGCGTGGCCACACTGGCCGGCAAGCGTCTGTATTATGTTACAGCATCGTCGTCATAACTGTAGTATTCATTCCAATCCATCGTTGGCTGATCGATACACGCTACGGTCGCAGGTTCGAATCCTGCCTCGGGCATGGATGTGTGTGATGTCCTTAGGTTAGTTAGGTTTAAGTAGTTCTGAATTCTAGGGAGTGATGACCACGGCAGTTAAGTGCCATAGTGCTCAGAACCATTTGAAGCCATTTGAAGCTGATCGATACAGAAACCGATTTCATTGTTACAGAGAGTGGAGAAGGAGATTAGTCTTTAGCGTCCCATCGACAGCGATGTCATTAGAGATGGAGCACAGGCTCGGATTAGGGAAGGGTGGTGAAGCTATTCGGCAGTGTCCTTTCAAAGAAACCATCCCGGCATTTGCCTGAAACGATTTAGGGAAATCACGGAAAACCTAAATCAGGATGGCCGGACGAGGGCTTGAACAGTCGTCCTCCTGAATTTTTCATGATTATACTGAAAATAGAACAGTCATGGTTGCAACGTTATTTTTACTTAAAAATATAGCGTTTCGCCGCTATTATCGATTACCAGATTATCTAAAAGAAAAATAACTGGTCTATAACAACCAATCTATAAACATTACGAGGCATGGTCCTAAGTTGTGCCGATAATTTAATTAAAACGCTGAGGAACACTCACGTAAAACGGTCAAACGAAGTTACTGTGCCGGCTACCAAAGCTCTGTGTCAATCACGTACATATAAAACCGTCTGGATGAAAATCTGGTCGTCAGAGTAACTAAAGGTTGATGTTGGATACTAGACGGAAAAATTTTGTGTATCAGTCCTCAGCCACAATGGAAACGAGGTCTGACAAACTGATAAAGGTAACTACCTATCTGTTATAGCACCAAGTAGAACATAGCGTGGAGCTAGGCGTACATAATATTGGGCTGGATGCCAAACAGCTGGGCGGTGAAACCGGCAGTGGCACTGGAATTACTGAACTACGGAGTGGCGCATACAGCTGCGCTAATAAACGAAAGCGAAACAGATGGCGCTAGTATCTTCAGTTACGGACAAGGCTAATGTGAAACTTTCTTCTTCTTCTTCGTGGATGTATCACTTAAGACTAAGCGTAATCAACATTTTTTGGCCTTCCTTTTCGCCCAGTATTCCTTCATGCGCAATGAATGGGCTAGCTTTCGTTGCGTAGACCACGTATGTCGGTGAGTTTTTCTGTCTTCTTCCTCAAAACTCCGTGTGCTTGTCATTTTTCTGATTTTATTTCTATCATGCAGATTTGGAGACCCTAATTCTCTCAGGACTTTTTCCGTCTGTTTGTACCAGTCCGGTCTTGTAGTTTAGTTCTTTAAAATATATAGATATGTGCTTTAACCTGTTTGAGACCATTCTTTCTATATGCCCCATGAATTGGATTCTTCTCATGCTCATTGTGTCCTTCATTTTGGAGATATTTTTATATATTTCTGCTTTGCGTTTCGGATAATGGATTTTCCTCATTATTTTACGTTCTTTCACTTCTAATTCCTCTTTTAGTGTTCTGTGTTAAAGAGTATTTAGTGTCTCAGATGCGTAGAGAGCTTCGGGTTTAATTACTGTTGCAATGTCGTATTTTGAACTTTCACGCGAGACTCTTTTTATTGTAAAGGTTTTTTGTTAACTGAAATGCTATCTCCATTTTCTGGGCTCTTGATCTGACAGATTTATTTTTATTACAATTTTCTGCAATCCATTCACCTAAATATTTAAATTCTTTTAGTCGAGAGATGTAGTTATTACCAATTTTGAGATCAGAAGGTGCATCTTCAATGTGAGTCATAAATTTTGTTTTATCAAATGAAACTTCTAATCCTATTATTGCTGCCTGCTCTTGTAATAATTCTAGCTGTTTCTGTGCATCGGTAATGCCTTGGGTGATCAGTGCCATGTCGTCAGCAAATGCTAAACAGTCTAATTCTATGCCCTTACGTTTTGGTCCTAGACTGTTGGCTGGTGCACCTGCTTTTCTCCATTCCGGAACAACTTATTCAAGAGCGCAATTGAAGGGCGCTGGGGAACGTCTATACACTGATTGTACTCCTGTGTCCACATCAATTTCTGTGCTCAATTCTCCCATAAGTTTTACTTTGGATTTGGTCTCAGCGATTGTTTCTTTTATGATTTTTGTTGTCTTTTCATCTAGTCCAAATTCTGTTAACACTTCAAAAAGGTATTCTCGTCCTAGACTGTCATAGTGCTTTTGAAATAACTTTTGTTTGAAGCGCTATGCAAATATTTCATCGAGTTTTACAACTTTAGGATTTCTTATACCCATGATCAACCATTCCTGAATCCACCGTGGTAGTCGCCTAATTTTGAATCCATCTGAGGGTTTAGTAGGGTTTTATGCAGAATTATTTATATTATTGACAATAAAGAGATTCCACTGTAATTGTTGGGGCCTGTTTCACTTCCTTTTTTATACAGAGGTTGTATGATAGCTGTATTCCAATCTGTGGGGATTTTTTCTGTTTTCCAAATTTCATCTATAATGTCTTTGCGTTCTGCAATAAGATTTTCTCCTGCATTTTTCATAATTCTGCGATGATTTGGTCTTCTCCTGATGCTTTGTTACTTTTCAGTGACTGAATTATCTCTTTAATCTCCTGTAAACTTGGTGACTTTGAGTCTCGGTTTCATTGTGTATGACGGAACTCAAATTTTTCTGCATGCTTTCCTTAGTTCAGTAATTTGGAAAAGTATTTTGCAAAAGTTTCACAGTTTTTGGTGTTGGTATGGGTAATTTCCCCATGTTCATTTCTGAATTTTAGCAATGTAGGAGAGTACTTTGTTAATTTTTTGTTTGAAGACTTTGTAGAGATTTCGGGAATTGTTTTTCTTGAACTCATTAACTATTTCTAGCAATTTTTTTGTCTTCGCGATATTTACGAACTGTTCGTATTGCGTTTGTGACTATTTTCCTGGTATCTTTGAGATCATCCAGTGTCTTTCAATTTTTATTGCACAACCAATTTTCCCACTCCTGTTGTCTGAGATCTACGAGTTGGTCACGCTCATCTGTCCACCATGGGTGTTTACGTGTTCTTGTTTGCAGTGCCAGAGTTTCAGCTGATTTTAGAACTTCGGCTTGCAGTTGTTGCCAATTTTGTGGTTTTGAATTTTGTGTTTCTTTTATAAATTGTTCATTGCAATTTATCTTTTTTACATCATATTTACGGTGTGGGAGATTTCTTAGTGAATTTTCTTTTTTCTGGAATGACATCTAGGGTGAATTTTGTTGGGTAGTTGTCGGGATCTAGGTCTAGTCCGTTACAGACTTTAAGCTTCATGGTTATTACTGTATTTACGAGCAAGATCATTACATAATTCAAATGATATTCACCTAGTAATATATTAGGTGAAATCCAAGTTTTGGTTTTCGAGTCTCTTTTCTTGAAAAATGTTGACTTGAAAAATAGGTCGTGTTTTTTGCAGATTTCAATGAGTCGCATCCCGTTCCGGCAGGTCTGTGTATGCCCTGACCATTTGTAACTGATTAATTAGATTAAAAGTAAAGTAATATGAGCCCTTCAAATCATGTGCAGTAAAATGATGCTTACTATATATACAATTTAAACAGTATTGTGGTAAACGGCGGTAAGATTAAAAGTTATGCAGCATATATGACATGGACAAAGCATACAAATGCTGCGTCTATAAACAAATAAATAAATCAACTGTAAAATTGGCATAAAATTTCACAGGTCTTAAAAACGTTAAAAGAACCACATTGGTGTATGTGAGGAGCAGAATGCTATGACACTCGACTATCAAATGCACTCTCAAAAATGCCGCAAATTATAGTGAATGTTAATAAAGCACTATGAAAACCTCAACGTTTGAGAGTGTACGTGGTTTTCATGGAATTAAAACACATTACACACCACACAAATCGGATATTCATCCAGACGGTTTTATGTGTACACAGTTGACATAGAGCCTTGACTTCATTTGACAGTTTGAAGTGAGTGCTGTTTACACTTTTAATTACATATTTTGAGCGGCTTGGAACCATGACTTGTAATTATTTGTTTACTCATGTTGCGCTCGAACGGGCAATCTGTAGTGCTTACTTAAGAGAGGAAGAACATATTAGCCGATATCGCTATAGAAACTTTACTATAGATAACCGGTTTCGGTAAAACTAGGTTACTGTCTTCAGATCTTCATAAAGGTTAGTACCAAGGTCATATGCCGCCTACACAGACAGTCTTTCCGTTGGATTTCCGGGTAAATAAAACATGAAATGAGCGATGCATTGGCACATCAAAATCAAAATTACTATTTATATCACAGTTCACCAAAACATCGTTCTCATTACGTCACACGCCACGCCTACCAGGGCGCCACAAGTTTAATAGTGATGTGTTACGTAATGGGAACGATGTTATGGCGAACTGTGATGTAAATAGAAATTTAGATTTTGATGTGCCAATGCATCGCGAATTTTATATTTTCTTTGCCTGGAAATACAACGGAAGGATTGTGTGAGCAGCTGGCACCTGATGTTTGTGGTATCGTTTATGAAGATCTGAAGATGGAAACCTAGTTTTGCCGACACCGTTTACCTACAATAAAGTTTTTACACCGATATCGGCCAAGATGTTCTTTTACTCCTAAGTATGTCTTGCAATGGTTGTAGGAAAGTTAAGTAATTAACCTCTTTTTGTTTGCTGGATATTCTAACGACGTGCTACCCCGGGAAATGCGTTACTTTAAATAAGAATTACATTGCAACCGTGACAGTATATTTTCAGTATAGTCTTCAAAATTGATTTTACCTACGCTTTCGTAGCACTGGAGATAAGCGCACAGGGCAAAATGTAATAGAACATCACACTTATACGATTAACACATCTTTCAGCATTGACAGTGGTGTCAGTTTGGTGGGGAGACGAGTCCACAAGTTTTTCAGTTATGTCCTGTCTAACTGAAGACATTTTTTGTGCAACGATCGCTCGGAATGTTATTGATCCAGGACGTTTGGTTACGGTAATAACTGAGCCATAGCAACGCAGCACAAACAAATCAAGGTCATCGAAGATCTATCACAACTGAAAGTATTGCTTCCATCTGTGTAATATCCTAGACAATCGAGAACTGAACATACACTCCTGGAAACTGAAATAAGAACACCGTGAATTCATTGTCCCAGGAAGGGAAAACTTTATTGACACATTCCTGGGGTCATATACATCACATGATCACACTGACAGAACCACAGGCACATAGACACAGGCAACAGAGCATGCACAATGTCGGCACTAGTACAGTGTATATCCACCTTTCGCAGCAATGCAGGCTACTATTCTCCCATGGAGACGATCGTAAAGATGCTGGATGTAGTCCTGTGGAACGGCTTGCCATGCCATTTCCACCTGGCGCCTCAGTTGGACCAGCGTTCGTGCTGGACGTGCAGACCGCGTGAGACGACGCTTCATCCAGTCCCAAACATGCTCAATGGGGGACAGATCCGGAGATCTTGCTGGCCAGGGTAGTTGACTTACACCTTCTAGAGCACGTTGGGTGGCATGGGATACATGCGGACGTGCATTGTCCTGTTGGAACAGCAAGTTCCCTTGCCGGTCTAGGAATGGTAGAACGATGGGTTCGATGACGGTTTGGATGTACCGTGCACTATTCAGTGTCCCCTCGACGATCACCAATGGTGTACGGCCAGTGTAGGAGATCGGTCCCCACACCATGATGCCGGGTGTTGGCCCTGTGTGCCTCGCTCGTATGCAGTCCTGATTGTGGCGCTCACCTGCACGGCGCCAAACACGCATACGACCATCATTGGCACCAAGGCAGAAGCGACTCTCATCGCTGAAGACGACACGTCTCCATTCGTCCCTCCATTCACGCCTGTCGCGACACCACTAGAGGCGGGCTGCACGATGTTGGGGCGTGAGCGGAAGACGGCCTAACGGTGTGCGGGACCGTAGCCCAGCTTCATGGAGACGGTTGCGAATGGTCCTCGCCGATACCCCAGGAGCAACAGTGTCCCTAATTTGCTGGGAAGTGGCGGTGCGGTCCCCTACGGCACTGCGTAGGATCCTACGGTCTTGGCGTGCATCCGTGCGTCGCTGCAGTCCGGTCCCAGGTCGACGGGCACGTGCACCTTCCGCCGACCACTGGCGACAACATCGATGTACTGTGGAGACCTCACGCCCCACGTGTTGAGCAATTCGGCGGTACGTCCACCCGGCCTCCCGCATGCCCACTATACGCCCTCGCTCAAAGTCCGTCAACTGCACATACGGTTCACGTCCACGCTGTCGCGGCATGCTACCAGTGTTAGAGACTGCGATGGAGCTCCGTATGCCACGGCAAACTGGCTGACACTGACGGCGGCGGTGCACAAATGCTGCGCAGCTAGCGCCATTCGACGGCCAACACCGCGGTTCCTGGTGTGTCCGCTGTGCCGTGCGTGTGATCATTGCTTGTACAGCCCTCTCGCAGTGTCCGGAGCAAGTATGGTGGGTCTGACACACCAGTGTCAATGTGTTCTTTTTTCCATTTCCAGGAGTGTATATTTCGAGGATAACCACCTGGCAAGTAACATATATCCACGGTACCTTAGTGTTGTACTTGACTAACGTTCATAACGGGTGGCAGGGACATAGAATCCAGTGAAATTTTTTTAAAGTCCTTCATTTGAAAACTACCTTGAGCAGTTAAACAGAGAACCGACTCCTAGCGATAACATATTAGACCTTCTGGTGACAAACATACCCGAACTATTTGAAACAGTAACCGCAGAACAGGGAAACAGCGATCATAAAGCGGTTACGGCATCGATGATTTCAGCCGTAAATAGAAATATTAAAAAAGGTACGAAGATTTTTCTATTTAGCAAAAGTGACGAAAAGCAGATTACAGAGTATCTGACGGCTCAACACAAAAGTCTTGTCTCAAGTACAGATAGTGTTGAAGATCAGTGGACAAAGTTCAAAACCATCGTACAATATGCGTTAGATGAGTATGTGCCAAGCAAGATAGTAAGAGATGGAAAAGGCCCACAGTGGTACAACAACCGAGTTAGAAAACTGCTGCGGAAGCAAAGGGAACTTCACAGCAAACATAAACATAGCCAAAGCCTTGCAGACAAACAAAAATTACGCGAAGCGAAATGTAGTGTGAGGAGGGCTATGCGAGAGGCGTTCAATGAATTCGAAAGTAAAGTTCTTTGTACTGACTTGGCAGAAAATCCTAAGAAATTTTGGTCTTATGTCAAAGCGGTAGATGGATCAAAACAAAATGTCCAGACAGTCTGTGACCAAAATGGTACTGAAACAGAGGATGACAGACTAAAGGCCGAAATACTAAATGTCTTTTTCCAGAGCTTTTTCACAGAGGAAGACTACACTGTAGTTCCTTCTCTAGATTGTCGTATAGATGACAAAATGGTAGATATCGAAATAGACGACAGAGGGATAGAGAAACAATTAAAATCGCTCAAAAGAGGAAAGGCCGCTGAACCAGATGGGATACCAGTTCGATTTTACACAGAATACGTGAAGGAACTTGCCCCCCTTCCTGCAGCGGTGTACCGTAGGTCCCTAGAAGATCGTAGCGTTCCAAAGAATTGGAAAAGGGCACAGGGCATCCCCGTTTTCAAGAAGGGACGTCGAACAGATGTGCAGAACTATAGACCTATATCTCTAACGTCTATCAGTTGTATAATTTTGGAACACGTATTATGTTCGAGTATAATGACTTTTCTGGAGACTAGAAATCTACTCTGTAGGAATCAGAACGGGTTTCGAAAAAGACGGTCGTGTGAAACCCAGCTCGCGCTATTCGTCCACTAGACTCAGAGGGCCATAGACACGGGTTCCCAGGTAGATGCCGTGTTTCTTGACTTCCGCAAGGCGTTCGATACAGTTCCCCACAGTCGTTTAATGAACAAAGTAAGAGCATGTGGACTATCAGACCAATTGTGTGATTGGATTGAAGAGTTCCTAGATAACAGAACGCAGCATGTCATTCTCAATGGAGTGAAGTCTTCCGAAGTAAGAGTGATTTCAGGTGTGCCGCAGGGGAGTGTCATAGGACCGTTGCTATTCACAATATACATAAATGACCTTGTGGATGACATCGGAAGTTCATTGAGGCTTTTGGCAGATGATGCTGTGGTGTATTGAGAGGTTGTAACAATGGAAAACTGTACTGAAATGCATTAGGATCTGCAGCGAATTGACGCATGGTGCAGGGAATGGCAATTGAATCTCAATGTAGACAAGTGTAATGTGCTGCGAATACATAGAAAGATAAATCCCTTATCATTTAGCTACAAAATAGGCCAGCAACTGGAAGCAGTTAATTCCATAAATTATCTGGGAGTACGCATTAGGAGTGATTTAAAATGGAATGATCATATAAAATTGATCGTCGGTAAAGCAGATGCCAGACTGAGATTCATTGGGAGAATCCTAAGGAAATGCAATGCGAAAACAAAGGAAGTAGGTTAGAGTACGCTTGTTCGCCCACTGCTTGAATACTGCTCAGCAGTGTGGGATCCGTACCAGATAGGGTTGATAGAAGATATAGAGAAGATCCAACGGAGAGCAGCGCGCTTCGTTACAGGATCATTTAGTAATCGCGAAAGCGTTACGGAGATGATAGATAAACTCCAGTGGAAGACTCTGCAGGAGGGAAGCTCAGTAGATCGGTACAGGCTTTTGTTAAAGTTTCGAGAACATACCTTCACCGAAGAGTCAAGCAGTATATTGCTCCCTTCTACGTATATCTCGTGAAGAGACCATGAGGATAAAATTTGAGAGATTAGAGCCCACACAGAAGCATATCGACAATCCTTCTTTCCGCGAAAAATACGAGATTGGAATAGAAGGGAGAACCGATAGAGGTACTCAGGGTACCCTCCGCCACACACCGTCAGGTGGCTTGCGGAGTATGGATGTAGATGTAGATGTAGACTAAATCCTGTCATTTAAACGGTATCTAAAAAAGACTGAAGTTAAATTCAGGTAGAGAAATAATACGCCGCTAAAACTATGTGGTACAAAATGAATTTCCGTACGTTCGACCTTCAGGTCGTCTACCCTCGTCCTTGTCTAGTGATCGGCAGATTATTGCATCCCTGTCTGCGTAAACAAATCACACAAAGCTGGTAGATAGGCTAGAAAATGAAACAAAGCTGAGTGTTACTGGCACAATCAAGTCCACTCCTGTATTCTGGCCACCTGCCCCGAGCCGTATTTCACCACCTAATGGAGGAGAAAGAATAACTTCTCAGTGAATACAAGAAAATATTTAACAGCCAGCAGTTGTCAGTTCATGAGTACATACTGCTATCCAGATGAAAGGACTCCGCTTCTGATATCCCGCACTTGTAGTCTTCTGCAGTATATTACGAAGATAACCTTCCCATTTTAGTATGTCGTGCAAGTTTAACAGCAGCAGTGAAACACATTTGTCATACATGGTAAAATGAATGTGTTGCCGGTGTAATTGGTGAATGGTATGGCCGTTGTTGAAGAATAAGTTGAAGTGGTTATGATTTCTATACATATCGAGGGAACAGAACGATGTGTAAGGAACAGAAGCTCGAGCTTACGCTCTAAATGTTAGAGAAGTTAACGGTGTGTATTTCGCTCCCATATTCCTTTAAAGATATCCGTCCATGAAAATATTCAAGTGCAGGGCCGAGCATGTGTACGTCTTCTTACTATAAGAAAGAATGGACAGTTAATCGGAAATTTTCTTTTGTTAATACTCAGTGTCTCGTTTGTTGATCAACATCACTGTGGAAATCTTTCCCCGAAATGCACAGCACACAATAACATCCTGTAGATAAATGGTGTATTAGGTAACAGATTGTCTTCAGCTGTATTATTCGTATAGGCATCCTACTCGCATAAGTGTCTGATCATATTGCACTATTCAATAAGGTGTAGAAAAGTTGTTCCTCAAATTAATTTAGTTAATGTAACAAGTAAGGAAAATTACTGGGATCTTTGGAGATTTTCATTTGCTGTTCAATCAGACTTGTAGTTCTCGTACATTATTCTTTCTATGCACATTCATTCAACAAAAGTAATCACGTAGTGTGTTATTTGGCCTTCAGAAAGATCATACATGCGACCCATTACCGCCCCTGCTTAGGTGAAGTACCGAGCTACGTTACAATCCGCGATGATTTCCCATACGTGAAACGCACTTTCTTCCAACAGTTACGACATGTTGTTTCACTGGAAAACTGGTGGTCTCTAACGACATTGCAATTTTACTTGTGTCTGCCATTATTCACTATCATCCTGGAGTTAATGAAAAATGAAGCATGATGATTTACAGCACTATATAGCTACCTTGGGATATCTCAATACTTTTCAGACAGATGTGCAAACTCTCGTTCACCTGCTGCTGTCACTGTTACATATTTTCCAAACACTTCAACATACAGTACCATTCCTGGGAGTAATATCTGAGGGTCAGAGAGTACAAGTGCTTGTTGAAGAAAACTAACTAAATGAATTTCAAAGCCAAATGGCTATTTACTAATTATGTGAGTTAGTACAGAAATAAGAGATATTTTTCTCTAATGGTCAGTTACTCCGTGTTAGGTGTAGGAATTTTCTGTAATGTATTATAAATACTTAAACTCTTTAATATTCAAAAAAGTTGAGAGTAAAACACTTTCAAATTCAAAAACATTTTCTGTAATGCACTTTATTCCGAAGAGCTATTTGGTACAACACATATAATACTCACAGTAAAATAAATGTTCCTTAAGAAACAAGAACATGTGTGCAATTAATGCAAAATTAATATAACAAACTAAAAACATAGTAGGTGGATAGCAAACAGAATAAAAATACCAAAAATTAAATATATTTGTGTGGTTTCAGCACGCACGCGACATTATTCATTGTTACTTTCAACAATCCTTTCACAGTCAGTGCATTAATTTATAATCAGAATCATTTCCTTCTGTGGTATCTCTTGAAGACTTTCCTGCCTGGGGCAACATTTGTCATTATGTACCACTGTGTTATGCATTCATCAGCATTCCTTATCCCCTTCTTTGAACAAGTCCTCTTCTTTCTCCACTCACACTTCTTACACCCTTGGTATCTGCTGTCTAGGAATGGGATGTATTTTTATAGAACTCGTGATAAATTATGGAGATGTAGTTCTTCATTTCCTGAAGAGTTTTCCACTTCTCAAATATTATTTCATACTCATCTTCAATCAGAGGTTGCTAAAGAGTTATTTTGATGGATAACCAACAATGTGGCTCCTAAAAATCCGCTTCAGTTAACTCAGGATCACGTTTTAGTGAATACTTGAACCGCTTCGTTAAAGTATTTTCTTTGTTGATTCTCATCCTACTAATATTTCTCCATAGTATTTTTGTTTTTCATATTAGTGTCTTTAGCAACTACATTCTTTGCTAGAGCATCCATGACTTTAATTGAAGCGAAGTTTTCTGTTTCCATTTCCACTACGAAAAGCTTTAGCCCGATCTTCTTCACTGATTCCATATTGTCTTGGGTAAATAGTAAATATTTCAGGTACGTATGGCCAGGTTCAAGGAAATTTTGACCTATTGCGTCAGTATGCTGCTTTTGCATCAAGATGTATATCAACCATTTCAAAACACAACCACTTTAAACGTGCGTTAAATATTACTATTAATAAGCTCAAAAGCATTCAGTTTAGGCCGTTGCACTATTTTCAAGAAAAATTCACTCCTGAAGGTTAATGACACATAGCAGTAATTCTTCTTTCGTCGACCGTCTCATTAGATTTACTCTAAATGCAGTTCAGGGGCCTAAACTTTATCATCGCAAAATGCAGAGCTGTTTAGGGAATCGCTTGTACTACTTTTACTATCAAGGAAACTATGCTTTAGTTTATAAAATGTGTGATTTGATCATTTTCCTATAAAATGTGACGGTACCACTTGTATTCTTAGCTCCACATTTCAGAAGAACTTTGATACATTAACTTCCGGAGATGGCATGGGAACAGGTCAGCAATTACGGAGATGTCGTCTGCCGAGGATCTTTATAAAATTTCTTATTACTGTGCATTGGCAGCATTACCCATTGTTAACAACAGGATTTCATTTTCTTTTGTTGTCTTGTGATGTGCATGAACATTCACTTGGAAGCAACCTTAAAATGGCAACCACGTATGATACCTCATATTATAGCTTGGCACGCTTTTGCATACTCACGCACCTGGATATTTTTCTATAAAATCATCAATTTGCCTGTACAATAAAATAAAAATTAGTAATGCACAGATTAACTACAGCTCATATTCTATAATTTTTGACGCTAACGCATAGACTTTTGATGTCTTCCACGTATGCAACTGGTCTGATAATCAATTAGAGTCCATATATTTGTTAATGTTATTTCCATATATATTATTTCTCCTCATTTGTTTGCTGATAAAACAAACACTGACTTTGAGAGATTCTTGTAAGAACCTCAGGGAACCTCAGTAGCTTCCTTACTGTGGTAATCAGACGTAACTGTTACAGATGATTTGTACCTGGAGCGGAAAACGCTTTCCATTGTTACGTCTATTTTTACCTTGCAGTTGCGAATTCGTGAGTAAATTTTAGACCACGAACAAAACACTGTCCGCTCTATAAAATCGCTTAGGCAAAACAGTAAACCTTTCTGAGCTCTCTAACGCTTTCATACTGTTTGTAGCAATAACCGCAAGCAATATCGCATATTCCACACCCTCTCATCCGCCGATATCGACGAATTCTTGCTTCCCTGGAAGGCCACAGCGCAGCCCAGGGATACATATTTGCTTATAGCGACAGCGCGAATAACGTACGTGCTTCGGCGATGGCATGGCGCTTAAAATTACGCTTCGGTATTTAATACTGCTAAAGAATTCACACAATCAACGGAACCGCAGAGTGGTCGCTCGATAACGTATTCAGTTCGGTGCTTGTACACACTCTCTCCCTGACGCTTGATAACAATAAACATCAACTGAATAATCGAGGAAAATAAACAGTACGTTGCTGATATGCTGTAGAAGAGACGCGAGAACACATATTTACTATAAACATGTTCTATATATAATTTATTTGTGCGATTTAGAAATGTTCAAAGACTATTTTCACGAGAAAATTGTATAATAACACAGAACCTTTTAGATACACATACAAAAAGAAGAATGTGAATTGTTCCGCTTTATACAGATCGAAATATTGATTGATTTTTTTTTTCGATTTTCCTGAGATATATGTAGGAAACTTGCGTGACTTTAATACTTATCTCTCACTGAAAGAGAAGAACATTAAGATTCTACGACATGTCTTTTACTGCAGATTCATGTGACGAAGCGATTTTGATATTCCGGGTGAGAGTAACCGTAACGGCTTTCGTCTGGATGTATATATCACCAGTTTATTTTAGTGAAGCGTTTGTAGACCTTAGACTAGACGTCTCATGAGTAATTTTAATTTCGCATGTTATTCAATGCACAAACACCTCATATTCTACTAAGTGTATTCAAGAATTATGTAGATAAATATTGCAAAGGACGTCCGCCCCTTGTAGTTGAGTGGTCAGTGCGACGGAATGCCATGCCTAACGGCCCGCGTTCGATTCCTGGCTGGGTCGGAGATTTTCTCCGCTCAGGTACTGGGTGTTGTGTTGTCCTTATCATCATCATTTCATCCCCATCGACACGCAAGTCGCCGAAGTGGCGTCAATTCGAAAGACTTGCACTAGGCGAACGGCCTACCCGATGGGAGGCCCTAGCCACACGGCATTTCCATTGCAAATAACTGCTTTACCGGGATCAAAAGACATGTTTAAAACGTTTACTGTCTACTGATGATAAGTAAGTGCTTTATAACAACTAAAAAATTGTTGAAATTTGGTGCTTACGAACATTTAAGAATTTTGTTTTCTCTTTTCAAAGACTTCACTTTTCCGACCAGTGTCCAGTTACAGAGATGTTAACTGTAATCGTGTCGTTCCTGGTGTTGATACCTGTTTTCGGAATCCACCCGGCTGAATATCCGAAAGCACGTCACTTACCGATCGTCCTCGGAAACCGTAAGAGATTAAATGTTAACCGTATCGTCCCGTATGAAACCCACTAATCTCTTGCACAATTAACTTTGGAACACTATATACAATATAGTTTAAAATACATTGTACTGCAATATTTAAATTTTATGTATGTGGAAGACGATGCAATTAACCATTAGACCTGAAAAGCTACAGAATTGATTACCGTCGTCAACAAACAACCGTAGATTAACAATACACAAGCCAGTCATAAACAACCGTCCTATTTTATCGATTGTGAGCGCTGTCGGTATTCATAATTCTCCAGTCCGCAGTAGACGGACCCGACGTATTTCCCTGTAGCCGCAGCAACATCGGCAGTTATGATAGCTGTGATCACGGAATCATCGTGATTATCCCTTGCAATGCCAAGGGGGGCGGGAAGGGAGGGGTGGTACTTTGTGTACACCTTTTAAAAATATCGTAATCTACTGTGGTACTTAATATTTTAAAATTTTGAAAAAAAATATTGCTTCCAATGATGCATTATATAAAAATACGTAATTGTTTTATGTAAAACTTGATTAAAAATTTTTAAATCTTAGTAGCGTACGTGACTTCTCGCAGGGAATGTCATATACATATGGTCAGGTTGAGAACCTTTCTTAGACAGCTGTATAATTTTAACAGTATTTTCTTGATTAAAATCAACGAAAATTAACGAAATTTGTCTTTTTAAAGTTTTTTGTAGTGTTCATAAAGTACCCGTTCATCCGATGTAAAGATTACGGAAAATGTGTTTGTTTTACTAAGATTGTCCTTAAACATGTATTCAGGTTCTCTACCATTCCTGTACATCGTCATCTAGTTAGAAAATATGTATTAATAAAAGTTAAATAAATATAACGAAATTTGTACTCGCCCTACCCCCCCCCCTCCACCCCTCCAACACACACACTTGGTATTATAATTATGGAAAATGCATTGGGATTGCTAGAGGTAATGGAAACATGACATATCGCGTGGTCGGGTGAATCACTTTTTCTGTGACACCAAGTCAAAATTTGTGCCCTGACGCGCAAACGTTTCCTCTTAACATACATCGTGCCATGGACGCAGGCCGATGAGACCAGTATTATGCTATGGGGGAGGTTCACCTGGGATCCCGTAGGGCGTGTGGATAAAACCAAAAGTACCAGAGTCCTATGGACTACTTCCATTCTAGTGCAGATGACCTGTATTCCTTCACGTTTGATGTCTTCTCGATGATGACGTAACGTTGGCGATGTTTCAGCAAGATCACTGTTCGTGGCACAAGGTAACAACTGTAATACAGTGGTTTGAGGAGCGTTCATGTCTTGGCCACGAAATTTTCCTCCTCGAATCCAATGAAACACATCAGTGATGCATTGCCTCTGCAGAGATATCGGACTTGAAGAATCCCTGCCACGCAGGATCGCTATTTTGTTGCATTCTAGAGGTTGGCCAGCTTGCTACTAAGTTGGTGGTCATACTGCTATCGCTGATCAGTGTGTACTGTACATATTGACATTCGCCGGCCGGTGTGGCCTTGTGGTTCTAGCGCTATGGTCGCAGGTTCGAATCCTCCCTCGGGCATGGATCTGTGTGATGTCCCTTAGGTTAGTTAGGTTTAATTAGCTCTAAGTTCTAGGCGACTGATGACCTCAGCAGTTAAGTCGCATAGTGCTCAGAGCCATTTGAACCATATTGACATTCAGTATTATGGCAGCACCGCTAGTAGTAGCCAGTGGTGAGTGCTACCTATCAGAACCGTACTTATTACAAATAATGGAGTAGTACTGGAATAGGTTTGAGGAAATTTTTTTTTTTTCGTTTGCAATGAACTTCTGAGAGCATCTACTTCTAACAACTTCACGTTACAATTGTCTGCCGTGTGAAAGTCCAATGTGTACACATAACTATACATTTTGCTTGTTTGGAACACTGTATACATTAAAATTCTAAATGTTTTACAATTTCTTATAAAACATTTATTAATGTGCAGCACTTATATTAAGGAAAACAATTGTGATATCAACTGCGTTGATTCGTAACATATGCCTAGAGGATCTAGGTACAATCAACATGTTTTAAACGGATAATTCTTCACTCTAGAAACAAAACTTATCGCACCATACATGCAGATTGATGATGTTGACCAACAGAAGAAATCGATTTCATTAGCCGAACGCGTTACAGTCCAATAAGACAGATATCAGCATTTCTAGGAAGATTTTTTTTTTTTTTTTTTTTTTTTTTTTTTTTTTTTTTTTTTTTTGCTGTTAGGTTACTGATGACAGGCTACAAATTCAGTAGAAAATAGCTGTTTCCCACATATCGCATATTTAAGACAATTTGTGCCTCTAAAATTGTTTTACTCTAATCAAGATGCATAATTTTCAGAACTGTATTTCTCAGTTACAATATAATAATGACGAATAATTTGCTGGAATGTAATTTAAGATTATACTCTTTTTACAGGGAAAAACGGGGCAATGTTTATTGACTTTAAAGGATCTTACTCCGCTGAATGAGTAGCGCCTTGATCGAACATACAGTTTTAGGCTATAAGGCTGATTCTGTACGATCTCACTTTGAATATTATATGTATCACGAGAAATATCAGCTTCTTTGGTATGTTTGTTGCTATAATAATCTTTGTATCCCAGAACTCATGAAAAATACGTAATCTACAAGAGCTCGTATTATGGAGCAGTGCTGTGGCGAGGAAGGGAGGAGGGAGGGAGAGAGGAAGAGAGAGATAGAGAGAGAGAGAGACTGAGAGAGAGAGTGTGAGTGGTCACAGTGTGAGGAGCTTGGATGGCGTACGAGCCGTACAGAGGGTGAATTTTGTTTCAGATGCCCCTTCATGTGTTATTGAGAACAAAAGAAAAAGGAATATCTTAAGAGGATTCTATGGACAACAGGTAATTTGGAAAGAGGTAATTAGCTGTGAGTTTATTAGCTGCAAGCGCTGTCTGTGTAATTATTCTAGTGAAAAGATACCATTGGTTCAACACAATATTCATGAAGGTTGTTGTTGTTATTGTTGTGATCTTCAGTCTGAACACTGATTAGACCGACAACTTCATGCTACTCTATCCTCAGCGAGCCTTCTCATCCCCGAATAATTACTGTAACCTAAATATTTCTAAATCTCCTCACTACACTCCCCTCTCGGTCTCTCTCTATGATTTTTATCCCTCACACTTTCTCCCAATACTAAATTTCCGATCTCTTTGTGTCTCACAATGTGTCCAATCAATCGATCCCTTCTTTTGGTGAAGTTGTGCGACAAATTTCTTGTCTCCCCAATACTTCCTCATGAGTTATATGATGGAACTATCTAATCTTCAACATTCCCCTGAAGAACCACATATCGAAAGCTTCTCCTCTCTTTTTGTCTAAACAGTTTATCGTCCATGTTTCACTTCCACAGACGGCTACACTCCAGACAAATACCTTCAGAAAATACGTCCAAACACTTAAATCTATATTAGATGTTAACGAATCTTTCTTCTTCAAAAACGCTTTTCTTGCCATTATCAGTCTACATTTTATATTCTCTCTATTTCAGCCACTATTAGTTGCTTTGCTGCCCAAACAGCAAAAGTTATCTACTACTTTAAAAGTTTTGTTTCCTAATGTGATTCCTTTAGAAACTCCTGATTTAGTTAACCACAGTCAATTATCCGTGTTTTGCTATTGTTGATGTTCATATTATATGCTTCTTTCAAGACACTATACATTTTCATCTGCTCTTGTAAGTCCTTTGCTGCCTCCTACATAATTACAATATCATCTCCAAACTTATTTTCCTTTTTTTTACGTGCTAGTATCGAGGGTGAATTATGAGTCACATTATCGGTATTCTAATTAGCCTCATCCCTCCACTTTTAGATAGCCGGCCGCTGTGGTCGGGCAGTTCTTGGCGCTTCAGTCCGGAACCATGCGGCTGCTACGGTCGCAGGTTTGAATCCTGTCTCGGGCATGGATGTGTGTGATGTACTTACGGTAGTTAGGTTTAAGTAGTTCTAAGTCTAGGGGACTGATGACCTCAGATATTAAGTCCAATAGTGCTTAGAGCCATTTTCTTTTCCACTGTTAGTTAAAAGTATCTCATTAGGAAAGTAAAGTGTAAGGTTTATGTAATTTGATATTTTGTGTAAGAATAATTTTTATGGTATAGGACAATGCTGAAGAAAAGTTATAGATCATGTTAGACGAGTCACTTTTATGTTATAAAAGGATTTAATGTGATTACAAAAATGGTTTTTAATCCTTTACAAACTTTCACTGAAGCTAAGTACAAAGTGGTCTAGGGTCTTTGATTCATAATCAAAACATCTTCGGTCCCGGGTTCGATCCCCGCCGCTGCCTAAATTTTGATAAATAATCAGCATTGGCGGCCGAAGACTGCCGGCATAAGAAGTCAGCCTCATCCTGCCAACGGCCTTGTCAAAGAGGGCGGAGGAGCGGATAGAGGTTCAGGGCACTCTCTTGTCCTAGGGGTGGGAAATTGCCCCTAAAGGCGGAAGAATCAGCAATGATCAACGACATGAGGATGCAGAAGGCAATGGAAACCACTGCATTAAAGACAGGTAACGTGCATCCACAGGACATGTGGCCTGTAATTGAAGAAGTGTCATGATGAACTCTCCATTGGCAAAAGATTCCGGAATAGTCCCCCATACGGATCACTGGGTGGGGACTGCCAAGGGGGAGGTTACCATGAGAAAAATATTGAATAATCAACGAAAGGATAACGTTCTACGAGTCGGGGCGTGGAATGTCACAAGCTTGAACCTGGTAGGGAAACTAGAAAATCTGAAAAGGGAAATGCAAAGGCTCAATCTAGATATAGTAGGGGTCAGCGAAGTGAAGTGGAAGGAAGACAAGGATTTCTGGTCAGATGAGTATCGGGTAATATCAACAGCAGCAGAAAATGGTATAACAGGTGTAGGATTCGTTATGAATAGGAAGGTAGGGCTGAGGGTGTGTTACTGTGAACAGTTCAGTGGCCAGGTTGTTCTAATCAGAATCGACAGCAGATCAACACCGACAACGATAGTTCAGGTATACATGCCAACGTCGCAAGCTGAAGATGAACAGGTAGAGAAAGTATATGTGGATATTGAAAGGGTAATGCATTATGTAAAGGGGGACGAAAATCTAATAGTCATGGGTGACTGGAGTGTAGTTGTAGGGGAAGGAGTAGAAGAAAAGGTTGCAGGAGAATATGGGCTTGGGACAAGGAATGAAAGAGGAGAAAGACTAATTGAGTTCTGTAACAAGTTTCAGCTAGTAATAGCGAATACCTTGTTCAAGAATCACAAGAGGAAGAGGTATACTTGGAAAAGGCCGGGAGATACGGGAAGATTTCAAAATGGTTCAAATGGCTCTGAGCACTATGGGACTCAACTGCTGTGGTCATAAGTCCCCTAGAACTTAGAACTACTTAAACCTAACTAACCTAAGGACATCACACACATCCATGCGTAGCGGTCGTGTGGTTCCAGACTATAGCGCCTTTAACCGCTCGGCCACTCTATCCGGCGGAAGATTTCAATTAGATTACATCATGGTCAGACAGAGATTCCGAAATCGGATACTGTATTGTAAGGCGTACCCAGGAGGAGATATAGACTCAGATCACAATATAGTAGTGATGAAGAGTAGGCTGAAGTTCAAGACATTAGTTAGGAAGAATCAATACGCAGAGGAGTGGGATACGGAAGTACTAAGGAATGACGAGATACGTTTGAAGTTCTCTAACGCTATAGATACAGCAATAAGGAATAGCGCAGTAGGCAGTACAGTTGAAGATGAATAGACATCTCTAAAAGGGCCATCACAGGAGTTGGGAAGGAAAACATAGGTACAAAGAGGGTAGCTGCGAAGAAACCATGAGTAACAGAAGAAATACTTCAGTTGATTGATGAAAGGAGGAAGTACAAACATGATCCGGGAAAATCAGCAATACAGAAATAAAAGTCGCCGAGGAATGAAATAAATAGGAAGTGCAGGGAAGCTAAGACGAAATGGCTACAGGAAAAATGTGAAGACATCGAAAAAGATATGATTGTCGGAAGGACAGACTCAGCATACAGGAAAGTCAAAACAACCTTTGGTGACATTAACAGCAACGGTGGTAACATTAAGAGTGCAACGGGAATTCCACTGTGAAATACAGAGGAGAGAGCAGATAGGTGGAAAGAATACATTGAAAGCCTCTATGAAGGTGAAGATTTGTCTGATTTGACAGAACAAGAAACAGGAGTCGATTTAGAAGAGATAGGGGATCCAGTATTAGAATCGGAATTTAAAAGAGCTTTGGAGGACTTACGGTCATATAAGACAGAAGGGATGGATAACATTCCATCAGAATTTCTAAAATCATTGGGGGAAGTGGCAACAAAACGACTATTGACGTTGGTGTGTAGAATATATGAGTCTGGCGATATACCATCTGACTTTCGGAAAAAGCATTATCCACACAATTCTGAAGACGGCAAGAGCTGACAAGTGCGAGAGTTATCGCACAATCAGCTTAACAGCTCATGCATCGAAGCTGCTTACAAGAATAATATACAGAAGAATGGAAAAGAAAATTGAGAATGCGCTAGGTGACGATCAGTTTGGCTTTAGGAAAAGTAAAGGGACGAGAGAGGCAATTCTGACCTTACGGCTAATAATGGAAGCAAGGCTGAAGAAAAATCAAGACACTTTCATAGGATTTGTCGACCTGGAAAAAGCGTACGACAATATAAAATGGTGCAAGCTGTTCTAGAATCTTAAAAAATGTAGGGGTAAGCTATAGGGAGAGACGGGTCATATACAATATGTACAACAACCAAGAGGGAATAATAAGAGTGGACGATCAAGAACGAAGTGCTCGTATTAAGAAGGGTGTAAGACAAGGCTGTAGCCTCTCGCCCCTACTCTTCAATCTGTACATCGAGGAAGCAATGATGGAAATAAAAGAAAGGTTCAGGAGTGGAATTAAAATACAAGGTGAAAGGATATCAATGATACGATTCGCTGATGACATTGCTATCCTGAGTGAAAGTGAAGAAGAATTAAATGATCTGCTGAACGGAATGAACAGTCTAATGAGTACACAGTATGGTTTGAGAGTAAATCAGAGAAAGACGAAGGTAATGAGAAGTAGTAGAAATGAGAACAGCGAGAAACTTAACATCAGGATTGATGGTCACGAAGTCAATGAAGTTAAGGAATTCTGCTACCTAGGCAGTAAAATAACCAATGACGGACGGAGCAAGGAGGACATCAAAAGCAGACTCGCTATGGCAAAAAAAGCATTTCTGGCCAAGAGAAGTCTAGTAATATCAAATACCGGCCTTAATTTGAGGAAGAAATTTCTGAGGATGTACGTCTGGAGTACAGCATTGTATGGCAGTGAAACATGGACTGTGGGAAAACCGGAACAGACGAGAATCGAGGCATTTGAGATGCGGTGCTATAGACGAATGTTGAAAATTAGGTGGACTGATAAGGTAATGAATGAGGAGGTTCTACGCAGAATCGGAGAGGAAAGGAATATGTGGAAAACACTGATAAGGAGAAGGGACAGGATGATAGGACATCTGCTAAGATATAAGGGAATGACTTCCATGGTACTAGAGGGAGCTATAGAGGGCAAAAACTGTAGAGGAAGACAGAGATTGGAATACGTCAAGCAAATAATTGAGGACGTAGGTTGCAAGTGCTACTCTGAGATGAAGAAGTTAGCACAGGAAAGGAATTCGTGGCGGGCCGCATCAAACCAGTCAGTAGACTGATGACCAAAAAAAAAAAAAAAAAAAAAAAAAATACAAAGTGAATCGGGTTAAATTTGCACTGTCACGTTTTGCACTATAGCGCTGACGTGGGTCCATAATTTTTGAGAAAGATAGCAATGTGAAAGCAGCCTGAAACGCGGTAAGAGAAGGCAGTTTCCTCAGCAGTAAATTGTTACACGTATATGCAGTATTTCACATTTTCGCAGTATGCAGACAGAGTAGAGCGCAGTTATTCGCTGGAAGGTAAAAAACAATTTTTGGACCTCTACGCACTTGCTGAGATGACATTAGGAACCGTAGATCCATTTTTCTAACAATAAACAACGTTAAAATAAGGTTATGCAGCTGACTGACGTCGACAACCGCTGATATTCCCACAGGAGCACACCCTGTCATCCTCAAGGCAAAGCTGCAGGGCGTGGTACTGTTCAAAAATCGGCGTTTGTCAACGGCGTCATCCGGCTGCAACCCCGTAAGTTACTTAAACATTGTATGCACCGGAAGAAAATCAGGTATCAAAAGGTACATATTCAATACACTACAGGATGATAAAATTTTGGGACTTTTTTGCGAGGAAGCCATTCTGTGTAGTATTTATTACCATTGTTTACATTCAATTTCATGCGCAGATAGTCAGTTGCATTTTAGATTAATTGGTTCACATACAATGTAATTAATTTACATAGTTAATGAAACTTCCTGGCAGATTACATAGTTAATGTTCATATACAAAAGTAGTGTAGCAAAGGCGATTCTAGACCAGAATATGTTACCGAAATTTAGACGTCAAAAAATTTCCCAGTAAAACGATATAGTTACATTATTTTCTCTTAGTTACGCTGTTTGAATTTTACTTAAAAGTTTCAACCTTGTTTATACCATTGTGCTCCACTGCTGCTGAACTGCATTGGAGGCCAGCTCTTGTAGACACCGGTGGTTACAGTCTGTCTGGAAACTCGTGAGACTGCAGCACCTGCTGCGGGCTGCTCGGCGCCGGACAGCCGCCAGCTACACGGAGCAATACCCCCCCCCCCCCCCACACACACACACACACGAACCTGGCGTGGCGCCGTCTAGCCGCCAGACTGGCAACGCGCCAGCTGGGGCAGCGGGAGGGACCTGGTCAGGCCAGCCAGCGGCAAGCGGTGATGCAACTGCTGCCCGCCTGCCCGCCCCTGTTGTGACGATAACCGCAGCCGGCGCGCTACTACGTCCTTTACTGTAGATGCCGCTCTGTCATAAATAACCGAAATTATTTCCAGCGTTACGTTCACCACTGAACCACAAACACCGCATTGTGTTCTCCATATTTCTGAGCCAAGAAACAGTGTGTTACTAAACTTCATCGAATCGACAAAATGAAAAAGATAGCTTAGCGTGAGTTTGTTTTGCTGTATTGCAGCACACGTTCAACTGACATATTATTTATTTGTGGCAGTGTGAAGGAATGCACATAAAATTGCTTGTCCATTTTTACTTTATTTAAGACAACAGATTTTTCTAATATACCCAGAGGACATTCTTTATACTTCTTAAACACCTAATAAATTTTTTTTTTTTAACCCACAAGCCACCCACAGCCCACATCCAGCCCATTACCAAGCGTTCAGGTAGTTAACACAAGCCAGTTACATGTAGCAGTTCAAGTTCAAACCTGCCATCCATATTCGGATGTTGACTGGTTTAGTTGAGCCACTTACGGCAGCTTCTAGCATGGTTCCTCTATAGTGAATGAGGCCAAATTTCTTCCCAAAATTCCCCAATATGACTTTGCAATCTTCAAATCTCTTTAAAATGTGTGGCAGAGGATACGTCACACAGTACTGTGTATTAGGGTGATTTCCTGTTCCATCGCTCGTTTGCGCAGTGCAGAAAGACTGACAGCTCCACCCCTTCTGCGCAAAATGTAGTGTAATCTAGCCCTCGTGGTTATTATGGCAGTTGTTAACAATTGGCCTCCTATTCTTGGCAGCCAAGGTAATGGAAACTAACTTGTGACCTGTTGAGGAGTGATATATGGAAACAGACACTTACGAGATGTGGGTTCAAAAATGGCTCCGAGGTCATCAGTCCCCTAGAACTTAGAACTACTTAAACCTAACTAACCTAAGGACATAACACACATCCATGCCCGAGGCAGGATTCGAACCTGAGACCGTAGCGGTCGTGCGGTTCCAGACTGTAACGCCTAGAACCGCTCGGCCACCCCGGCCGCCACGAGATGTGGGGACTGTTTCCAACTATGGCAGTATTATTGAAACTGAGTCAAACTGCCCAGACTAAAGCAAGTAGGAAAAAGCTATAAGAAACATCGTTTTCCGTTCGCTTAAAGCTTCCGGGCTGATAAGCCTGAGTCGATATATAAAACTCTCTCCTGGCGTTTCGTTTCCGACTATCTGAGACATTCTCTGAGGTAAAGTGACGAACTCGCAGTTCGCCGCTTTACCTCGGAGGATGTCTCCCGCAGTCGGATACGAAACGTCAGGGGAGAGTTTTATACATAGACCACGGCTTATCAGCCTGGAAGTTTTAAGTGGAGACAATATCGGCCATGAAAGCCTACATCGTATGATCGATTTCCATTATCAGGTAAAAGGCAAAAGTCGTTGATTAATAGGTGGACTGGAAGTGGGTATAAATGAGAGGGAGCGAAACACGTGAATAATTTAAACAACGTCAATTTATCGTACCATTAAATAATAAAGGCGAGCAAAAGACGCAATCAGCAATGGTCAGTTTTCAGGTATTAGACGATATAAGATGGATCACTTCCAAAATGTTCTTCGGCTCTTACTTTAGGAAACTCACCACAAAGCATCCTGCAGAGGAATTAGGCAATTCCATTAAGCAGGTGGGATTAAGGTGTACATTCGAATGTTTATCAATGAAATTTTTTGTTAAAACTGAAACTTTTTCTGCTCGATCACACGCGGTTCTTACACAAATTTAAAATACCTGTGAGTCTCAGAAAATGTAGACACGTAATCATTATATGGCACCAGTTATGTTAAGTGACATTTGACAGTGTCACCTGCTAACAAAAGCTGTTGTACTTCATGCTCTGTAACACAATTAACTGTCTGTGGGACTTTCGTGCAAAATGTGAGCTCTGGACCAAGAGGACTGCCTAAGTCAGACGGAAGAAAGTATTTTTCAGGCCTTTGATGCCACTCTCCGCTCCCCTCCTCCCACCCAAAGAAAAAGAAGAAAAAACTCTCCACCTGACAATATCTGAAATTACGAAAGAATTTATGATGCGCTAGCAAAAGATGGTGTGTCTTACACTCTTTCGACTACACGAGAAGCAGTATTCCTAGACTGTGAGAAGCCAGTCTGGAAGTTCTTCAGCTCTTACTTGGCGACTTGCAAAAATTGTCAAAAGCTATATCTTCTGCAGTATTTCACATTGCCCCTCTGTACCCTATTGTAACCATGAAATTAAGACATATGGCATCTGTTGATCTATTTGGAACCAACCCATGAACTACTAGAGGTTTCTGTTACATATTCGTTGCTGCAGAACTAACGTCGAAATTTGTATCTTTCACTCCGCTACAACTGTTCTAACGCTTTTACTAAACATTTTTTGCCTCATATTGAACATGTTCAGAAGGTAATCTCCGACAATGGATCGCAATTTCGATCAGTAATATGTAAACGCACACTGGAAATTAGAAATATTACATACATTTTTATTTCCAAATACCAAGCTTCTTTCCAACAATCAGCGTTCATTATGAAAGAGATTGGGAAACTTCGTCGCATCTACTGTCACAAAAACATATTGAGTGGGACAAGCACATTTCAGATTTTCAGGACGTCATCAATATCAAACCAAACGACTCTACCATGCTGTCACCGCATCTTGTGTTGAAAAATATAGATCCACTCAATAGAAGTCATGAAATTGTTTCGTTTCCTTCGACAAGAAGATTAAGTCAACATGAAATTCTAGACATTGCGCTTAACAACATAACGCGTGCAGCACAACGCCGCAAACGTCAACAAAAACAGGCGAGTAACCTCCAGGAATTTCACATAGGACAAAAAGTACCGGTACGCAATCACTACCTATCCAACAGATTTTAGTGTTATGTTTTCCTAAATAATTATGTCACAGTCTTGCATAAACAAGACCGCTGAGAGCCAGCATTATAATTTTCATGACATTTTATGAGGAGTTCGTGTAATCATTTGTGTCAATTGGCCATTGAGAGCCAGGAATTTTAAATTTACACTAAAATTTTAGTTAGCTATGTACTCATACTCTATAATAGCCACTTGTAGCAAACCACTGACCTTCCGTTAATATGTATACTTTATATAATGGCCAAATGCAGTCATACCATGAGTATTTTTCATTACTTTCTTAAATATTTTGTCAGGATGTTTACTATGTAAAATGAGCTTGTATCCATCTCACTATTTATCTAATATGTCTAACCACTGCTATATTTATTATGATACACTATGTGTTCAAAAGTATCCGGACACACCCAAAAATATTAGTTGCATTATACTGACACCTACTCAGATGTACTCCACACCAGCGACGTCAGTAAGCGTAAGAGAGTAGAATGGGGCGCTCGGCAGAACTCACGGACTTCGAACGTGATCAGGTGAATTGGTGCCACTTGTGACATACGTCTGTACAAGACATTTCCACATTCCTAAACTTCCCTAGGTCTACTCTTTCCGATGTGATAGTGAAGTGGAAAAAGGGACAGGTAGAACACAAGAGCGTACAGGCCGACCTCGTCTGTTGACTGACAGAGAACGCCGACAGTTGAAGAGGGTTGTAATATGTAATAGGCAGACATCTACCCCGACCATCACAGAGGAATTTTAAACTGCATCATTATCCACTGCTAGTACTATGAAGGTTAAGCGGGAGGTGAGAAAACTTGGATTTCATAGTCGAGCGGCTGCTCACAGGCCACACATCACGCCGGTAAATGCCATATGACGACTCGCTTGGTGTAAGCAGCGAAAACAATGGACGAGTAAACAGTGGAAAAACGTTGTGTGCAGTGGCGACTCGCCGGTCACAATATGCCCATTCGTTGACAGAGAGTGGGTATGGCGAATTCCCGGTGAACGTCATCTTACAGCGTTTGTAGTGCCAACAGTAAAATTCGGAGATACTGGTGTTATGGTGTGGCCGTGTTTTCCATGGAGGGAGCTTGCACTCCTTGTTGTTTTGCATGGCACTACCACAGCACAGGCCTACACTGATGATTTCAACACCTTCTTGCTTCCCACTGTGGAGGAGCAATTTTGGGATTGCGACTTCATCTTCCAACACGATCGAGCACGGCCTGTGGCGGAAGGGTTATACGGCAAGAACACCCTTGTAATGGACTGGCCTGCAAAGAGTCCTGACCTGAATCATATAGAAGACTTTTCGGATGTTTTGGAACGCCAACTTCGTGCCAGGCCTCACCGACTGACATCGATACCTCTTCTCAGTGCAGCACTCCGTGAAGAATGGGCTGCCATTCCCCAAGAAACCTTCCAGCACTTGATTGAACGTATGCCTGCGAGAGCGGAAGCTGTCATCAAGGCTAAGGGTGGGCCAACACCATATTGATTTCCAGCATTATTGATGGAGGGCGCCACGAACTTGTAAGTAAATTTCAGCCAGGTGTTTGGATACTTTTGATCACGTAGTGAGGATTATGAAGGATTACCCATTACCAATAATATTGTCTTGCCTTGTTTGCTTAAATCTATATTTCTTGTTTATTTAGCATGCATGCTAGTATTGATATACTCACAACAGATTGATGCCATATTTTTTGAGAACTATTATACTTACATGCAGACTGTTGCCTCTCTTCCCATTAAATTTTATAGAACTGACATGTTAAAATGTATGTGCTGTACATATGGCTTAGTCCAGTTCATGGTTTTATTAAGATTTTGCATCTGTACTGTTCCCACATTATTAGAAGTTGCCATGTTGTAACACTCAGTATAGGTTGATTTAGAACCTACATAGATATTTTGTTACACTTATTAGGATGTGTTCCACTACCTTAATTGTCTTTCTACTTCCCACCTTCCATTATGAAATTTTCTCCATCTGGTCGTGTCACTGGAGCTGTACGATAACAGCATTAATACTTCAGTGTGGCTATGCACGATATGGATCGATGAAGAATCTTCAGTTTCAAATGTAGTTATTATGTTGATCAGCGCAGTACTGGAATACTGTGAACAATCAACTTTGGGTATTCGTAAATGTGGTGCCACGTACCAACTGTTCCTTCGAACTGGAGTGAGAGCATTGTGATTTATTTAGCTGTTCTTGGACGCTGGACCAACTATTATGGCTAATGCTCAGATGTGAGACTGCAAAGAATTGGACTTTATAATGCACCCACGCCTACATGGTTATAAGCTTCTGCCATGCACCAACCCCTCCTTAATCATTTTCACTTTTTTTTCTTGACAACTAAGGATATACTTTAGTCTTAGTATCGTTAACGTTATGCATCTTCTAGCAACATGAGTTTCGAACATTTTGTATATGCCATTACCAGGCTTTAAATTTATGACTTACGCAATAGAGCACCAGTTTGCTCAAAATTGGCCCTATATATGGTGTCCATTGCATATACAAACCGTATGGCAAATTTAACAAAAACCGCTGGAGGGTAAAGTGAGGGTCCACTTGTACGTGAAGTCCGATTTTGTAATATATTTCGTGACAAGACATGAAATGGTTATCACATGTAGAAGAGATTGTATCTTTAACACCACTGAACCAAAGATGTTGCCTGAGTGGGAGAATCGCTTGTAATTAGGGGCGCTCGGAGCGCCGTAGTAGTTGCCGTTGGACTCTGTCGTTGGTAGGATATAAGACTTTAAGCTAGTGACTAGCTGTGAGAATTTACCTGCAGCATGGACGCAGCATAATACAGTTTTGTAAGATAAAGAAATTTTGTGTATTTAGTTTTAAGTATGCAACAACGGAATGTGGATTTTGATAATTCTAACAGTACTGACCCTTGAATGTAGGAAAGAAGTACTTGCCATCAGGTTTAATGTATAGGTTGATTTTGTATCCCCAATTTGTAACATTTTTTCTATTGTGTAAACCTGATACACGGAATTAAATTTTGGTATCTATTTTGTCAAACGATGTCAGACCTTTTGTCATGTAACAATCCAAGTATTGTTAGCTGCGTCAGTAAATGAGAATCGTAGAACAGTTAAGAGATTCACTGATTTTGAGGATGACGTAAAATGTTTCATGTCAGATTTTGTGAAGGAGAAACCTTATTTTGAATACAAGTGTGTAACTGAACCATTCGGCCTTAGCATATCGTCTTATCAGTACCTCATCCTCTTCCACATCGAGTTTATAGAAATCCAATGATTATTTTTTAAAAGAAATAATTTTTCAATCGGAATCAGAAAAGTGTTAATTAATGTTTGTAACATCTTTAATGCTGATAGCATTGCACAGCGATGAGTCAATATCGAGAAATGTCAGTGAACATTTGCAACATTATTCATTTATCAAAATGTATTTCATTGTTTATTCGTATAGGGACTTCTTCAGTTTATTGCACATTGCCATAGAACTCGGTGCTCACGAGACTGAGTTAAGTTTCAGAGGGATTGATTTCTCTGTAGGCATTACATACTGGTTTTCCAGATGAAGTTGTTTAACTTTTCTTTGGATTTCAGTAAAACTGATTAAGCACACAATTTGCTCAACAACACATTACACTAAAACTTTCCGTAAGACAAACGTTACGCACTGCACTTCCAATAACAAATAGAATTAACTCATCATTATTAAAGAACGTTACAACATGTGACGTGATAGTTAAGAAATTATAATATTACCTGAAATAAGATCCTGAAGGTAGTAACAGACCTGGGGAAATTACCGTTCTAAAATATTTTGATGAATTTGTAAGTGATATTCTGACATGTTTTACTAATTACGTTCATGAGCCCACGCGAATAGTAAACGGTTCAGAAAACACACTTGACCTCTAAGCAACAAATAATCCTGAGTTAATAACCAGCATCAAAACCGATATAGGGATTAGTGAACACAGGTTTGTCGTAGCGAGACTGAATATTGTAATCCCCAAATCCTCGAAAAATATACCTACTCAAAAAAGCAGATAAAAACTCACTTGACGCCTTCCCGAGAGACAATCTCCACTCATTCCAAATTAATAATATAAGTGTAGACCAGATGTGGATTACATTCAAAGAAATGGTATCGGCAGCAACTGAGAGGTTTATACCAAATAAACTAACTAATGGCGGAGCTGATCCTCCTTGGTACACAAAACGGGATAGAACACTGTTGCAGAAACAACGAAACAAACATGCCAAATTTAAACAGACGCAAAATCTCCAAGATTGGCGATCCTTTTCAGAAGCTCGAAACTTAGCGCTGAGTTCAATGCGAGACGCCTACAAAAGTTTCCAAAACGAAACTTTGTCTCGAAACCTGGAAGAAAATCCAAAGAGATTCTGGTCGTATGTGAAGTATGTTAGCGGCAAGAAACAATCAATGCATTCTCTGCGCGATAACAATGGAAATACTATCGAAGACTGTGCTGCCAAAGCAGATTTACTAAACACAGCCTTCCGAAAGGCCTTCACAAAAGAAGACGAAGTAAATATTCCAGAATTAGAATCGAGAACAGCTGCCAACATGAGTAACGTAGAAGTAACTATCCTCGGAGTAGTGAAGCGACTCAAATCACTTAATATAATCAGGTCCTGTGGTCCAGACTGTATACCAATTGGGTTCCTTTCGGAGTATGCTGATGCATTAGCTCCATACTTAACAATCATATACAACCGTTCGCTCGACGAAAAATCCGTAACCAAAGACTAAAAAGTTGCACAGGTCACACCAATATTCAAGAAGGGTAGTAGGAGTAATCCAGTAAATAACCGGCTTATATCGTTAACGTCGATATGCAGCAGGACTTTAGAACATGTATTGTGTTCGAACATAATGAGTTACCTCGAAGGAAACGGTCTATTGACACACAGTCAACATGGGTTTAGAAAACATCGTTCCTGTGAAACACAACGAGCTCTTTATTCACATGAAGTGCTGAGTGCTATTGACAAAGGATTTCAGATCGATTCCGTATTCCTGGATTTCCGGGAGACTTTTGACACTGTACCACACAAGCGACTCGTAGTAAAATTTCGTGCTTATGGAGTATCGTCTCAGTTATGTGACTGGATTTGCGATTTCCTGTCAGAGAGGTCCCAGTTCGTAGTAATTGACGGAAAGTCATAGTAATACAGAAGTGATTTCAGACGTTCCCCAAGGTAGTGTCATAGGACCTTTGCTGTTCCTTATCTATATAAACGATTTGGGAGACGATCTGAGCAGCCGTCTTCGGTTGTTTGCAGATGACGCTGTCGTTTATCGACTAATAAAGTCATCAGAAGATAAAAAAAACTGCAAAGCGGCTTAGGAAAAATATCTGAATGGTGCGAAAAGTGGCAGTTGACCCTAAATAACGAAAAATGTGAGGTCATCCACATGAGTGCGAAAAGGAACTCGTTAAACTTCGGTTACACGGTAAATCAGTCATACTGTATATCTTGTGCTGTGAAACTGAATTTCGCAGCCCTTTGGCAAATTCTTTGCACTTTACCACTATTACTATTTGCGGCTTTGGAATAATACGAATTTCAAATTCCTCTGCTCATATCTCCTCTTTTTGTCTTTTGAGGAGGAGTGTGGTTATCGTATGTTATAGTGCTCTCCCCTATCTGTGGAACTTTTACCAGTTATACGATTGGTAACTATCAAAGCAACCGCTGACTCTTTCTTGCTTGAGCCTGTCTTTTGAACTTTTTCTACATTTTTGTGTCTTTGGAAGTAAGATATTTCATTATTTCTTTCATTAGATTGAAAATCTGCCTTCTTCAATTATTGCACACGTAAGTTCAACACGGAGATCTCTGAGAAAACACTGAACGTTTCAACATATTATATTGTTCTCTACAAACGGTTTCTACGAGTACTGATTTTTAAAGATTCTTTTATTACTATTCGTGAGACTTAAGTCTCCTTATTCTCTTAAGGTGCGCTGAAGCTGCAATTTTAAATGCATTTGTGCCTAGCTCAGTATTTAACCATGAATGTTGGGTCAAATTCTGCATAGAATATTCCTCTGTATCCAACTGAATTACTTTCCTCTGATAACTGCAAGACAACGTTTAATCTTTTCACCGAAGGATGCCAACGAACAGAAACTAATATGTATTTTAATTTTTGCATGGAAAAATCTGTGACACAATTTTAACAAATTTTCCTGATCAGCTTACACAGTATTGAAAGTTCAGGTGCCATATCGATTTTCTGCTCCCTTTGCTACAGAGTTGGCTTCCAGTTCTTTATTTCTCATCCCTATAATTCATATATTTTTGAGGTTATACCTTCGTTTTACGACTCCTTATTGGATCATTGTTTCCAAACTAAGTAACTAGAGGCACTGATCAGCTCTTGTTCTTTCGATTTATCGCAGGTGCTACGATCCCTTTATGTTGTCCGAAGCTCAGTATATTTTACATTTCTGATAGAGGAGCTTTCCTCCCAGTAGCTCTTTCTTCGGGGCTTTCATCCCCGCCTACTAAACAGTTATTAATTAGTTCATAGTCGCAACTTCACTATGAATATTACATTTCTGACTTCTTGCTTTATAATCATTAGCGATCGGTCTTGACTCACTATGATTACCTGTGCTGTTTATAGCGGCTCCCGTACTCCTACGGGCACCCATTTATCTGTGTTTTGTTCTTTCCCTGAGACCGTTTTGCGGTTTAGGAGTGGATGCATTCTCATCGGCAGATGTACTCTGCTACTCACGGTTAGAATCCCGGCCGGGTTGGGGTTTTCTCTGCTCGCGGACTGAGTGTTTACGTTGGCCTCCTCATTCCATCATCATTCGTGACAGTGGGTGGATTTGATTGTGTAAAATACTGGACTGTGAGAAAATTGGGACTTCGTACGGGCGCTGATGACCATGCAGTTGAGCGCCCCACAAACCAAATATCATCATCATCTGCTGTTCATACCGAGACTAGATTCCACTACACCCTGATCTCCAAGTTTATATTTCCCACTTAGGCTCTTTACGTACTTCTGTACTTGCGGTTTTATCGATCTGCATTTACCCTGCTACCAATATCACTGTCAGAAGCCTTAGAATATCGACTTAAAACATTCGTGTAATGAACTGTTAGAGACGGCAGGAAACAAGCCCTCTGCTAAGCTATGAATGTCTTGCTATTTGTCACTAACGTCTAATAATTAATTTAGTAGCCAGCTGAACATTTTTGGAACAGTGTCTGGGATGTGGTCGCAATTTTTTTATTTAAACACTATCTCATTCCTGATCCCTAAAGTCAGAAGGGAGTAGATGTACACCTATGTCACAATAAGAATCTAACTCTCGTTAAATATAGGTGCGAATTTATGTACGGAGCGGTTTGGAAATTTTACTCTTCGACTGGAAATGCTCTTTCTACGTAAACTGAATTTCCACCTTATGTTGTCCCACATGACATGAAGATACGGAAGCATATGGGATAAATAAATTTCGAAGTGTCATTGCTACGGAGTGTGTGCAATGTTGTGTCCCTAAACGCATGTTGATTCAACTCAGCATGAAGTCGTAATTACACGCTTCCATGACATATTAATCTTTTGGGCTTGCAGCTCTCGTATTGCCTGTATTTTCAGTACAACGTATTGGATGTTATGCAAAACACCGTTTTACATGTGAACGAAAACTGTTTCAGCACCTCTGTGCCATCATAGTGGGTTTTCTTTTATTGGAGACTGTAAAATGTGAAGACTTTTCTCTTTTTCAAGTTATAACTAAGTTAAGAAAATTAGCCTAACGAGAGTTTTTGTTTGTTTTTATTGCCATAATTTTATATTACATGGTTTTGCCGGGCTATTTGTGTCTTGTCCCGTACTGATGGCTTGTCTGTGGCCAAACGGTGTTCGTCTGAGTTTTACTGGCGCGTTAACACCCTTTTATGTTCGAAGTAATTTTATTGTTGGGCGATATTTCACGCATATATTTTTTGTCGCTTACGGTTTGCTCTGTTACATCCTTTTTATTTTGCGTTCTGATGAGTTGTGGAGCACCAGGCACAAATGCTCTTCCTATTTTTCAGAATTCTGGTTATAAAGAGTGTTTTACACTTCAGTAGAAAATAGTGTGTTCGTTGTTTTTGTGTGTCCTAACCCAATAAGCGTTCATTTGCTCTCAAGTGAGTCTGGCGCCGAATTTGAATGCTGTTTACTTTCTCTCTCGTTCTCTCTCTCTCTGTCTCAGTGTGTGTGTGTGTGTGTGTGTGTGTGTGTGTGTGTGTTGTGTGTGTGTGTGTGTGTAAGCTCCTTTAGCTGTTTGTGTTGTCTTTTCAGTAAACAGAATTTCTACAAAATATGCGAAGCATTTGTGTTTAGCGCTCCACAACATATCAGAATGCAAAAGAAACACGATATACCAGAGCAAATCTCCTAAGCTACAGCCAATAAATGGGGAAAGTATCACGTTTAAACACATAGGGACGTGGAAAGTTGACATCGTTTGGCTGTAGATGACAAGCCACCAGTACAGGAAAACAAATAAAAGGTGCTGGAAAATCAAGTAACGTAAAATCGAGGTAACAAAGGAAACAATCTAAAACTGTCTTCAAGTCTAATAACTTAAGAATATAGTTCTGTTTTACAGACTTCAATAAAGGAAACCCACTGTTGCTGGCACAGAGGTACTGAAATGTGTTTGAGTCACATGAAAAAACGGTGTTTTGAGTAACCGGCCGTCGTTACATCCAATACGCCCTCGTGAGAGCTTACAATACACCATCAGTCTCTTAAATACGATTTATCATCATTATTAATACTACCACTGTGAAGAAGTTGAGTACTATTGGAAGAAGATTCTATGATATTTTGATATTAACTGTTACATATTTTTACATTTTCTTTGCAAATTTTCATTATATCTGTGTCAACCATTTCGTTACTTTAATCTTCATCAGTGGTGTTTCAGTATTGTACAACCAAAGGGGAACAGAGTGGAACCGAGTGCATCATCCACAAGACCCGTCTCCTCGTCCCTCTCTCGTTTTCAAGAGAGGCCAGCGGACAGCGGACAGCGGACAGCAGGCACGGGATCCATGTGCTGCGCATGCGTCGTTTCTCCTCTCGTCTCCTCGGCACGCCTGGAGACCCCGCCGAGTCGCCGGCAGATCAAAGGTCGTGGGCCGTTGCCGTTCCGAATCCCAGGATGTGTCCCCTGAGAGGTGCTCAAAAGAAACCAGCTAGACCGAGCCCACCCTAATCCCCACTGAGGCGGCGCCCGTGCGGCTCTGCTCGGCAATTTCCTTCAACTCTTGGGGGCTCGACAGCGAATCTGTTGCGTTAAGGTGAATGCCCCAATATGTACTGAAGTTACGTGCGGCATGATGTTATCCGTATCATTATCATTGTTTGCGTGCGAGAGGGGTGAGTGATATTAACAAGCAAAGACATTGCTGCGCTTTTGTATAATTATAAGAGCAACGACCTTTATTGGTAACTACACTTCAGCAAGTGCCTATTAAGAGGGTTACTCCAAAAGAAGTGCACACTATTTTTTTTAAATCCATCTTTTATTCTACATGTTTAAAAGTTTTACAGTGTGTAGATACATCCTCTAGGAGCAATATCTTCATTTCTCCACATGATTTCAATCCCTCTCAACTGTCTTACGCCATCTTGGAACCAGCGCCTGTATACCCCACAGTAAAATTCTGGACCAACCTTTTGGAGCCACTGTTTGGCACCGTGCACAAGGGAGTCAACATCTCCAAACTTTGTTCCACAAAGAGAGTCTTTCAGTTTCCCAAAGAGATGATTGGCACATGGAGCCAGGTCAGGACTGTAAGGCGGGTGTTTCGCGGCATACCGTTTTTCTTGTTTCTTTGTGAGCCACTGTCAACATCCTGGGAACCCACCTCGCACAAACCTTTTTCAGCGCCAACACTTTCAATATTCTACAAGCACTTCCTTCCCCTGTCCCAACGTAGCGTGACAATTCGTTCACTGTGATGCGTCTGTCAGCAGTCACCAATTCGTTAACTCTCTGCTCATTGTCTGGAGTGTGTGCAGTACGAGGCCTGCCGCTGAGAGGACAATCCTAAATATTGCCGTGCCCGCTTTTATCACATAACCTGCTTGCCCACCGACTAACTATACTGCGATCGACAGCAACATCTCCATACACCTTTTTTAACCTCTTGTGGATGTTTCCCACTGTCTCGTTTTCACAGCACAGGAATTCTATGACAGCATGTTGCTCCTGACGAACGTCAAGTGTAGCAGCCACCTTGAAAACATGCTGTGACGGCGCCACTCACGCGAACAGGTTGAACTAAGTTTTAAAACAAGCGGAAAGTATGTATTACACACTGTAAAACTTTCAAACATGCAGAATGAAAGCTGTATTTTTACAAAAATAAGCCGGCCGCAGTGGCCGTGCTGTTCTAGGTGCTACAGACTGAAGCCGAGCAACCGCTACGGTCGCAGGTTCGAATCCTGCCTCGGGCATGGATGTGTGTGATGTCCTTAGGTTAGTCAGGTTTAATTAGTTCTAAGCTCTAGGCGACAGATGACCTCAGAGGTTAAGTCGCATAGTGCTCAGAGCCATTTGAACCATACAAAAATAGTGTGAATTTCTTTTGGAGTGACCCTCGTACGTCGTAAGTAATTACGCCCGTCTTATAGACTAAACGTTCCATAGGTGCTCCACACTACAAAGAGTATGTACGATTATAGCTATTTTCTTTCACGTTTTTCACGCATTACTAGTTATTCCCCATTACACGTAGCGGATAGACAATAGGTTCGAGCTAATGGACTAAAACTGCTGCAATACAGGTTTCAGACATTCGTGAGTAATTGCAGTTCTCTGGATATGTTTTTGAGAATAGTACAGAGAAAAATGTTTCTCTTATTTGAAAAATCACTGAGATCGATAAAAATCCATAATGTATATACTATTGCCGGTCAAGATGCTTCAAACCACTTAAGCGAAATGCACTAAAATTGATATTACCTCACATATTGTCAAACATGACCGTATTATTTAATAATCGTTTGCCTCAAATGATACATAAAAAAATCAGTGAGAGTATTACTTGAGATGAAAACAAAGCGACAACTAAAACTTTCGAAGTACGGGACCAGAAGGACCGCCAAAGTGCTTTCATGTGTACGATTTCTGGTTTCAACAATCGTCTGACCACCGAAACGACAGATACTATGGTAACTGAGAGTCTAAAGGAAGAAAGAAAAAAGAAGAAAATTATGCAACTTTCCACGCTACTCGATCCTGTGCCAGCATCTTCATCTCTGAATATTTAGTGCAATCTACCTCCATTTCAACCTGCCTACTGCACTCATTACTTGGCCTGCATTTAAGAGTTTTACCACCAACATTTCCCTCCATTACCAAATTGACGATGCTTTGATGTTTCAGAATGTGTCCTCTCAGTCACAAATTTCGTTTCTCACCAGTTCCATTCAGCACCTCTTTCCACTTACCCAATCTTGGGCGTTCTTCTGTAGCAGCACATTCCAAAAGCTTGTATTCTCCCCTTGGCAGAACTGGTTATTGTCTGTCTCGCTTCTGTCCAAGACTATATTCCAGCAAAATATATTCAGCAAAGGCATTATAATCTTTAATTAATATTAGATTTTGATCAATTCCTCTTTTTCAGAATGCTTTTCATGCGTCTGCTGGTCGGAATTTCGTATCCTTTCTACCTCGGGAATAATCAGTTTCTTGCTGCCCAAGTCACAAAAATCATTCACTTCCATAAATAATTTTACAAATTCAAACGTTGTCTATCTCTTCTACCTTATTTGATTGTACGTCTCCCAAAGCTTTGTTAATTTTTGAAACATTGGCATCCTATGACTTCCATCTATATTGACAATTCCTCTTCCATCACTTCCTCAGACTAGTTCTCCTCCTTATAGGTACTTTCGGTGTACTCTTTCCACTTACCCGGCCTTTCTAAGTCTAACAGTGCAATTCTCGTTGCACTCATCTTGTTGCCGTCCCTGGTTTGAATTTCACCGAAGCTTGTTTTGATTCTGCGATATGCCGAAACAGTCCTTTCGATGAGCATTTCATTTCGATCTCTGCACATTTTTTCCCTCAGCTTTTCGCCTTGGCTGCCCTGTACTCCCCATTTATTTCATTTTTAATGGAGTTTTACTGCTGTATTCCTTTCTTTCCCAGAACATTTTTCTTCGCAGTCGCGTTCCTTGCATCTATATCTGCCTGTTCAAATTCTGCGATTGGCCTTTCTAGGGCCGTCCATTCTTCTTTAACAGAACTTCCTACTGTGGTATTCGTTATCGCAGTATCTACAGCCTTATACACCTTGGAACACATCTGACCGCTCCTCAATAGTTCAGTATTTCACTTCTTCCCAGACTGATTCTTCTGGACAATTCCTTGGAAACTTCAGTCTGCTCTTAATCATTACTAAGCTGCAAGACTGTATCCTCCCGTAACTACGTCGTTCCTTTCTTCCCCTGCGACCACATTCCTATTACCCTTGAATGTTAGATCATCATCTTCCTTTAAACACAGAATTGCTCATTCAATATCTATATGCACTTTCCCTATCTCTTCATTTTCTGCTTGTAATGTCAGCATATAGACATGAAGTATTGTCGCCGTCGACTTTTTGTCGAATAGGATGAAATGAAATCACTGAACTGTTCACAGTAATTCACTCTCTGAACTGCCTACTAGTTCATAGCGCATTCTGCTCCCGTTATACGGTTCGTTTAACCAGAAATCCTTTTTTCTTTTCACTTGACATCGACCAACACTATATCTCGATTGAGCCTTTGCATTCCCCTTGTCAGATATTCCACTTTTCCTACCGCGTTGAATCTTCTGACATCCTACTCTCGGGCTTTTATTGATTATTCAATTTCTTTTTCATTGTTAACTACTCCTTGCTAGTTTTCACTCGGAGACCTGAAATGGGAGCTAATCCGCAAACTTTTGGCAATGAAGCGATCATTATAACATGTTTACAGTTTCAGTTGCAGGACCCATGTGTGGAAATACATCTTGTGTCTTTAAAGCCGTTGTTTCTATTGCCTTCTGTATCCTCTGCTTTTGATATTGATGGTTTTGCCACGTTTACGGGAAAATTGTCGCCATAAAGGCCAGAGATTACTTTAAAACTGTCTGCTTTCCTGCCCTCTTCACAAGGACTTTAGCAGAACGACGGGAGTCTTCGCCCGCCGTTGCTTATGACCTGCACACTCCACTAGAGCATGGGTGCTCTCCGATTGGTGTTTACTGTAATTTTACATCGCGGCTTTTTTAATACTTTCGGTTTCGAATTCTTAATTTAACTTGGGGTCCCTATTTTTCTGTGTAATATGAGACATAACTTCTTAGCCAAATCTATGACAATATTTTACAAAAGTCAACCGCGTTCTGAATCCCTCAGTTCATATTTCTGATTTTTATTGGTTCAGTTATTTTGTTATCCAAAAAGTGCAATCTGTATATATATTTCAGTGGGCTCCTTCAATGCTGATATCTTTGGATCTGAATTTCCCTTCATTATTTTCGATTTTATAATTAAATCATTTTGAAGCAAAAGAGTCAAGATTATGGGTTAGCACTTTTGTGCTACTTCCAGCTGTTCTGAAGTTCCGTTTATTAGAAATATTAGAGATCAGGGATGTAACTAAAAGAATATGAAATTTTAATCCGTGAAATATGATGAGTAAGAGAGAAATTACATTATTGTGTGTATCTTTTGGTGCACAGTAGATTATATCATGCATGATGACGTAATAAATATGCCTGATCAATAGATCCAAGAATGAAATGTTAAGCCATCAGAAATTCCATGTAGCGTTTGCCATACTGAAGAATGCTTCCTTATAACCATCGTTCCCTCCGCCGCCCATTTCCTATCGTTATCTGCTATCTTCTTTCCATTAATATTCATGATACATATTCCCTATTCTGTATTCAAATCCACTGTACAAGCTCTCGGTCACCTAACTTACAAAATTAGCTGGTGAAGTTTTGATAGCGGATATTTAATGTTTAATGAAATTATCGCGATCCTGCTAGACAATACGTATATCATATTTTTTAAATGTGGTGAAATTGTATGAAGTTTGTGAAAGTCATCAAAAAATTATTATTAGAAAGTGTAAAGGACTACACCTGAAATGAAGGACTAAGATTATAGAAGAATAGCGTGGATGTAGGCCTGGGCAGTGTTCTTGTGACAAGTGATACGTTACAGGACGCTTTAGCCAGGTGTCAGACCAAGTTAAAACTTGAAACCAAGTAAGCTATCAATATGTATCCTTGATGCATTCTGAGACCCATTTTTCTCCATATATCATGTACAACAAAAATAATAATCTTTCTCCCGAACATCGTACTGTGATGTTTTCGCCATATTTAAGCATGCTGTTCCATCAGTGATGCCTGTACTGAACGTGTGGAGGAATTGTGGGGGGGGGGGGGGAGCTGACTAGGTAAAAATGGCAACGAGTGGTCATAAATCTGAAATGTGTCAAGGAACTTTAAGTACGTGGTAGCAGACATTGACGTACAGAATAGAAAAATGTAATGCTTCCCGAATGATGGCTGCAGCCATATCGGGTGTTACCATGGTGACGTTCATCCTTAGTAAGCAGCCAGTTGAACGCTAAGTGTAATAAATCTGAGCGTGCTGGTATTCAGCATGTGATAGCTACTTATTTGCACTGCTAGCAGTATGGGTAATAAATAGAGCTGAAAAGACTTTTTTGCCGTCGATTTACTGTGCCCTCTTCCAGAAAGTGCTAAGCAATTTTCAAACAGACCCACCGAGCAAGATCGCTCGCAATCAGACACTGGAATCGTATTCGGGAGGATAACGGTTAAAATTCCACCCGACCACTCTGACATGTTTTCTGTGGTTACCCTAAATCGTCTACAACTATTCCTGAGATGGTTACTTTGAAAAAGACAATTGATTTCCTTCCCTAACCTTCCTTAGGTTGAGCCTGAACTGACTCTCTAATATCGTAGTCCACAACGAAAGACGGAAACCTATGCTTCCTTCCCTCTTGCCTGCCAAACTGTGGCTTTATCTAACATTTCACCCATGCAGTACTCGTGGGTTAGAGTCGATCGGTAGCTGGTTCACCTCTGACTTGAAACAACTACTTTGCCAATCACACGGATTCTCATGTAAAACGTGTTGTGGGTCGTTAATGAGTACTGTGCCCAAGACCACCCTGATTTCATGACTGTAGTCATGAGCAGTTCTGTGCTCACTATCCCAAGTGTATTGCTGTGTATCTATATTCAGGTGTTTCAACCATATACGTCTTCCTTTTTTGTGTAAGTTATATGATCATCAGTCAACGTGGTCAGTAGAGATTGAACAGGTACTTTATTCGTCATTTATACAATTAAATACACTTTAGTGTCTTGGTCGCGGGAGTTCTGTAAGTGAATGAAGTTGAATGTACCAGAATAGCACCTTCTTTTCTCCTACAGAGCACTTTAAAGTACATGGAAGTTCTGATCTTGGTTCAAAAATGGTTCAAATGGCTCTGATCACTATGGGACTTAACATCTGAGGTAATCAGTCCCCTAGAACTTAGAACTACTTAAACATAACTAACCTAAGGATATCACACACATCCATGCCCGAGGCAGGATACGAACCTGCGACCGTAGCGGTCGCGCGGTTCCAGACTGAAGCGCCTAGAACCGCTCGGCCACACCGTCCGGCAGTTCTGACCTTGATTTGTTTCTTATTTTCACAAGTCCAATGAAGGCAGGGTGCGCGCTTTAAGACAAACCTTCAACTTGATGATTACTTTCGCTCTACTGCTCAAGGAAGTAAACTATAGTAGAAAGAGTTCCTTCGTCGAGAAGCGTGTAGCCTACGAAGACGCTGGAGATGCTTATAAGTAGACTTGAAGTGAGCAGCGATACCGCAAGCAAGTTAGGCATCAATAACTCTCAAAAGAGGGAGCGTAGCTGAATTAGCCATTAAAGTACCGTTGAGAAATGCTTAAACTTTTAACGAAGTCGAGAGAGGAAGTTGCTTTTGACCGCCGAATTTCAGCTCCCGCTCGGGTCTCCTTGAGAGCGGCCGGGACGATGTTATTTATTTATAAGTGCGTCAGCGCCTCTCTTTACGAGTTAACCCTCTTAACGGGACTGGGAGCTGTCGGCACGCGCCCAAGCCTGCAGCTGCGGCCGCCGCAGCTGCAAGACACCGCTGCCCTGCGCCCTACCCGGCTGCAGCTGCGCAGACCTTTAGTCACATGTGTCACATACCGTCATTTTGTCTGCATCATCAGCCATCTAATTTGATGCGGCACACTGTATTTCGTATTCTCTGCCTAGCTCTTTATCTCAGAGTAGTATTTCCACTCGACATGCTCAGTTATTAATTCTACGTACTCCAATCTCCGACTCCTTCCATAGTTTTCACCATCTGCAGTTCCATCTAGTACCATGGAAGCTACTAGGTGACGTGTTAAGACAGATACTACCGTCATGTTCCTTCTGCTCATTAGTGTTTTCCACTTATTCGTTTCCTCGTTAACGATGGAGAGACCCTCCTGATTTCCGCCCGGTATCCTCCTGTAATATGTCAGTCACACGACCGAAGTGCAAAGTTCTTTGGGAGATGGACATTAGTTGCGCGTTGTTGTGACTGAGTTTGCGAAGCTAAGCATGAGAGTTTTCGAATCAGTCACGGAGTAGGAGAGCCTGTGGAGGAGCAAGTGCAGTGGCTACATAGCGACGGTGGTGTACGAAGGAGGCCGGTACTTCCCCGTCACACAGCCACACTAAACATATGCACGAGAATTTAGACAAAGTATCGTACAACGATCTAAAGTAAAATCATAGATTCAAATAATGTCAAAATACTTCGCCAGATGACCTGAAACCATACCAGTCCTACTTATTTTGGGTTTCACCGTGATCCGATGGTTAGTTTCCGCAAAAATCAACTTTTACTAAATTTCGAAATGGCAGAGACAGATAGCTGTAATTTTGCATTTATGTTCCGTTTTATGTAAAAACACGCTGTATACGTTTTCATAAGGTACCTCTCATTTTCAGTTTGTTACGTAAAGACTGATATTTGTGGTATCATTTGTAAAATTATGAAAGATTAACTATCCTTTGGGAACAAGGTCTCTCCACTCCCCCCCCCCCCCCTCCCTCTCTCTCTCTATATCTGTCTGCCTGTCTGTCTGTCTGTCTCTCTCTCTCTCTCTCTCTCTTTCTCTCTCCCCTGTGGAAGAGGCCTCGGAAAGCCAAAGAGTAGTGATCAACTACCATGTCATCCTAAGCTGAAGGCGTCACTGGATGCGGAGATGGAGAGGCATGTGGTCAGCTTGCCGCTCTCTTGTGCGTTGTCAGCTTTCGTGAACGAAGCCACTACTTTCCAATGAAGTAGCTCCTCGACACAACAACCTAATCAACCGCGACAGTGGCTACCATCTCAGCACAGCCTGGGAGCCTGCAATCAGGAAAATCAGAGAAGAACGTTTCGTTCCACCAAGGTCCGCGGACGGAGCAGACAGAGACGGACCCCGAGACTCGAACCCCACGCCCCCCCTCCCCCCCCCCCCCCAACACAGGCCGATCCAGGCGCATGGGGCGATTCCGCGGGCGCGTGAATGGCCGGCCGCGGGAAGCGGAGAGCGGATATAAGCCCGCAACTGACGATATTCCGAAAGGCAGCGGAAGAGGCCACCCCTCCTCAAAGGGATGGCCCTCCACCGCAAATACAGCTCCCGGAACACTTGCTAGCTGAAATCCGACATAAGAACAGAGTGGCAAAAGAGTGGAAGATCACCAGAAATCGGGCCACCAGGAGGCTGCTAAATCGTCTACAGAGAGAACTGAAGGTAGCGCTCAATGAGCACAGAAAACAGCAATGGCAAAACCGCCTCACAGCTCTCAAAGTAGACGATCATTCACTATGGCAACCAACCAAACAGTTCACAATAAGACGCGCTAGGATGCCGCCACTGCACGGCGAGCGGGGACTGGTCTACAGCCATGCTGGGAAGGCCAACGCCCTCGCCGACTCCTTCGAGAAGCAGTTTCAAGCGGCAGAACCCCAGGATGAAGAGCATGAAAGGTAGTCAGTCGTCAACTGGCTGTCTTCCTCAATGCTGAGGAGGACCCAGAGGACGAACCGATACTTTTTTGCCCCCGAAGACGTGGCAAGAGTAATCAGATCCCTCACTACAAAAAAGGCGCCAGGGCACGATAGTGTCACAAACCAGTTAGTCAAAATCTTCCACCCACAGCGATCACACACCTCGCGAACGTCCTCAACGAGATTACTCGATCCCGCGAGATCCCAGCTTGCTGGAAACAGGCGGAAGTGGTCGCGATACACAAACCAGGGAAAGACCCTCTATTCCCGCAGCACTACAGGCCGATTAGCCTCTTGCCAACTCTCAGCAAGATCTATGAGTGCCTCCTGCTAAAACCCATACAGGAACATATTACCAGAGAGCAACTTCTGCCGGATTTCCAATTCGGGTTCCGGCAGAACCACCCTGCCCCACAACAGGTCATGAAAGTGGTTGAAGCAGCCACAGAGGGCTTCAACCACAGAGGCTACTGCGGGATAGTGCTGCTAGAATTAGCCAAAACCTTTGATTAAGTATGACATAGAGGGCTACTCTACAAGTTGTACACACAAGTGTTCCCCAGGAGCATAGTTAAGTTGATCAAAAGCTATCTCACGAATAGAACTTTCTCCGTCAAAGTAGAAACTGCCACCTCCACCAAAAGTAGTATTCGTGCTGAGGTACCACAGGGATCGGTCTTGGGGTCCGTTTTGTACAGTCTGTACACTGCGGACCCTCCAACGGCCCCCCCTGGTGCACACTGCGCAGTGTGCAGACGACACAGCCTTATACACGAGAAATGCGAACAAAGACCTGGTCATTCGTAGGCTACAAATGGTTTTAGATGACACAGAAACTTGGGCCCGTCGCTGGCGCATCAGCATCAACTCTGAAAAGACGCAGGCAATGGTGATTACCCGCAGGCTTGGAAGGCGCCAACCTCCTCAACGTCCCCCCCCCCCCTCCATCTTCACCTAAATGGAACCCAACTCACCTGGCTCAGAACCGCCAAGTACCTTGGCGTAACCCTTGACTCTCGTCTTACGTGGAGACCCCACATAGAGGAGGTCCACAGGAAGGTCTGATCCAGATTGTCCATCCTATACCCAATCGTGAACTCAACCAGCTCCCTTCCCAGCCCAGTAGCAGTAAACGTGTACGTGGCCCTGATCTGGCCGGTCATGGAATATGCGTGCCCTGTCTGGGGATACGTGGCAAAGCAGCACATGGACAAACTCCAGAGGCTGCAGAACCGCGCCCTCAGTAGGGCATTGCATTTACCCCTTGCGTTTCCCATAGATGACCTGCACACCACAGCTGAAATACCACTCCTGAGAGAGCGTTTCCAAGATCTGGGAAGGATTTTCTATGAAGGTTCTTCCAGATCAGGAAACGTCCTCATCCACTCCCTAGGTCGGTATGACATGTCCCGCGACAAGCACAAGCGCCCCATGACGATCTTCGACGACTAAGTCGAAGAGAAAATCCCAACAACCAATCCCTTAATCCTCTTCCTTCCTATGTAACACCAATCATCTCGCCTACCTCAGGCAAGTACCAGACACACACAGAACAATCATCAAATATCACAGACACCAAAAAACTACAGAAAAATCACACAGACACACGTACACAGGGGAGTAAAAGCCGAAAGGATACAAACTCCCCCTCACACTTCCCCAAAGAGGGGAAAGTGAAAGATGAGAGCAGCAGCAGCGATATTCAGAAACTTCGCCTGAAGGTGATGGAGACGCATTCCGTCGAAACGTTGCTACGAGAAGACGATGCTACTGGGCTGACAACCCGTGAAGATTTCATATATGAACTTCGCCGAGAAAGCTTGCACTCGCGTATAACAGGTGCTCTGATTGCAGCCGGTCGCTGTGGCCGAGCAGTTCTAGGCGCTCCAGTCCCAAACCGCGATGCTGCTACTGTCACAGTTTCGAATCTTACCTAGGGCATGGATGTATGTGTTGCCCTTCGGTTAGTTAGGTTTAAGTAGTTCTAAGTCTAGGGTACTGATGACCTCAGCTGTTAAGTCCCATAGTGCTTAGAGCCATTTGAACATTTGTTCTGTTTGCCTTACGTTAGCTGGACTCAGAGATGTCGTGCAGTTCCCTTTATTTACAGATGAGGCTACATTTACAAAAAATGGTATCATGGAGCCTGTAACTTTCATAAAGGAGTGGTGGAGTATCCACACGACAGTAAGGAAACAAGATTCCAAGTTAGATTCTCAGTGAACGTCTGGTGTGGTATGACTGATGACCTGGAGATAAGACCTGTGTTTCTGACAAATCGTATGACAGCCGCAGCATACGCACGTTTACTGATTGAAGACCTACCTGCGCGTTTTAAAGACGTGACATTAGATCAACGACGGAAAACGTACCTGCACCATGATGGATAATCGAATCACTGTTTCAGTATCTGAATAACACATTCCCCCAAGGGTGGATTGGCACTGACTGACGGACGAATCAACTGACCTGCCAGGTCACCAGATTTCTGTTTAGGGGGCTGATTAAAGAGGACGTGTACGCTACGAAGGGGGATACACGTGAAGAACTTGTCACTAGCATCTTCAACGCTGTTGCCCGAGTTAAAGCCCGCCAATATGAAGTTCGACGTGTAACACAACACACCCTCCAACACGTTGACAAGTGAATTGATACGGGTTGGGGACTTCTTGAACGCCTCTTTCAGAAAGGATAAGTCATCCGTCCCACCATTATTATGTTCATCACTGCAACTGTACTGCATTTCGGTAAGTAATATTAACACTTATCTTCATAATCATTCATGGATGTGTGTGTCTTCAACTCGCTCCAGTTCCGTAACAATCTAAAATCGGACCCATGCTCACAGAACATTTTATGTTCAATTTCACACGTGAAATCACCTCACAAATAATATGACATTCCTCTTGAGTCGTCCCATATCAAATTTGATTCGTTATTTTCAAGCTAAAAGGACTTGGCATCTTTGTGTTTCTGCGCAAACTTATATAGGATGCGGAAGCACCTGGTGAGGACGAATATACACAATGCAATAAAGAATATATATAACGCAATTCCGATTAAAATTGGTGTAAGCAATTCGCTTGGACCCATGAACGGATATCAGACCAGTGGAACATTACACATAATCTTATTTGCTTGATAACCATGCTTAAATGAAATGACTGGCAAGTAAAAGTGTGAACAGCTTCAGAGTTGAGAACATGAAAACTGGGAGACCACTCAAAGAGGGCAAAATCCAGCATTGACAGGTGAGAAATTACAGGCTAAATAGTGGCCAAAGAGTCAGTTCCTTCTCCACCACCACTGAACCACGCAGGCGAAACACACTGAGCTACAGAGCCTCCACACAAAGATATTCATGAATCTGTGAATACCATTAAATTTAGATAACATTAAGAAAACTGTAGTTCTGTGTCCGGAATCGTTTATTGACTCAGCAGAACAGCCTGTGCGCACAATATCTTTACTTTTTTCACGCTTGTTGGTCAGGCCACACAAAGGTTCTTAGGCCAGAAACAGACAAACATCCTAAAACTCCACAATCAAATTCACGCAGATACCCATCAGTACTGTGACTTGACCACTGAAAGCGACGACTTTGATTACGATGTTGTAAACTTTACTTTACATCTACACGAGGCTCATTACACGAGATCAGTCATCTACTCGTGGTGCAAGAAATTAATTTACTTCACATAATGCTAGCAAACTGAGAGAACACAAGTTTTAAATAAACTCATAAAGTTTCTCAATTAGTGAAACAGTTGTGGCACATGGTTGGTATTGGTGTGAACAAAGAACGTAAGTTCAAACGTCAGGTGCGAAAAGTAATGGGCAAAATTCACAGTTCACAATGAAGAACACAACTGAGGATTTCATGAAGTTAATGAAGTGATTTTCTATCAAAAGACAAGTATGTAAGCTCACTAACCAAAATGGAAATCATACCAACATGTGTTACATTGAACTACTGTGCTTACCAACTCGGCGACGGAACCCAGAATGATGTTCAACAGAGGGCGACTCTGGAGATCGCAGCAAATACCCGTTTTCTTAAAGGAATGAGGGAGGATGCCGCAGTCAGTAGTTCGGAAAGATAAGGTGAGAAATGCTATAACTCGAAAATATGCAATTTTTCCAGTCCTCTCTGGAGAAAATCAAGGGTAACACTACACTACCGGAGAACATAAGAAGTTCTCTGTCACCCCCCCCCCCCCACCACCACCACCACCACCAACCAGTAGATTTTAATAGCACATTCATACCTGTAAAGATTATTTTTGATATGGAGTGGACGAGGAGAGGAGCTGGTTATAACACAAAGTACATCTTGTTGCACCATTCGTATTCTTTTTCCAAGGGACTGCAATGCACAGAAAAGCCATCTGTACAACGTTTGAAAGTGCTTACCAAGCAACAGCACTGAAAAAAGTGGATGCGGGCTTACATAGCCTCATTTGATATTATCCAGAGAACTAATGTTTTCATGCTACCGTGCCTTCGAAGTACAAATTATTAGCTACGGTACATTAGCTGGCATTATGTAAAGCTGGACAAGTACGTATATCAGCTGTTGTATTGTGCAGCAACCATCCGCCGTTCGCAGGTCGTAATTTCGAGGAACCATCTACACGTACATATTCATCTACATACTCACTGTCAAAACCGCTGTGAAGGGCATGGGAGAGGGTACTCACCGTGTTACCAAGTGTTACTGATACTTACTGCTACAATCGCGGGTGTAAGGCAATTCGAATGACTACTTACATGCCTCTGAGCGTCTAATCATTATTTCGCAAGGGAGTATGATATGTAGGGACAGAAAAGTAGAATCGTCTTTTCATACTAATTCTTGTAATTTTGTAAATAGACTTTTCCGAGATAATTGGCGATTATCGTCAAGAATCTGTCGGTTCAGATTTTCAACTTTTCCGTGAGTCAAACAAATCTGTGACCAACGGCGACGCATTCGCAATCCTCTATTAGTCCTACTTCATATGGAACTTGAGCAGAGATTGATTTGTAAGCAAACACCTTTGTAGACGCACTGGAGTGTACCAGTATACTGCTAGTGAACTATAGTCAGTCAACCGCTTTGCCTACGAGAGAGCATTTGTGATCATTCAATTCTATATTCCTATACATTATTACATCCCGGTTTTGTACGGGTTGAGTGATTCCAACTACGGTTTGTGAGAGTACAGTTTTACGTTTCTGAATATTCGAATCAAATTGTCAATCTTTGCAAACCTCTAATTTCTCAACAACATCTGACTAGATACACTCCTGGAAATTGAAATAAGAACACCGTGAATTCATTGTCCCAGGAAGGGGAAAACTTATTGACACATTCCTGGGGTCAGATACATCACATGATCACACTGACAGAACCGCAGGCACATAGACACAGGCAACAGAGCATGCACAATGTCGGCACTAGTACAGTGTATATCCACCTTTCGCAGCAATGCAGGCTGCTATTCTCCCATGGAGACGATCGTAGAGATGCTGGATGTAGTCCTGTGGAACGGCTTGCCATGCCATTTCCACCTGGCGCCTCAGTTGGACCAGCGTTCGTGCTGGACGTGCAGACTGCGTGAGACGACGCTTCATCCAGTCCCAAACATGCTCAATGGGGGACAGATCCGGAGATCTGGCCAGGGTAGTTGACTTACACCTTCTAGAGCACGTTGGGTGGCACGGGATACATGCGGACGTGCATTGTCCTGAGGAACAGCAAGTTCCCTTGCCGGCCTAGGAATGGTAGAACGATGGGTTCGATGACGGTTTGGATGTACCGTGCACTATTCAGTGTCCCCTCGACGATCACCAGTGGTGTACGGCCAGTGTAGGAGATCGCTACCCACACCATGATGCCGGGTGTTGGCCCTGTGTGCCTCGGTCGTATGCAGTCCTGATTGTGGCGCTCACCTGCACGGCGCCAAACACGCATACGACCATCATTGGCACCAAGGCAGAAGCGACTCTCATCGCTGAAGACGACACGTCTCCATTCGTCCCTCCATTCACGCCTGTCGCGACACCACTGGAAGCGGGCTGCACGATGTTGGGGCGTGAGCGGAAGACGGCCTAACTGTGTGCGGGACCGTAGCCCAGCTTCATGGAGACGGTTGCGAATGGTCCTCGCTGATACCCCAGGAGCAACAGTGTCCCTAATTTGCTGGGAAGTGGCGGTGCGGTCCCCTACGGCACTGCGTAGGATCCTACGGTCTTGGCGTGCATCCGTGCGTCGCTGCGGTCCGGTCCCAGGTCGACGGGCACGTGCACCTTCCGCCGACCACTGGCGACAACATCGATGTACTGTGGAAACCTCACGCCCCACGTGTTGAGCAATTCGGCGGTACGTCCACCCGGCCTCCCGCATGCCCACTATACGCCCTCGCTCAAAGTCCGTCAACTGCACATACGGTTCACGTCCACGCTGTCGCGGCATGCTACCAGTGTTAAAGACTGCGATGGAGCTCCGTATGCCACGGCAAACTGGCTGACACTGACGGCGGCGGTGCACAAATGCTGCGCAGCTAGCGCCATTCGACGGCCAACACCGCGGTTCCTGGTGTGTCCGCTGTGCCGTGCGTGTGATCATTGCTTGTACAGCCCTCTCGCAGTGTCCGGAGCAAGTATGGTGGGTCTGACACACCAGTGTCAATGTGTTCTTTTTTCCATTTCCAGGAGTGTATTTGCGCAGCTATTTTCAGATTGCAGATAGTACTTCATTGTAGACAACAGCATTATCTGCGAAAAGTGTGAGGTTACTGTCAATACTCGTATTAACATACAACAAATTTCTTAACGCAAGTGGTGTTTTTTTAATTATATTTTGATCAAATTATTATTCTCTTGTGAAGATTCAGAAATCTGTTGTGAGTTTTGCACCACTTCTTGGCGGGAAGATCAAAGACTTTTCAAAACACTTAAGTACTGTAAGTTATAGTTTATCTATATTTCACCCGAAATCGTTTGCAGAAGGCGTAGCGTTATCAAGATTAAGAACAGAGTTCGGATTGGCACTTAATTTATTTGTGTCGTGATCATGTTCGATCACGAGCGGATATGAGACATAGCAACTAGGAACAGAGAAACCTAAGGGACCAGACAGAGCTGGAAATTTTCTTTACTGTACTACAACAAACATTAAAAGAAGTTGGGTTTAAATCACAAACAAGGTAAATAGCAATGCGCCTTCTGCCTTAACTATGACGTTTGCCGACCTGCATTCGGTCCATGGTAGCTGTATGAAAACTATAAAGACACCGTGATTTCTGTTGCCATTAATAGGAGATGGATAGTATAGAAATACTTTTCGTAATAAGCAGGCACTACAGCATTTGAGAGCACAATAACCTATTTAATTACCTTAGTCAGTATTTCCAACAATAAGCTCCGTACATTTCAATTTTATATCTTGCTGACTGTTTCTTTAAATAAAGTCCTTTAACAGTTTCGACATTTCATCTTAGCTGCACACACAAATTCTTAATAGCACTGCACAATAGTAATATTTTATAATAACTAATTAGTGATTGCGGACCACGCCATATACGCGTCCGCCGTCTTTAAAACTATCACGACTGCGTTAACAGCAGAGGATTTCAATTGTTCAGCTGTCAAAAAATAAGAAACACAAAATATATCTATCTATACAATTTATGAATAACTCGTATTCCGCGCCGTGGCGCGTAAGGTATTCTTTGAAATATCAGATGGTCGCTGCTCAGCGACGATCTAGGAAATTTTTACACAGGTGGTTTTTGTGAATCTGCGTGGTTAGATTATCGAATGTAAGTTTATTTAAGCTATCGAAACAGATACTAATATTACCCACACGCACCAACCTGTGTCATATGACAAATCAGGATATTAGTATAAGGGCCACGTGATCTCCAGTTGCTCGTAACAGAGCAATTGCATTTCCTAGTCTTTCTTACCCGATTTATGTTTGTCTGTAGATGGCACTGAAAATTTCTACAGAATACTGCAAATGTCGACGAAATGCGCTGTGGGTCTTGTATGGAAAAAAGTTATTCCGTTCACTCACTGTAGTTGTTGTTGACAACAGCATTTTATTCCTCGCCATCAGACTTTCATTTGGAACTTACAAAATATCTGTGAGCTGTGTCTGAAACATCTGGGAGGAGCTATACTCAATGGCCAAAATCTTAAAAAGACAATGGGATGTCATTTTCGCTCGTCGGCCGCTCAAGCCTATTCGCTGCGCGAGTCTCAGTACAGCTGTGGTAGACCTGGGTTCCTAACGGCTCACATTAGACCGTCGATCGCCATATTTGGTTCTGTGGACGTTATGTCCGCTTGTCCGACACATGCGGTCATCCTGTGTGGCCGTTACACGTGTCAAAACATTGCCTCTGCGATACTGAACATACGACCTAGACACTGTTCAACTCGGGAAACAGTCTTATGCCACCTACGATCAATGCGTCGCTCACCGATTTATCCCTCACGTACAAAGTCTTTCAATTCGCCTACTTATCACAGATTGTTGAGATATCTTATTTACACTCCTGCTGTACGCAGCATCTAGCCTCAGTCGAGCCTCACACACGGCACTTCTCCAGACTACTTTGATGACGCCTTAGGGCACTCAGTCTATGTGTACAACTGGCGAGACAGCTCAGAGAGGGCGCTCCAGGTTTATCCAGAGCAAATAAATACTCTGCAGTGAGATACGATGGACAATTTAGCGCGTTTTCTGTCGTACGAACCCAACTTTAACCTTTATTCAGGGTGACAATTATTGAACTATATGAAAAAGGATAAACGTAAATTAGTTGCACCCTACAGCGTGCACACACTTTATCCAATATGCAAATGTCACTAGAGATATTCGGATTTAAGTTATGACATGTTCGGTATACTTGTCGTCATTGACGATGATGTGCCGCAGACGAAAAGTGAAATTCTACATGATCCGATGAAGTGACATCGATGCCGTCGATGACCTCCTGCCGGCCGCTGTGGCTGTGCGGTTCTAGGCGCTTCAGTCTGGAACCGCGTGAACGCTACGGTCCCAGGTTCGAATCCTGCCTCTGGCATGGATGTGTGTGATGTCCTTAGGTTAGTTAGGTTTAATTAGTTCTAAGTTCTAGGCGACTGATGACCTCAGAAGTTAAGTCGCATAGTGCTCAGAGCCATTTGAACAATTTTATTTGGTCTTAGATTACCCGTGGTTGTTGTTTCGCGTTTCTACTCCACAATACTCCACAATCACATCATCAACAGTCCACTTGGGCTGCTTCATATGGGTTGAATTGACCCTGATGGATTACCTGCACAAGGGGCATGCAATGACTAGTTTATGTTCGAAGGCATTAAACTCTTCTGAGCGGCCTATTCCTCTGTTACTCCTTCTCTGCTGGGAACACAGTACTGCCCACCTCCTTTTACACCCGAGTGTCTGTCTTTCGTGACATCTACCGACCTAATGGTCAATTAAGTAGGGTGTTAGGATACTTTCTATCATTATACAGGGAGTTTCCGTAAGACCGTGCAAAAATTTATTAGGACGTAAAAGATGCTTCACTGAACAAATTGATGTAGGGAACCTAGGGTCGGAGAAGCAACCTTAAGACGATAATAGAAATAAAATCATATTACTGCGTTTTTTTATTTACATTACTTACAGTTCACTCCAAACACCATCCCTGATACAATGAACGTACCACTTGTATTTTATCTTACAAAATGAGCTGAAACAGTTAGCCAACAACCTCAACTGAAGCATGACATCAACGAACACGATTCTGACGAACCCTGACAAACATCCCTGGTGTGGTCCCATGTTCCCAGGTCCATTGTTTCTTCTTTCCAATGAACCAGTCTCCCGCAGTCTTGAATTGTCGTGACGGATGATGCCTGCTAGGAAACTGTTCCCTGTGCACCCTTTCAGCAGCGAGAGCATTATAACGTACTTAGGTATACACAAGGTGCATATCAGTGACGTGTATGAAAATGTACCAGTCATATTTTATTGCACGTCTCTCAACAGCACTGAGTAAAGAATGGGTCTGTCGTTGATTCACAGAACGTTCTGTCATGGGACAACGTAAATACGATGCAACAGAGCCACCTTATGGGCAAATTAAGTAAGCAAGACCTGCGTCATGACTTCCTAGCAATCAGGCTCGTCCTCCTTGTTTACTTGTAAGAAATAAGTAATGTACATGTAAATAAACATGACAATACGTATATACTTGTATGCATGTCAGTTCTAAAAAAGCTGGAAAACGGTAATGCTAAATAAAGCAGTAGATGAGTTTACTTCCACATCTCCTTAAACTGGCTTCTCCGATCCCAAGTTCCCTAGCTCAAATTGTTCAGTGGAGAATTGTCTGTGTTCACTTACATTTTTACACGCTCTTACGAAAACACGCTGTATACACGGTGCATTATTTTAATTCTTTAATGATAAATAACATAGGATAGAGATAAAATATAGCAAAAAGTTTTAGATAAGAGTTATATGTAGCAAAGAGGGTTATGCATTGCTACGAATGGCCATGAACTTGAAAGTGATTTTCTAAGTTATTTGGAGGTTAAAGTGATTTTTAAATAGGAAACCTAATACTTCATTTAAGATTCGAAAGAAAAGGCAAATTTAGGTATAAAATGATACGTTATTCAAGTTTGCGGCAAAGTCCAATAAAGGTCAAATAAGGAAATCTGTTTTTATTTCTACTAGGGATTAATTTGGAGTAGATGAGGGATACAACAAACTACAATCTTAAGACACAAAGAGCAAGGGACATCCCGAAGAATGAGAGGCGAAGGGACATATTCAACGACTTGTAAATCAATTTTCTACTTTTTATTTATGTTAGTCCTGTTTTGCAAATGTCAATATAACCTTTATGTTGTAATGTACTATTTTTGTCAATAAACACGTGGATTAAAACTTATAGTTCAAATCTCTCTTTTCTCTTCCCAAATAGAGGTTTTCACGAAAGAAAGCCTGTTAGCCGACGACTGTCCTTCGATAATTACCTTTAGGATCTTAGTTGTTGGCAATAATGCGTCATCCGTTATGCCCTTTCCTGTTTGTATCTAATATTGTATTGTGCTGCATCCCTCTTTTACTTCAAATTAACACGTACTATCATAAAAACATATTTGCTTATTTGATATTCATTCAACCTTGCCATGACCATCAGTAATGTATCATTTGGTATGTAAATTTCCCAGAAAAAGTCAAATCTTAAATTGAACATGAGGGTTTCCATTCTAAAAGTCACTTCAACTTAAAAAAATTACCTTGATAATCACGTTCAAGGTCACGGCCATTAGTAGCAATTCGTAACCCTCTTTGACACAACTATTATTAAAACATTTTGCTGTATCTCATCTCAATCCCGAGTTACTCTCAATTATGGGTGAAAGTGGTTCGTCCCGTTTAAATTTATATAGCATTCCATTTACTTTTGACCACACGGCCACTAGAAACAAAACGAATTGTGAAGCAAATACTGCTGATTTTCTTGGGAGTTAAGGAGGCATTAACCAGTGCTCTTGCCTTTCATTTACCTACTTCTTGGCTGATTAAAACTCCCTGTCGGATGAGGAACTGAACATCGGAATAGTTGTCTCATCAGAGATGAACCTTCCCCTAGGCCATGACGAATCCATTTCTCTATAATATTCATTCTTCCAGGAATGAAATTATGGAGGAGAACTTCGGAAAATTTTCGATGGCAGAAAAGCAGATACTGCCGTAAGTTAAGCTGTGACATCGATTACTGCATTATGCTTTGTTAGTTTAGTTAGTAGAGCGTTTGTCGCGAAAAACAAAGTTCTCAGGTACGTATCTGGTCCACATTTTGAACCTGACAGGAAAAATTTCGCTCCCGTGTAAAGAGAAAATTCGTTATGGTTGGATCATACTAGTTTACGGGGTTTGTATGCGAGGCATTTAACGTTTTCTTAGTTTTCGCCGAAGATAAGAAACTCTAAAATATTATGTCTTCATGTTTAAGTACATATTTTTGTGCTCATTGTATACATATACGTAGTTCTCTTAATAAGGTGCAATAATATACCGTATTGACATCGTGTGTTGGAACCTATGTTACTACTGTCGGTGTTGTGTTTACCGCATTGCTGTGGTATGTGCCATTGTGTCGCATTGCTAACTTGCGGTGCATGTTGCACTAATTAAGCTGGCACTGCAGCTACGGATACAGGAACTACAAGCCCAGAGCGAGTGCAGCCAGATGCCGCCTGCGGATTAGTTTAGGAATGTCATGCATTTAGTGTCACATGCATTTAAGTGTGCACATTGCCCGTAGCTCTGGTGATCTTTGAACCTCTATTAAGCAATATGTCCTCATGCAAGACCCAGGTCGTTCCGAGTTGGTTGTGTTCGTGAGACTCAATTTTTGGCGACAACGGTAGACGCTGGATTACTGGATAAACATATGGGTCTCAGTTACACTTTACACAAAAAGGAAGAACATGAGAAACACATGTCTATATTAGAACATTAATAAGTCAACATAATTGAACACTCCTATTAATTTAAACACAAAAAGATACCCATGAGGTTTACAGCTAGATACAAACAGCGCATCTACGACACCTAGCAACTGCAGACTTATTTTTTATTAATTAGATAGCCATTTTCCTAAGCAATTCATGACTTACCAGAGAGAGATCGTTCAGTACTGCTTGACCCTTGCTACCGTACACTTCCATTATAATTCCTTTTGGTTTAGAAATCAACCACCATCAATGCAATTTCCACGTGAAGAAAGGGAAGCTAAAAGAATTATCAGCTACGAAGGGCCTTAATATTAATTCTTAAATATTACTATGACATTCTGGAATTTATCTAAGTCAGATTTCAAAAGTTCACCAAACTAGCGGTATCTCTGGCGTAAGTTAAGATAGATATAGATACACCTATCCCGAGTTACTCATAGGCATGCGTTGATTAACGACTAAGAATCTAAATCTACGCTTCAGTTCGGTTAAATGCATTATGATCCGGATAAATCGGCTTTATAAGAAATGTTTTAAGTCAGGATTGTGTCCAATAGGTTTAGATACCTTCCAATACTACTCAAAGTAACCTTCTGAGAAATGTAAACCTTTCGATTTTATTGCTTTTACCGTGAAATATTATTTTGATCTTAATGATGCCTTACGCCTCAATATCAAACAAATATTGGTCTGAGAGTTATGGTGTTAAAACATTAGTAAACGAAAACGTTAGTGTAAAGCACAAACAGAGTTCAGATCTTTATCTGACTACTGTAATAAAACACTGGTGTCTTGAAATTTCTGCAGTATCATAAGCCACAAAAGTACACAGTATTGGGCAATCAATTGGCGAGAAGGATATGTTATCAATAATTTGACAGTGCAGTTTCCAGGTCTGCCAGCCTTTGGCAAAAACAAAGAGGAATGTACAAGTACTTAACTTAAAGATGAACATACGAACTGCTTTTGAACACAATTCAACCACACGTTTCATACAAAATTGAAAGAAAATACAAATCACACTTTTCTTTGATGACGACATGAACTACATTATACTTATCACTTATGTTACAGCAGTTATTATAACTTGTGTCTTTAAAACGCATAAGACCCAAGCACTTTTCTTTAAAACCTCTAGAACTCTATGAACATAGGAGTCGCAAATGGACAAAATACTGTACAAGATTTAGTTAACGTTTCTCTCTTTTAGGAGGTAATATGTATCGCACAAAGAAGGACGTGAACTTATGTTCCTATAAAACACCAAAAAATCTTTATATACACCATTAAGTAGATAAAATAATCAGCTACAATTTCTCTTTTAGGTCTTCTGATATGGAAAGGTCGAATTTAGGGAGAACCTGAAAGTTTCATAGCAGTAGTATACCTACCAGCACTTTGTCGCTCAGTTCCAGTATCCCCTGCCAGGTGACAACACAGTCGCGACGCCGTAGCGTTTATGGCGGGATGTTACACAATCCATGATGGTGGCTGGTGGGCAATTAAGAATTGGTGGCAAATACAAACTAGGCCAATTGTCCTGCGTATAAAATGCTGAGAAATTCGTGAACATCAGCAGGGAATTGAAAAAAAAGAGTCCATGAGGGCGGATGGCGAGAAATTTTAACTAATAATGGCAGAAAATAAAAAAATTCCAAGTAGCTCAACTATAATCTATGCCACAACACCCCTCCCACCTCCTCTATCAATCAGTCACTGGGAAGTTCTAGGAAAAGGTATCAAATAAGATAAAATAAATTTAAAAAAAAACAGCCCAGGCGTGTTATGTACCAGTCCTTCCCACTCCCATATCTTCAGTCAGTCTATGAAAAAATCTTCAGTCACTATAAAAAAATCAAAAATGGTGAAACAACCCAGCTGCACCAAGACGAAAATAGAAGTTAAAAATGAGACAACCAACGAAAAGGATCAAAAATGAAGTAAATAGTTCAGTTTTCGTAAAAGGAAATTAAAAATTCCCCTCGCATAAGTCCAGTCATAGTACAGTGTTAAAAATCGAGGATGTTGGAAAAATATCAGTTTAATTTGTTATACCGCACACCTCCTCTGATTTCCAATCCTGCAGAACATAGTAATTAAATTGTGTTAAAATTACATTCTGATGTTCAATTCCCCATCTCTCACCACTCAGAGTGCCATATTAAAATAGCGCCAAAAGTTTAGTAAGTATTGTGAAACCATCACATTAAAGAAAAAGACATTCGTTATCTTCGAAAGATATTTACTTCTGACGTAAAGATGTCCATCTGTCTCCTCCAATCAAAGCCTAATATGAAAATGCAACAGACACTTACAATGTTATCATGTCTGGGCTGTGTGCTCAAAAAACTATGGCATACGCCTCTCTTTCTTCTCCTTCACTCAGAGCCCAGTACTGTTATTCAGTGTAGTTCCATTGCGGCTACTCTCCAAATTAACGAAAATATTTACCAAAAAATCAAGGCATCTGAACTGCCTAAAATACCGAAAATGACAAACTATGTTACTGACTTCCAACAAATCATTTATGGACTGGCTCACCATTCACATTGGTAGAGTTCATTCGAAACTTCATACCATTTGGTATGGAATAATGGAACGAGTACCTAACATACTCTCTGTAAATAACTGCAAGCTAACGCTTGCCTTTATAATATGAATAAAAAATTTGGATGTTTAGTTTTTGAACATGATTTTTACTGTAGATACTATTCCATAAATCCTGAAAACACATAACAAATCAGCCGCTGTTTATCTTTCCATTAGCTTAATGTAGTCAACAGATGACTCTGCTTTTTTTTAAAAAAAAGCATCATATGATCGATCCCTATCATCAGCAATTTGTAATATCACCAACAGCTATATGCACTGATAAAAACGTTCTACCTATGGATCTTTCCATAGAGGTGTTTACAAAATCGCGTTGTAGATATGTGAAGCAGTTATGCCCAGCATACAGAGACTGTCTATCTCTTGAGCTATGTATTGTACAACCACATGTTCATGCACAAACATTCAGCAGAGGCCGTTGATACTATTTGCAAAATACATTGCGACTATAGTTTGTAGCAAAGAAGCAACAAATTCAACAGTCATGCATGACGAGGCAGTTTTTCATGGCTCTCGATACTTAAGACGTATTATCTTCTGATTATTGGCAAACAATGACATCATTTTGTAGGTACGTTCAAAAGCATGTGTGGATACAATCTCAAAAGTGTATTGGAAATAGAGTTAGTAGGCACAAACTAATAAATTTAAACCTCATGCAAATGTGGCAGTTTTTCACACATTTAGTTTCTTTTTGACATCATATCTAGCACGCTACATGTTCTACCATGATATAATTTTGTGGGTGAGTTTAGCGGCTTATGTGGACACTATCTTAGAAATTTATTACGATTAGAGTTAGTATCACATAAGTAATAAGTTTACTCATCAGGTATAATGTGCCAGTTTTTCTTGCATCTGTTTGTTTGATATTTCATATCTCCTGAGCTGTACTACATAGGTGGTTTTTACCTCCACAATTATTGTTAACTGACAGTAAGGGAATTTTTTTACTAAGAGTGGTCTAAATCGTAGATTGGTTTAGGAGAAGATGTGAAATATGCATACACAAATAAACCTGTTTTTATAATATGTGTGCATACCACTTAACAGAACAACATGAATTGTTTATAGAAACACTGACATGAGACAGTCAAAGATGATAACAGTGAGATTTGTAACAGTAACACAGACAATCTCAGGGGTAATATCTCGAAAAATAAATGAAGTTATTTATTATTTATTTTGAGAATTCTCACACTTTGCAAGCATGTGAAGGTTCAAATTAAATATTTCAGTAGCTAAATTGTCTGTGTTATTTATTCAAGTGCACAATGCTTGCATGCTTATTGTAATATATGCAAGATCTTTGTGAAGACTGAAGCATATTAAAATTACCTTGTCTATAACATATATCGCACATTGCAAACATGATTAAGCATCAAATTAAATATTTTGGCATGTATTACAAACTAAAATACTCACAGTTTGCATATTGGCAGTACTGATAGGAACTTCTAGATGAAGCAGCACTCTCTTGCGACAACACTTCGGTATGTACACCACATTTGAAAGCTCTATGGACCTTTAAACAAAGTATTTTCTACATTTCTCAAGAAAAAAAATACAAACAACATACATGCCTAACATAATATGCAAAATACAAGTCGTGTGGTTTCCCAGGCACAAGCCCCAATTACATATTTCCCCACCTGAATAATCTGTATCAGGTATTAAAATGAGCTCATTTACTGGCACTATTGATAAAAATCTTAGGTTAAGCAGCTCTCATCAGTGTTGCACAAGTGTTTTATACCTCAGTCTGCCGTTATAATGAATAAGAAGAATTAAGTTCCCGTAACAGTACTTAACATTGTACACTCAGTTAACGAAGTACGAAAATGTGTGTACATACAATCCATTTTATACACCAAAAGTTTCCATTGACACTCAATTTATTACAATAAATATTCTGTTACTGTAGCTGAATCTGGATTCTAACACACACAGTACAAGAGGGAAAGAAACATGTATGAGTTATACCATCCACTCATCATCCTACCAAGTCTACATAATACTGTAACTTCAGATGATAATCGATTCCTCTGCATGTTCCTCTTGAGTAGTTAATATTACATTATCATGTGAATTAGTGAACACCATTTTCGAAGCCAATGGGGATAGTAATCGCTCCCCCAGTTAATTTGGGTTCCTATGTACTAGCGATTTTTTGGAGCCTGTACTCAAATTGTACAAATCATCCTCTTCTCCTTCTGCTTCTTATTCTTCATCGTAAACATAACCTTTATTCTCATTACAACCATAGTCTTGTTCTTCTCCACCTTCTGCTTTCATACATACAAAGTTTAGCGTCTTTGTCTGTCTTCTTTCAGAATGAAACTTCCTGGCAGATCAAACTGTGTGTCGGACCGAGACTCGAACTCGGGACCTTTGCCTTTCGCAGGCAAGTGCTATACCGACTGAGCTACCCAGGCTCGACTCACGCCCCGTCCTCACAGCTTTAATTCCGCCAGTACCTCGTCTCCTACCTTCGAAACTTCACAGAAGCTCTCCTGCCAACCTTGCAGAACTAGCACTCCTGGAAGAAAGGATATTGCGGAGACATGGCTTAGCCACCGCCTGGGGGATGTTTCTAGAATTAAAGTTTCACTGTAAAGCGGAGTGTGCGCTGATATGAAACTTCCTGGCAGATTCTTTCAGAATGTTTGTCCCCAATTCCTGAGAAGCAGATGCAGTGGGAAACGGAAGAGCATGTTTGTTCTTGGACCACATCTTCCTCTCCTCGCCAGAACATGAGGAGATATTTTAGGGACAGCAGGATTTAGGTCTTAAGTGGACAGTAATGAGTCATTAATATCTCTATTAAGTTACGCTAAGAGACTATACAATTATTGCTATCCCACTTTCTTTACTCATTGTGTCGAATGGGAAGTTGAAGTGCTCAAGTCATTTACTCCTCTGACAAACACTTGTGAGATTTTTCAACCCATCATTAGGCACGGCCGGATTAGCGTCTGAAATTGAGAATAGTGTTTCATTAATGTCTCTGTTAGTTGATGCCAAAAGAAGACAGAAATATTGTTACTTTGAATTTATACTCACTGAGTTTGTTTTTAGACAGAATCGCTGAAGTGTCATGACATGTACCCCATATTTATTAGCGGTTATCGTCAGGGATGAACCAGCTGTCTCTTCTCTGGATTCTTTGCTACAAGTTTCTTTCCCGTGCCTCTGTTTTTCCTCTTTTTCTATAGTGTCATGTCGCTTTTGCAACAAACCGAAACGAAATCAAATAATTTGCCAAGTTCTCACTTTTTATAAGTGCTCAAAGATGATGAGTTGGCAAATTGAGACATGTTCCTGCACGTTACAACGAGTGCAAGCAAATTGAGTCCTACCAGGTAAAGTTTGTTGCCTCATTAAAATAAAAGATTTATTGTGGTGTATAAACCAAGGAGATCATTATACAGTTGATGTGCAAATAATGCAGATCAGCTCTTGATGCCATGTATGCTAGTAAACTTTATCGAATTAACCCCTTCCCCACCCAAGAAAAGTAGTAGTAGTATAACATCCTTTTGTTGCTCTTATGAGTACTGCTTAAACTAAGATGCTTATCAGTGGTAAGTAAGCTGTGAGTATTCTAATAAGTAATACAGAATATTTACGTATGGAAATATTTAATATGAGGTTAGAGTGGAGGAAAAAAAATACAATTTATTTTTTCTCGAATTTTCGTATAGATCTTATATGTTATGATGGGCATACAAGCTATTGTACTTTAATGAGTTACACAGATGCTTCAGAAGTGGAAAAGTATTTAGTTTGAAAGTCTGTTGATCTTGCCAGGGTCATACACATGTCGAAGTCTTGTTGCAAAAGTGTGCTTATTACCCTAAAGTTTCCTGTTAGCTCCGCCTATATGCAAGTTTTGAGTATTTTCATAAGTATTACAGAATATTTAGATGTAGCAATATTTAATTTGAAGCTTCGTTGCGCATGCCATATGTGAGAAATCTTAGATATAGTGCAGTTTTATTTGTCTCGAATGTTCATAGAGATGTTTCAGATATTAAATTAAGCCTCATGCTATGCGTATTGTAATACGTAATGCACACAATTTAGTTGCTGGGAGATTTACTTTGAACTGTCATTGTGCTTGTAAAGGGTAGAAAAACTCACAATACATGACTGATAATTTTACATATCTTTCGAGATATCACCTCTGACATTGGCTTTGGAAATCTAGCATATCTCACTATTACTGTCTGTAGTAGTCTCACATGAGTGTGTCTATAAACAGTTCATGTGGTTCCCAGTTTTAATTGATATCTCGCTATAAAACAGCTTATTCCTGCATTAAAACGAAACCCTTCATTCCTCAGTACCTCAAGAAGAATTTAGTTATACATGTGAGTTTGATTTCACTTTTATTAGATGGTGGTGCGACTGATTGCAGCTGTTTAAGCTCTCCATAGTTCTGAATGCAGCAGTATTTCGTTTGTACTTGTTTTTATGATTCTTTATATTTGTCCAATCCCCCACTGTCATAAATTGCTGATGAAAAAACCCATAAGTTACGACAGTATGCAAATTACTGGATTGAATACACATAATGTATTAACATATTCTTGCAATGCACACATTACACTTTCTAATCCGTCTTAGAATGTTGCAGCATTTTTGACAACTACCAAAGATGAGCTAAAATAACTAATTTCAACATTAAAATATTTTTCTTGTACTTAACCTCAACTATATCACTATCAGTTGCAATATTTGCCATCAATTAAGTTTTTATAGTGATACATTGTATTCACTCTTTCCTATCCTGATATATACTTCAGTGTTGACTGTCATGATGGGATATGTGTGGAAGATAATTTCAATGCTAGCACTGTGAAAGCTTGTATAAACATCGCACTTGTTTTTCTCATTGGACACATTAAATATTTATAATATCTTGCAATGTAGACATTACATTCACCCCTTCACCTTGACACACAAAATGGTGTCTACGACAATGTTTTATAAAAGTAAAATAAATTTGTAACAAAATAGGACTAGTATAATCGGTGTAAACATAGGACTTTTGGCAGTGCTTGCTTATTTTGTAGATTTTAAAAATACTTTGATCTCTTGAATGGGGCATTTAACTGATGTAGGTTTCTATTGTGTCTCAAACTAAGTGTCGTCTTTAGATGGATTCTGAACCTTTTTAAAAGTGCAGATAGCTATTGGCGTCACTGAGAGCTGGTCTTGGTACAGAGATCGAACTTAAGATGCATTTTGACTGTGGAGCAATTTGTTGGTTGACAGTAAGTCATTGGGACGTGCAACAGCAGTTGACTTTATTTTGCGTTATCAGGGTCTATGAAATAGTATATTCCTAATTCATTATTTATATTTCGTAAGCAAATGTTGGTTTTTAAATATTTATAAATATATTTATAAATAGTCTATTACAATCTTTTTCCAATATTGCATAGTAGATGGTATGTTGTTTTCGAATGAAGTTTACCAATGTGGATTGTGACTTACCCATAAGCAATCTGATGGTAGTTTGTAATGAAAACATAGTTCATCGTTTTTGATATTTTGAGATGTTTTGACATATTTGTTATAAATGTTTGGATACATTCAGAGGAGTCATGATGGAGCCACAAAGTAATAGTAATATTAGGCTTAGTAAGCAGTGATTAAAGAACAAGAGACAAAGGAGTGTGAATCTTCTTATATAAATGATTCAGGCCATGGTGAGACTTTTGAGCACACTTTCTGGATGAGGCTACAATGTAATTGGCTCTTGCATTTTCATACTAGGCTCTGACTAGAGGAGAGGACAATAACGTCGAGAGTATAATGTTTGTCCTTGTCCTTGCAGTCATTTTAATTATTTACATCTTAGTTATGTATAATTATGCTGATAATGAAATTTAATACCATTTTTTTCGCCATAGGTTTAAATCTGAGTGTTATGTAATTTTTTACTGCACAATTGGCTGTACATTCAATACAACACTCTGACTGGTTGAACATACAGAGGTGTAGATCGGAAATAATTTGATTTCACACATCATTTACATTCTGTGTTCTGACTGGTTGGAAAGAGGATGATGTATAATGTGAACAATAGGTCTGTTTCCTTGATATTCGATATTTAATACTGCAGTTTGATGTCTGGAGACTTGCAGGAAGTAGCTTTTAATTTCCTATTAATGCAGTTGGATTCTTCCTGCAAGCTTAGGTTCTTTCATTTGTTGTTTCATTTTTAATATTGCACTGTGGTTGATGGAAGATAAGGATAAGGGTGAGGAGAAGGTTATGCAACATAACTAAGCTACGTCGATATTTAAAAATGTATTTTATCTTCAGTGGATGTCTTCTATTAATATGTCACTGTTGGTAGAAGACAAGGGATTTGTGTTGGGGCATATAGTACAGTTGAGCTAGTGGATTTTACTAAATTTATCAAGATTTTTTTAATGTCCCTGTAACATAATCGTTGACTTTTTAATATCCAGGCATATTTTCTTAAATTAACCTCCATTTGTTAGTTTAAATTTTTGAATTGTCCACTAATTTTTGTAAATTTCTGTGCAAATTTATGTACATGACATTCGGCCTATTTTGAGTTTCCCACCATATGTTGCTTTCCCAATGGCCGCCATCTTGGATTCACTGCGTTTCACATCAAAAGCCACTGTGCTTCTACAACTGTGCTACCTGGAACTGTGTGTGAAAGGTGTGGTGGGCATAGCACTCATATCTTTCTAATGAAACATATCTGCATCCTGGCAAGTAGTTAATAACTTCAGCTGTATATCAAATAATTTTCACTAGTACTGTTTTTCTCTGTGCATAAAAAAAAATGGTTCAAATGGCTCTGAGCACTATGCGACTTAACTGCCGAGGCCATCAGTCACCTAGAACGTAGAACTAATTAAACCTACCTAACCTAAGGACATTCATGCCCGAGCCAGGATTCGAACCTGCGACCATAGCAGTCACTCAGCTCCAGTCTGCAGCGCCTAGTACTGCATAGCCACTCCAGCCGGCTCTGTGCATCAAGAACAGAAACCAAGGGGTAACCGTCCTTGTTGAAAGCTAACAGTGTGATCATTACTTTTCAGTACACTGTAACACCTTTGTGTTGAGTTAAGTATCATTCTCCCACAGGTTGACTACATCTATAAAGAAAACCGCACAGAAAGGAAAACTGACAATCTTTACTATGAGAAATGTAGTGCCAAATGCATTTCTATTTGTCATTTGAAGTTTGTTAATTTTATTGTAACATTAGCCCAAACGTTATAACCACTTGTTTAATGACATGTTGGTCTACCCTGGACTACTTATATAGAGCAGGAAATCTGCATGGCAGAAAATCGAAAACGCATTGGTAAATTTCCATTGTCGCAAGCCTTGTGACATGGTCTGTTATCCTGTTGGAAGATGTCATAGCTACTGAGGAAGACATCAAGCATCAAGAGAAGCATAGGACTAAAGCAATCCAAACCACTGGAGGTGGTCTTGGCAATTACCATAGGTCCCTCTGAAGCCAAGGTGAATATCCGTTGAGGACTAATACTGCCACCATTAACTTGTTTCCATGACACTGTGTATGTTCCAAGAAGCCATTCACCTGGATGGCAGCTGATCTTGACACAGTCATCGACCTGGTATAATCAGAAACGTAATTCAACTAATGGGTCGACATATTTTAGTTGATTCAAAATGCAGTCTCGATGATCCTGTGCCTACAGAAATCATAACTGATGCTTTTGTGGTAACATGAGCACACCTAGGGATCACCCAACGTAGAGCCCCAAGTTCTAATGCTGTGCTGTACTCTAAAACTTTACTTCCGTCACTACTATTGTATGTTGTCCGATCTGCCACTGGTGATTAATTATCCAACTTTACAGAGCAGTCAAGCTTCTGACTTCCACGTTCTTTATGAAAACTTGATGTCAAATATATTTTCACATACTCGCGATTTCATCGTCCTTGCACAATTTTTCGTAGGTATTTTCGTCGAACCAGCTACTTACTGAATATCCATATTACTTTCAGTAATTACCGAGTTTTTCTATTGAAAATCTATTTATATATCTGTGATTTCATTTTTTTATGATAGTCTCATGCAAGGTCAATTATAAGCCAATATTGTCTCATATAGATAAAGGTAATCTATTTAACTTTGTTATAAATCCAGATACCAAAACGTTCCACTCAAAAGAAATAATAATGTCTGTTTTATTAGAGTTCTTTAATTAGAATTCGAATGACTGTTATTTCATGTGATTCTGTCTCATCAGAATCAATAGGAAAGAGACTAACACCTCACTCTCTACTGATTCATTTCACTATCTCCTGCCTTAACTTGTAAACGCAAATAAAAATAAATTTTGCCACACACTCAGCCTTTAATAAAATTTAGCTAAATATGCAGATACAATCATAAAAATACATAAAGCCTTTTCGTATTCATGTAGGTGAAATGTACTTCATCCAAGTGTCGTACTGCAAATCTGCCTAATATGAAGTTGTAAATGTTTGACTCGTTATGCATATACTGAACCCTTCGAGTAAAATATGTGCATAGTTAATCTTATTTGAACTGATACGTATGTGTAATAAATGCAAGTGTGTTCTGCGACAATATCGACAATTACTAACACTGTTTTTCATTAGTACTAACAGCACTGCAATATTTTTTGTGACAAGTCGTGAAGTTCAAGCACACACACTCGGTTGTTTTGTTGTTCTACACATTCTTTCCTTTGACCTGGGAGTGTAGCAATGGCGTCTGCAGAATTTAATCGTGGGCCCCTGGTGAGGCAAATGTTTCAGTAAGCTGACAATAAGACAAAGTGTCGTTTTGTAACTAAATAAATTGGCTAAAAATGTTTAATGATTCCTACGGTGTCTATTTCGCGCTAATGGATACTAAAACGTTTTTAAATGTTTACATGAGGTATGTAGATGGCATCCTCTAGGTTATTCCTTAGATACACAGTTTTACTGCCATAATGGGTGATCATAATTAATTTTTTCTACTGGTGTGGCATATACTGTATTTACTGAATACTAGGTTCTGCCAGTGGCTGTGCTCACATTGTAGTAGATATGTTGAGTGGTTGTGAGTAAGTAAACTACTTTAGATGCAATAACGTCAGCCGCCCTCATTTGCAGCCTGTTCGAGTAAACATAGCTAGTGATGTGTGCCTCGCTCTCCCCCTCCCAATCTATCCCAAGGCACAATGCACTGACATGTGCAGCTTTGCTGCGGAACATTGTGTCTAAAGTTGCATCGGCAGGAGTGGACATGTATGCTTTATGTTGTTGAAGTAGCTCTATATCATATAAAGTGTACATTAAGTAACAAAAAGAAAATGATGACTATATGAGTATTGTACTCATTACTTTAAATCATATCACGTAGCACATATTAAACAATAGAAGCATTTTCACGAATATGAGAGACCAAAAGTAAAAGAGTAAATAGCATTTTCAAAGAGTACTTATTTTTCCCTAATTCACGGAACACTCTTCAAATTAGTAATTATCTTGCAGTGGAGCAGCTACGTAAAGAAGGACCCTGGGGTAAAAATAAAACGGGGGTCCTATTTCAACTAAATTACGTATTTTACAGATGCAAAACAATTTTATCACTAGCTCCTTACCGCCCACTGCATGGCATAATTAAGAAAACCTACTTACTACCATGTGAACTATTATGTGTAGCGCAGCATATAATATTTAGTCGCATTTCCTGATAATATCATAAACAGGAAAGTTTGTTTGTTATGATCTACGCAAAAACCACTGGCTGGTTTTGGATGAAATTCTGCGCACAGATAGAGTTCGTCATGAGTATCCATAGGATACTTTCATACTGATAATGGGATCCAGTGTCAATGTTGGTCCCTACTAGGCGAACGCAATCGCGGACAGAAGCTAGTAAAAAATAAACAATGAAGAAGGATTATTCATCCACAAAACATGACCCCCAGCCGCAAAGCACGCTGCGGACAATAAAGTCAGAACTTCTGCATCTGCTGTAGCATAGTGGTGTGGGGAGGCGGGCTATGGTCAGTGCCGACAACTCCCTCTAGCGAATCAAGTTCTGTGGTGTAGCGTTGCTCTTGGGAGACGAAAATAAAAAGAACTGTTACTTTTTTTTTAATGTCGAAAAAGTGAATATTTTGGTGGGCCACTTGGCAACAGAATCAGGGATTTATTACGCTATTATAATAACATACGTTGACCATTATATACCTGAATAAGGGCAGCATATTGATATATATATTTGAGATCGTTCGGAAGAAACATTATCATTTCTGTGCATTTTTATAGTCGCGACGTAGTCATACCCGGATCAACACTAAGGGACCAGAAGATTTATAGACTTTAAAAGAAATGCAACACTACACAAAAAAGTTGGTTCAGAAATAATAGGAAAACGATAATGTTCCTTCTGCCTCATGCTGCGTTCGGCCCATCAGCGTGATCGTAATTTCCGATGATGAAGTAACACAAACAATAATTATCATTCAGTTAATTAAGGAGATGGAATCATCAAGGTTAATTTACACTTATCTTTAACACACGTTTTTTAATGCTACGTACCTTTTCATATTAAATTACAATAGATGACCATTGTGGTTAGATACTTTATACATAACAGTCAAAATGTCCTCTTGACGCTGTCTGTTCGATATCAGTTACAAGAAACTACATGTTTTCTGATTGGAAAAAATAACAATTAGCATATTCACTCAATACTTTCACATAGAATATAAAATACAGTTGCGGAACGCAGCAAGTCCGCGTCCGCCTCTCATGGAATACAAACAGTAAAAGGTGAGGCGCCAAAAACCTCATTTGTCTTGAAACAACAGAATTCTTTTTTACACCATTAATCGATACATGTACATAGAGATTTACTGGCACCGTGCAAGAACGGCAAAGATAAAGAATAATAGATTCTGTCGCTGCTATGCGATGGTTCATTTCTTTTACTTTACAATTGTTCGATAACTTTAGGCCATCAGGCGTTTACTATTGAGCGTATATTAATGTTTGTGAGGCGAGAATTACTAATATTACACTGCCTCCCATGAGGAGGGAAGGAATACCGAAGGTATTACTTTCATCCTCATGCCCATTGGAATATTTGTAATTTTCGGGTGTAACATACAGGTTATTAAAAATTTCATTTCACATTCATTTCATAATAAAAGAATTAACGCTTCAATTTGTAATTACTGACGATGGATCATTGTGAATTTGTTCTGTGTGTCTATCAGTGTTTGCATGGATTCAGTCTTTCTTGATGATTCTTAAAATTAAGGCTATAAGTACACATATTTACAAACTTTATAAGGAAATAGAGTCACACTTCATTTTTCAACGTTGCAAAAGTAATTTGACTATCACAACTGGTACACAACTTTCTGTTTTGACTGTATTCATTATATTGTCATCGTCTTGTCGATTGACTGCCTTGTCCGTTGTCGCACTTAATTATAGATTTATTTTCGTCGCACATACACTATTTATGATAGACTTGGATTGTAGAGCTGCCACTGGTGATGGCTTCGACAAGGAAGTCCATATCTTTCACTTTCAGGGCTCGAGTGTGGCTCTCCGAATTATTTCACATATGAAACAGATAAAATATCTTATATTAGAATAGCTTACAAAACTAATTTTATATACATGTGGGATGGGATTTAGGAAGGATCGGATTCTTTGACGTATTTTCGTGTGCTTATTTTCATTCGTATCGTGACCTTTCGTTAAAGTCTACATTTCAACAGTGTTCAGAGGTGACCTTGTGACTTGTCTCTGTGTACAATCAGTCATTATACTAATTACGTTAACTTCTCTATCTTAGAGTCTCTCGGAAGATTTAGGATACATACAAAATGCTTTCAGTACTGGGTGTGAATGTTTTTGCTACAGAATGTAGCGCACAGCAACTGTGTTGGCGGTTGAACGTTTACATTATTTCGTCACGTGGTGGCTGTCCGCCTCCACTGTTGCGAGCAATCTTGAAATTCAGTCTGTGCGCGCGCACGTGACCGGAGCTTTCTTGCAGAGCGTTGATTTCGCGCTTGAGGTGCCGTGCGTCGCTTTTGTTCGGCGGATCGTGGCTTTGTGCTTTTTAGATTGCTGGAGGGAGCTTCTGCCACCGAAACTGCCTCATATCACTTCCTGTCCACTACCCAGTTACGGATTCACAGGTAAGTGGTAGCTACCGCTGCAACTGCACGTGTGGAATGACACTGATTATTACACACTGCACACATCAATGAATTTTTTTACACATATGGTGCAGTAGAATACTGCCACTGAAAATCGTCGAACTTTAAAACTTCACTTGCACTGTGGTGAGCGTCTTCGTGAACGGTGTATTAAAAGAAATTCTCGCTTCATAACATCACACGATGTTTACAAGTTGATTTACTTACTAATATTTACAAGAGTTCATTTAATTCGAGAATTAATCTAATTGACCACTTTGAATAAAAAACAATTGTTTCTTAATTAGTCTTTTTTTTTATTTATGCCTACGGTCACAGGTAGGCTATTATAAGTCCTTTTTCTTTGACCAAATCCATTCCAATCTCCTTTACAAATTAATTTCGTTCATAGTAATCTTTATCACGCTTGCTTATTCATTTTGTAGGCCCAATACATTTTTTTTAAATTGCTCGTCTTATGTAGTGACTTGTGAGGGGAGCTTCATTTATGTCAAAGTTTATCTCGTATGTGCTTGTCTTTAAAGAAAGTTCGAGGACAGATTTGAAAATAGCAATTCCGCCTCGGGATTTCGTGTAGAAATACCAACAGTCGTAAAAGAAAAGTGGGCAAAGTGGGCCTACTCACAGATCGTCGACAGAATTTAAATTACTCCTCAACCAGGTCGAAAATTTAATTTACATTGCGCATTACAAAAGCAATATGCGCGTCGCGAACCTACTCATTTTAATATGTAGTGCCTCACTTCCTAAGCACACGTGCATCTTTACAAGTTGATCCTGAGGAGTGGATAGGATCAAGGATCTTAAAGGATTTGCACTTAGGAAAGGGATTCAATAATCACAGAGAAAACAATAAATATTGCAGTGCGCACTTAAAATCAAATCTATCACTTCAAGAATGTATATCTAATATGTATCTTGCTGCAGCTTGCTTACTACTCTGCTCATTTCTTAGACTAAGTCAAGTTTATGCATTACGCATTTGGGTATTAATTATCATTTGTATTTGTATAAGCCTCTCACTAGAGTGTTGTTTGCTGCTGTCGCGACCTGTGAAGCTTGGGCTGCTAGCTTGTGAATTTGCAGTATCGCTAATGCTCAATAGTACCGTGGAGTTGGCATAATAAATCATGTTACTCATATGTTCTTTTACTCAGCTTGTTTATAGTCTGGACTCATCTTACTTTGCGTTATAGAATAAACTTCCTTTTTATTCCACCACACTTTTACTTAAGGTTAACGTCAGGCCCTTTTAGAACAATTGCACTGCGTTATCAATTTGTTCATGCTTAATCCTAGGTATCTGTTTACTTCAAAGAGATGTTATTTCATCGCTGGCACAGGACTGTGCTGGAACTTACAATTTAAATCTACCGACTGTTTTGCGCTAACAGGTGGTGCCTTATTTACGTCACATTTGAAAATAGGGAATAACCTCATGGAATCGAATCTTTTCTCACAACTTTCCTCTTTTGTCTGTACGTTTAAGTATTTCCTTTTAAAACAGGTCATTAACTTGTCCTCGATTAAATTTCACTTACTAATACTAAGCACATATAATTATCATTTTCGTATTACTATTTAGTGAGAGAAGTGCATTATTCGCTCCTTCCTGCTCATTCTCAAATTACTATTTAGCGAGAGAAGTGCATTATTCGCTCCTTCCTCTTTCCTCATTGTGGTACCTCGGGGCTAATTAATACCTCTCGAGTACATCATTTTTCTTACATACTAACTTATAACTAAAATTGATAATCGCCTCTAGGACATGTCCTCCTGTTTACATAAAGATTATTCACGTAAATACTTGTCTACAACTTATTCTGTATTTTATTTTCCAGACGCGTTGTTTTAATACATAAGATTTCCTTTTAGCACCAGTTAACATCCGTAGTCAGTTCAGTTCAGTTCAGTTCTTGTTACTCATTGGTTAATCCTGATCTCCAATACCTTAGAATTTTCTTACAGCTTAAATTAACTTAATTCCTGGCGTTATAAAATTTTCTTAAATCATGATGGTGGAACAATCCTTTGATTTTATTCGTGGCAGGGTCAGATAACAAATAGCTACCAATGTGTGGTTTCCTCATTATCACAAAGGGACCTTCATAAATGTGTTGCCACTTACGATTCTTCTTTAACAACAGGGATGGTTTAAAGTGAGTCCTGACTAATACCTTTTCTCCTTCTTTGAAATCTATAACTCTGTTTACCTTCTTATCAAATGCCTTTTTACGGAGGTTAGCATACGTTGTCAATGATATGAGAGCTTGCCTGATTTTTGCGTCTAGATCCAATTCGTTGTCTTGTAACTTTGGAAGGGGGTCTATCCATTCATTCCTTTCTTTTGATCTTGACATTAACTCATGTGGCGTGAATCCGGTCGACAGATGAGGAAGGTGGTTTACAATCTGTTCGAAAGGTGTTACGAAGTCTACCCACTTAGATTGCTTATTCGGAATGTACGTCCTTATAAATCTGTTAAATTCTTTGAAGATTCTTTCTGTCGGATTCGATTGCGGTCGAAACAGGGATATCAAACTTTGTTTGATTCCATGGCGAGCAAGAAATGCACGCCACGGGCGTGATGTGAAATTTGAAGCATTATCAGACAAGATTGATTCTGGAACCCCAAATCGTGGGAAATAGTCATTTTCAATGCGACGAATTATTGGATTTGCACAAGAAGATTTTACTGCGTACCGTCTTATGTGCTTAGAAAAATTGTCCAGGATTGCTGCTAAGTATTTAGCGCCTCCCCTACCGGTGGGTAGTGGACCTGCCAAATCAATACTAAGAAGCTGGTTTGGCCTTTCAGCAATTATTGGATTTAGTGGGATTGAAGTGGAAACGTTTAAGGATTTTGCATTTTGACAGATGACACAGTTTCTCAATAATTTATGGATTCTCTGGTGTAGATTCGGAACTAACAGTAAGTCGAGATTTTCCTTTTACATTTTTCTGGTCCGTAGTGACCCCATGAAATGTGAGTGTACCACAGAAGATGTTCAATGAAATTTCGAGGGATGCAAACACACCACCTCTCAGATGACTCAGACGTCTTATGAAATAGCACTTGGTTATGAACTTTATAAAACTTGGACAACTTGTGGGCTGGATTTTCGTGAAGAATTTGTATAACCTTTTTCCACTTTGGATCTGTATTTTGAAGAATCTGAATCTGCCTACATAACTGAAGAAAATACTTTCTGTGAATTGAATCACTGAAGAAAATACTTTCTATGAATTGAATCTTTCATTAACAAAACTTTATAATTAGACATTTGTTCCACCAGTTCGCTGGTTTCTGGTAAGCCCTCAGGTGAGCGAGAAAGTGCGTCTGCTATAATATTATCTTTACCTTTTATATATACAATGTCAAAGTCATATTCCTGCAGGAATAAGCACCATCGAGTAAGACGAGGGTGTTGCAACTCGCATGTAAGGAGAAATGATAAGGCTTGATGGTCTGAATAGACTTTAATTTTCCTTCCATAGATATAATAGTTAAATCGCCTAAAAGCCCATATTACGGCAAGTGCTTCCAACTCCGTAACCGAATAAGACTTCTCACACTCTGATAACACTCGACTCGCAAAGCTAATCACTTGGATTTGCTCGTGTTCATTTACTAATTGAATCTGAAAAAGACAAGTGCCGATACCCACAAAGGAAGCGTCTGCAGTAATACAAAATTCCTTATCCATCTGAGGATGATGGAGAATGTTACTGTTAACCAGACTGTCTTTAATTTTCTTAAATCCGTCTTGGCATTCCGGCGTCCAATTCCAATGTGAATTCTTTTTTAAAAGGTTGTGAAGAGCGGGATTGTTCAGTACCTGATTGGGAACAAAACGTCTGAAAAATGACGTAAGACCGATAAATCCTCTCAGTTGCCTTTTTGTAACAGGGGTTCGAAAGTTTTTTATAGCAGACAATTTTTCCGGGTCGGGTTTAATTCCTTCAGGGGTGATGATGTGTCCTAAAAATTTAATTTCACTTTTTCCAAACTTGGATTTCTTAAGATTTGCTGTAACACCATACTCTCTAAATCGTTGAAATATCTTTTGCAGAAGGGCCACATGATCTTCCCAATTTCTCGATGCTACAAGAACGTCATCCACATAGACTGTTACCTCGTCTAAAAGTTCAGGACCCAGTACATAGTCAAGGGCAGAAATAAAAATTCCGGAACTCACATTTAGTCCAAACGGTACAACTTTGAAATGGTAAGATCTACCTGCAAATATAAACGCAGTGTACTTCCTAGACTCCTGCGCAAGTTTTACTTGCCAGTAACTGCTTTTCAAATCAAGGGTGCTCAAATACTTAACTCCGTGAAACTTCTGCAGATGCTCTTCAAGAGCCTCTGGTCTCGTTCTTATGGGTACTATAATTTTATTGATTAATCTTGCATCTAGGACTAGCCTTACGCTACCATCTGATTTTAGTACAGACAATAAAGGACTCGAATAAGGTGAATGAGATACTTCTATCACATTCCAGCGTAACATTTTCCTGCTCTCGCACTTGACAGCTTCTCATCTCGCATATGGAATGGAATAGCTTGTTCTACAGTAGGTTGAATGGGGCAGGACATCCATTCGATATTCAAAGCCTTTTATTAGTCCAGGTTTCTTAGAAAATACTTGAACGTAATCTGTTAACAAATTGTAAAGCTCATTCTTCTGTTGTTTGGATAATTCAGTGGACTCACTAGCTTTACCGTATAATTCATTCTGACCGGGAATTAGGTCTTTATACTCATCGTCATTAACACTTTCAGGATCTGTCACGTCTTCTGTCTGACTGTACTGTTGTCTTTTAGTCCATGGCCGTACTGCGGTTTGAAGCACCCCAAAGTTTGTCTTCACCTTACTTCTTAACAAATTTACAGTTACTTGTTGCTGGCTCGCTACTAGAGTACAGATTCCACACTCAGTGTCAATTTTAGCTTTTGTCTGCCTCAAGAATTCCATACTCAGGATACATGGCACTGATAGGTTTTTAACAATAAGAAAAATGCACGTTACTGAAATAGACTCTATCTGGATTTGAAGCTGAGTCTGAAGATTTACACGTTGTGTTAGTGGACCAACTGCTCCCGATACGGTGCAACCTTGAATTGGAAGTGATAAAACTTTTCATACAGAGGATATTTGCTTAAATAAACATAAAGATAAGACATTTATATTAGCTCCTGTATCTATAATAGCTGTTACTGGTATGTTGGCAATTGATACTCTTATGGAAGCTTGAACTTGTTCATCCCATACTTCATCATTGTCTTTCGTCTCAGTGTCTGCTACTAGATCATCCCGTAAGTTTGTCTCTTTGTCATACCTAATTGCTTTAATTTCGTGTGGACCAAGGGACAGGGTGCCCCCATTCAAACCTGCAGCATCCTCTAGGAGGCTCAAAGGTGCTGCTTTTAATTTTCCGCTCGACGCTTACTTTCCTGCTGATTTATATTTCTTAAAGTTTCTTCCGTCTGGAACTGGTGTTGGTTTTGTGGTACGAACTCGGTTGGAAATGGATCTTGTTGTCCTGGCGTATTCGCTTGCGCGTAATAAATTTGCGTATTATGCGGGCGTTTAGGCTTCAGACTTCCCAAAGGTCCGTTCGCTTGTTGCGTGAAGTGTATATTTTGTGGCTGAAAGGTATTTTGCTGTGGCTTGTGTTGATTGTAACCGTTACTGAAAGGTGTACGTTGATTTCCACCTTGATTATGCCATTTATTTCTTTTCCACTGACGATTTGAATCGTAAGACTGATCGTTTTGATAATTACCGTTGATTGGTTGCGTGTTTCCATATTGCTGGGGCTGTGTGTTATAATGTGCATTTTCGTACTGAGGTGGTGACGAATTATATATTGGATTGTATCTCTGGCCGTTATTGTACTTATTTTTGTATTTGCTGCTGGAGTACGTAGTGTGTTTATTTTTGAAACCATTGTGGGGTTGGTACTGGCTGTCGCTGTGACGCGCTTTCGCTCGGCCACCATTGTTGCCTGCATATTCTGTATTGGGCTGGCCGCCTGCACTGAAGTGAGCGTTGCCAACATCAACTCTAGCGTCCTCGTAAATCAGATCTAACGAGTCTAACACAGATAGGAAAGTGTCTGTATCGTCCTCAGACACGTTTACTAACTTTTCTCTGATCGCAATAGGTAGCTTAGTTTTTAGAATCATAATAACGTCTTTGGCGGTGATCGGCGAATCCCAGAACTTGATTTTCGCTAAATACTTTTCAAAATATCTTCTCAAACTACCGCGCTTACTATTAAACACTTCGGCGTTGTAAACCTCTTTTGTCAGGCGCTGCTGCACACCAGAACTCCAGAATTTAGCTAAAAACATCTGTTCAAACTCTTTGTAACTCTTACAAGAGTCGACCATTTCGGTTACCCATAAGGCAGCATCGCCTACGATAAATCCACTAACGATTTGAATTCGCTGGCGGTCACTCCAGCTATTCGGGAAAATTCCTGAAAAATTTCGGAGGAACACTATAGGATGAATTTCTCTCTTCTGTGGGTGAAAGGTCGGAAAAATATGATGTTTGATCACGCTTTCCTCCTGCATCAAACTGAAGAAAGTGGGTGGGCTGGTACTCTGGTTAACTTGTGCTTCTATAGAACTATGAGTTTGAGCGTTATCAAATGGTGAACGGTAATGTACCTGCTGTTGTTCATTACTTCGTGGTGAATTATTCCAGTCTCCTGACACGGGAGGTGGGGAATTTTCAACCTGACATTTTAGTGTACGAACTTCATCAACTATCTGTTGACACCATTCAGGTAAATCTTGAGCTAACGTTCGTCTTATCTGGCCTAATTCTGACATCACCGTGTCTCCTGTTTTTCCAGGGGCCGCCAATATTTCAAAGGTCACGTTTTTGATAGTTTCCCTGAGTTCGTTCTTGACCTTGTTTTCTATGAATCCGTCTTTGTTTTTAATCCACTCTTGGTAGTGGTCGGACAATGCTTTAGCATGTGCCTTAACAGTATTCTTTATTTGATCCTCTACATTAAGAGTCTCGATCTGTTTAGAAAGATCATCAACAACATTCTCGATCGTGTCTACTGCAGTTTTAACTCCTTTGACCTCATCAGAGATTGCAGTATAATCTTCTTTTAAGGTCGCAGCTTGTTTTTGATATTCCATCACTTTTGAATTTATCTCTCCCTTGGCTGCTTCGATTTTTTCATCTAATCGTTTTGAAATATCCTCTATTTTTGACTCTACTTGTGTGTCAATTTCTAGCCTCATGGTCGTGATCTGACTACTGATTTGGCTTTGGACATTACCCAACAGGGTATTTAAATCAGATGTTATGTCTGCCTTTAGTTCGGCCTTTACCGAATTTAACCGTGTATTTAGGTAATTTATCTCCGTTTGCAGATTTGTTTTTACTGAATTTATGTCTGTTTTTACTGAATTTATGTCTGTTTTTACCGAATTTATTTCTGTTTTTACCGAATCTATTTCTGTTTTTACTGAATTTATGTCTGTTTTTACTGAGTTACACAGATTTGTAAGGACCTGATTTTTATTATGCCGTCTTTCGGCCTTCTCTTTTTCTTCGCGGGCCTTTTCATCTAATTTTTCCTGCTTTTCACGTTACTGTCTTTGCGCCTCTCTCTGTCTTTGACTTTCGAACTTGCGTTCCATTATTGCTTCGATCATTGCAGCCAAGTCATTTTTTTCAAAAGTGGGAATAGTTTGCACACTAGGACCAGCTTCTAAAACTTCTGTCGAGGCTGTTTCTGCCTCCTCTCGTGTACCTATCGCGCGTGATCGTAATGGATAGTGAGGTCCATTCACATCACCGCTGTCGTCTGGTGGGAGCTCAGTGCGCCGTAACGATCGGCCTGATTTCGTTTACAGCTACGATTTACGATCGGTAATTATGTCCAAGGGGTGGTCATGTTTTCGTGGCTATAGTAGATTACAGTTAATACTATAGGCAGACAATAAAACGAAGAAGACAATAGTGTTTTAGAAAGATATTTTATAATCTTTTTCTGCCTTTAGTTTGTACAAAATCGTCAATAAGTATCAATAAATGTACACTTGTTGCGACCTTGTTTTCCACTGCTATGAGTGACAAATGTCAGAGTGAACTTGACACATACTATTCCTTAAATAAGTTCTGAAGATTTTTAGTTTTCTTAGTGATCTTTCGGCTGTTGCAGAAGTGACAGCTATTGTATAAAATTAAAAAATTGCAGCGAACACTTCCGTAATGTCGCATTCTAACACTGCATATTTAGTTATAGTTTCTGTACATAATATGTGAACTGTCCATGTCGGAGTCAATTTAGATAGAACAATGTGGTAAGTATTAATAAATTGAAGTGAAAAATTAGGGCCCATTATATTCAGATATTTACTTTGTAAATGATCACATTTGCATAAGGAAGTTACTTCATCAAGAGTGAACGTTAATAATGTCTTAGGAAATTTAATATTTGATGTACCGCAGTTATGTCAGTAAAACATGCATTTAACTGAATTGTTATTGTGTCCAGTACATTTTTGAAAATAGTAACTACAAATATCTCTTCCTCGTTTCGGTATCGTTGGCCAGAAGTTCATTAAAATGATTTTTAACTTTATTTTGCCGTTTTTTGTGGAAACTAGGATCCAAATCACATTTTTTTCGGTTCCACTGGTTCTTCACTTGAATGATTAAGAATCATTTCTATAAAACATCAATTTTGTTTAAATAACTGCTGAAGCTCTTTGCCGCGCCCAAATCTATAACTCGTTTTTGTAAAATTTTGGATGTATAATAAATGTCATTCAATATTTGGTACAAGAAATCACAAAGGAATACCAACTCGACACTTTTTTGTTTTAATACTTTCTGCTTCGCTATGCTCATCTCTACAGGAACTCGTCAGTACTATTTCTGACAATGCCTTGATTATATGTATAAAAAACGAAGTTCTATTGCAGGTAACGTATTAGCTCTGTTACACCATTCAATCGGATTAAGCTTTCTAGAGTGGTTTCTGATTCGCCACTAAATTTCGGCAGTAGATCCCAACGCTTAATGCTATTTCCTAGAAAAATACATAGTTCTTTGTGAAAAAATCTGTTTTTCCACACAACTACTAACTGCATCATTTATTGGTAAGTTCAAATTATGACTTGCTCCATGTACATTCTCCGGCTTTGGCTGAAGAGTGTTAATTTCTTTTGTTTTTACACCATGATGAGAACCTCTTATCACACTGGCTCCATCATAACCTTGGTCCACACACTCTTTTAAATCAATGTGTTAGTCAACAAAAAATAATTTAGTCACCTCCTTGACTAAATCTGCTGCGCCGTGTTTGACTACTCCATAAAAACCTTGAAATAATTCTTTTGCTTCTATACTGATTGGTTGTTTTCGATCTGGTTATTACTGGTTATTACTGGTTATTATCTCAGAAATATGCTTAGCTGATCTACCTTGAATATAACTTTTACAGTGTCCAACATGATGGCGAAAAATGGTGATGCTGTAACTTGTTATAGCAGGTTATTTTCAAGTTTCTTCCCTAAGCACTCATTTCATTTTGAATTATTGGGCTCAGATAACTGGCAGATTGTAAAAACAAAGAGGCATGATTTTAAATATGTTTTCGAATGAAAGCAATACAGAAAATAAACAAAAAATTAAATGCTAAAAGAAATACTTAGAAGCGAAAAGTATTACCTTCCAGCGCATCGAAAACTTGCCGCAAAATGTGATCATACCGGGCAACATGTTCTACAACGGACAGAAAATTTCCGTTGTATCCTTTCTCCTTAGTTATGTTCTCTCGATGCCCTCTGAATGGAATGAACTTTCATAGAGTAACTAGAACATCGAATAACCTTGTAAGAACAACATTCTAAAATGATCCTTTTTTACGAATTTCATATTCAACTACCTTGTCGATAGTATAATTCCTTTCCGAAGTTTGTACTCAGCACATGCTTCCATACTGCAAATCGAAAACTGTTCTCTAATCCTCTCTGATAAGTGCTTCCAGTACCGATTACCCGGACACCATACACTAATCTGCCAGGAAGTTTCCTATAAGCTCACACTCCGCTGCAGAGTGAAAATTTCATTTTGGAAACATGCACTATTCATGCAAACAATCTGCAATGTTGACAATAGGTAGCATACAGAATTTTGGAATAACACATTCAAAAACGATTAAATGATCCATACTTATAAACTGAAAGATAGTAGGATGTCGATAAGACCTGTTCTTCTGATGGTGATCTTTAGGAAATTGTCATGAAGGCTGTAACGGTCCCATATTAATAACTAGACGTTTTTCTTTATCACTCAATGTCTTGTTCGTAAAGTGTCCCAAAACACAGGACGTTTTGTTTACCTTTTCGCACAGTATATAGGTCGACGGTTCGTCCTCTTGTTTATATGCCATGCAGATGTCGTCGACACGATCGGTGGCATTGTCGTGAAGTGCGGTATTTTTGATTACAAGTGTTGTTGGATGGTCTTCAATAGGCTTCTCAATAGACAGAACATTGTCGAATCACGATGAACACAAGAGTTTGGGCCGGAAGTACTTGTAGAAGACTGAGTAAATAATTTGTCAATTTTTGTTAATTTTGTTTACCCTCTTCTCTTTTCTTGACATTGCTATCGATTGAATAGACCGCTGGGTTTTTGTCTTTCTTTCTATCAATAATTTTATTCGACTACAACAAAAACTTTGCAAACGAATTAACCAAACACTTCTAATGTTTGATTATACATATGTGCTCGAGTCGAATGTTCACTCCCCTTCAATGACTTTGTACGCTGTTAAGAATAAACCTGACGTAATATTGTTCTTTGTATTCTTCCTCGTAAGCTGTTACATCATTGGCCTGTCGAAGCACGTCCTCTCGAGTACACTCAAGTAAAATGATAATGCAAGTTGTACTGCAACGTTGCTGGTAGGACCGACAAAATCTTACAACCACATAAACACTACTGGGACATTGGCGCTGACTCTCCAGCCGCGCCAGCTAACTGATAGTTATGCGAACACTTGCAGGTAATTTGTAGAAATTACGATCGACAGCGAAACAAGAAAACAGCAAATGCTCATTGATTTTAAGACAGTGAATTAAAATAGGGTAAAACTTTAGAAATAAGCACTCTAACAGCCGAGTAGAAATCACATGCCAGTTTAGAAAAAGATAAGGCAGAGAAAGTGAAGTCACTGCAGGCAGTTCTTACAGTAATTAACTCATCGGGTAATCTTTTCATTCATTCGATATCTAAATCCGGAAGATACAGCCGTACAACTCATCAATGGAGCCGTTATTTGCAACACTGATGACGAGCCGATCACAAACACAGTCCACGGAACTATCTATGAGTGAGATACACATATTCTCTTCTTCTTACATGAAATTCAGAAAGCCGTTGTTCTCAACACTTTGTTGGGATCTACGATTAAGGATCATTCGCTTACGGGAATTCATTACACAAACAATTGCGTTACCATGATAAGTGCAGAATTATTGCTTGTCGGCTACGACGTAGCCCCTCTCAGTCGCGGAGAATTCTAGGACCGTGCGGAGCAAGGCCTTGCAGAAGTCGGGAGAAAAGGTCGGTGCTTTGCAGGGCCTGCAATTTCGCACGCAATACCTATCGCTTAGGACGTTAGAAATGACGCACAGAAGCAATACTGTTCCGTTATAATACATCGTTCAAACTTCAAATTCAAATATGGGCACACACTAAACTGTCAAAGACGTTGCTAGTAATTCAGAGTAAGTCATTGTTGATCGTAGAGATTGGCAGCCATGGGAACTACGACTTCAACCGACAACACCGAAAGGCGGCAGGGTCCATGTCTTAGCGGAAAAACAATAAATCCTGTTGTGTTTATGATCTGGAGACGGAATAAATTTTTGTGATTTCAGTTCGTGCCGTTCGAGGTTTGTTGGTCAGAGACCAAAAAAATAAAGGAAAAATCTTGATTCAACTAAGAGGTTATATAGGTTTTTCAAACGTCGTTCATCCACGCTAAGATGCCCCTGGGGCACAGCCCCACTTACACCTACGGTTGCTTCGCCGCTGGTATCTTGCACTACACACTTTCTAAAGCACCCTATGTTCTTTCTCAGGTTTCAACTTACTGAAATCGATTCAGCGGATTTCTCTTGAAAACTTATCAGACGAAATTAGTTTCGCATTCGTAATATTAGTATGGACATTCATTCTCAATATTATTCAGTGTTAGGCCTCCACACTAATTACTCTGGTAATAACTACACTATTCAAAGACCGACTTCCCTGGCATAAAGCTAACACAATTGTCGTTTTCTGTTTGCAGGGACCTCTCTCGCTATAGCCCCCAGTGTCCTGCGTTCTTTCACACAAAACAAGTGATTTTTCTCCATACACAGTTTCTGGTACTCTTTTGTACACTCACATTTCTTTGGAGAAAATTCACACAGTTCTGGTTCCCCTGATTTCTTCATTCCTGGTGATCCTCCGCGTCGATTCCATTCATAAAATTCTCTATCGTTAAATATTAGTTCATTTTTCTAATCTCCTTTTGTCCCTCGTAGAGCCCACTTGTACACTGAAAACTTCAAAACCTAGACTTTTGTTTCCAAAAGTGACTGATTATATTCACGATGCCATCACCTATCTCTGGCAACATCTTGCGTCCACTCTGCGCTAAAATTCCAAAAGCCTTCTTCCCTTCTCTTAATACTTTGACTCATCTCTACACATTATACCAAATGATCATTATCCCACAGAAATAATTTCCCTTCCAGAAAATACAACTCACCTCTCCTGTAACAAACTGAAATGTCCTCTCTGTCGATTTTTGTTTCTCCCGACACCTGAGGTCACTTGTTTCCCTCTTCGATATTATTTGCAAACATTAATTTTTACCCTACTGTACCATAGCCCTCTCTCCTACATTAACATTGTACATGTGAAACTACATGGAACACAGTCAAACACTTACACTGAAGGAAATCTCCGCCACATCAACTGAAAAGGGATACTATTGTCTCGAAATAGGTTATACATTCGTGTGATACGCTTTAAAATAAAAAAGATCCAGATTTAAGGTATTTGAAATCAGTAGGATTAAACTTTTCCATTAATGTTCACGGCAGCGCCACGCGAACAGCCAAACAGTTTCGCCATTTTCGAGTTTCTCGTTCCGAGCCGTTGAACTATAAGAATCTACTCTTCGTCGAAGTCGTATTTTTTGCGGTCCGTTTCTTCGCTAAATTACTCATTCGTCTCTGGTCTGCTTACATACATTCCTTACCGCAACGCCATCAGGCTGCAATAAATCGTTGGGTGACAGTGATTTTTATCTATGTTCCATAAGTGTAGCACTCACGAAGTGATGTGAAATCAGAGCTAATGTTGTGACAGCGACCGTCTTCCTTTAATTCCAAACCTATTTGAATTTGTATTTCATTTTCTTGACGTTTGTCCTATACTGGATAAAAGACTGCTGCTCTCCTTCTTGAAAAACTCTATTCGAAAAAATCTATTCGAATTTTCATATCTTAGTCGGCCAGAGTGGCCAAGCGGTTCTAGGCGCTACAGTCTTGAGCCACACGACCGCTGCGTTCGCAGGTTCGAATCCTGCCTCGGGCATGGATGTGTGTGGTGTCCTTAGGTTAGTTAGGTTTAAGTAATTCTAAGTTCTAGGGGACTGATGACCTCAGAAGTTAAGTACCATAGTGCTCAGAGCCATTTGAGCCATTTTGTCATATCTTACTCTTAAGCGCTGAAGCAGGCGATTTATTTTACATTTCAGATTTTTACAATAGAATTATTTTGTCCGGAAATTTCGTCAACTTTACATGTGTTGCGAAAGGGAGTACTGCATGTGCTATATGGGTGAACCGGCTCAGTCTTGGAATTTGTCATCAATAATGATACGGGACCTATGCAAAGACAAAAAATGAGGCGATATGTATCTACCAACAGTGAATTCGGACGTAGGACTTTACTAATTCTCCGATGTCTGCTGTGTGGACACTCAGAACTGAGCGGCATACAGTAAATGTATTTAATTATTTATATGACATCACAGTACAACTTTAAATAAAAAATTGTAAATTAAAAATATTGAAGTAGCTCAGATATTTGAAAAAAAACTTCATTAAATAAAAGATGAGCCATGAAAATATTTGACTTAAGAGGCGGTAATTTAAACAATCACAGCTTTAAAACACCGTCTACAGATGACTTCAGTCTGACTATGCTTTTATCTAAGTTGAGGTTGCCGGCCACTCATTGTAAAGCGTCAGCTGTGGAAACAGGAACTCGTTGATTTAATGCAACCAGTGTCCGGTCGATTCAGACTGTCTAACAACGTGGTCTCAGATGAAGAACACAAATCCGATGACTTCAAAAGTGAAACGTCAACTGCGTGAATCACAAACTCATTGTTCTAATATACACAATATCCTGCCACGTCAGACCCATTGTCCACAGTTGCGGATCAAGTATACAAAGGCAGTTATTTCATAAAGTAAAAGAACGTTGCTAAGTCTTGAACTGATACTTGTGGCGAACTGTTTACCAACTCCCACCACTGACAGACTTGCGATTCATCATGCCAAACCACACTATTCGAACCAGGTAGGTTGTGTGCGCAATTTAGGTGCCATGAATAACTTCGGCATCTCAGACTCTAAATCAAAGTTAGATCATAACGACCGTCTCAGCTTTAAATATATCCCGTGTGGTGAAACTTGCTGCCTGGGTAGTAGAGATGCTCCAGATCGTTGTACTTTTGGCATAAGAATGAGACTGTCAACGCTAAAAGACATATATATTTTCCTCAAGGAGTGCTTCACGTTTCGCTTATTTCTTTTTTAAACTCGAGAATAAGATTAGTCAGTTTTCTGGGAAGGTATTACTTGTGGTATCACTAAGTAGCGGTCAGCAGGTATAATGAGTTCTGACGCTAATGTAAGTTTTACTTCCGTTGTGCCTTACAGACGTTCTCTACGTTTTATCAGTTCCTCTACTACTGAAGTATAATGAATAGAGAAGTTTCTCGTAACGCACGCCACATGAAAACGAATTGATTTAAAAGGTTTCTTAAGTTACAAGTGATAATGAGTTCTCCTTTTGTCGATTTCTTTTGTGGCTCCTCCCAACAGAAAGGAGCCTTCTGACTCTTTATTTTCCGAGTTTACGTCTCTGCAAAGTGTTTGCAGGCCTTTGTTTGCAGCTACCTGGCCTTGTTAACACACGACGAGCTTTATGAATAATCCATCTGAGTGAAGAGAAATCTCAGCTATTGCCGAGTTTTTTAAAGGCTCTAGGAACTTTTCTTTGGTTTCTCTTCCCCTTAAACCACTAATTCAGTGGCTATAATACTTGAAATCAAGGCGAAGACGAGAATAACGCGTGGGTCTGTTTTACGGCCTTCATATACACGGCCGTTTGCAATGGCTCCTTTACGAGCACTTCCATTTTATAGCTTTGACGCAGCAGATGCAAGAGCCGGGTCTAACTAGGAATAAGCACCCTGAACGATGTGGACACTGACATCAAACTCTGGTCAAAATCAAATAAAATGTACCATGAATTAATTAGTTTATACCGCTGCTAATACTTCAGTACTATTACACGAAAAGCTTTGTGTTCTAGTCATATAGCACACCGCTTAGAATGAATATACGAATGGATTGTGGGGTGTAATTCCAGTACACATCGATTTCTCTACATACCGGCAAATAGCTTATTTTAACAAGAATATTTTGCCCTTTTCTAAATATCTTCGCTACTAGGATTTGTATTGTATTGTATGTTAACTGGGGGCCTCGAAACGACGGAGAGGCTCCGTCCCCGCCGCAGCCGCAGTGGTCCACAACCCCACGACGACTACCGCAGTCCTCTGCACCCCTCCGCCGCCCCACACCGAACCACTCTTGCAGCGTTATTGTTCAGTTGGACCCCCGGTGGACCCTCTTCCCCCCACCCCCTCCCGCCTCTAGGCAACGTCTCACACCAGACGAGGTGTTTTGCGTGGTAGAGTAATTGTGGTGTATGTGTACGTGGAGAACTTGTTTGCGCAGCATTCGTCGTCATAGCGTAGCTAAGGCGCAATGTGGGGAACTAGCTCGCATTTTCCGAGGCAGATGGAAAACCGCCTAAAAACCATCCGCAGACTGGTTGGCTCACCGGACCTGGACACAAGTCAGCTGGGCGGAATCGTGCCGGGGACCAGGCGCTCCTTCCCATTCCGGAAAGCTGTGCGCTGGACCACATGGCTAACCGGGCGGGTTTATTAGGGTTAATAGAGGATTTTTCTCAACTATACACGTGTATGTAATATGATGTGACTTTTTGAAAAAAAGACCTCTCTGTTTTGCCGCGAAAGACACGTATACAGGCAGCTAACTGCTACTACCTTGTGTTGTACAATACCAAAAACGAATTATATCCCACACAACTACATGTCGGCACTAATAACTGACCAAGTTAAATCAAATATAGCTGGTTCTGACCACCGACACTAGCGTCTGTGTACAGCAAAGTACCTCCTTCACCGGTCATCAACCTTCTGAACCTTGTGTGAACACACGGCTCTGCTATGAGAGGTACGAGACTAGTTCGCAGTGCTCACAGGTCACCGAAACTTTGGAACCACGCTTACAATATATTTGATCCAATTATTACATATTAGGCAGGCTCGATGATAGCTGCGGAAGCATGAGATGGTACAAGTACATGAATGATCAACAACGAAATTAATGTGACCCAGTTACAAAATTTGAGGCCGGATGTGCAGAATCGGAATAGGATACGAACTACACCCTTCTGTGCAGAGCAACAGGCACAGATTACGAAAAAATCGCATCAACCATAGTCTGGACATGATTCAGTACATAACAGGACAAGACTCTTTTCGTTAATGTCTTCTAACTTGTTTGATACAGCCCGCCACAGTTTCCTCCCTTGTGCCGACCACTCTGTCTGAGAATAGTACAGTAATTCCACCATAATTCCGCTGTTTATTGCTGAGTATCTGTGACTTCCCCACAATTATGAGTTTCTACAGTTTTTTGGCTTATGCTTCCGCCTGCTTCCTTGGAGCCTCTACATTGATCATCCTGTTCCTTCTTCCAGTCAGTGTTTTCCTCACATTTCTTTCCTCACTGATTCTGCGGCGTACCTACTCGTTTCTTATTTCATCAGTCTACGTAAATTTCAGCAGTCTTCTAAGACAATAAATTTTAAACGGTTTTCCCACAGTTAATGATTCACTTTCCTACATTACTCAGGTCTAACTGTACGTTCTCAGAAATTTCTTCCTTGCAGCAACGTATATGTTTGATGCAAACAGACTACTTTAAATGAGAATTAACTCTTTTGCCTGTATTAACCTGTTACATATACCCATAGCTTCACTTACCATGTTTTAACTTCCAGGGAATCAGAATCAGTTTAATTTGTCTAATAAGTGTTCCCCCATTTTGGTGTCAGTTTGATCATTAATCTCATTTCTGCTACTTTTCGTCACTGACGTCTCTCTTCTGTTTACTCCGTAACCAAATTCTGTATTCAAAGCATAATGAAATTTTCCTCACCTTGTTGCAATGTCATAAGCGTATTTTTCAGTTCCATTTTAATCACACTCATAAATCTTTAAGACTTCATTTCCATCTTCCTTGTCGTTGTACTGCACAGCTTGAACAGTACTAAATAAAGATGAATCCTTGGCAATAGTAGGGTAGTGGGGCTTCTGCCCCAGCCCACAATTCTTCTGGATTTCCTTCTCTGCCCCTCCCTCCTCATAGCTCCGTTACCTCTACCACTTGCCAGAGTCCAAAGCTAAAGGGCCTGACAGATTAATGAACTAGAGTGCTGTGTGGTTCTTGTAACCCAATTTTCATCCAGCTCCCTCCCAAGGGGCTCTCAGGGTAATCAAGAGAATACCTTGTCAACTTGCGTCCTAAAATCGTATTATGGCGTGTTTATTATAAATAATTGTCAGCATTGCCACACATGGAGTGCAGGTACTGGCAGTTGGGAGCCTGCCTAAGCAAGCATTGGCATCACCTGCTGTGGGAGACTTGAATCTTTGACGCAGGGTGGAGTGAGCGCATGTCAGCTTTTTGCCCACAAACCTGTTAGTGTCAGACTGGTTCCTAACAGCTATTTTGTGGCCATGACATCGATATTCATACATTTGCCCCAGTGCTATAGGGGTTCATCCTGACAAGTTTTAATTATCCTCTATTTAGGATTTTCCCAATACTCTAAACTGCAAGACTACATTAAGGGGGGTTGGACGTCAAACGGGCCGACTTGGAGCAGGAGAGGCACCACAGACATTTTAATTTCCACTGCCTATACTTTTACAAATAAATTCAAAAAACTTTTTCAGCATGACCAGGAAGGATTCACAATTCACACTCATAGCAGTGGAAGTTCGAAAACACAACGAAATGATTTTTTTTGCATATGAAATTTCATCATTTTTTTCACTTACTTATGGCAGTATTTGTTACGGTAGGTACACTTTTCTTCAGAAGTAAGAGAGATTCTTCGATGAATTTTGCACAGAATACAAACCATATTTAAAGGTGTATGAAACTCTAGAATTTTCCAAATCTATTAAAAACTGTGATAAAAATTGGGGTAATTAAGTATAAAATTCGTGTTTTTTGTAAACATGAAGTTTAAAATATAACAGTTCATTCGTTTTTTCATAAATTAAATAAATTCTAGAGTTTCCTACACCTGTAAGTATGGTATGTATGCTGCGCAAAATTCATCAAACAATCTCTCTAACATATGAAGAAAAGTGTACCTATAGCAAGAAATGCTGCCCCTAGCAAGTCAAAAAAAGATGAAATTTTCACATAAAGAAATTACTTTGCTGTGGTTTTGAACTTCCACTGCAATGAGTGTGAATCCTGAATCCTTCCTAGTGATGCTGACAAAGTTTTATAAATTTATTTCTAAAAGTATAGACACAGGAAATTAAAATGTACTGCGATGCCACTCCTGCTCCAAGTCGGCCCGTTTGACGTCCTACCCCCCCTTAACTAAAAACCCATTCCCCTTGTGACATGATATATCCAAGGAAGCAATAAACAGAACTGACTGAGAGAAGCAAGAATGTCTGCACCCGTAAGCTGCCATACATTTACAGGATGTATCTCCTATGCGTCGTCAGGTAGATATTCGCAATTTCGTTTCTACAGTTTGTAATTGGAGTCGGTCTAAACAAATCCTTCTCATCAAGTCTTTCACGCGACGCTCAGAACCGACTGCAAGCGTCGGTTTGTTTCCAGTCACGTGCAGAATGATTTTTAAAGCGGAATTTTAGGAGCCCATTCGATTGAGCGGTGACAAATTACCGCGATACTCGTTTTATCGGTCTGTACTAACAGTGACAGTAAAAAAACGAAAAATAACCGGCAGTCCAGCAGCGACAGCAGTGTCTAAATCTGTTCTATCTGTTACCGCCTTGCAGCTGCGCTGCTCAGTAAATACTGTTGGTGTAGTTGTTACTCTTCGTTTTTTACTATCCTTGTTTACGCATATCGATAAAACAAGAGTCGCACTAGACACTTTGGGACCACTTAATTGACTGGACATAGAAAGTTCCTCAATAAACTTACTTTTGCTCGTAATGGAAAACCAACCAACACTTTCTGTGAACACTGGAAGTTTCATGAAAGACTAGATGTCAAAATTTTGTTCGGGCTGAATCCATTCCTGAGCTCCATTATAAAACGTTTTGGTACAGAAATTAATTTACCTTTGCTGTCAATGCTTATTTCATGATATACTGTTTTCAGGAGTTCCGGGTACGGACATACCACCCAGCGACTGCCCATTGGGGTCTATACTAGATCTGAAACACCGAAATTGCTAATATATGCGGAAACACCAGAGAAAATATGCCTCGCATTTCATAGAAGAGACACTCCGTATATGTATATTACTGTGTGTGTGTTTGTGTGTGTGTGTGTGTGTGTGTGTGTGTGTGTGTGTGTCGATCTGGCATGATAATGGCATTCTCATCTATGAGCTCCTTTATAAAATGTCTTTCTACATAAACTATTTTACGCTGGCTGGCAGTCCTTATTTCATGACTTCATGTTTCCAGGAATGTTTGATATAGACTTAGCATCCAGCAACAGACCACTGTAGTCTACACCAGATCTTCTCCAGGTGTTGGGTCAGTCTGTGTGATGAGTCCACAAACGTCAGAATGGTTCAATGTAGCAGCAAATGCCGCTGCAAATCCTGTATGTCTACCTCGAGAAACAGTTGCGCCTCGTGTATGATGCTTATCTGATTCTTTTTCCAAAAATTTTGATTATGACCTAGTCATAGTATAGCCTGTACAAAGTCAATTATAATTCAGATTTTCATGGCTTGACCAGATAATAGATTGTGTAAGTAGACTTTTCCTTCTATAAATTTCATTTTAATATACACTATTTTTATAACATGCTATTTACGTACTGCTGTCTTTTCTGAAAATAAATGATAAGTAGCTTTTACAACCAGTGTCAGATTAGTCAACAGCACATGAATACTTGTCTAAGAATTGTTTGATATATATGTCAAAAAGTTATTTATACTTGCATATGATTCTTATTAACGATTTACACACAATACTTATCTATTGGTTTTCTTCTTTTCCTAGGAATGCTGGTATCATCCTCACAGCTGTCAGGAAACAGTCTTGCATCCACACCAGACCCTTCAATGTCACAATCAGCCAAGCCAGAGACATCATTGCCGTGACTAGATTGTGTAAGAAGACTGTTTCCTCCAATATAAATTTCATTTTAATATAACTATTTTTATAACATGTTATTTACATACTGCTGTCTTTCCCAAAAATAATTGATAAGTAGCTTTTACAGCCAGTGTCAGATTGGTCAATAGTGGGTGAATACTTGTGTAAGCATTGGTTCATACATATGTCAAAAAATTATTGATTCATGCATGTGATTCGTATGAACAAATAACACACAATACTTGTCTATTTACTTTCTTAGTTTCCTGGGAAAGCTGGTATCTTCCTCACAGCTGTCAGAAAAGCGTCTTGTATCCACACCAGAACCTTCTATGTCACAATCGGACTAGCCAGAGACCTCATTTTCGTGACTGACCAAGCCAGGACTGTTGTCACAAACACTTAAGCCGAGACCATATACTTCGAGGTAATCAGTGTCTACAGCAATCACAGCTGGACCATCAGCCTCCATGCTGGAAGGTAGTTGTAATATTTATCAGCTAGAAGCAGCGTCTTGGCCTGTGTGTTACTGATAATGAGCATCATGTGTGTCCTACCATATTACTGCTTCATTCAGTGATCCCAGGGGCATTTATGCATGTTATTGATAATGAGCATCATATGTGTCATGACACATTACTGCTTCATTCAGTTATACAAGGTGCATTTATGGATTGGGTATCTTTCGTCATCACTGATAATACACTGAGGTACTGCAACCCTCTACTATTCCCAAATGCTTGCCAACTCATACTGGAAAGGTAGCTTTCCAAGATCATAAGGGAACTGTGGTTTCACTCCATTAATTGAAGCAATGTGTTATGCTGTGGGTTCATATTTATGGCATAACTTGATCTGCTGCTCAAAAGAACTCCATCATACATACATGGGAATGAAAATACAACGATATCATCCACCATTACCATTGTTGAATGGTTTGAGAAATCTACCCTGAATGATACTCTTAAATGCTAAAAAGATTCTAGAAAATATCTACGTAGAATCTTGTATTTTTACATTCCAATGCATTTGTTTCATTCATTATGTGGGGAAATTCCACGAAAGCTCCCAGCAGAGTCCTGTACTTAGACACTCAGATGTATGTGCTTGATTCATTATGTGAGGTCACATCCTTCTTCCAAAGGGCAAAGGAAAAAGAAAGGCTGCTAATTTTGGTCAAAATGCTGACAACATGTGCTTTGTCTGGTTGCTACTGGCTTGTAAGAAAAACATTAATGGACATCTTCAGCATAAGAGTAAATATCAGACTTATGATATTCTTGGGTATCATAAACATGATGTTACTAAATTCTCCAAGAAACTCAAGAAAGGAGCTTCATTTGAGTTGCAGAATTCTCATATATATTCATGTATATGGTATAGGTGACTAAAGCCTGGTAAGCATCCCTTTCTCCAGTTTCACCAAACAGTCTCAGGAATGAGCACTTTTTTGTTAATCTGCCCAGAGGAGTGACATAGCCACTGAGAAGAAACATATCCCACCTTATTTCCTATTTATTGCCTAAATATGAGACTGCATGTTATATCTGCTTTAGGTACTTGAAACTACTTTATACAAGCAAGCGATTATTGCAGGACCAGCTAGATTGTTCTGCATAGAACCAAGTATGAGCAGTAGTAGTTATCAAATGTGAATTCTGGTGTAGGAAAGGCTTTTGTAAAAAAAATAAAGGAAATAGTTATGGTTGTTTTCGACTACAGTTTCTGAAACCCAATGGTTAAAATTTAATATTTAAACAAGAGAAATTTCATGAATTAAAATTAAGCATCTTGCAAAATAAATTTCTTTAATTTGTTTCCCCTTACTTTTCTTTTTGGAACGAGACAAATATGAATACACAGGTACATTTCAAACAAGAAAGTTTTAATTTTTAAAAAACTAATTTTTTAATAGTTAAAATGGAAAGAATAATGTATTCCAACCTGAAGTTGTTATACAGTTAGCAAGATTTACGAAATTATTGTAAACAAAAAGACTTTCCGAATCATTTCAGTTTTAAAATTATTGTATAGAAAAGGGCAGTACAAATTTAAATATACTAGATCTCACTCAATTTTTTTGAAAAACATTACAAGAATGAACTGGGGCATGGAACTAAGGAAACTTCGTTAAATTTGTAAGGCAAAAACCTATAATAATTGTCGAAACTTAGTAACAACAATAATCGGTCTTATTGGAAACCATAATAATAATATTAATAATAAACATAAAAGACTGGTGAATAAATCATTAAAAGAATTTTAAGAAATCTGTAAAGCAAAAAATCCTGAAACCATATTCTAAACTTCCACAAAAGTAATGATAATGAAGTGACTGATAACTTATTGATATTCATTTTATTGCGTACATGAAAGATGTCAGCAGATGTGTATATGAGAAGAAGTACCACCACAGCTGTACCTTAAGAATGTCTTTGTTCTATCACATGACTAGGTTCGGTGGCACATTACTGCCATCCTTAGACCCTCCCAATGCCAAAAAGAGTATTTGATTTCCTTGGTGCATTTACTGTGGGATCCATCTTACTAGCACATGAGCACATGTGGGCGAGTAACAAGGATCCCACAGTAAATGCACCAAATGCTCTTTTGGCAGTGCTGCGACGCATGGATCGTGGTAATGTGCCACTGAAATTAGTTGTGTGACTGAATAAAGTTGTGGTGGCGCCTTTTTCATACAACTCATAACGAACTTCAAAAGCTACTTGTGGATAAATATCAAGAAATTGAAGAAACAATTATCAGAAAAATTTTTCATGTTATAGCTTTTTAGATGATAACGATATTTTAAAAACAACTAAACAAATTAAGCAGGAAAAATGGTTCAAATGGATCTGAGCACTATGGGACTTAACTTCTGAGGTCATCAGTCCCCTAGAACTTAGAACTACTTAAACCTTAAATGGATGTGTTTAGAACTACATCACACACATCCATGCCCGAGGCAGGATTCGAACCTGCGACGTAGCAGTCACACCGTTCCAGAATTAATGGCCTAGAACCACTCGGCCACTCCAGCCGGCAATTAACAGGAAAGCTAAAGCTTTTCAATCTAGAATAATAATACTGTTAATGTTGTATAACCACAAGAAAGTTTTAATCAAATTTAAGATCAAGTGGTCTTTAAATTTAAGACTAATTTGATACAAAAGAGATCAGTTAAAGTTAACATGAAGTTTCTTGGTAGATTTAAGAGACAATACGAAGTACAATGATTTAATTTCAAAAAAATAGTGATCTATTATTATGAACGAAAGATTTAGAATATTATGACCAAAGATCGAAAAATGTACTATGTAGAGAAATGTAAGAAATGCTAAGAAAAAGTCTGGCTGGCCTTCATATTCTGCAAAAATTTAGAATTATGTGTTAGAAGATGCTATACAGTAATTGGTTCTTGCTATACTGTTATACCAACTGAAATAAGAAAAAGCTGTAAGTAATGATAAAAATTAGAATAACAAGTTTCTTACATACAATAAAATCAGCTTCACATCCAGATGATCGTGATGCAGAAGGAAATACGAAAATTTAAATATATTGGCCTAGAAACAGATGCAATTTTTGAAACATAAGAAAATAGTTTTCAATGTAATTCACAGATATTCCAAAATCTGAAAAGAAATCAAATGTTTCTATAAATATTTCTGGTTATGATGGAAAATTTACTCTATATATCCTCTTTAGCATAGAAATAGAGAAGAAAAAGATGTTAATCTTCTTTTAAGCTTAGATGAAAATAATTCTCATTGTTCATGGATAAAAGATTTAACTAGATTACTTTGTACTCAAAGAAATATCGTATATAAAAAATTTTTCTTTGTTATAGATTTTGATGAGTCTTTCATTGCATGAAAAATTAGACAATCACTGAAACGATTGTGAAGAACATAAGGAGATAAAGATAAATATGGCTAAAAAGAGTGAAACAGATAAATTTAAAATAATAATAAATCATTACAGGTACATTTTTTTCATTTATTCCAACTTCGAACGACTTTTAAAAGGTGTTGGTGCTTGTCAAACAATTATTGGAAAAGTTCATATTGTTTTTTTTTTTGTCTTCAGTCCAGAGATTAGTTTGATGCAGCTCTTCATGCTACTCTAAACTGTAGAACCTTCTTCATCTCTAAGTAACTACCAGAATATATGTCCTTCTGAATATGCTTAGTGTTTTCATCTCTTGGTTCCATCTACGATTTTTACTTTCCACTGCGCCCTTAAATACTAAATAGGCGATCCCTCCTTTATGCCTCAAAACACGATCTACCAACTGATATCTGCTTCTACTCAAGTTGTGCCACAAATTCGCTTCTCCCCAGTTCTGTTGAGTACCTCCTCATTACTTACATGAGCTAATCATCTAATATTCAACATTTTTCTGTAGCACCACATTTCTAAAGCTTCTATTGTCTCCTTGTTTAAACAATTAATCGACCATGTTTCACTTCAATACATGCTACAATCCATACAAATACTTTCAGAAAGACCTCCTGGCACTTACATCTATAGACAATGTTAACAAATATCTTTTCTTCAGGAACTCTTTCCTTGCCATTGCCAGTCTAAATTTTCATATCCTGTTTACTTCGACCATCATCAGTTATATTGCTCCCCAAATAGCAAAACGTATCTTCTGCTTTAAGTGTCCCTTTTGTACCCTAATTCCCTCACCATCAACTGATTTAAATCGACCACACTCCACTATTCTCTTCTTGCTTCTGTTGAAGTTCATCTCACATCATTCTTCCAAGACAGTGTATATTGCATTCAACTGATTTTCCAGGTACTTCGCTGTCTCTGACAGAATTACAATATCATCAGCAAACCTCAAAGTTTTAATTTCTTCTCCATGGATTTAACGTCCCTATCAAGCACCTCGACTCTTATAACAGCAATCTGGTTTCTGTACAAGTTGTAAATAGTCCTTCACTCCCCATATTTGACCCCTGTCATATTCAGATTTCCAAAGAGATTATTCCAGTCATCATTGTCAAAAGCTTTCTCTAAGTCTACAAAAGCTAGAAACATAGGTTTACATTTCATTGATCTGTCTTTGAATATAAGTCATAGGGTCAGTATCACCTTGTATGTTCCTGCATTTCTATGGAATCTAAACTGATTTTCCCCAAGGTTGGCTTCCACCACTTTTCCATTTGTCTCTAAAAAGTCATGTTAGTATTTATCAACTGTGGATTATTTAAATGATAGTTCAGTAACTTTCATACTTGCCACCACCTGCTCTCTTTAGATTTGGAATTATTATGTTCTTCTTGACCTCTGAAGGTATTTCACCTGTTCCATACATCCTGCCCACCAGATGGAAGGGTTTGGTCATGACTGGCTTCCCCAAGGCGTGGTTGTAATAGAATGTTGTCTACTCCTGGTGCCTTGTTCCGAATTCAGTCTTCCAGTGCTTTATCAAATTTTTCCCACAGTATCATATCTCCCATTTCTTCTTCATCTACATCCTCTTTCATTTCCATAATATTGAACTCAAGCACATCAGCCTTCTATAGACCCTCTATACACTCCTTTCATTATTCTACTTTCCCTTCTTTGCTTAGAACTGGTTTTCCATCTGAGTGCTTGGTATTTGTAGAAGTGATTCTCCTTTATCGAAATATCTCTTCAGTTTTGCTGTAGGCAGTATTTATCTTACCCCTAGAGATATATTCCACTAAATCATTACATTTGTTCACTTGCCATCCCTGCTTAGCCATTTTGTAATTCTTGCTGACCTCATTTTTGACAGGTTTCTATTAATTTTTGTCTGCTTCACTTACTTAGTTTTTATATTTTCTCCTTTCATGAGTTAAATGCAATATCTCCCCTGTTACTGAAGGATTTCTACTAGGCCTCGTCTTTTTACCTACTCTATCCTCCGCTGCCTTCCCAATTTCATCTCTCAAAGCTACCCACTCTTCTTCTACTGTATTTCTTTTCCCTGTTCTTGTCAATCTTTTCCTAATGCTCTCTTTGAAGCTGTCTACAATCTCTTGTTCCTTCTGCTTATCTATATTCCATCTCCAATTAAGCAAACTGTGATATTCATTGGTTTATAGAAAGATTATAAATAGATGGTAAAGATATTAACACAAGTAGATCTTTTTAGTCAAGTAGCTTAAGATTGGTTAAATGTAATATTTTTTAATACTTACAAATTTATGGCATCAAGTATTGATAAATTTCCTTCTCATTTTGCAAAAGATCAATGTAGAGATACAGCAAAATGTTTTGAAGGTGCATAACAAGATTTAATAATTGAGAAAGGTTTATATCCTTATAAACATATGGATAGTGAAGAAAGAAAAGAAAGAAATTGTATTAACTGAATAAGAATGTTTCTTTTGAGACTTTATACTTAAAATATTTCTGAAGGAGTTTATTATTGTCTAAAATTAGTTTGAGAATAATTCAGTGTCTTAATTTCAGATAGTAAATCAAATTATATAACACATGTAATGTCTTAATAGCAGTGAATTTTTTTGAAAATTTTGGAGATATTTCTATTACATCTCAGAAAATCCATCGAACATGTTATTTTACTGTTCGAGGTGCATCTTGGGATGTCGTGTTAAGAATGACTAAAACTGAAAGGAAGTTGTGGTTGTTGTTGTGCTCTTCAGTCCTGAGACTGGTTTCATGCAGCTCTCCATGCTACTCTATACTGTGCAAGCTCAGAACATGTCCTACCAACCGCCCATTCGTCTTGTCAAGTTGAGTCATAAACTCCTCTTCTCCCTAATTCTATTCCATACCTCCTCATTAGTTATGTGATCTACCCATCTAATCTTCAGCATTCTTCTGTAGCAGCACATTTCGAAAGCTTCTATTCTCTTTTTTTCCAAACTATTTATCGTCCATGTTTCACTTCCATACATGGCTACACTCCATACAAATACTTTCAGAAACGACTTCCTGACACTTAAATCTACACTCAATGTTAATAAATTTCTCTTCTTCAGAAATGCTTTCCTTGCCATTGCATCTACATTTTATATCCTCTCTACTTCAACCATCATCAGTTATTTTATTCCCCAAATAGCAAAACTCCTTTACTACTTTAAGTGTCTCATTTTCTAATCTAATTCCCTCAACGTCACCCACATTCCATTACCCTGGTTTTTCTTTTGTTGATGTTCATCTTATATCCTCCTTTCAAGACACTGTCCATTCCATTCAGCTGCTCTTCCAAGTCCTTTGCTCTCTGACAGAATTACAATGTCATCAGCAAACCTCAAACTTTTTATTTCTTCTCTGTGGATTTTAATTCCTACTCGAAAATTTTCCTTTTGTTTCCTATACTGCTTGCTTAATATACAATTTGGATAATATTGGGGAGTGGCTACCTCGCTATCTTACTACCTTCCCAACCACTGCTTCCCTTTCATGCCACTTGACTCTTATAACTGCCATCTGGTTTCTGTACAAATTGTAAATATCCTTTCGCTCCCTGTATTTTACCCCTGCCACCTTTAGAATTTGAAATAGAGTATTCAAGCCAACATTGTCAAAGGCAAATGCTAGAAACGTAGGTATGCCATTCCTAAATCTTTCTTCTAAGATAAGTCATAGAGTCAGTATTGCCTTACATGTTCCAATATTTCTACGGAATTCAAACTGATCTTCCCCCGGGTCAGCTTCTACCAGTTTTTCCATTTATCTGTAACTAATTACTGTTAGTATTTGCAGCTGTGACTTAGTAAACTGATAGTTCGGTAATTTTCACATCTGTCAGCACCTGCCTTCTCTGGGATTGGAATTATTATATTCTTCTTGAAGTGTGGGGGTATTTCTCCTCATACATCTTGCTCAACCGATGGTAGAGTTTTGTCAGGACTGGCTCTCCTAAGGCTGTCAGTAGTTCTAATGGAATGTTGTCCACTACTGGGGCCTTGTTTCGACTCAGGTCTTTCAGTGTTCTGTCAAACTCTTCACGCAGTATTGTATATCTCATTTCATCCTCATCTACATCCTCTTCCATGTCCATAATATTGCCCTCAAGTACATCGTCCTTGTATAGACCTATCTGCTTTCCCTTCTTTGCTTGGAATTGGGTTTCCATCTGAGGTCTTGATATTCATACAAGTGGTTCTCTTTTCTCCAAAGGTCTCTTTAATTTTCCTGTAGGCAGTATCTATCTTACTCCTAGTGCAATAAGCCTCTATAGCCTTACATTTGTCCTCTAGCCATCCCTGCTTAGCCATTTTGCATTTCCTGTCGATCACATTTTTGAGACGTTTGTTTTCCTTTTTGCCTGCTTCATTTAATGCATTTTTATACTTTCTCCTTTCATTAATTAAATTCAATATTTCCTCTGTTAGCCAAGGGTTTCTACTAGCCCTCATCTTTTTACCTACTTGACATCTTCATCCCTCAGAGCCACCCATTCTTCTTCTACTGCATTTCTTTCCCCAATTCATGATAATTGTTCCCTTATGCTCTCCCTGAAACTCTGTACAACCTCTGGTTTCGACTGTTTATCCAGGTCCCATCTCCTTAAATTCCCAACCTTTTGCAGGTTCTTCAGTTGTAATCTACAGTCGATAACCAATAGATTGTGGTCAGAGTCCACACCTGCCCTTGGAAATATCTTACAATTTAATACGTGATTCCTAAATTTCTGTCTTACCATTATATAATGTATCTGATACCTTCTAGTATCTCCAGGATTCTTCCATGTATACAACCTTCTTTTATGATTCTTGAACCAAGTGTTAGCTGTGATTAAGTTATGCTCTGTGCAAAATTCTACCAGGCGGCTTCCACTTTCATTTCTTACCCCCAATTCATATTCATCTATTTTTCCTTCTCTCCCTTTTCCGACTCTCGAATTCCAGTCACGCATGACTAATAAATTTTCGTCTCCCTTCACTACCTTAATAATTTCTTTTATCTCATCACACATTTCATCAATTTCTTCATCATCTGCAGAGCTAGTTGGCGTATAAACTTGTACTACTGAAATAGACATGGGCTTCATGTCTGTCTTGGCCTCAGTAATGCGTTCACTATACTGTTTGTAGTAGCTTACTTGTAGTCCTACATTTTCTTTTGATTATTAAATCTACTTCTGCATTACCCCTATTTGATTTTGTATTTATAACTCTTGAAAGGAAGTAGCAAATGATTGTCGTCTGGTTTTGTTTACTGAGAGAGAAATTTGAAGAGGTTTTCTCAAAGTATTGAAAGATATGCTAAGGCTAATAAGTAATTTATGAAAAAATTTTCGTTCACAGAATTAATCACATTATACAGCTTTTTTGGATGCAAGTAATTTACAGAACTGGGCGAAGTCACAATTTTCACCAAGTAAAGATTTGAAATCGTTAGATATGGAAACTTACAATATTGCAAAATACTGAGAACAACAAAATTAATGAAAATAGAGAAGTATGCTTCAAATTAATGAAGTATTAAAAAGTATCTAAATCTTGGATAAAAATTAACAAAAGTTTATAGAATTTTAGCTTTTAAGCAATCTGATTGGTTACAAAACACATTCCTTTTTATATATAAATGAGGAAAAAGGCATCTAACGATTTTGAAAATGACTTATATATCGATGAATAATTCAATTTTTGGCTTTAGATGGAAAATATTAGAAACAGGTGAAATATTAAAATAATAATAAAATCAGAGAGTTCCCAAAATATGTTTCAAAGCCAAACTATGAATACATAGCAGTACTTATAGAAAATTTCGTGGTAATCCATATGAAAAAGCGACAATAAATTAGGATAAACGTATTTCTATTGGAATGAGTATTTCAGATATTTACGATTTTCATTAAATGTTATGAAACCAGAAAGTGGATAAAACAGCGGTTTATGTTATATGGATAGTTGTTCCCTTAATAACAATTTATGGTTTGAAAATTTTTATGATGGTATTAAATCGATAATAAGTGAAAATCATACAAATGATCATCCAAAAGCAAATAGTTGTGGATTTCCACAAGTTTTAGGAAAAATGAAAGTTGAGAATAGAGAAATAATCATGTTAGAACATGTTAGTTTAAGATCCATAAAGTAAGCATACATAGCAGAAAATAAATTATATAAAAATGTAGAGGATTTGAGAAATCTGTAGGACAAAGTGAAATTACTTACAATCATTAGAAATATGGTTTAAACAACAAAATTAAACACTATAGAAATATGATTGATATCAGATAATTTCAACATGAAGTACATAATATAAAATTTAATAAATCTGTTTTAAATTCTGACAATGATAAAATGGAATAAATACTTCACCACATGAACGATATGGAATAAAAAATTAGTATATTTTTAGTAATTTTTTTGAGTAAGCTAATATTTGATGTTGTTACACATATATTTTACAAACAAATTTTCCACAAAAAATTCAAGTTTTTGATAATGTTTAATTGATGTTTGTGACAATAAGCACCTCTACACTTATTATCGGCATAATTTAAAGATTTTCTCTGTTTTCTTTTGGTAAAGATTTGTGAGCATATTTAGAACGCATATAAGCTCTTGGTCAAAAATTAAATGAGTATATGTTTTGTTATTAGAGTTACAGACAATTCTTTTATATATTCTACATTATTTTTGCCATTTTGTTATTGTTTCTTTTGTATTCAATTAACACAACACATATATTAATGCAAATACTTGTTACTAATTCCTTTTTTATGCAAGGAATAAATTATTTTGTTTGAACATTCCATTTGTATATAAAATTTGTATTGAATCTTTTTGTAATAAGTTTAATTTTTTAAAATCTTAAAAACAATGAACTGATGAAGAGAACAATTCTTACCTTTATACAAATCAATTTTTTGGATCTGAACATCCTAGGAAATTAAGTAAAACCATATAAATAAAAATATTGTAAGAAAAACGATAACATCAATAGAACTGTATCAATACCTACTCACAATACAAAATTTATTTGTTCATCAGTTATGAAATTCAATGTGACTTTTGAAGAAAATTTTCAAAATTGAGTTTGGGCAGAAATTTTACTATCAATTTGCGAATGTGGTAATATAATATCAGAAAAAGAATGATTCATTCATACCGAAAGCAAATAGGATAGAAAAATCATTGTACAAAATAACTTCAAAAAACAAGAGTAATGAAAGGAATCATCAGACTGGGGAGAAATGAAAAGAAAATTTAAGAAAAATAGTTGGTGTTGCTTCATAGATAATGAATGGAGAAAACAAAATAATAAATATATCCTTGCCTCACTTTGTTCCCCAAACAACTGATGAAAATTTAAGGTAAAATTTTGTTCTTTAAAATTATGTTGTTATCAATGCAGCTCTACTTACTACGTCACAAGAAATAAATGTACAAAACCCATTAAACCTTATCGTATAAAACATAGTTATTGCAGAGAAATTTTGAGAGAGAATGACCACCCTAAGCCGATAAATTTATATCAAAGAATAAAGGAAATACTGCATATTGTCAGTTGTCACTATTATTTTAATATTTTGGTTAATTACACAGAAGAAAGAATGATTAAAGATAAAAGTTTTTCAACAGTGAAGGTATAATCCAGCTATTCATTTCACATTTAAATTTTATGTAACATTAGTACAGATTTTTGTGTATGTCTAATAAACGAAACTCATTAAAAGCTATATGATTAAAAAAAAACAAATTCTAAAATTCTCTAAAAATACCAAAGATCCTTCGATTTTTACCTTTTCCCTAACACCAAAATTTACACTACCATTTGTAATAAAACAATTCGCAGAATGAACATTATGATCAATATAGAACAAGTTCAAAATATCAATAAGGAGTTACATTTATATGAAAGAATACTTATAAGCCAATTTTTTTTCACTATCCAACTATTAGCTGAATTATCGAATCTTATCCATTTAACATATACTTTATTACCTATATTTCTCAAGACTTTTGCAAGAAGATAGATGCCTTGACAATTTGTTTTCAACAGCTCCTGTTCATAAAAATTTCCTTTCACATCTCCATTAAAACAATTAAATTACATGTGTTGGGTATACATTAACTAGCATCTTCCATTAAAGATATTTCCATTGTCCAATTAGCTGTATAGCCTTTCTCAAAGATTCCTGTTAATTTACTTATTCTAATTTTATTACCTATTTTATTTTTTGGTTTAGGATCTGGCAAATTTGATACATAAACGTTTGTCTATAACTTTTTTCATTTTCTTTACTGACATCCATAGGCTTCATTTTTATTGTTGGATGTTTTATGACATTACATTCATCAATAAGATTTTTAATTGTATCAAATCATTTTTAGCTGCAACTGAGAGTAAATCTTTACCACCTTTTCTCCTTCATTGTGCCATTAAATATTTCAGTGATGGATGGTTTTAATTCAAAGACAGGTGAATAGTGATTAATGTTTTATTTTTACAGAGGTTCTTAAAATATTTATTATAAATTTGTAATTGTTGTCTGCATCTAAATTTCTTAAATAACAAATTTGGAATATTTTTTTCAAATGAAATAACAACATTGTTTCCTGTTTTAACTTTAACAAGCAAGCAAATTTTTAAAACTCATCAATAACGATTAGCAAATGTTAACATCCTATGTTTATATTTGAAATGCCTATTAAGTTACCTGAATCAACTTTGACTAAGTGCAGTTTCCATAAATCATCGATACCTAATGAAATGACATTACTTATAAACCTTTTTCTCATCAGTTTATGTAATTCAGTAATAACTTCTTCATGAATACCAACACCACACTCTTGAAAAATTTCTTACTGGACTTATTCTTTTCGATTTTACAAATTGCACAAAAACCTCAAACCTCTGTATTCCCTTTTTAGTTGTTACTGCATGAGAATTATGAATTTCACTAAATTTTCTACACTTTAAGCAATGTATGTGATAGCTATGAAAGATTGCTTCATTTTCCATTTATATAAATTAAAATTAAATGGTTGTTTTCCATTAAATCATCACATGGATTTCTAAAATCAGTTCACCAAGTATGGGTAATTAACCTGAAACAGTTGTTTTCATAGATTGATTAATGTATATAATTATTTTATCTTTCATTCTTAATGCACATGATGGATTACTTAATTGCAACAGTTATAAAAATTGTACTCAATATCAAATTTGCTTAGTATTGACATTGTTTCTTGTTATCTCCATTGTATTTCCAGAGGGTGACAGTTCAAAATTTATATTACATCCAAATCAAAGCTCTCTTGATTATTACATTCTAATCAAATGTGTATTAAACATTTCAATGGCCTTAGTACAGTGTAGTTTTAGTGTCAGTTTACCACATACTTTTAAGATCGCTTGATTGACTAAGATATGGCGTTAAATCTGCCTTTCAGAATCTGAATAAACTTTTCAATCTCCTTTTCTGTAAAGGAATTAATTAGAATACTTTAATTATTAATCTTTTCACTAAATTGTGTTGCAGTCTTATAATTATTGAGTTGTGATAAAATGCCTGAGTATTCAGTTTTTATAATAAGATTGGCTAATTGTTAACTTCATTCTGTTTTAGTTGGCAATACTTGATTTCCTACATATTTTTTAGTAACAATACTGTTACCAATAAGTGGAGCACACACTTATACTAATCTTCTAACCTTAAAAGAAATGTAACCCTTAGCTGCTTTGAAAAGCTGACCTAATTCTTTTAGAAAATCTGTAATTATATTTGATGTCTTTAGACCTCTTTCTTATTAATACATGATTCTAATAAATTTTATCTTTGATTAACATTTGATACTATTTGTTTATTAAGATATAATTGTATTGAGTTTAATTATTTATTAAAATTTGATTCTACTTGTATATTAAGACTTGAGTTTAATGAATCTAATTGTTAACATTTGATTCTCTTGTTCATAAGATTTGATTCTAATGAATTAATTCATTTATTAACATTTGATTCTACCCTCTGATTAAGTCGCAAACTTATTTCGGTGATGGTCAATGTTAATATTTCATATTTTATTTTATACTCAAGACTGTGCATGTACTAAATTTAAGATTCCATTAAAATTGTAACCATTCGATAATAGTATTTACAAATAAACACAAGTGACCATAAAAAATTCCTTAAAATTTTGAATTCTTTCAGCATCTTGATATGTCACTTTTAATTAAGTTAAATTCTGATTTATTTGGTATATTTCCACCAAACAAATCAAAAACCAATTTCTTGTTTTTCGATTTACACTAACAAATTCAATTAGTACCAATACTTATAAATTAACTATCCAACACTCATATTCTCTCAGACCAATAGCAGTTCACCAAACAGGAAACACTGCAAGAATGTTTAATTTTTAGTTTCATAAAAAATATTTCTATACCAAAATTATTTAATGCATTAAAATACATAAAGAGTATCACTGTGAACTGTTTTTCCAACCAACACTTTTTCTCCATTGCTAAATTATATCTGTTTTGTTCTTCTTACACTTTATCAATTTTTTATTTATTGCAAACATATGAAACAATAAGAGAAACTTCATGTCTCAATCAACTCACTGCTCCTAATGTTGCTAATACAATTGGAAAAATCTTCCTTGATGCCTTACCAATCCAAAACCATCTTACATTTATATAACATTTTTTTCCACAAGAGGAATATTTAATTCTACAAGGAAATACTCACCAGTTTTCAATCTATCTTACTTTTCTGAGTGTCAGTTAAAAAATTATCCATACTGTTGAAATTCATACTATTGAACTTCATTTTAATTTCGTTTGGTTAAGTTGCACCTCTAGGCAGCAATGTATGTTGGGCTGAAGTTATTCTTTTACATAGATTAAAAAATGACTAAACATTTCTACAAACTGCATCCATTTTCATGTAGTTGGAAACACATTCCCATTTCTTCTTTTCTATACGCTTTTCCTGTAACTACTGTTAATTCTAATGTTTCAACGAATCAAGAATTTTTGAAAAAGTCTCTTTCTTTATTATCTCTGCATGGAAATTACTACATATATTCATTAATAATTCTTTATTCCAACATTACCATTATAATAATTTTTATTTCCAACTAATTCATCTCCATGAATGATTGCTAATCTGTCTGTTAAATGTGTCACCTCATCATCTAAACATGTTGTTTTTGATGTGGGATTTAGCCCAAAGATTGGTTTGATACGGCTCTCTATGCTACTACAACTTGTATTCACCTGGATCTTCTTAGTGTACTCATCCATTAGACTCCCTCTGCGATTTTTACCTTCCATGCTTCCCTCCAGCACTAAGTAGGTGATCCCTTGATGCCTCAGAATGTGTCCTACCAATTAATCGCTTCTTCTAGTCAAGTTGGACCACATATTCCTTTTCTCCTCAATTACATTCAGTACCTCCTCATTAGGTACAAGATCTACCCAACTAATCTTCAACATTCCTCTATACCACCACATTTCCAAAGCTTCTAATCTCTTCTTGTCCAAACTGTATATAATCCACTTTTCACATCTATACATGGCTACATTCGATACAAACACTTTCAGAAAAGACTTCCTGACACTTAAATCTATACTTAATGTCAACAAACTTCTCCTCTTCAGAAACCCTTTCCTTGCCATCTCCAGACAATATTTTATATCATCACTATATCCACCATCCTCAGTTATTTTTCTGCACAAATAGCAAAACCCATCTACCACTTTAAATGTCTCATTTCCTAATTTAATTCCCTCATCATCACCTGATTTAATTCGACTACCTTCTACTATCCTCGTTTTTCTTTTGTTTTTGTTCATCTTATATCCTTCTTTCAAGACAAATTTCATTCCATTCAACTGTTCTTTGCTGTCTGTGATGCAATTACAATGTCATTGGCCAACGTCAAGGTTTTTCTTTATACTTATTGGATTTTAATTCCTACTCAAAATTTTTGTTTTGTTTCCTTTACTGATTGTTCAATATACTTATTGAATAGCATTGGTTTCCAGTCACAAACCTGTCTCACTGCCTTCTCTATCATTGTTTCCCTTCCATTTCCCTCAACTGTTCTAATTACCATTTGGTGTCTGTACAAATTGTAATTAGCCTTTCACTCCCCTGCTTTGAACCCTATGCACTGGATGGAAGAGTTTGGTCATGTCTGGCTCTCCCAAGTCTTTCAGTAGTTCAAACAGAATTTAGTCTGCTACTGGGCTCTTGTTTCTACTTAGGTCCTTCAGTGCTCTGTCAAATTCTTCATGCAGTACCACATCTCCTATCTCACCTTCATCTACGTCCTCTTCTATTTCCATAAAATTTCCCTCAAGTACATTGTCCTTGTATATACCAACTATATACTCCTTTCATGTTTTGGCTTTTCCAGCTTTGCTTCAGACTGGTTTACTATCTGAGCTCCTGACATTCATACAGTTGGTTCTCTTTTCTCCAAGGGTTCCTTTAATTTTTCTGTATGTGACATAGTTTTACCCCTATCTATTTGCTTCTACATCCTTACATTTGTCCTCTAGCCTTTCCCACTTAGCCATTTTGTACTTCCTGTGTAATTCATCCACTGCTACCTCCACTATTTCATCTCTCAAAGCTACTGATGCTTTTTTCTGCTGTATTCCTTTCTTCTGTTCTTGTCGGTCATTCACTAATGCTGCCTCTGAAACTCTCTACAACTCTAGGTCTTTGATTCTTTCCAGGTCCCATCTCCTTAATGCCCTACCTTTCTGCAGTTTCTTCGATTTTAAGCTAAAGTTCATAAAAATAATTTGTGGTCAGAGACCACATCTGCTCTTGCAAAGTCTCACAATTTAAAACCTGTTTGTAAATCTGTTTCTTTTGTTATATAATCAATCTGATACCTTTGGCTGCCTCTTTGTGTACAACCTCCTATCATTATTGTTAAACGAAGTGTTAACGACCATGAAGTTAGTCTCTGTGTAAAGTTCTACCAGGTGGCGTCCTGTTTCATTCCTTACCCCAGTCCATATTCACCTACTACTTTTCCTTCGCTTCCTTTTCCTACCATCGAAATCCATTCCACAATGACTATTAACTTTTCATCTCGGTTATCTGTTTGAATAATTTCTATTATCTCATAATACATTTCTTCAGTCTCTTCATCACTTGAGGAGTTAGTTGGCTCATAAACTTGTACAACTGTGGTAAGCATGGTCTTCGTGTCCATCTTGGCTGCAATAATGTGTTCACTATGCTGTTCACAGCAGCTTACCCACATTCCTATTTTTCATTCATTATTGAAACTACTCCAGCATAACATCTATTTAATTTTGTACCTATCACCTTATAGTAACCTGACCAAAAGTCCTACTCCTCCTGCCACCAAACTTCACTAATTCCCACTATATCCAACTTCAAACTGCATATATCCCTTTTTAAATTTTCTAACCTACCTGCCCGATTAAGGGCTGTGACATTCCACTCTCTGATCTCTAGAACACCAGGTTTGTTTGTCCTGATAATGACGCCCTCCTGAGTAGTCGCAGCTTGAAGATCTCATTGGGGGACTATTTTACATCTGGAATATTTTCTCCATTATAATCTGACCATACCATAAAGCTACATGACCCCAGGAAAATTATGGCTGTAGTTTCAACCGTTAGCAGTACAAGCACAGCTATGCTGTTTTGGTTCATGTTAAAGGCCATTTCAGTCAATCATCCAGACTGTTGCCCAGCAACTATTGAAAGTACTGCTGCTCCTCTTCAGGAACCACACATTTTGTCTAGCCTCTCAGCAGATAGCCCACCACTGTGGTAAAACTTACAGTAGAGTTATCAGCATCACTGAGGCATGCAAGCCTCCCCAGAAGTGGCAAGGTCCATGGTTCATGGCGTTTCAGTCGGTTTCCTTAATATTTCTTTATTATGCCTTCACCCAATTTCTAGATATACTATGTAACGAAACATCAAGATATCTTTTAAAAAAATGGAAAATACTTTTTAAAAATTACTTTTATTAATTCTCGGCCTTCATAACAGTGAAGTTCAAAACACCTCCATAAAACGCAGACGGGTCCTGAAGCATCACTTGGCCTCCAAGACCTGATGTTATAGTAATTTCAACATCATCTATTGCCTTATAAACAGGAAGGCGCAAACGCCTAAATCTTCTCCTATAGTGTGGCATGCCTTCAATAACAGAGATGTTATTGCTTTTCGTGCATTTCAAGTTTCTGAATTAATTAATTAATTAATATTTCTTTATTGTGCCTTCACCCAATTTCTAGATATACTATGTAACGAAATATCAAGATTTCGTTTAAAAAAATGGGAAATACTTTTTAAAAATTACTTTTATTAGTTTGTTTTATTTATTTCCTTTACTTGATTTTATTTTATTTGGGTTATTTTCATTATACACTGTGTTCGAGTCAAATAATATTCTAGCGCAGTTTATTAATCATCATGATTATATTCTCCACCAAAATCTTCTATGGTTTTATGTTTTTTAGTTAACAGGTTCATTAATCCATTTATTCCTTCATATTAATTTCTGGCAATTATGCTGTCTACAATTACGTGCCAACTGCACCTGAATATATGAAGCGATATATTATTGCAGCGTACTTGGACATCTCTGCCGAAATGCAAGCATGTGTGCAGAAGTCGGTTCATACCAGACTGGAAGTGGGTGTGTGCCGCTGCCTGTGGTAATTCTGAACACGGCCTGTGATGGTCAGTTGTCTCGTTACTGATTAGAATTTACATAAGTACTGTACACACTTGTGTTTTCTTTAGCATGTACTACTACAGATATTACACAAGTGTAGTTGTGGGAACTTGTCACAATATCATATCTCGTAAATGACTCGTACTACACTCATGCTCATAAATTAGGGGTAACGCTGATGCATGGTGAAACCACGCTCAGGTGGGAGGTTTGAGGTTTTAAATCACCTTGGGGTATGACCACGCGGTGCATTTGACCTGCGGTCGTCGCACGGTGGTGCTGGCACCAGTCCACATAGGCAGAGGTGTATTGGTGCATGTCAGAGTATGTTGCAGTGAGTAAGTGTGCAGACGTTTTCAGACGTGCAAATGGTGACTGTGTGTTGAAAATGGCTCAAAGAACACATATTGAGGACGTTATGAGGGTTAGAATAGTAGGGCGACTGGAGGCCAGTCAAACACTGCATGTCGTAGCATGGGCCCCATGTGTGCCACAAAGTGTGACCTCAAGACTATGACAACGACTCCAGCTGACAGGAAACGTGTCCAGGCGCTACAGTATAGGGCGTCCACAGTGTACAACATCACAAGAAGACCGATATCTCACCATTAGTGCCCGCAGATGGCCACGGAATACTGCAGGAAGACTTGCTCAGGACCTTACTGTACCCACTGGAACAGTTGTCTCCAGACACACGGAATACAGACTACTGGACAGGGATGGTTTATTCGTCTGGTGACCTGCAAGGTACATTCCACTGACCCCTGGTCACAGGAGAGCCCGTAAAGCCTGGAGTCAAGAGCATTGCACATGGTCACTGGAACCATGGTCCCAGGTTGTGTTCACAGACGAGTCAAGGATAGTCTGAACACTGATTCTCGCAGGGTTTTCATCTGGCGTGTACCAGGAACCAGATACCAACCCCTTAATGTCCTTGGAAAGGGTCTGTATGGAGGTCGTGGTTTGACGCTGTGGGGAGGGATTACGATTGGTGCACATACACCCCTGCATGTCTTTGACAGAGCAACTATAACAGTGTATCGGGACTTCATTTTGCACCAGTATGTCCGCCTTTTCAGGGGTGCAGTGGGTCCCACCTTCATCCTGAAGGACAAAACCCATCGGCCCTACTGAGCTGCCGTCGTGGCACAGAAGATGTCAGGCGAATGGAGTGGCCTGCTTGTTCTCCAGACCTAAACCCCACCGAGCACGTCTGGAATGCTCTCGGTCGACGTATCGCTGCATGTCTTAAAACCCCTACATCACTTCAGAAGCTCCTACAGGCACTGGTGCAAGAATGGGAGGCTATACCCCAGCAGCTGTTCGACCACCTGATCCAGAGTATGTCGACTCGTTGTGTGGCCTGTGTATGTGTGCATGGTGATCATATCCCATATTGATGTCGGGGTACATGCGCAGGAAAAAGTACCGTTTTGTAGCACATGTATCTTAGGACGGTTTTCTTAACTTATCACCAATACCACGTACTTACAGATCTGCTTCGTGTGTATTCCCTATGTGCCTATGCTGTTAGCGCCAGTGTAGTGTGGTTCCACGTTTTGTGGCACTACATTATGCTATTAGCGTTAGTTTATGAGCATGAGTGTAGAAAAGTGCAACAGAAACCACTAACATTCTAATTTATAATTTACCTACTTTTTGTTCGTTAATGTTAATAAGCAATGGTAGGTTTGTACGACAAATACCCTTTCTAAGTGTTGTTTCGATAACATTATGAGATATATTTATATCTGTGTGTTAATGTTACTTATTGTATGTTCTCATATATTTATTATACACGACCTGTACATATGAGTTGTGCATTCTGTATATGCTTCTATAGTCTTGTTCGTTTTATTGCTTTCAAACAGCTACCAATCAAAGTCACATCATTTTCCTATGACTGTATGCATGTGGTATCCCAGAAACCTTTCCTTGATTACAAAGATTCCATTACATAAAATACGAAACACAGGCAATCTTGAATTTCATGTGACATATTCCACTTTTTGTGTGTATGCATACTTACTATTACTTTGTTTGCCGGCAGGAGTGGACGAGCGGTTTTAGGCGCTACTGTCTAGAACTGCGCGACCGCCACGGTCTCAGGTTCGAATCCTGCCTGGGGCTTGGATGTCTGTGATGTCCTTAGTTAGTTAGGTTTGAGTAGTTCTAAGTTCTAGGGGACTGATGACCATAGAAGTTAAGCCCTATAGTGCTCTGAGCCATTTGAACCATTTTTTTATTACTTTGTTTATAACAGGCCACAGTGATGTAGAAACAGTTTAAGATCTTATATCATAGACAGCCACCAGATGTTAAAAGCGCAAAGATGTACAGTGCGGAGTTTAAGGAAACAGCGAGATTCCATGATCTTCATAGATCAGGCAGGCCTGGATCTAGTGCACAGACAAATCAGCTTGTGAGACACAATTACGTTAGATGTCCCGAGAAGTCCATGAAGTCAGTTCGCCGAGCCTCACATGAGCTGCAGATTCCTGACATCAGTGCACTGCATACTACATAAACCTTTTCGTCCATACAAAATCCAGATCATGCCATCCCACCAACTAACGGATTATAGTGCTCGTTCTGACTTTGCTTTTGTCATGCTCGCTGAGGCCACACATTCTTTGAACGATTCTGTCAGCCAACCCAAGGCTATAATCTGGGGGCCTGAGAGTCCCCACACTGTGTCAGAGATCATCAGAGAGAACCCTAAGCAGAACGTAATGTTTGTTTTTATGCACAATGACATTATGATACCTTTTTCCAGTGACACAAGATTCACAACAAATACCTATCTTGATATGTTGCAGTTATTTGTTGTGCCATAGGTTGAGTATATTCTAGACTTAAATTTCCAAAATGTTTGCACCCATCCTCAAGGAGGATTAGATTTGCACGCCTATTTGGATACAACATTTCTAGGGAGATGTATCAGGCGCTGTAATCCCATCAATTTGCGTCTGTGATCACCGGACCTAGCGCCACTGAATTCATTTGTTTGGGTTTACGTCTAGGACATTCTTTATGTAACACCAGTGAAAGGCATTGTGGAATAAAGGTACGAATCAGTGCTGTCATAAAGTCCATCCCTCCCAAAATGTTGAACCAACACAAGAGTGGAACTGAAATACCGCCTTGATATCATTTGGGCAATGAAAGAGACACACCTCTCAATTTGTTAATTTTGTATGTGTGAACACTAATACTTGAATATGTAACCTGTACTTCAATGGAAAAGATATACATTTATGTGTCACAATTTCCGCCTTATGCACGTTTGTAATAACGGCAAGATATCTGGGACAACCTGTACTTTTTCCCATGTTCAGGCTCCACTGCAAACAGTGTAACTATATAATTATCTCACATATTGCAAAAATGTGCTATGATGTTCCATGCTCCCCTTACAACATCAGTAGTGTGCTGAACTGAGGCGTTTGTAAGTGAACAACTCTTTTAGTAGCCCATGTATTTCTAAATGAGGTTTGCATTTAGGGATACTCAAGAAGTTCCCATGAACTGAAAGTTAATGAGTATCGAATATTTTCATTCAATAATTTTAAAACTTTAAGTGCTCTTCATTGATTTCAGAAATGCAAGGTATTTTCCATTCTACTTTCTTAAGTAAAATCTCATTCTCTTTGGGATTAATCTGCTCCCTTCATACATATAAATAATTATCCATTGTATATTGTACCAGAATTAGCCCTTCTTTTTCTCCCACAGTAACATCTTTCATGTCCTTGAAATATTCCATTAAACTCTTGAGTAGTTTATATCAACTAAAGTGCTTGTAATCATTTATCAGTCTGTCTGTCGTCTTAATGAAATACCCTACATTTTACAAAACATTCAAGTTTGCCTTTAATGTGGAAACATAAGGTTTTGGGGTTGATGAAATTCCAAAATTTCTTGTATAGTCAATTTGAATATCATTGAGTTTGTATCTTACCTCTCGAAACGTGAATGTGAAAGAACAATGTAATGATTCGTTGACTCTGTAGGGCCTCCATTCTTTTTCACCAAATTTTCTTCCAAGAATAGGAAGCTCTTACTTGCAACTGTTAATGCATTCCTGATAGTGAATGAGAAGCGTGATCTCTTCATAATTATTTAACATTGCTGAAGCAAAATAACTGTAGGAGAATTATTCCTTATTTATAATACACGTGTCATATATAACTGGTGCAGTTAAGAGAATCGACGTCACTGAATCCTTTGAAGCCTACCGATTTAAGGAATTTATGATTCTCCTATGTCATCATATTGTGTTTCTGCTACAAAGTGGTACGTCGTATCCTGCATGTAACAATTTTATGCCACAGTCTCATAATGCTACTGCTTCCGCCTTAAGTGTAGATATTTTACTATTTATTCACCACAAAAGTCAGCTAGATGTCCACGTTGATCAACAATAATCATCTTGAGATGGTCTAATGTCTGAACTGTCACAGGGCGCTGTATTGCACTGGTGAGCATATTAGCGATATTACAACGTAGACCAAAGATTTGGAAGAATCCTTACATTGTCTGAATCAGTTTGTCTTTTATGTCTGTTGCAACAGAATTTCTCAACATGAGTTTTCCTGACTGCGGTAGACCTACTATGTGAGCTGGCTCATAACATTTACTAGGATCATTCTGCAAAACTTACTTCTTTGAAAAACCTAATTTTAGTCCTCTGGAAACATCACATGCAAGTTCAACTGTCTGTGTTGTGGTCTATATTTCAGTTTTAAGTTTACCGACATTTTCACTTAACAGAACACACTTTTATTGGCTATTTTTACGTACATATTAAAATCTTCAAAACTGTAAAAGCCATTGGTGTTTCCACGAAGTCATCACTTCCTACCTATAGATAGCTGTTTGCAGCTGTAATATTAGGAATGCGCTATGCCTGCAGGCGATCAGAGCAATACTTCAATATCCTTGACTTAAATAAATTGGTGCAGAGTAATAAGGTCTTAGAACTGAAGAGCGTCCTTCTGCAGTCATAGCATACGACATCACACATAAAGCTGAGTGGGTGAATGGAGGTATGACGATTTTTTAATGGAAAATCCTTCTTCTTTGCAAGTGTCATCAGAAACTTGAGAGATTAATGCCCACACGTGTGGGCATCGAAGTTCTGGTAGCGTTAAAATTATACAACAGGTGGTTGTCATTGATGAAGTAAGACTGTAGTTCATGTGAATGTACATCTCCAAATCAGTAGATGGTATTTATTTCTTTTCTTTTTTTTACATTGCCACTCACGATCTTAATTTACAGTTCAAGACTTTAGAGTTCTACATGGTCTTATGCAACATTAGTTGAATATATGCTCCATGTTGTTCAATATAAGCTGCATGTCTCCACATGAACCATGAACCTTGCCGTTGGTGGGGAGACTTGCGTCCCTCAGCGATACAGATGGCCATACCGTAAGTGCAACCACAATGGAGGGGTATCTGATGAGAGGCTAGACAAACGTGAGGTCCCTGAAGAGGGGCAGCAGCCTTTCCAGTAGTTTCAGGGGCAACAGTCTGGATGATTGACTGATCTGGCGTTGTAACAATAACCAAAACGTTCATGTGTGGGGAGTTTGGTGGCCAGCGGCAGTGTTTAAACTCCAAAGCGTGTCATTGGAGCCACTCCGTAGCAATGCTGGATGTGTGGAGTGTCGCATTGTCCCGCTGGAACTGCCGAAGTCCGTCGGAATGTACAATGGGCATGAATGGATGCAGGTATCAGACAGGGTATTTACGTACTTGTTGTACATGTCACCTGTCAGAGGGGTATCTAGACGTGTCAGGGGTCCCAGTCACTCTAACTGCACACGCCCGACACCATTACAGAGCGTCTACCAACTTGAAGAGTCCCTTGTTGACATGCACGGTGCATGGATTCATGAAGTTGTCTCCATACCCGCAAATGTCCATCCGCTCGATACAATTAGAAACGAGACTAGTAAGACCAGACAACATGTTCACAGTCATCAACAGTCCGAAGGCAGTGTTGATTGGCCCTGGCAATGCATAAAGCTTTGTGTCGTGCAGCTGTCAAGAGTACACGAGTGTGCCTTCGACTCCGAAAACTCATATCGATTATGTTTCTTTGAACAGTTCGCACACTGACACTAGCTGATGACCCAGCATTGTAATCCTTAGTAGTTTGCGGAGGGATTGTACTTCTGTCACCTTGAAAGATTCTCTTCAGTCGTCTTGGTCCCATTCTTACAGGATCTTTTTCCGGCCGCAGTGATGTTGGAGATGTGATGTTTTACCGGATACCTGATATTCAAGGTACACTCGTGGAATGGTCGTACGGGAATATCCCCACTTCATCGCTACCTCGGAGATGCTGTGTTCCATAGCTCGTACACAGGCTATAACACCATGTTCAGACTCAGTTAAATCTTCGTAACCTGCCACTGTAGCAGCAGTAATCGATGTAACAACTGCGCCACACACTTGTTGTTTTAGATAGGCGTTGCTGACCTCCTGTTTACGTGTCTCTGTATTTGAATACGCAAGCCTACGCCAGTTTCTTAGGCGCTTCAGTGTATTCATCTAAATATTTATAGCAAAAGCCGATTCTTAATTTTTTTATGCTGAATATTTGTACCTGCACCTGTGTTGTGTCGACCCACTTCGATCAGTGTAATAATATTTTTGTATTTTTCTTTGATGGGACTTCTTGTTCCTCACATAATTTTATTATGTACAACAGTGATATGTATTATTTGACCTTTTGTATATCTTTTGATTTATAATTGTCATGTTTGGAAAATTTTAAGAATATCAGGTTCACTAAACCAGACGTTCTTTCAAATTCACTAATACCCAATCTGTATTGCACACCCAGGTTGCATATTTATAAAATGCGGCTTTCTGTTTCTGACTCCATATGTTTGATCTGGTTTCTTTGTTGTGACGATTAATAAAATCCCAATAGCATCTTTCTTCATCATCTTCTTCTTCTTTGCCTGCATATGGCTTCTTGGTTGTTCAAGTTTCGGTATCAGGTTTAAAGGTTTCTGAGAGAAAACAGTCTCATTGTAATAGTGTTAATCTTAGCAATAGTACTTCTGTGGAATCTTCTTTGACGCCTCTGTAACTTTGGATTTTGTTGACTTGATATTTGAGGCAGTACACAACATACATACTCTCGGGTTTGTTTCTGTGGGAGTCTTTTTCACTATCTCAACACTTACGGTTAACATACTGCTTAATTTCAAAATCGCTCCAGCAAGTTATGCTATTTGGGGGAGGAAGGGAAGATCTAACAACAATGTAATCTCTCCCTGAGGCCCCATTCTTCCAATATGCTACCCTTATATTCTTCTCAGGCTGTGAGTTTCCATTTTGATCCTCCACTTTTATTGTTACCACATGGTTACTCTTTGTATTATGTATTAACCATCTATCCACATGGCTTATAGTATTATTCTGAGATTTTCTGAAATATTACACCAATTTACGTTTTTGAAAATTTTCTCCAGCTTGAAATATCTGACGAATGTGTCTCGATTTTTCTTACCTGTTGCCACAATTTGCACACTATAATTTCTCACATGCTTCGAAATTTCCACCATGGGTAGGAATTATCTCATAAGTTTTTTTAATAAAATGACACACTAGTATTTCTATAAATAATTTCTATATAATGTAAGGTCACTGGTAAGAGTAAACCTCTGTCTATCATGTTTGCCCTTCAGTACATGAGTATGATATGTGTTCATTCAGTATGAAGAGAGAGTTAGATTCTGCCATTAGAGAGAAGCACGAGAAAATAATATATAGCCACCACAGTAGTAATCTAATGAAGTCAGCTAGCATAACTGATGTTAATTAAGGCAAATTACATTAATGACATAGAAGATTAGGTATTACATATTCAAATTTTTGTTGAAGTCTTGGAAAAGTTTTAAAGCAAATTTCGCAAAACCATATTAATTCTATTTAAAGTTATGTTCCAAGAACCAGTCTCAGTTCTGTAGTCAAAATTATTTGTTATGGGATCTATGTACACAATCAGTTCCCTTTCCCTGGGCACATGAATCGTAATTAAGAGAGAAGGGATGGATCTCATAAAGAATCAGCGACAATTTGTAAGGATTACATTAAGTATATAATTAATTTTCAGTGACATATATTTATATTTTCCAATTTTCTAACATGTATAATATTTTTGATTTTGTTGCATCGAACATAAATTAGACTGCGGAGGAAAATGGAGGACTACCAAGAATAAATTGCAGAAATATAAAGTTTACAACAACAAAAATGTTCACTTGATCTAAATGCAGATCCATAATAAGAATTACTAAGTTGCAAACTATGCACTGTGTTAGACGTAGTACTTATGCTACAGAAATAATTGACAAATAAAGATAACTACACACATAATTTTAGTAAATTAAGCGATTTTGCACTATATTATCGAGCACAACAGAGCGTGTGAATCATATATATTGTTGGGTCCAGTACTACAAGATAGTACCGTGTATATGACACACCATTACATTTTACAGTTACTAAATAGCGTATGCCAACAGCCTTGCTGCAGTGGTAACACCGGTTCCAGTCAGATCACCGAAGTTAAGCGCTGGATGTGTGACCATCCGGTCTGCCGAGTGCTGTTGGCAAGCGGGGTGCACTCAATCCTTATGAGGCAAACTGAGGAGCTACTTGACTGAGAAGTAGCTCCGCCTCGGAAACTGACATATGGCCTGCAGAGCGGTGTGCTTACCACATGCCCCTCCATATCCGTATCCAGTGATGCCTGTGGGCTAAGGATGACACGACGGCCAGTCGGTTCCTAATGACCTTCATGGCCTGTTCGGGACGAGTTTTAAATAGCGTATAAATAGACAACATTTATTTGAAAAAGTGATTGTTATTATTTTTAATTTGAAGTTTTCCTTTTGAATTTACACCGTAGAACTGAGGCTAGTATGTAATCTATTGAGGTTTGTAGAATGATTAGCAGTTGCACGTATTCCACAAGAAAAAATAACAAATATGTTGGTGAAATTAGCCGCGTGGGATAGCCGCTCGGTCTTGGGCGCCTTGTCACAGTGCGCGCGGCTGAGTGTGTTGTCCTTAGAGTGAGTTAGTTCAAGGCGAGTACGTACTTCCCATACCCACAGTTTTAAATTTGCAATATTGATGACCCATTATCTCAGAACCTGTGACAGATAGAGATCTGAAATTTTTGGGATGTATAGTATCTCACCTTTTCTGATTGCTGAACCAGAATCAAAATGTACAGAGAAATAATTAGCTAGTTATGAATTTTTAAAAATGTTGTTCAAAATTTTCATTTAAAAGTCCACTTTTTCTTCAGTAAGTAAGAACCGTTAGACGTGGAGATGTTTTGGGAGGTTCAGTAGCTGCAGTATACCAAGTGGTAACACAGTGTAAAATTAGAGATATGTATCTGTAATAGTTCCTGAGATAATGAGTCAAATAATTTTAAAAATGTCATTTATGGCAAATCAAGTACAAACATTTTATTTGATATCAAACATGGAGGCATGCCATCTTCTAGAAAAAGCCAGGTCCATAATCAGCATTACCTGGATCCTGTTCTTGACTATCCTGCAAACCTAGAAGCTTCCTTCTCTTCCTGCCTCCTGCTTCTTTAGTCATTTCCTCTGCTGCACGATGGGCTTTAATGATCTTAAGTCGATCCATTTGCTGAAAGGCTTGCAGTGTGTTGGCACCTGGATTGATACCAAGTTTGTGTAGTACCCCAATTCTTCCCTTTATACCACCATTAAACGTTATCACAGCATCAAAAACACCCAAGCATAGAGTTTTCCTTCCTACAAAGACATATTTTGGTATGCAGGTCCAAATTACATTACTGAAAGACACATTCGGGTTCTGTGTTCCAGACATTTGGAAAGAAGGTCAGGATGAGCTAATTCTCTATATATTGGTTTAATAGCTTCCATCACTGCAGATGGTATGTTATTTTTATGCCTAAATTATTCCTCGCTACCCTGCTCCCTCAGCTTTGCGGTATTTGCACCATGAATCAGCACCAGGTGGATAAAGACCATGTATAGGTGTATCATCAGTGGAAGATTTGTGGAAGAATGTAGCCCACACTGCTCGTTTAATCCCTTGTATGTTCAAATGTGTGTGAGATCTTATGGGACTTAACTGCTAAGGTCATCGGTCCCTAAGGTTACACACTACTTAACCTAAATTATCCTAAGGACAAACACACACACCCATGCCCCATCCCTTGTAGGTCATGTGTATTGCTTCTTATCGACATTCCATAATAATGCTGGACTTCATCAATGTTTTTGACTGTAAGTCTTCCTTTACCATTTAGAGTCTTTCCATCTGATAACTTCTCTTTTCCTTTTGTCTGCTTCAAATTTCAGAGAAGTGTTCCCATCCGTTTTTGAACGTGGCCCACAAATTCAATCTTAACAATCTGCTTATTACCATAAGGTTGGCTTTCCACTACTGATTAGTAAGCTGTTGTATCACTATTCCCCAAGTACTCAGTGTAAGACACACCTCTCTCCTGTTGTGAACGTCTGAACATAGAAAGAACTGCAGTAGCCTCCATACCCCTGATAGTTCCCTCATAATTCTTAGCACAATTTGTTTTATGGCTTTCATTTTTTTCATCAACTGATTTACACTGATCACAGTATTTAATTAGCACTTCAATGTCTAAAACTTCACCTGTGTCAACACTAGTGACAGCTGCAACTCCATTTTTTGATGTGTTACCTCTCTTCTGCCATGTGCCATCAACTGCCACCGATAAGTCTGTTGTGTTATTTAATTCTACTGCTTCTTTAGCAGCAGCTTTCATAGAAGCAACTGCAACAGATTTGACACATTCACCAATTACTCTGTCTCGTGATGACTGGGTGTTGTGAGACGTCCTTAGGTTAGTTAGGTTTAAGTAGTTCTAAGTTCTAGGGGACTGATGACAATAGATGTTAAGTCCCATAGTGCACAGAGCCATTTCAACCATTCACCAATTACCCTTCTGTGTACTTACTTGACCTGGTTGGTGTGTTTGGCAAGTTCAGCGTTGCACATAATACTTCAGGTGCAGTCAAACCTTTCCCAATGCACCTCATTCCATACAGGAATGTAACATTGCTCTCAAACAAATCATTCTTGCACTTTTCAGAAGTCCAAAATGATGTCGAGAGCCTGCAAACTTCGCACTGAATATCAAGTTTGTTAGCCAGTCGAGTCCTTGCAGATAAGTTCTCAGAGATGCTAATTTGCTCACCACAAATCTTACATGACACAGCATCTTGCAAAACTTGTCCTAACACGCTCAAATATAAGAGAACATAATCTTAACTATTTTGATCTTTGCCAATAAATAAATCCTCATGGTCTCCAAGTTTCCTCTTCGAAGCACTAGTAGGTGTGTTCTTATCACGGGTCTGTGAAAATCTATTTCAGGATCAACACTGAATTCATATTTCTTGATGGGCTGATTTCCATGGAAACGTCGCTTCTTAAAACAACCCTTTCTTTTCGCCATGTTGAAAAGAGGTATAAGACCATACAGTAACACACCAAACCACTATGTTTTCAGTTCAAAACTTATGAAACACGATAACCACAAAGTAAATAAACAAAATGCATGTACTATACCGCCATATCTGTTTACACAGTGCATCCAACCTCTTAACATGAACATTAACACGATTTCCATAATAAATAGCTGAAAACCACAGCCTTCTAAATTGAATAGTTCAAGAGATAGAGATACTTAGGCAAGTCAGTGCAGAACGGCCGGATAATTTTACACAGGCACTATTAACTTTGAAACAATAAAAACTACACTTCCAATTGGAATTTTTCGACAAATAATGCATCAAATTATTCAGGAGAGATCAAATATTAATAAGATATAATAATCCGATAATGTCACTTTTTGACCAATTCCGCCATACGTGCTACCCCTTAAGTTAGATTAAGTAGTGTGTAAGCTTAGGTACCGATGACCTCAGCAGTTTGCTCCCATAAGACCTTACCACACATTCCAAGTTCCAGTTAATGAAATTGAATCAATTGGTATTTTAAACACCATGGCATAAAAGAGGTTAAAATCGATCTGATCACAGTAGAACAGAACAGCTGGTGGCGAAACAGAATAGTATTACAGAAAAATAGATGTAGTTCTATTAAATCAGGTCGTTGTTGATGTAGCTCACTGCATGGGTAACACAGCGATAGCCATCGGAGAGCGAAACTTGATCAACAAGTTTCCAAATCAAGGGGGAAATGTGTAACTCGGCTTATCAAGTAAACTAAGAAATCCTATAAAAGATGGAGGAAAGGTATCTAACTGTAGAAAACTCACAACTAGCACGAGCTAAACAAACACGTAAAGCGACCAGAACCACAGCCCACAGCCATCTGCATGGTCGTTTGTATACTAAAAAAGTCATGGTTAAATTGCTGACTGAAATAAAAACAATTTTAAATCTTTAGTCGGAGGCACTTCTGTCTTCGATGAGGACAGTGCATTGATCGTAGTGCACACAATTTCAGGATATTAATACTAATCTATGTAGCACAAGTATGGCTGGCGTTTTTGGGAAAACCATTAAGCCTTATCCCAAGGTGGTACTTCCTTGTTTTCCCACCTAATGATGGAGGAAAAGATGCTTAGCCATCGTCCATGCTGAGACAGCAGGTAGCACATTTCATGGCGTCATCCTGAACACATGGAATGAAATACGAAATATTAAGTTTATAGGTGAATAATTGCAAGACAAAGGCACACCTTGACTCACCGAGTATTCCACACATGATAAATCTGGAAAATCTTTCTTAGTAAAGTACTGATCCAAAGGCCACCATGAGCGACTACCTAAGGAAGTGTTCAGTTCAGCTACGTATAACAGTAACCAAGACCATTTGCTTGATTCCTTGAAAACAAAGCACTGGGCTTTATAAATTTCTCCCATGGATGTACTTCGGTTATTAACAATTCGCATCAAGAAGAAGCTAGTAACACTTCCTCATAACAACCTAGACGAAATTTATCTAAGAGTGAGACAATGGATTTATTAGGAGAAGAACGGCGTTTAACAGAAAACAATTCTCGTACCCTGCATGCAACAGTCACTGCTGGAGTAATAGACAGGAAAGGGCATAGCTCGTTTGGAAACTAGTAAAAACGTCATCTGTTGACGATGGACAAAAACGCAAAGGGAAGGAGCAAGACAGTTCAAATTGTAGTGAAAATAATTCACAGCGAAACAGTAACGAACAGTCGGAGAATTACATAAACTGGATACCAATATAGAGTGTCCTACCAGGATCATCGATTCGATGACGCCTGAGATCTAAATACTGCGACTGCACAACTATGCTCCAGTGTGCTGGTTGCTTGGGAAGGTGGGCGCTGATTTGTATGTTAACATGCTACCTTATAACGAAGACTTTCAGGGCTAAGCTTGTCTGACTACGCAGATGACCTGGGTTCGCTTCGAAACACTTCCAGGGATTTTTCCAAGGTGGGAGGACTGAAATTGGGTGAACTCAGTCTCTTGATGCTAATTTCGACCTTTCAAAGAATGTAGAAATTTTTTTTCACTAGGTACGTGAAGTGAGGTTCCAAAGCTACAGTCCTATTTGGAAGTAATACATAACGAATAGTTAATTAAACTAAACTTCCTTATCGTTGCCAGGCTGGTAGCTGACTTCGGTAATCATCGACGTGTTTGCAGAGAATGACTCATTCACAGGTTGTTGGAACCAGACATGGACCTACACGTGTTTGCACTTCAGATGTCGTATGTCCCAACGATTTGAACATCGCCATTACTAAGACAGTTAATAATGCGAGTCACAGAAGTAACGAACACAAAATTGATCTGAATCACACTAACTGCCACGAGTTCTAATTTGACTTAATGCAGCGAAGGTTATTCAGTCTCACATTCTATTCCATCCATTTGTCACGGAGGTCTGCCGCATCTAACAAAATCAAACAAACGCCAAAGTGGAATTTTGCAGATGACACGAGAGCTGTGTCATGTTTTGTCGATAACTTTTTTCATGAAATCTGTAAACCTTTGTAAATCATTACACAGCGTAAGCATATTTTACAGTTTTTCTGAAAATATTGCACAAGTTTCTCTCAGCTGTCAGTGCGTGCTTCTCAGCGAAATGTTTGGTAACAATTACTGGATTTGTGTGTCGCATAGCTGGGTAACTTTTCATACATGATCTGTATTGTTAGAGCAACGTTATGATGTCTAACGGAAGAGCAGAGAGGGCTATGAGACGACGTCAGCCAATTGAACGCTGACTAGGACGACACCAAGACAAGAGCGGCCTCTACACGAAGACGCAACGGAGTGCAAGAAGAGCCGTCATACAAACGTTACAGCAGTGACTTATGAACCATATTGTTTTGCTTGCATTGAAATTGTATATTCCGAAGGACACTGACTATTTGAATGTCACCAGTTGCCTGCAACACGCCTTTGTGGATACCTAAAGTTCAGTATTGTCAATTTAACTCACTGTAATAAACTCCATTAGTACGATTTGCTTGAATTGTTGTCTAGCGATCTGAGAAAACCGATTCCTAGGCACCCTATATTAGACGAGTGGACAGGATACAAAACTTTATATACAAGCTGTAAAAGTCGTGGGCTTCGGTTACCTTTGAGACTGTACGTGGTGAATTGATGTTAGTCAAGCATACCTTTAAGGCGACAAACATGCCGTAATCAACATGTCACTGTGTTTGTGAAAAATGTTCAAATATGTGTGAATTTCTAGGGACCAAACTGCTGAGGTCATCGGTCCCTAGACTTACACACTACTTAAACGAACTCACTCTAAGATCAACACACACACCCATGCCCGAGGGAGGACTCGAACCCCCGACGGGAGCACTGTGTTTGAACGAGGTCGTGTAACAGGGCTACGAGAAGCTCGATGTTACCTCTGCGATGTTTCAGAAAGATTTGGTAGGACTGTAACCACTGTACATGCTTGCTGGCAACGGTGGTCACGAGAATGTACGGTCTCTACAAGACCGAAGCTCCGATGGCCACATGGCGCTACCGAGAGGGAAGACCATCGTCTTTGGTTTATGGCTCTGGAGGATCGTACTGCAGCTGTAGCAGCAATTTAAGCACAATTGGCACCATAGTGACACAACGAACTGCCACAAATCGCTTACTTCAACGACAGCTGCGAACCAGATGTCCTGTAGCACGCATTCCACTGATCCCAAACCACAGGCATTTGTGACTTACGCTTGTCAGGTGAGAGCTCACTGGAGGACAAGGTGGAGGTCTGTTGTGTTTTCTGATGGAAGCTTGTTCGGCGTCGCTGCGAGTGATGGGTGCGCGTTAAGAGAAGGCCAGTTGAGGACCTCCAAACGTCTGCATGCTAGAAGCACGCACCGTTACTGCAAACTTGCGTCAGTCTAGCGATTCGACCTGCTGCTATTCATGAACAGCAATCCCTGAAGTGTTTTCCAACAGGATAACAATCGCCCACACGATACTGTTGTAACACAGCATGCTCTACAGAGTGTCGAGATACAGCAATTGTTCTGCTCGATCTGTTTCTAGGCGAGCACGTATAGGACTTCATTGGAGGACAATTACAATGTTAGTCCCAAACATCATTTACCTCCTGTGTATTCACCGACCAAGTGCAACAGGCATGGATCTCCATCCCATAGACCGACATCCGACATCTGTACAGCACATGCAAGCACGTTTGAATGCTTGCATTCAACATTCTGGCCATTACGTCAGTTATTAATGTACCAGAGTTTCAAGCTTCCAGTGGCTTATCTCGCACTTTCGTTAACCTGTGAACTTGCACTGTTAATAACTTACATATGTTACATAGAGAAACGTACCCCCGTAATTCCATTACTCTACATTAAATATTTTTTGGTGTTACGGCTTTTCCCGTCAGTGAATATAGTGTTTTTGACAGCAGTGAGTTAGCAGCCACATAACCAAAGAGCTACTTCGCAGCATCCATGTGATCTCCAGTGAACCTTAAGGGAAGCTATAAATAGCAGACCATTTACAATGCAAAAATAACAGTTATTTTGCTACATGATTTTCTCCCTTATAACTGAACCTGTCGGATCGTTGGACTTCAGTCTTAACCCACCAATTGTCAGACTCTTCTTGGATTATTTCCTCCTCATGTCAAGTAGTTAAGTTGTGTACTGCAACGCTATGTACGTTCCCCTAACTTTTACAGACAACGTTTCATGTAGGGTAGCCACCTATGGTATCGTAAAGGACATGATTACCCCTAAAAATTAAGTAAAACCCAATAGACGACAAGAGAACAAAATAGAACGATGATGAGAACATTTAAATATACACTCCGAGACAAATAATGCGAGTTAGAAATTGTCCAGCCTTCGTGATAAATTCAGTCATGGTGGCATCGACGATGAATCACCAACCACTAGCTAGGAATGGAAAAACAGTATGAAAACTAATGGCAGTCAAAACATGGCGTTTTCCCTGAGAAAAGCCGTTAATAAATCCTGCCATCTAGCAATGTTTATTTAGCTGTGACTTGATAATTTGTTCTGCCATTGTGATGTATCGTGTACCCGCAATAATCAGGCGAATGTGGAACATTGTCCTGTATGGTACGTGAAAAATAATGCACATTTCCAAACTGATTATTTGACTGGAATGTCAGTTATCTTCTCGTGTCACTCCCAATAGCCTGTTGGATAGATGCGCCGAGTGGCCAGCAAGAGAGTAGAGTCTCCTTGCGTGTTTGTGTTTTAGGATTGGCGTCGAAGTGTAGTGGGAAGCACGATGATAAATTTGCTTCTCAACCGATGCCAAGCGTCCCACGTCAGATAAGTGGGATCGATGCGGAGAGATACCTGCCGATTGCCGACAGGCCGGCTCGGTGTTCGGACAGTACTTCCCAATTAGCAGGGCGAGCATTAGGCGTGGGTGGCGACCCCGGGCCGCGGCTATTGGGTGGACGCCGGCCGGCGGCGGTCCCGGCGGCGCCCATCCGTCACGTGACCAGCCGGCCGAGGTGACAGCTGGCTCGGGGCGGCGCGCCGTTCCGGCCATCGATCGCTCGCTCGCTCGCTCGCTCTCTCGCCGCGGCGCCCTCGCCTCGCCGTGTCGACTCGAGTCCAGTCGCCGCTTGCGGGGTCGATCCGGCCTGACAGACGCCGCTCATCGGCTGCGCCCAAGTCGCTGCACCAGGGGCGCCGGCGGCGCAGCGGGCGTCACTGACAGCTGACTCGCGTTCCGCGTCAACCACTCACTAGCACGTCTGGGGTGCCAAGAGCGGGAATCTGCTCTGCGAGCTCGGGTGACAAGTCTGTTTCCAAAAGGGCACGAAATAGAGTGCTACATATTTTCACATATAACCTCTACTAGCACGGAGGCTAGATACTTCTCTTCAATATATTTCACGTCGTCACGAAGGTCAAAAGTGGCAGACGCTCGTGACCAAGGTAATAAACAATTTTTGGTCGAGACGAATATAAGTTTACAATTGATAAATGCAACTACGACTCTGCATCTCATTTTGAGGTCAAACGTCCCCAGTATGACATTCAGCTGTGTCTTGAAAGGCAAACGAATATGAAGAAGTGGATCTAGTGATGGGCCGTGTAAAATTCTGAGTAGTCAACGTTACACAGTTCCCCAACACAATGAACACCGGTCAAATTTACGACCCAGGTAGTCTCCTTACATTTGTTGTGTGAGATGGAGATTCTGATATGAAAACTTTTTCAGGAAACAGTTAACAGAATGTGTATGCTTGGAAAAACACATGACACAATTCTATCTATTAAAATTTATTGCGGCCGGATTCGATCAGTTACCATCGTCACGGTAGAAAAATTTGTCACATCATTTGTTACACAGGGTGGTCCATTGGTCGTAACCGGGCCAAATATCTCACGAAAAAAGCATCAAACGAAAAAATTACAAAGAACGAAACTTGTCTAGCTTGAAGGGGGAAACCAGATGGCGCTATGGTTGGCCCGCTAGATGGCGCTGCCATAGGACAAACGGATATCAACGGCGTTTTTTAAAAAATAGGAACCTCAATTTTTTATTACTTATTGGTGTAGTACGTAAAGAAATATGAATGTTTTAGTTGGACCACTTTTTTCGCTTTCTGATAGATGGCCATGTAATAGTCACAAACATATGGTTCACAATTTTAGACGAACAGTTTGTAACAGGTAGGTTTTTTAAATTAAAATACAGAACGTAGATACGTCTGAACATTTTATTTCGGTTGTTCCAATGTGACATATGGACCTTTGTGAACTTATCATTTCTGAGAACGCATGCTATTACAGCTTGATTACCTGTAAATACCAGATTAATGCAATAAATGCTCAAAATTATGTCCATCAACCTCAATGCATTTGGCAATACGTGTAACGACACTCCTCTCAACAGTGAGTAGTTCGCCTTCCGTAACGTTCGCACATGCATTGACAATGCGCTGACGCATGTTGTCAGGCATTCAGGCATTGTCGGTGGATGACGATAGCTAATATCCTTCAACTTTCCCCACAGAGAGAAATCCGGGGACGTCAGATCCGGTGAACGTGAGGGCCACGGTACGGTGCTTCGACAACCAATCCATCTGTCATGAAATATGCTATTCATTACCGCTTCAACCGCACGCGAGTTATGTTCCGGACATCCATCGTGTTGGAAGTACAACGCCATTCTGGCATGCAGTGAAACATCTTGTAGTAATAACGGTAAATAGGAAATGAGCATACATTGCACCATTTAGATTGCCATTGATAAAATGGGGGCCAATTATACTTTCTCCCATAATGCCGCACCATACATTAACCCGTCAAGGTCGCTGATGTTCCACTTGTCGCAGCCATCGTGGATTTTCCGTTGCGCAATAGTGCATATTATGCCGGTTTACGTTACCGCTGTGGTGAATGACGCTTCGTCGCTAAATAGAACGAGTGCAAAAAGTCTGTCATTTTCCCGTAATTTCTCTTGTGCCCAGTGACAGAACTGTACACTATGTTCAAAGTCGTCGCCATGCAATTCCTGGTGCACAGAAATATGGTACGGGCGCAATCGATGTTGATGTAGCATTCTCAACACTGACGTTTTTGAGATTCCCAATTCACACGCAGTTTGTCTGCTACTGATGTGGCGATTAGCCGCGACAGCAGCTAAAACACCTACTTGGGGATCATCATTTGTTGCAGGTCATGGTTGACGTTTCACATGTGGCTGAACACTTCCTGTTCCCTCAAATAACGTAACTATCCGGCGAACGTTCAGGGCACTTCGATGATGTCGTCCAGGATACGGAGCAGCATACATAGCACACGCCCGCTGGGCATTATGATGGCTGAAATGGTTCAAATGGCTCTGAGCACTATGCGACTTAACTTCTGAGGGCAGCAGTCGCCTAGAACTTAGAACTAATTAAACCTAACTAACAAAAGGACATCACACACATTCATGCCCGAGGCAGGAATGGAACCTGCGACCGTAGCGGTCGCTCGGCTCCGGACTGTAGCGTCAAGAACCGCACGGCCACTCCGGCTGGCGGCATTTTGATCACAATAGCCATACATCAACAGGATATCGACCTTTTCCGCAATTGGTAAACGTCCATTTTAACACGGGTAATGTATCACGAAGCTCATATCGTCCGCACTGGCGGAATGTTACGTGATACCACGTACTTATACGTTAAGGCTACTACAGTGCCATCTGTCACAAAGCGAAAAATGATTTCCAACTAAAATGTTCATATTTCTTTACGTACTACACGAATATGTAATAAAAAATGGGGGTTCCTATTTAAAAGAAGGCATTTGATATCCGTTTGACCCATGGAAGCGTCATCTAGCGGGCCAACCATAGCGCCATCTGGTTTCCCCCTTCAAGCTAGACGAGTTCCGTTCTTTGTAGTTTTTTCGTTTGATGCTTATTTCGTGAGATATTTGGCCCGGTCACTATCAATGGACCACCCTTTATGTGTCTTCATATATCAAGGATAAATTCATCATAGTCTAAATGTGTAAAACAGGGAACGTAAGTAGACAGTACCTAAGGAATATTGCTCGATCAACACCAAGCAAAACACTCATACGTACATTCCGGGAGAGTTAGTAGGTCGTTTGTCATACGATAAAGTGTGACGGTTAACAGTCTAGCAGTGTATGATCAGACAACGTCCCAACCATTGTTGTCAACGAATTTACAACTCTGTATATCTCCGAGATTAGTCTGACGGGCACGTGGCTGAGCACCTACTCTACCTTGCTGGCAAAGAACCATTGCGGTCTATAGTAGAGGAGCGGTGAGGGACCGCCAACATCTTCACTGACTTAGAACACCATCTGTAAATCTAACGGTTTTAACAGTTTATGCAGACTCCACTTTACCTCATTTTAGGTCTTCACACAATGGCCGGAGGATTCTCACTCCTATTACTATCAATTCTGTATGTGTTTTATAGTCCTGCTGCATAACTGTACACGTAAGACAACGTAATTCTTTTCCAGCTGTCTGCAGGGTTAAAAAGCATGAGCATATTAATAGTGGTACATACGCGGCGTGTCTGAGTAGTAATCAAACCATTCTGGATCCGGGTCCCCCCCCCCCTCCCCCCGTACTCTGCAGCTGCTGAGGACGACAACTTCCGATATAAACAGTGACACATAGGTTTGCTGAGTAGCATTGTCGAAGAGGGCGCAGGAGCGAAAAGAGTTTCGGGACAACCTCTTTGCCTTGATGAGGAAAACTGTCACTAAAAGGAGGAAGTATCGGCAATAATCAACGGCATGAGAAGTCAAAACGCGATGGAAAAGACTGCATTAAAAACACTCGATGTCTATCGACACGACATGTGGCCTGTAATGGAAAGTGTTGTTATAATAATTCCATTGGCAAAAGAGTTAAGACTAATCCCCCATCAAGATCACGGCAGGGGCCTGTCAACGAGGAGGCGACCAGAAGAAAAAGACTGAATAAATAACGAAAAGCTGGCGTACCACATGTCGGAGTCTGGAATGTAGAAATTGAGAATGCGTTAGAGAAGCGAGAAAATTTTAAAACTGAGATGAATGGTTCAGTCAATATATAATGGGAGTCACTGACCTGGAATGGAAAGTAGAAAAAAGTGAAATTGGGAGTAGGATACTTCCTGAATAAGAACATTGGGATGATAGTGAGTTACTGTGAAGAGTTCAGTGATTCCACTTTTCTCATCGGCATCGGCAGCAAACGGACGCCAGTAACAATAGTTCAGTAGGTGCCCAGAATAAGTATGAAAATCCTGTAAGAGTGTTGCAGGGCAGGTTGTGCTGAGAAATAATAGTTAAGAAAAGAAAGCGATACGTTGCACCGTTTGCGTTTTAATTAGCATTGAAGTTAGCCAGTCGTGTCGGTGCGCGCACTAATTCCATCAGCCTGCCAGACACAATGTCTCCAAAAATGTTCTTCGTTTGATTTACTCAAACCGAGGGAACGTAGCTTCTCCTCGCCTAGGAGTGCTTGAATTGGCGCTCGCAGAACTTGATCGGCCGGCGCCTATTCTACATAAATCGGGAACGACGCAATGTACTGAATTTTTTTCTTAGCAGTTATTTCTCAGTAGGAGCTACACTTCACATCCTCTCAACCTTTCCACGCTATTTTTGATCTCCCTGTATCTATGCCAAAGTAGCAAGCAGTACATAAAGAGACTGAGAGAGCATATGACAGAATGGATTAGGTAATACACTACCTAAAGGCTTTCGCTTCGTCTCTTTTCTGTTTGTTTTATTATTATTATTCGCGTAACAACTAATGTATGAGATAAAATATGTTACTACGAAAAGAGACCCGAAATACCTTTTAGTGATGCTGTGCTATGCCTTCCTTTGGATCATTAATTTTCAACAAAACAAAATATATTATGTTCTTATTGTTCTGGATCTGGATTTCTATTAAAGGAACATTTTTTCGTTACTGTAACTCGCCATAAAGTTCAACCTATCTTCCTTACTTTATAGTTATTGAAAAGGTTAATGAAAATTACTTCGTTATCAATACTGATGTTACAGTACGCAATGATTGTTCAACATCATAATTTTGCAGTGGATTTTTGTTAACAGTAAAACAACAATAAGTACCACGGCTAACACGAGAACATGAGACTATTATCGGAGAAAAAAAAGATGTTTTTACTATAAGGTTGCTAGACCAGAACTACGCACAGCAAGATTCTTTTACGTGATGAAAGCAAATGATCTTTTTGCACTGTTAGTAATATATTATCAGCAGCCCGCGTCAACCTGTAAAACACATCATAAAATCTGCTGCTCTGCTCTGCAACTTCGAAAGCTGAAAGAAATAATTTTTACTTCACTATTACCTGCCCGGTTCTTTGCGGTATGATAGATTTCATTTAATGAAATTTGAATGCGCCACCGCAACGGCTCGTTCGTTCGTAGCGCAGCTCTGCACCACGAATAATATTTAACTAACTGAAAATGTCTTAAGAGGATGGGATAAAATACCAGGCAAGCTTATCATAAATCATAATTCAAGGTTTCACTAAGTAACTCTATTAAAAACATTTAAATATATTAATTATTACACACCTTTACAATGAGTACGTAATGGCGTACATCTCTCGATCTTGACAAAAGAATGCTACGCTAGCGTATACTATCACGTCACTGGCTATCCTACTCCCGTAACTCCAAAAAGACGACAGAGAAATTAATGTTCGTTCTGTATTATTTACACTAGTCACATATTCTCATCTTTGTTTGATATTTAATAAGTATCGTCTGTGGCGGTTTCAGTACTCGCCGACACAGATATTATCTAAAATAAATAAAAAAACAGTACATAATTTTATACAAGAACAAAACATGACACACAATGTTTTCTCTTTATTACATAATATGACTTTTGCTAAGAGACGTTACAAGGCGGATCACAAACTAGTAATCACGAAGATTTGAGTGCCGTCGTGGGGGACGGAATGGAAGAAAGATTTACTTTAGGATGTGGGATCAGTTGAAGGATGAATAGTAGGCTGAAGGTTAAGAAATATGTCAGGAAGAATCAATAAATCAATCCGGAGAGAAGTGGAATAAGGAAGTATAAGGAATAACGAGATCCGCTTGAAGTTCTCTAAGGCTATACATACAGCAATAAGGAATAGCTCAATAGGCAATACAGTTGAAGAGGAAAGGACATCTATAAAAATGGCAGTCACAGATGATGGAAGGGCAAACACAGGTACAAAAAAGGTAAATGAGAAGAAACCATGTTCAGCAGAAGAAATACTTCAGATGATCGCTGAAAGAACGAAATATAAGAATGTTCAGGGAAATTCATAACTAAAACTCGCTGAGGAATGAAATAAATAGAAAATGCAGAGGAGCAAAAACGAAATGGCTGTATGAAAAATTGGAAGAAATGTGAAAAGAAATTATTGTCGGAAGGACTGTCTCAGCATATATGAAAGCCAAAACAAACTTCACTGAAACTGAAAGCATGGGTAGTAACATTAGGAGTGCTACCTAAATTTCACTGTTCAATGCAAACAAGAGAGCAGACAGGCGGAAAATGTAGACTGAAGTGACAGAAGAACAAACAGGAATCGATTTAAAAGCAGACTAACACTGGCAAATAGGGCATTCCTTGCCAAGAGAAGTCTATTAGTATCAAACATCAGCCTTACTTTGAGAAGATATTTCTGAGAATGTACGCTTGGATCACAACAATGCACGGTAGTGAAACATGGCCTCTTTGAAAACCGGATCAGAAGTGGATATAAAATTTGAGATGTGGTGTGGTGTTGACGAATGCTGAGTATTAAGTGTATTGAAGAAAGAAATGAGGAGGTTTTGCGCAGAATTGGAGAAGCAAAGAACATGTGCTAAACACTGAAAAGGAGAGAGGAACAGACTGGTAGGCCATCTGTTAAGACATAGGGGAATGACTTCCATGGTACTAGAGGGAGATGTATTGGACAGAAAGTGTAGAGGAAAACAGAGACTGGAATACACACAGAAAATAATTAAGGATCTAGGTTGCAAGTGAAATGTAGCTCTCAGAGAGGAGAAACACCAACTGTGTTCTGCAAAAAAAGCTAACAGCTAATACACTGTTCGAAAATCACCAAGCGATGCACAGGTAATATTGGTGTCGAGTTAATTCAGGGTGAGACAGAGTACAAAATCACATAGAGGACTGTAAGAAATACCTTAAGTAGTGACGAAAAATACGAATAAGTGTAAGACAATCGTCCGGAAAAGTGAAAGAGGAAAGACGAGGATGAATGACACGTGTTTGAGGATCTCTAAGGCTGTAGTGAGGGCGGAGGAGGGGAGAGAGCTTCAGGACACCCTCTTGTCTTTGGTGGCGGGAAACTGCCCCTGATGGCCAAATAGTCAGCAATGATCAACAGCATGAGGCTGCAGAAGGCAAAGGGAACCACTGCATTAAAGACAAATAACGTGGATCCATAGGACATGTTGCCTGTAACTGAAAAAGTGTCATGACGATTTCTCCATTAGCAAACCTGTGCGGAATAGTCCTGAATTCGGATTTCTGGGAGGGGACTGCCAAGACGAAGTGACCATGAGAAAAAGATTCAATATCCAACGAAATGATAATGATCTACGAGTCGGGGAGTGGAATGTCAGAAGCTTGAACGGGTAGGGAAGCTAGAAAATCTGAAAAAGGAAATGAAAAGGCTCAATCTCGATATAGTAGGGGTCAGTGAAGTGAAAGAAGACAAGGACTTCCGGTCAGGTGAGAACAGAATGATATCAACAGCAGCAGAAAATGGTATAACGGGAGTTGGATTCGTTATGAATAGGAATGTAGGGCGGAGAGTGTGTTACTGTGACCAGTTCAGTGACAGGGTCGTTCTTATCAGAATCGACAGCAAAGCAACATTATCATTGATAGTTAAGGTATGTATGCCGACGTCGCAAGCTGAAAATGAGGACATAGAGAAAGTATATGAGGATATTGAAAGGGTAATAAAGTATGTAAAGGGAGATGAAAATCAAATACTCATGGGAGACGGAAATGCAGTTGTGTGGAAAGGAGTATAAGAAACGTTTACAGAAGAATATGGGCTTGGGGCAAGGAAGGAGAAAGGGGAAAGACCAACTGAGTTTCGTAATAAATTTCAGCCAGCAGTAGCGAAAAGTCTGCTCACAAATCGCAAGAGGATGAGGGTTAATTGGGAAAGGCCGGGTGATACTAGAAAATTTCAGTTAGATTACACCATGGTCAGACACAGATTCTGAAATCAGGTACTGGATTTTAAGGGGTACCCAACAGCAAATATAGACTCAGATCACAATGCAGTAGTCATGAAGAATTGGTTGTTGTTTAAGAGATTGCTCAGGAAGAATCAACTGGCAAGGGGGTGTGTCGCGGTAGTAGTAAATAATGACGAGATACGCTTGAAGTTCTCTTCGGCTCTATGTACAGCAATAAAGTAAAACTCTTAAGGGGCAATAGAGTTGAAGAGGAGTGCATATATCTGAAAAGGGCAATCATGGACGCTGGAAAGAGAAACATACAAAAAAGTTTCATGGAAATTCAGGAATACAGAAATAAAATTCCCTGAGGAATGACATAAATGAAATAAAAAGTGCAGGGAAGATAAGACGAAATGGCTGCATGAGAAATGGGAATATATTGAAAAAGAAATGATTGTCGGAAGGACTGACTCAGCATATAGGAGAGCCGAAACAAAATTCGACGATTTTAAAACAAGGTTGGTAACATTAAGAATGCAACGAGAATTCCGCTTTTAAATGCAGAGGAGAAAACGGATAGGCGGAAAGAGTACATCGAAGGCCTCTATGAGGCACAATTCCGAAGACCCCAAACGCAGACAAGTGCGAGAATTATAGCACATGCATCTAGGCTGCTGACAAGATTAATATACAGAAGAATGGAAAATAACAATGAGGATGTGTTAAATGACGATCAGTTTGGCTTTAGGGAAGCTAAAAGCAGCAGAGTGTCAATTGTGACGTTGTGGTTGATAATGGAAGGAAGACTAAAGGAATATCAAGAAACGTTCATAGGTTTTTTCGACCTGGGAAACGCTCTCGATAATGTGAAATGGTGCAAGATGCTCGAAATTTTAAGAACAATAGGGATGAGCTATAGGGAGAGACGGGTAATATACAATATGTACAAGAGCCAAGAGAGAATAATAAAATTGGACGATCAAGAACGAAGTGATCCGATTAAACAGGTGTAAGACAGGGATGTAGCCTTTTGTCCCTACTGTTCAATCTGTACATCGAAGAAGCAATGATTGGAGTAAAATAAAGGTTCGAGAGTGGAATTAAAATTCAAAGTGAAAGGATATCAATGACACGATTTGCCAATGAAAGTGAAGAAGAATTACATGACCTGCTGAACAGAATGACAAGTCTATTGAGTACAGAATATGTGTTGAGATTAAATCAAAGAGAGAGGAAAGTAATGAGAAGTAGCAGAAATGAGAACAGAGTGTTACTTAACAACACAATTGATGGTAACCAAGTAGAGGAATTTAGGAATTCTGCTACCTAGGCAGCAAAACAAGCAATGGCGGATGGAACAACGAGGACATCAAAAGCAGACTAGCACTGGCAAAAGGGCATTCGTGGCCAAGAGAAGTCTACTAGTGTCAAACTAATGATCCGCTATCCCTCCGCTCACCCGTCTCCCCCGCCCCCCCCCCCCCCCAAAAGTATAAGGTATTAAAAGCTTAGTGTAGTCTTCAGAATCCTATTATTCAACCTAAATCAGTACTCTTTGCAAAAAAGCCCGTTCTTCTGGGAAGCTCGTGATATTACGCATGTGAATATTACCTATGTGGCGACCAAAGTTAACAGCGCACCGAAAATCAGGCTCCTGAGCATCGAAAGAAAAGGATTGATCGTGGCAATGATGACTTAATATTGTTAAAAAAAAGTTAATTACAGAGTGCACAGACTATGAGCTCTTAGAGTATACTCCGTAGCAACTCTGAGAAACACATAACCCTAGATTACTAAACCCCCGTAAATTTTACGACTATAATTGATACCAATTCGCGGTTGACTGTTCCCGTCAATCTGTTACTGTCAGTGTAGGACGAAAAACAGGACATTCTGTACTTATTTTGCTTGTGACGAACCACCGGAGACCTTGTAATTGTAATTAAGTAGTGCATAACGAAAAGTAAATTATGATTTTATTTGAATAAAATGTGAAGTAGAAAATTTCACTATAGTTCAGTAACAATATTACACCCCCCCAATATTACACCCTCCCCCCCTTCTGTGCTATAGGATTAAGAACACAAGCTACAATCTATGAGTTGTTGTTGTTGTTGTGGTCTTCAGTCCTGAGACTGGTTTGATGCAGCTCTCCATGCTACTCTATCCTGTGCAAGCTTCTTCATCTCCCAGTACCTACTGCAACCTACATCCTTCTGAATCTGCTTAGTGTATTCATCTCTTGGTCTCCCCCTATGATTTTTACCCTCCACGCTGCCCTCCAGTACTAAATTGGTGATCCCTTGATGCCTCAGAACATGTCCTACCAACCGATCCCTTCTTCTGGTCAAGTTGTGCCACAAGCTTCTCTTCTCCCCAATCCTATTCAATACTTCCTCATTAGTTATGTGATCTACCCATCTAATGTTCAGCATTCTTCTGTAGCACCACATTTCGAAAGCTTCTATTCTCTGCTTGTCCAAACTATTTACCGTCCATGTTTCACTTCCATACATGGCTACACTCCATACAAATACTTTCAGAAATGACTTCCTGACACTTAAATCTATACTCGATGTTAACAAATTTCTCTTCTTCAGAAACGCTTTCCTTGCCATTGCCAATCTATATTTTATATCCTCTCTACTTCGTCCATCATCAGTTATTTTGCTCCCCAAATAGCAAAACTCCTTTACTACTTTAAGTGTCTCATTTCCTAACCTAATACCCTCAGCATCACCCGACTTAAGTCGACTACATTCCATTATCCTCGTTTTGCTTTTGTTGATGTTCATCTTATATCCTCCCTTCAAGACACCATCCATTCCGTTCAACTGCTCTTCCAAGTCCGTTGCTGTCTCTGACAGAATTACAATGTCATCGGCGAACCTCAAAGTTTTTATTTCTTCTCCATGGATTTTAATACCTACTACAAATTTTTCTTTTGTTTCCTTTACTGCTTGCTCAATATAGAGATTGAATAACATCGGGGAGAGGCTACAACCATGTCTTACTCCCTTCCCAACCACTGCTTCCCTTTCATGTCCCTCAACTCTCATAACTGCCATCTGGTTTCTGTACAAATTGTAAATAGCCTTTCGCTCCCTGTATTTTACCCCTGCCACCTTTAGAATTTGAAAGAGCGTATTCCAGTCAATATTGTCAAAAGCTTTCTCTAAGTCTACAAATGCTAGAAACGTAGGTTTGCCCTTCCTTAATCTTTCTTCTAAGATAAGTCGTAAGGTCAGTATTGCCTCACGTGTTCCAGTACTTCTACGGAATCCAAACTGATCTTCCCCGAGGTCGGCTTCTACTAGTTTTTCCATTCGTCTGTAAAGAATTCGTGTTAGTACTAATCTATGAGTAATAAACGAAATTTTATATGAGCGTTTACTGGCTATGCTGTTACATTCGCTGCTAGGCTCTTGTGTGGTTACCTATCTGGAAAAGCTGAAAATCACATAATATCCAATCATACTCGTAATGTTTTGGAACTTGCAAAATATTTGTGGGTATAGTTGGACATGGCGTGGGATAACAGTACGACCTACTGCTGTCTGCGATCTTACATCACCCCGTGGTTAAGAAAATGCGGAGTAAAAATAAAAACGTCTATGTGTATACCAGGACTGCCGAACTTTGCTCTATTAGAAAAATCGCCGTTTTTAGTGAGTAAGCACATGTATCGTGAATGTCATTGATCCACACTGAAATGCAAACAAGCACAAACAAACAGGACCCTTTACAGCATACATAAATAATGGTGTCAAAAACTCTGACCGAAATGTTACCGAATGGGAGGAGAGTATCTTGTCCAGTGCGAGTATAATGCTGATAGAATGTATGGATATCGCTTTCCACATGGGCACACAGCTCAGACCCACATACAAACAACAAAGTTGTGTGTTCCATCAGAATACCGAAGAAAAGCGAAAGGTTTACTGCATGGAACCACGAAATAAGGAAAATAAGTTCGTCTTCATGAATTCAGGGAGTGAAATTGCGATGCATTGCTGAAGCAAAAAACACGTAGCGATTTCACCAACAGGTTTGCAACAACGTAATGTGAACACAGCATAGCGACCGGCAAGCGACATTCGCTTGGCTAATCAGAAATAAGACAGCAACAAGAGTACATACATCACAAATACTTAAGTTCCACTGCAGTAAAACACCGTAAATACTAACATTCTAATAGTACCAACGCGAAGATACACAACAAATATATAGTATTCACTTGCAACGCGCCCACATGGTAGACATCTCATTCAGCTGTAAATACACAGCTTTCTATCTGACAATGATTCTGTAAATAGTGATTATCAATTGACAGAGCTACCATTAATTTCTAGTAACAGGCCCTGAAACAGCAAAAAGATATAAGACAACACAGATATCCTCCACCTCATTAATATAGAGCAACAGGTGACAGACAGACTGAATAGCGTATCAGACTAGCTGGAAAACCCTGCCTCGTGGTATGCACTACAATCTCTGCATGTCACTCTGCTAAACTCCTAGATTTGAGAAAGAATGGGCAAGCTACCGACGCCTTTGAGACAAATGTGCCGCTGACCAGGAAATAACTTCCATTAATGTAATTTTTAAATTATTATGTTTACAGTTTGGTCTCTTTTTTTCTACACTCATCTTTTAATTTGTCCAAGTCAGAATCTTGACCAATACACCCACTCTATCCCGCACAAATAAATAATGCCTTTCATCTCGCTGAAATATTAGTTTTCTAGTTCACACGGCTTTTTCTTGAATTTCGTATAAGTTTAAATCATCATACGTTTAACACAGAGCGTATTAAAACTACTTATGCCTCTTTTCATTTAGATTTTAGCGAAACGAACGTAATTTTTAATGGGTCTGTAAAGGTATGGTTTTATTGATCAATAAGCTTTATCGTAGCACACTGCTTCCACGTACTATTTTATATGTTTGTCAATCTGTTGTTTGTATAGACAATCAATTGTATCCTAGCGCACTGCATCCACCTGGAGGAGAATAAATGTAAGAAGAGGTAAGAAAGAAAGGGAGTTTGCTCTGTTAGCTAAAGAACGATGAATTATTTATGTGTGATACCTTTCATTATTCTTCCGCCCATGGAAAACGGAAAAGTGGACTAGATTCTTCCACATGTTGGTTCATGAACAACATTAAAGGTAAATTTTAGCTACCTAGTGCCACTTTATGCTCTATTGTGGCGACTTAAACGTACTATGCACCTCTATGAGCATTCACTCTATAGTTCTTGTCATCAAATTAGGTTTGCGTTCATACTGCTTTGGCTGGGTGTAAATGTATTGGTAAAGCCGATGCCGTATCATCGATTCGTAAGAGTTCAGTTAGTATTTGTAGATAGCTTTGTCATAAATTTCTACTCCTTCATGGCCCTCCCGGTTAGCTGTGTGGTCTAACGCCTGGTCCTCGGCACGAATCCGCCCAGCGAACTTGTGTCGAGGTTCGGTAAGCCGGTAAGTCTGTGAATGGTTTTTAGGCGGTTTTCCTTCTGTCTCGGCGAATGCGGGCTGGTTCCATTACTCCACCTCAGCTACACTATGTCAGCGATTGCTGCGCAAACAAGTTCTCCACGTACGCGTACACCACCATTACTCTACCAGGCAAATATAGGGGTTACACTAGTCTGGTGTGAGACGTTCCCTGGGGGGGGGGGGGGGGTGTCCACCGGTTGCCAAACCGCACAATAACCCTGGAAGAGTGGTTCGGTGTGGGGCGGCGGAAGGGTGAAGTGGGCTGCGGTAGTCGTCGTGGGATTGTGGAGCACTGCGGCTGCGGCTGAGACGGAGCCTCTCCGTCGTTTCTAGGCCCCCTGGTTAACTTAAAATACATACAATATAATAATCCTTCAACAATCGTAATTGCTAAATGATGCAACTAAAGTTTCGGACTGCTTTGCAAGGCCATGCCTAACTCGCCCAGTTCGACATGCACCTGCCAGAGTGCGAGGAATGGGTTGTAGCGTACGCGGCGTTGGGAACCATATTCCGCAGTATTTCTGCATTATTATGGAAACAGCATACTTAATACCGTAGGGGAACACTCAGTATGGCTAAGTCTGTAGAGGTGCACATCCCAAATGCTCAAGGGAAACAGCAAATAATGAAACGGTTATAAATGATTGTGGAAAAAGCTTAAAATGATGAGAAAACTTATTTTACGTAATTCTAGTTATAGGACTATCGGGATGTCCTGGTACACATAGTTGGATCACTGGTACACTTCAAATGGATGTGAACTACACTGTAACCATGCCAAAATATCAACTGAAGACGCCGTGATCTCTGGTTGTTATTCTAGTCAGTCTCGAAACGTCAGACTCCAGTCGGATGAGCCGCTGGTACACATGAGTTTACTATATATGTTTCTAGCGCCACCAGTGTTCACAGGCTTGCCATGTACGTCCCTACCCAAGTATCACTGATGTACAGGTACAGTCTGCCTGTTTTAGCACTAGACCGGACATAATTAAAACCCGTTGATGTTCTATTATATATACGTTACACTGAAAAAGAGGCCCAGAAAACTGTACATTTCAGAATACTGGGGCAGAACGGCAAGGGCGTAGAAGATAAGGATGTCGTTGATATTGACAGTGGTATACAAAGGACTCTAAAGCGACTTTGAGATCTTACCTCTCTCGTTTAACATCGGAACTCATCCAGTTAACTAGTTCACTTCGACGCTGTAAAGATATCATGTCCTGAACTGTCAGGTCAATAGCCTACAAGGCCAGAAGCTATAAATACTCGTGGGTGCCATATTAGCGAGCATCTTCAGAACGAAATCTGTTCATCAACTGCCCCACCGCCGCTGAATAAAGTCATGAAATTTAAGTGGTGTGCATGTGCCATTTGAAGTGTGGTATCAGCACAGTGAGATGGGTTAACACGAAGGGAATGGCAGAAACGAATTATAGCTTTTCGACACGCCCAAGGCCACCTTGTGAATAAAGTTGCTTGATTTTTAGATGTATCAGTGCATACCTTCCTGTATGCCAACCACTTCTAACCATGTACCATGACGTACGAACAGTGGTCGTAAAATGACCTTTAGATACAGTGACCATAGAAAAATTATTACCCTTTATCAACTGGCTTTAAATTCAACATCAGTGGCTGCCTTCAGCGAATACAGCTCCCTTTCAATCAGTTTACAAGTCAACACAATTAAGGTAATTGCTTGCAATCGGCATTATGGTTGGGGTACGTTCCTAAAAGCCATTGTTCACTTCGAACGTAAAGCTACTGCGTTTTGAATAGGCCAAACTACCTGCAGACAGTAGCTGGATAGAGGTAGTTATCGTACCATGAAAAGTCGCTATTTTTTCTCTGTTTAAATGATGCAAATCGTCGAATGAACCAATGTCCCTGTGGTGCAGGATTTCAGTAAGGCAGAGGGTTGTCCAGATGTGAGTTTATGGCAAACTGTCCAGTTTTCTTTGCTAAAAACAGTTTACAATGCCAGACCGCATACGTACATAATCTTGACCTGCACTTATGTTCAATATTCAGGGCAATTAACTTCAAATAAAGCAAAAATTGAAACAAAGATACAAAAAATTTGGGTGTTGGACCAAGTCATGGAAAGCTACTACAACAACTATTACAGTTCACTGTCCTGAATACAACTACAGGAAATACGTCGAAACGTCAGCAGTTTAGTTGTTTTAGTGTTTTACAATGATGTGGCCCAGTAGCCAAAGTTATTTTGTCTAACATGACACTGGCTGCGGAAGCCCATAAACTTATCAAAAAGGGTTTTCTCCACACAGTAAAAAAAATATTAAAACCTACTAAGGGGGCTCTAAAAACCTACAGTAGTACTCAGCATATGACACATGGGTACATATCTCCCATAGGAAATATGGTACCCACCCAGCGACGCCACCTTCACAAAGGGCATACATATTAATACGTACAACAATGCAAGCTTATCAGTTAATCCAACAACACCAGCTACAACCAATACCTTAACCACACTGCAGGCAGGCAGCACATACGAGTAACAGTTTGTACACCGACACAACAAACTAACATACAATTAAACTTAAACTGGTGACAGAATTGTAAATCTTATCTCTATGACACAATTAGACACAACATATCTTTACCGGGCGTTTTCGATACACTTACAATTTTAATACAATCAGATTACTCCATGGACTCTCTGCGCATTTTCAATTCAAATATTACAATGAAAACAATGCTCTAGCAATACAGCTGCAATAATGTCCCACGGTGTTTCGACGGTTCAAATCCTCATCGTATACTAAGGCCAGAACACCAGAAGGCAAAAGTCATTGTCACACGCCGCGTAAAAGTCCTCGAAATGGAAACTGTCTCCTGCAATTCCTCCCTGGGTCTAAGCTGCCGTAGCTTCTGGATTTATGGAGGAAACGCCTCCTGCTGTCCCAGCCAAATGATATCAGCGTTACAGTATAGCCTTCAAACAAGACGATCTGAATTTAAAACATATTTACCAAGCTTATATAGGAACTGAAATGTCGTTCAATGATTTTGTAAAGATACGTGCCGATTGTTGGAATCATTCACACTATGGGTTTCTTGTTCTTGATAAAATAAGAAAACTGAAGGATGATAGGTGCAGGAAAAACTTCCAAGAGTTTCTGTATATGTAGACCAGTAAGAGAGGTGAGTACATCCGTATACGCTGCACCATGGAAAAATTCGCGAGCATGTCTTGTTCTCAACCCAAGAGAATGAGTTAGATAATGATATCGGTAAGAAAGTAACCGATTTAACGGAAAAAGTTGAGGCTTTTGAGAGGTAAATAGATGCAGAAGCCCTGGTTATTGAGAATGGGTAGCAGGCACATAAGAGTAAGGAGAGAAGATATATAAAACCTCATGCCGCAAGGGCGCCTGATTAGCATATATCGAGATGTCAACGATTCAGAAAGTCATTCATGTGCGGAAACCCTTTCGAGAAATTATAGTTGCTAAAGTTACGGCACATGACAGCAGACATTAAGAGAGGCCTTTCAACCAGTTACTGAATATTTCAGGCAGCTCTCAGCACAGTCAAAACCACATGATAACGATGGTGTGGCCAGTGAAGATTGATTATCCGCCACGCCCCTTGCCAGATAGATGGGACATTCGACGTCAGCAGGGGATGAACGTACATGTTGGGTACGCAGCCTATAAATGTAACTGATGACACAATACAGATTTATTGTAGGCAGTTTGAGAGAACACTTGCCTTAATTAGTCTCATTTTTCCAAGACACACGAAAAAACCCAAAAATTATTCAGTTAATGGTAGGGAAATGTACCTCGAAATGTTGCATTTGACTGATGTATATAATACGGCAAAAAGTTGCAGGAACAAGAAATATACTCGTAATACCATTAACAAACTAATGTTTTATGGTGAAAACAACAACAAAAGCAGCAGTGGCAATGGTATTGACATTGTCATAAAACTGTGACCAATTGAATCCACAGTATATACGAGTACGACGAGCCAAGGAGCTAATAGATTGACTCCATCTGCTCATGGCATCAGCAGCTGCAGGCAATAGAGCTCCTTCAAATGAAGTTATTCAGTAATCTCTGAGCATATTGAGACAGGTATAATAAAATAAGTATTGAGATATTAGTTCGAGAACTGCATAAACCAGCATTCAAAAAATATCTTCGTAGGCATGTTATGATTAAGGATTTGTATAGTTTATGGCAGGCTGATCCAGTAGATATGAGGGAATATTCACATGAGAATAATGGATTCAAATATATTGTAATGGTTGGTACATACCTCAAATTGGCCAAGGCACTACCTGTAAAAATAAAAATGGGGAGAAATGTTGCGAATGTATTTGAGCGTTTGTTGCAGACAAGGAAGAATCGATGCCTGGATTACCTCCAAACCGACCACGGTAGAGAGTTTTACAATAGGTATTTCAAGATCATGATACAGTGGTATGGAATGCATCCTACTCCACATTCACTGCCCTGAAGGATAGTAACGTGGAATGTTTGAACAGAACAACAAAAGGGCAAATGTGAAAGTGTTTCAAACCTCACAGCTCATGCAAATGGACAAATATTCTCCCATAAATAATTGCTCAGTATAATCGAACCAACATAGCACACTAAACATGAGACCAATCAATGTTCATGATAATGTACCTATGGATACGGTGTAATACTGCATTAAAATGCTAGGCCCATGCAAGGGAAAATTTAATTTAGGTGATTTGGTACGTATATTAAAATACAAGGCAGAATTTGACAAATCATACATGCCAAACTGGTCCTTACAGATATTTACAGTTCCAAAGGTGCAAAGAACGAAGCCTAGAACTTATATCTTGAAGAATAGTAAAGGTGAAGAAAATGTAGGTTGATTCCACACCGAGGGATTGCAGAAAAGCTCAGATCCGGATGTGTTTCACGTGGAGAAATTAATAGGACGTCAATAGCAGGGTGGTGGGGTTACAACTGCAGTTTTGATATCAAATTGATATGCAAATTAATTAAATTGCTCAATTAATCACTCACACCCCAACCACCAGATGACGTCATGTATTTTTCTCAGCCTACATGTGTGCCGCAGACCCCTCCCCCCTCACACTCCCCCTTCGCCAACCTACCCTTTTGGCGGGAATTACAAATTTTGGCTGCAATTTCAAATTCTAGTGGGAATTTGTTTGTCCCAGGGCTGTGCTTACGTCTCATCCCTCCCCTCACTTTGAAATTGACTGGAAATTAAAATTGATGGTACCATTTCGGGGACTCGAACCCTGGTCCTACTGGACGGAAAGTGCATGTGCATCCCCCTAACACAATTATATCACCAGAGGCGCTTGAAATCGACGGGATATTAAAAATGATGGTGCTATTACTGGGACTCGAGCCTCGGTCCTCTTGGACAGAAAGCCCAGTGGCACCCTCCTAATACAATTATATCATCAAAGGTGCTTGGAATTGATGGGAAAGTAAAAGTTGTGGTGCTCTTTCTGGGACTCAAACCCTGAATCTACTGGATGGAATGCCAAATTGCACCCCTGCCCCCCTCTGCACCGACGCTGTCCAGATGCAGTAGAGGATGGTTAGGATAGGTTAGAGGTCTTTATTTATTTTGGTCAGGAAACTGACGCAAAATTCGATCCTGATCACGCAATTAATAACAAAGTTTAGGACTAATTAAACAACAATATGCATAGCGCTACACAAGGATGGCATACAAGAGTAATACAACTCAAGAGTTGGCGATACCATGCATCTAGAGTTATCCTGCTGGGAAAAAATTTAGAAATACCATTTGAAACCAGTGCAGAAACACTTAAACTCTACCCTTCAGCTACAAGCTAGTGGGGAAAAAGGCACGGGTGTAAGGTACTATCTTTGTTCCTTGTGGCACGAAATATGTTCAACTGACAAGGTGATGGTGTTGGAGAGACTGGAGTTTAAAATCACTGTTAAACGTTCCCTTAGAAAAATTATACATGACTGTGCTTAAATTGACACACAATATTTTTAGCACAAAGCAATCTGACTTTCAAAAACCCCTACAAAAGCATGGCCCTGACTAACAATAACCTATATCTTTCATGAATCACTTACCTCACAAAAATCTTCGTTACTCGAACTACAGCAATACAGCGAGCAACAATACTGCCGCTAAATAATAGATTGTAACTACTGAAGGCACTAACTACTGATAGGCATACTTAGCAAATGAAAGATTTTGATAGAGAACAAACAATGTATTTACCTTAATAGTGTATATTTAATAAATAATAGTTAAAGCAGTTCATGGCCTCTAGTCTTACAAATTTACTGTCTCTAATGGTCACACGTCCAGATCATCCACTCTCAAAATTCCGCCATTTCTCTCCCCACATCCACCACTGCTGGGGGCTCACCTCCAATTGCGCAACGCTACACGCTGTTAATAGCCAATTGCCCAACACTACAATAGCAAATTCCAACAATGCCACCCAGCCACAGACTGCACACATCACAGCCGGTGATTTTCATACAGAGCACTACGTGGCGGTGGCGTTACCAATATAAGAACCTAAACACCCTACTTACATAACCCCCATGCTCCCCACAAAAGATTTTACATAGCCGCCATGCTCCCCACAAGAGATTTTACAAATTGTTTTGGGAAGTGGCCAATAGAGATTTGAAAAAATTGTACATAATTACAATAACAAAGAAATCAAATGCACACACTTACTGATACAATGTTGATCAAAAGCTAAAATTTTCTCACAGTCCATAAAGACAGACCGGATCATTCATCACAGTATTAATTACAATTTTATGCACAAAGTCTGAGCAGTAAAAGAAAATGCACGCGGAAGTAGTAGTGCATTTCCATGCAGTCTTGAAGAAGTATTGTTGTCCTTCCAATGGAAAGACAGTGCTGACTCTTGACATGCAGACAGGTAATGGGCCACAACAGAGCAAACCCACAGCAGAGTCAGTCGAAGCTTTGAAGTATATTGGTAGGTAGGTCATCACAGAGCAGACCCACTGTTAGTCCTGGTAGAGATTACAGTATTGGTGGGCCATCAAAGATGCAGACCCACTGCAGTCGTTGTAGAGATGGCCAGCAGCCATGTGTTGCGAATATGCAGGTGCACAATCAACATCGAAGAGTCTTGCAAATAATATAGCAAGTCCATAAACCACCACTTGTGCACTCGCAAAGTTTTTGGAATTGTCCTTAGAACCAGCAATGCTGTTAACCAGTCCTCTCCTGAATTATCAACACACTTGCAAACACTGACAGTCCCAACTTCTCATCTATTGTGCATGTACTATGACCAACAGAAATGTGTGCAGTGAAATGTAACTTAATTTGAAGAACTGGTGTCTAAACAATCATAAATTCACAACATAAGAATACAATTACAAAGGTACAAAATACATCATTAAAGAAGATAACAATGCAGATAACATTTGTACTAATAGGGGCTTTACAAAAGAATAGAAATAAACATATACATCAGTGTTACAGGAATTATGACATAAGTAAATATATAAAAGATCAGAATAGCTTTTGCAACATCAACTTCTCACATGAGCAACAAAACAGAATAAATAATGTCTAAACATCTTTACAAAGTAAATAACATATTATTAGAAAACATCTACAGCATAACTCTTATCAGCTAAACACATAAAGACAGGAAAAACACAAATACACAAGGGTACACAAACACATAGTGGAATAACACACAAGAAAATGACAGGCTCCGTTTTCAGTGTAACATTTATTACTGCAGTCCAACCCAAAACTTCATTCCATAGATCTTTCCTCTTATTTGAATATTTGCTCCTGCAAAAAAAAAAAATCTTATCTAACTCTATTAAATAAATATTTCTCACTGTACAATACTAATTTTTTCCCAAATCTTTTTCATATAACTTCTCAATGTATTCTTTCCCTATTCTTCATAGTTAGTTTCTTATATAGTCTACCCACTCTTAAGCTAACTTAAAGCTACTGAGCTCATGTATATATATATTAAGGGACGACACAATGCAGCAGCACATAAATTAATGCAAACAGCAATGACAAAAAAATGCCAAGTGGCAAAGCTAGCAGCAAATAATATAAATTAGCAAAGCAAATGTAACGTTATAACTAATATGAGCCAATGTGCAGCAACAAGAAAAATAAATCAGTAGTAAAACTGGCTCAACAGAATAATACAAAGTGATATTCAGTAGCACTATGCCTGGCAAACAACAGCAGCAAATGCAATTACTTATATCTAAACATGACAAAGCTCAAGCAGAAAAAATATTACACTAAAGATGGCCATGTCTAATACCTATGTCACATCTTAACACTAGGGTGATGCATCACTACAACTTACTCTAGCAGACAAATTACCAAGTCTCTGACAAAAATTATGTATGCTATTCCTGTGAAGTGGAAATGTCTTTTTGTGCTCCCTCGTTTTTTTGGAAGTGGATCACAAAATTATTATTTACTGGATCTGTAGGCATAAAATATCTATATTAGTACATCTATTAAATTTTATTTTAATTAATGCTGCAGTGCAGCAAGAAACTAGATATTAAACAAAATGAGCAAATATATACAAAGCAATGTGTGGAACGTCATTCACTAAGCAAATGGCGTCTCTAAATCTCTCAACTAGAAAGACAATAAATGTAAAAATGTTTCTCATCATTTCATTAGGGAATTTAGTAAATATCATAAATTAAGTGCTCCAGAGTGTAATCATATGTTTTGAAGTTTCGGCATGTCGTATTTGTGATGCTATCTACAAAGAAATGTCAGAAGCGAGGATAATGGCCTTTTTTCTCCACCTGTGCCTCTGAAAGGGACATGCTAATGGCTTTTTTCTAGGCGATTGTCCCACAGCTGGGTGCTTACAGTGCATTACGTCAAGGTGACCTTCTTTCCATAGCAAAATATTTACATCAGTTTCCGCTACAGTGACAGTCTGATACAAATAAAATTTCACAGGTCGAAATATATGCGTTACAAATCCGTAGAAACAAAATCCTATAAATATAACAGTGTCCAAAAAATTTTCGCCGGTATTGTGACACATTCATGCATTTACACACATTTCATAACACTTAACGTACGATTCTTGGTATCCGACATCCATTTTCACAAGTCTGAGTCCTTAACCACTACTCATTATTCCTTAGGTTATTACATTTATACATATTCGTCTACACTTCTTCAATATTTCATCATAATAAATACACTCCTGGAAATGGAAAAGAACACATTGACACCGGTGTGTCAGACCCACCATACTTGCTCCGGACACTGCGAGAGGGCTGTACAAGCAATGATCACACGCACGGCACAGCGGACACACCAGGAACCGCGGTGTTGGCCGTCGAATGGCGCTAGCTGCGCAGTATTTGTGCACCGCCGCCGTCAGTGTCAGCCAGTTTGCCGTGGCATACGGAGCTCCATCGCAGTCTTTAACACTGGTAGCATGCCGCGACAGCATGGACGTGAACCGTATGTGCAGTTGACGGACTTTGAGCGAGGGTGTATAGTGGGCATGCGGGAGGCCGGGTGGACGTACCGCCGAATTGCTCAACACGTGGGGCGTGAGGTCTCCACAGTACATCGATGTTGTCGCCAGTGGTCGGCGGAAGGTGCACGTGCCTGTCGACCTGGGACCGGACCGCAGCGACGCACGAATGCACGCCAAGACCGTAGGATCCTACGCAGTGCCGTAGGGGACCGCACCGCCATTTCCCAGCAAATTAGGGACACTGTTGCTCCTGGGGTATCGGCGAGGACCATTCGCAACCGTCTCCATGAAGCTGGGCTACGGTCCCGCACACCGTTAGGCCGTCTTCCGCTCACGCCCCAACATCGTGCAGCTCGCCTCCAGTGGTGTCGCGACAGGCGTGAATGGAGGGACGAATGGAGACGTGTCGTCTTCAGCGATGAGAGTCGCTTCTGCCTTGGTGCCAATGATGGTTCTTATGCGTGTTTGGCGCCGTGCAGGTGAGCGCCACAATCAGGACTGCATACGACCGAGGCACACAGGGCCAACACCCGGCATCATGGTGTGGGGAGCGATCTCCTACATTGGCCATACACCACTGGTGATCGTCGAGGGGACACTGAATAGTGCACGGTACATTCAAACCTTCATCGAACCCATCGTTCTACCATTCCTAGACCGGCAAGGGAACTTGCTGTTCCAACACGACAATGCACGTCCGCATGTATCCCGTGCCACCCAACGTGCTCTAGAAGGTGTATGTCAACTACCATGGTCAGCAAGATTTTCGGATCTGTCCCCCATTGAGCATGTTTGGGACTGGATGAAGCGTCGTCTCACGCGGTCTGCACGTCCAGCACGAACGCTGGTCCAACTGAGGCGCCAGGTGGAAATGGCATGGCAAGCCGTTCCACAGGACTACATCCAGCATCTCTACGATCGTCTCCATGGGAGAATAGCAGCCTGCATTGCTGCGAAAGGTGGATATACACTGTACTAGTGCCGACATTGTGCATGCTCTGTTGCCTGTGTCTATGTGCCTGTGGTTCTGTCAGTGTGATCATGTGATGTATCTGACCCCAGGAATGTGTCAATAATGTTTCCCCTTCCTGGGACAATGAATTCACGGTGTTCTTATTTCAATTTCCAGGAGTGTATATAGCATAATCAAATTCCTCATATAGCATCAGCTAATTGATAATAAACATACCTCAACATCATAATACACATTGTCATCATAATAACAACATCATAAAAACTCAGCCAAATCTCAAAAACGTCGTAGCTTTCTGCAATAATTTCAAAACCTAAAAATATTCTCTGCTCATTTAAATAGTGTCATCTACCTCAATCGTACCTTAAAAATCGTGATCCCATAAAAAATATATCATTCAAAGCTCTCATAGTATCACAATGGTTCCAAAAAAAAAAAAAAAATGAACAGTTCACAAAGTACAGACAAAATACAATTTCATAAGTGTGTAGTTATCCAGCTGTTTAATTGCATAGCCATGTGTCACTGATGTAGTAAAAAAATATTTGTTTATCTGTTAAATAATCAGACAGCTGTGTAATTCTGTGTTAGAGAAATACGGTACTGATGTGTAAAGTTGTATAAGCAAATACCATATTAGCTAGGGCTTCTTGTGCTTGCCAAACACATGGTACACAAAGTAAGCATGTACCCCGCTGAGGATTAATGTAATTATACCCTCAGGTATTACAGATTACAGCAATCGAATGAAATATATCACGGGAAACCTTTGTATCTTTGTAATTCAACATTCTTTAAAAATAAATGTTTTAAGTACACAATTAATCACTCAAAAACGTGTACTGTATCGCTAAACTGTGCATCTTGTAAGATAATTTTGTCGAAATGTCGTTGTTATCGTCCTCTGTAAGCAAAGTTCAGCAGACGTCAATGTACTTACCTCGTATTAAACAAAAGTGAAATGCTATTCATATAGATATCGTAGTTTTTACGCTTATTGCTGTGATGAAGAAAGTACTGTACTGTAGCGTATTGTTCTGCTACGGAAACGGCTGTCTCATTGTAGCTATACCACAAAAGTTACTACTAAAACATCTTTTACTTTCCAGTATAATACAGAAAAACTGTGCAGATGTAAATAGTGTAAATTGTCACTCATTAGTATCGTCAAGATATAATTGTGTAGCTGTCACAAAACTAACCAATGTGTCATCTGGTATCTCTCAGAAAGTACTTTAAATCCAGAATGTATTTTCAAGTAAACGAAAATGTTGCATTAAAATCTCATTAGCAGCACCTGTCTGTGTTCTAAGTATGTAAGCCTTATAGTTGTTACGTAATTGTGTAACTAACAAGCAAGAATTTACACACACAATAACACTGTGTCGTCCGTTTACTACAACAATGCATTAGTAATTACTGTCTAAATACGTTCCATAGGTTCTAGACTGGATAGTTTATTTTAAAATGTAGTTGCATGTTAACAGTTTCTAAGTGTGACAAAGAGTACTATTAACGTGAAGTGAAAAATTTTATAGGAAAAACTAAGTTAAAAAACAGATAATCTCTCAATAAGCTGTTTTATATGTGAAGTGTGGTGCAATCCTTTACTCTTCATAGTACTCAGACATTGAACTTGAATGGAATTATCATGCGGTATACGTCGGTAAAGAATACTGGAATTTTTCTCAAGGTTAGTGTCTATGTTATTTTTCTCTGAGTCAGCCAGCGCACGTGGCTGCCTGCGGTGCGAGTCATTGTCTGTCTCTTTGTTGGCGCACGTCGTTATTGGGATTGGGAGACCTAACTTCAACAAATTCACCTTGTTGAGAGGGCCCTGCCCTGTTAGAATCCCTCCAGTTCAGATGCAATTCCGGTCTGTCGTTACGAGTATATCGTCTGTCATCATGTCAGTAGATTTTACAATTTCTTTCTTGTCAGTCACGTGGTGGAGAATTTCTCACGGAATAACTGCGCACTGAACTGTTGCATCTGGAGTTATTCTGTCTCCCTTGATAATAATTGTTTTGGTTCCCATATTGTCTGTTTCTATGGTTATCTCTGTCATATTCATTACTATGGAAGTGCGATCTTTCTCTGTAACTATTATTCTGCAATGGTTGTCATATGGGTGGTGTCTGTTTCGGTCACGATTTGTGTTGTAAAAATAGCCTTGCCCAGTAATTACTTCTTTCATCACAGAATTGTGACAGATGTGACCTGTAGTTGTTGTGTTCCTGTTTTCGCGTTCCGCGATTGTCATTGTCAATTTCCAGTTCTTGTAACATTCCCTGAAAAGTTTCAATGTCGTCTTTGCAACGTCCTGCCAAAATAATATGTCGTAAATGTTCAGGCATTTTGATTAAGCAAAAGCGGATGAGTTCTGAGGCGCTGTAAGGGTTTGACAGGTACTGATTCTTGTGCAACATGTCTTCAAAATATTTCACAAGACTGGAAAATTCAGATTGTTCGAAATGTTTCATCATTATGATGCTATGTTTTACTCGGTCTTGTGTGGCCTAGGACAAATATGCTGAGAGGAAGGCATGATAAAATTCACCTTCACTGTGGGAACCGTGAATGACTGATCGCATTCTTACAGCTGGTTCATTCTCTAAGTAGCCACACATAAATTCTAATCTGTGCTCTAATAACCAGCTGGGAGAAAAACAATGAGAGCATTTATGAAGCCACTCTTGTGGATGAATGTCGTTGTCAGAATTCTTAAATGTTTTGAATTTACGTGTAGTAATGAACAGCTTATAGTCAAAGTCATCGTGTCGGCGAGTCGCATATTGGTCATAGTTAGTTCGTTTTGGCGGTTCCATTTCAAAAGTCAATGCGCCTTGCCAATTTCTTTCATAATTTCCGAAGTGCCTGTGTTATTATTTTGTGGCTGTTCCGTATTTCTATGTCCCTCTTCCTGTAATGGAGCGCGAGTGTCCTCTGAAATACGTAATTCTCGTGTTACTTGTGCCAACTGATCTTGCACTTCCCGGATTTCTCTTTTGTACTGTGTATTGATTTGATTTTGATTTTGTTTGAATTTTTTAATTTGTTCGTATTCTCCTGTGTCAGTGAAGGGTACAGGTCGTGTGTCATTCAGATCATCATCTACCTTTGTAGATTAATTAGTGAACTGATCCGAAAGTTCGTCTACTTTATCCGATAGTGAACTTATTTCCTCAGTGTGTTATTCTGAACCAAGTTTCAGAGTGTCCATTTGTGTTGAAATCGTATCTACTGTGTCCTTTAAGGTTTCTTGAGTTTTTGCAAGTTGCGTAACCGAATCGGTAGATGCAACTTAGTCAATTTTAGCTTGCAAGGTGTCGTGATTTTCAAGAACAATAGTTAGCAGTTCTTTTACGGCTGTTTCGTGATTCTGTAATACATTTTCATGACGCGAAAAAATAAGTTGAAAATGCTCACAAATTTCAGTTTTTACGTCATTACAGACTTTTTGACATTTCGATTCGATTTTATGTTACTCAGCAGTTAAATCTTCATGTGTTTGTTCAAGCGTGGTGTCTAACTTTTGAAGATTTTGTTCCATTGTGTCAAACTTTCGAAGATTTTGTTCCATTGTGTCTAACTTTTGAAGATTTTGTTCGATTGTGTCTATGTTTTGAAGATTTTGTCCCATTTGTTTCTGATTTTGTTCACGCGTTATATCTAACTTTTGTAGCCTTTGTCCCATTTGTTGCATTAACTGTGATAACAATGCACTGGAGTCTGAAACATGTTCCTTAGTGCCATTCGGCAGTGCATTTGAATCGGCAATATTCGCATTTTGAAAAGCAAGCAGAAAATGTTTCTTGACTTATTTGAGAAAACGGTGAAGACGCAAAACCTGAATCTACAGTATTTGCAATACTGTGTCCTATCATTTCGGATTCCTGAGGCGAGCTGTTGCCGACCGATCGATTGATAATGCTTCCCTGTTCACTACTTGTTTTACTGTCTACACCGTTACTTAATGCCCGCTCCATTTCCCTATGCACCATTACCAAATTACTATGTTGAACATTAGTTAATTCATTACACGGTGGCGCTAACACACTGCTTTCGTCTTCACTGCCATTTCTCAGTTTACTTTCCAGCCTAGTATTACCTTTTTCACACGCCATAATTGTGACAATATTTCACACGATAACACAGAAAAGCACCATTTGAAGAGCAAAAATAAGAAAACACATTAACGTAGCACTGAAAATAAAATCTCGTTAATTGCAAGCGCAGCTGCGAAATACTTGGTGCAAATCTACATGCATGTCACAACTGTTATACTGTACAAAAATGAAAATCTACAACTACAAAGGAAATTCTCACTACAATTACGCACTAGCAATAAACAATAGCTACACTAATTACACAAATTACAAGAAAAAAATCAGAAGATTGCAGTGAGCAATTCTGGCAGGGTCGCCATATGAAGCGTCCCCTTAGAAAAATTATACATGACTGTGCTTAAACTAACACTCAACATTTTTTAGCGCAACGCAATCTGACTTTCAAAAACCCCTACAAAAGAATGGCCCTGACTAACAATATCCTGTATCTTTCATAAATCACTTACCTCACAAAAAACTCGTTACTCGAGAGGGGGGTGTATGGGCGCCCAACATCGAGTCATCAGCGCTTCGTTACTCGAGCTACTGCAATACAGCACACGCCAATACTGCCGCTAAAGAAAAGATTCTAACTACTGAAGGCACTAACTACTGATAGGCATAGTTAGCAAATGAAAGATTTTGATAGCGAACAAACAATTTATTTACCTTAGTAGTGTTCAAAAGTCATAATATTTATAGCAGTTCATAGCATATAGTCTTAAAAATTTACTGTCTCTAATGGTCACACGTCCAGATCATCCGCTCTCAAAACTCCGCCATTTCTCTCCCCACATTCACCACTGCTGGCTGCTCACCTCCAACTGCGTAACGCTACACGCTGTTAACAGCCAACTGCCCAACACTACAATAGCAATTTCCAACAATGCCACCCAGCCACAGACTGCACACAGCACAGCCAGTGATTTTCATACAGAGCACTACGTGGCGGTGGCGTTACCAATATAAAAACCCAAACGGCCTACTTGCTACTGTTTGACGTAGTTTGCTACAGATGCCTTCTCAATTGCACCCAGCAGCCCAGGTAATCAAAGCCAATACACGTTACGACATCTGTTGGAAAAAAAATTCGTCACCATTCTAATTACACTCCGCAATTGTCGTGAAAAATCCAGCACACGTAATGAACGGGTCATAATTCAGTACACGTACTGGGGAAAATCGTCGTCCTAAGAGATTGCACAGGGGATGGTAGTTGAACGTGGATTCTCCTCGGTGCACAATCACAAACTGCCGAAAATCGAGGCTCTCTCCCCTCCCTCCCTCCCTCCGCCCACCTAGAGGGAAGAGACAGTTATTTCCAAAGGGCCAGCTACTCCACCTCATTGACACGCTGGCCACTGTCCATCTTAGTGCGATGGTCCTTTGCTGATACAAAAGCAAGTATAGTTAACTAAACAATAGAAGAAAGAAGGATGGCTGTCCCAAGAGCTACTTGTTCGTTTATAGTGACCCCCCCCCCCCACCACTCTAATGATTAGGGGGCGCACAATTCTTTCCTCCAATCTGTTGCAAGTATTTCTCTAATTCCAGAGAAAGGTCCAAATGGTATATAGCACTCAGCTTTCTACTATATGATTTGCCAGGAAGTTTCATATCAGCGCACACTCCGCTGCAGAGTGAAAATCTCATTCTGCATACTCAAAGTTGTATGAAACTCGAAAATTTTCCAAATATATTAAAAACTGTGGTAAAAATTGAGGTAATTAACTATAAAATTTGTGTTTTTTGTAAACATGAATTTTAAAATTTAACAGTTCATTCGTTTTTTCATAAATTAAATAAGTTCTAGAGTGTGGTACACCTGTAAGTATGGCATGTATGCTGCGCAAAATTCATTGAAGAATCTCTCTAACATATGAAGAAAAGTGTACCCATAGTAAGAAATGCTACCATTAGTAAGTGAAAAAAATGATGAAATTTGACACGTAAAAAAATTACTTCGTTATGGTTTCGAACTTTCACTGCAATGAGTGTGCATCCTGAATCCTTCCTAGTGATGCTGACAAAGTTTTATGAATTTATTTGTAAAAGTATAGGCACTGGAAATTAAAATGTCCTGTGATGCCTCTCCTGCTCCAAGTCGGCCCGTTCGACGTCCTAACCCCTTTAATTCTATCGTATTCCTCAGAATGATTTTACTACTAATTATCAAATTTAAATATACTATATATTAAATATATTATATAAGTAAAATTAATATATTTAGTTTAGTTGCAATTACTACCACTTAAGCCAAAAAGCTATAGGCCACCACATCGCGCCACATTCGTATAATTTAGCACGAACCGCCACCGAAAATAACTACGTAGGAGTACTGCGATAAATATAGCATGCCGTAAGGGTCCGAGTAAAGCTTGTTACGCCGTACAGGCGCTGAAAGAGACGTTAGTGGGTGAAGAACGTAACCGTCACTAGAGAAATTCGCCGCCCACAAGAAGATCGTACGCCTCTGACGCGTCCGTAGACGGCGACAGTCCTTTCGCATTGCGACAACGGGAGTGAGGCGTGCGTAAGAGGCCGGAGAGGCGAGGTAAGCCGGCGCGGCGAGTTGGACACGTTCCGAGCCCGCGGAGAACGCTTCATTACGGCGCAAACAAAGAGCCGCCGCTCTCGAGACCTCTCGTAGCGTCGCGCCCACGCCGGCTCGGCTCAGAACGGTCAGGGTGAGGCGCTGGGTGCGCGGGTGGGGGTCACGCAATTGGGGCGGGGTGGGGGGAGGGGGGCGGTAGAAGGCTCGGCAAGGAGTGGCGTGGAGCGGAGAGGAGAGGGCGCGGTCACCGGCGAGCGGATTCACTTCAAAGGGCGAGAGGGAGGGCGGGGGCGGGGCGGCTTTGTAATCTGCTTTGAGGGCTGCGCGGCCGCCGCGGCTCACATGCCGGCACGGCACGGCGCGGCGCTCATTACGGCGTATCCTGCCCCGGCCTGCAACAGCGCCGCTCTTGAGGCCCACTCACATCCACCAGGCTTCTCAACGAGTCCGCACCCGCAGAAAGCTCGCCCCAGTGCGTCCACAGTCAGTGGGACGCAAACTTCACTCGATCCGCGTCTAAATCTGTGCTCTTCAAGCCACCTTGCGATGCGTTGCGGAACATACTACTGTCATCACTACCTCATTCCCTCTTCACTGTTCCACTCACGAATGGTGGTTGGAAAAACTAATGTCGGTAAACCCCTGTATCAGCTACACTTTCTCTAAATTTCTCCTCGTAATTTCGTGATAGGCTATGCCAGGAGTGCAACATTCAAAAAATGTGAGTGTGTGGCTCGTCGTAACACCCTAACAGGTCATGTGGGAGCTGCAACTCGGCATGCACATATTACATAAGAAACTATCAGCCTCGATTGCGCTAATGAAACCAACCCTTACCTAGGTTTCAGCCCAAGTAATTGAGCCTTCTTCAGAAGATAGACCTGATTCTATAACATATCTACGAGGGCTTGGTCTAGAAATAAAACTAAAACAGTCGGAATAGCCGTAGTCCCGTTTTAAAAATGGTACACAGGTACCAAGTCACCACCAAGCCTTAAGCTCCGGCGAGCGCCTCGTCTCCATGGACGCCGTGCGGTGGGCCTCGGGAGCTGACGTGAAACTAAGTTCCACGTGGGCTTAAGTCTTGGTGGTGACTTAGTACCTATGTACCGCATTTTTAAAGCGTGACTACGCCTATTCAGGCTGTTTCAGTTTTATTTCTAGACCATGCCCTCGTAGACATATTGCAGAATCAGGTATATCTTCTGAAGCAGGTTCAATTACTTGGACTGAAACCTAGGTAAAAATTGGTTTCATTACCGCAATCGGGGCTGATAGTTTCTTATATATCAGATTGTCACGATTGCTCACTGGGCTGCAATGTTGAATGTACACAACATGTCATTCTTAACGGTTCAAAATCTGCAGATGTAGAGGTAATTTGGGGAGTACCGCAAGGAAGCGTGATAGGACCTTTATTGTTTACAATATACATAAATGACTTAGTTGACAACATCGGTAGCTCCGTGAGGCTATTTGCAGATGACACGGTTGTCTACAAGAAAGTAGCAACATCAGAAGACTCGTACGTACTCCAGGAAGACCTGCAGAGGATTAATGCATGGTGCGACAGCTGGCAGCTTTCCCTAAACGTAGATAAATGTAATATAATGCGCATACATAGGGGCAGAAATCCATTCCAGTACGATTATGCCATAGGTGGTAAATCATTGGAAGCGGTAACGACCGTAAAATACTTAGGAGTTACTATCCGGAGCGATCTGAAGTGGAATGATCACATAAAACAAATAGTGGGAAAAGCAGGCGCCAGGTTGAGATTCATAGGAAGAATTCTAAGAAAATGTGACTCATCGACGAAAGAAGTAGCTTACAAAACGCTTGTTCGTCCGATTCTTGAGTATTGCTCATCAGTATGGGACCCCTACCAGGTTGGATTAATAGAAGAGATAGACATGGTCCAGCGAAAAGCAGCGCGATTCGTCATGGGGACATTTAGTCAGCGCGAGAGCGTTACGGAGATGCTGAACAAGCTCCAGTGACGGACACTTCAAGAAAGGCGTTACGCAATACGGAGAGGTTTATTATCGAAATTACGAGAGAGCACATTCCGGGAAGAGATGGGCAACATATTACTACCGCCCACATATATCTCGCGTAATGATCACAACGAAAAGATCCGAGAAATTAGAGCAAATACGGAGACTTACAAGCAGTCGTTCTTCCCACGCACAATTCGTGAATGGAACAGGGAAGGGGGGATCAGATAGTGGTACAATAAGTACCCTCCGCCACACACCGTAAGGTGGCTCGCGGAGTATAGATGTAGATGTAGATGTAGACACATGTCGCCAAATACTCTTTGACCACCATGCCTGTTTTAAAATTGTGTCCGTGTAGAAGATCTCACTCGGTTGTGGTTCTGGTAACAATCTGGCTCTGCGAATCTTTACAGGCATTAGTGGGTCTTTTTCCAGTAATGAGAACGTAATTTTGAGCCACACCAAGGATTAATTTCACAGCTGCTACGTTTGACACAGCGCTTATCACAATTTCTGATACAATCAGAATTATGTCCTGCTCACACTTCCAAATTAATTACCATGAACTACTGTACAATGTCACACACGTTGCTGGGCATTGCTACACAATCTGAAAAGAATTTAGAGAATGGGAGGGCTGTTACAGTGGCTCACAATACGTATATTTCACGTAGCAACCCATGCTCGCATCCCTTAGGATGCAATGCCTAGGCGACGTGCATGGCGACGTCGCTTGCGGCGCAGCGTTCCTGTCTATCGTGCTTTGAAGGCTATTGATATTGACTTGGCTAGACAGTTTAACAAGCAATAACTGACTGGAGGTCCAAACGTGTTTCGAGGACTCCGTCTGAACTTCACATGTGATGTACAAGCTCTGTTTGGAGGTAGTACATGGCTCACACTTGCGGTAGTGTGGGGCAATCATTGTGATTATGGTGGCCTTGAAGCATTTCCAGATGCTAACATTTTATGTTGGAAAACATGGAGTATAGCTGAGACAACAGGACTCTTAGCTAAAGTTCCATATGGCACACTTGTTCCATCTATGCCATTTGTTTTGAGTACCAGAGGAAAGAAGAAATTAAATGCAGACGAGTATCTCTTTATATGGGCCAAAGTGGGGAATGGAAATTGTAAAATAAAGATTACTGGTGACTGTATGTTGTATTATAGACAATAAAGATTGATCCACTTACCCGAGAACCATCCTTATCTATCCCGTGAGTTTTTTTTAAAACTAAAAACAATAATCACTTATAACTTGGTGGCCGTGCCGCTCTTCGTTGCTCGCTAGGCGGGTGACCTTGAAGCGGACTTAGCGCCGTTGAATAGCGTCGCGCGCCGCCAAGAGGCACGACGTGCCATTCGAGCTGCCATGGTAGCAGGTCTGCAGGGCAACGTATTCATTGCATTTTTGGCATCAAGGTAAATGAGAAGTTGGGGTGAAGTTTTACAACCTTTATTTCAAAACAGTTACAAAACGTGCTCGAAATTACGTCCTCCTGCTGGAGCACAAGCCTTGCAGCGACGCGGGACTGACTGTCAAAGTGAAAATTGCATCAGAGGCTGCCACAACGCGAGCTATCAGCTCTTTAGCAGTCTCAAAGGATGTTTCGCAGACAACAGATTCAGAAGAAAAAGTGGATGTGCGTCAAATCTGGGGAACGTGCTGCTCATGCCACCGGCCCACCACGTCCATGCAACTCTCATCAAATGTTTCATCCAAATGCACTCGCACGGCATGTGCGAATGCACAGGTGCACCATCGTGTTGTATCACATTCCCTGAGAGAATAATTCTGGAAAAGTAACTCGTAAAAAGATTGACTATGTGTTTGCGTTCAATCTCTGGGAGAACTTATCTGCCCCGACCAGGTTATCGCCTACCAAGCTGGCCCAAATGTTGACAGCGAAGCGAGCTTGGTGACCACGAAGGAAGACGCGTGCCGATTTTCCCGCGCCCACACGTGTTTATTGTGATTGTTGGACATCCATTCTCCCGTAAAAGTTGCCTCATCCGAAACATTACATGGTTGGAAAAGTCCAGTTAAATGGTACATCTTTTCAAAAACCGCTGGTAAAATTCAATTCGACGTGGGAAATCGTCTGGGTTAAAGGCGTAAACCTTCAGAAGACGGTAGGAGTTGAAATAATCTTCGTGCCACGCACGCCAAATTATGGACCAGCTTACATTTATTTTCCGTGCAACACGCCGCGAGCTTGTTGGGGATATGTGTTCCAGCAGTGCTGACGCCTCCTCTTCAAGCCCCGTGGGTTCACGACCACGGCCGTCAGGCCTTCGCACCTGTAACACAAAATGAATACACCGCGTTTCGAGGTAGACCTTGAAACCACATATGCCATTACAAGAACTTGCCAGTGGAAAATGTACCTCAAGTGAATCTGTCTCTCATAGAGACCTGTGGATGGCAACAAAATTGCGTGGCTATGGCACACGACGATTTGGTAACCGCTGAACATACGACGGTGAGTCAAATGAAAACCTTAAATATTTTTTTAAATATTATTTACTGTGCACAGTTGGTACAAAGTTGTATCTCTTTTAAACTTAATATACCTCATGCTCAATATGTCTCCAGCGCTTACAAAGTGCATAAATTCCTTTAGAAAAAAATTCTTTTGGTAGTCCGCGCAACCCCTCATGCACCGCGTGGCGTACCTCTTCATCAGAACGGAACTTCATTCCTCTCATTGCGTCTTTGAGTGGTCCAAACATATGGAAATCATTTTGGGGCAAGGTCTGGTGAGTATGGTGGATGAGGAAGACACTCAAAATGCAGGTCTGTGATTGTTGCAACTGTTGTACGGGCTGTGTGGGGCCCTGCATTGCCAAGTTGCAAAAGGACACCTCCTGACAGCAATCCACGTCGCAGGGTGCAGATGATTTTTAAGAGATCTGTGTATGATGCACTGGTGACAGTGCTCCCTCTAGGCATGTTATGCTAAAAAATGACGCCTTTTTCGTCCGAAAAGAGAGTCAGCATAACCTTCCCTGCTGAAGGTTCTGTTCGAAACTTCTTTGGTTTTGATGATGAGGAATGGCGCAATTCCTTGCTCGCTCTCTTTGTTTCCTGTTGGTGGAAGTGAACCCAGGTTTCGTCCCCAGTAACGATTATTGCAAGAAAGCCATCACCTTCTCTTTCAAAGTGTCGAACAAGTTCTTCACAAGCATCAACACTTCGTTCTCTAATTTCAGGAGTCGGCTGCCGTGGCACCCATCTTGCAGACACTTTGTGAAACTGGAACACATCATGCACAATGTGTTGTGCTGACCCATGACTGATCTGTAAACATGTAATTCTGTGTCACTCGGTGATTTTCCTGCACCATGGCTTCAACTGCTGCAATGTTCTATGGAGTCACAACTCGTTGTGCCTGACCTGGACGAGGAGCATCTTCCACTGAAGTTACACAATTGCGAACCTCCTACTCCATTCGTAGACTTGCTGCTGTGACAAACACGCACCACCGTACTGAACCTTCATTCGTAGACGAATTTCAATAGGTTTCAAGCCTTCACTACGCAAAAACTGAATAACAGAACACTGTTCTCCTCTGGTGCAAGTCGCAAGTGGGATGGACATCATTATACTGATACTGCCACGGTATGTGTGCATTTGCACTATGCTGCCATATACAGGCAATTCTGCACCCTGTTTGTAGCACGCTTACTAACTTACATGATAATGGCGCGAAATTTCGATTTGTTATTACAACTTTAAGGTTTTCATTTGACTCACACTCGTACAAACGTTGTGCAGCACAAGCTTTCCCAGTAAGCACAGTGCATGGTTGTCCTTTCCTCCCAAGAATCACTTCACACAGTAAGAAACACAAGAGTGTTCCCTTTTAATGACAAACTGACGCAGGACGAAGTCGATGCCGTAGTGTGCATAGATGCGGTGCTCTATGCAAAATCTATCAAACAGCCATTTGCACAGCTAAAAGAAACGCGTTCACGTCCCAGTAAGAGACAGAAAACCCGTAGTATTGTTTCGCCTCGAATGTCCTAAACTATGTATACTACAGTGTTTGTAAATGAAGTCATAAAACTTCAATCTGACGTCATTTTTACCTTGATGCCACAAACGCATTGAATTCGTTGGCCTGCTGTCATGCCGACTGGGGTGGCCGAGCGGTTCTAGGCGCTACAGTCTGGAACCGCGCGACTGAAACGCAGCTTCGAATCCTGCCTCGGGCATGAATGTGTGTGCTGTCCTTAGGTTAGTTAGGTTCAAGTAGTTCTAAGTTCTACGGGAATGATGACCTCAAGAAGTTAAGTCCCATAGTGCTCAGAGCCATTTGAACCTGCTCGCATGCCACCATGACAGCTCGGATGGCATATTATGTGTCTCCCCTCTTGGCGGCGCGCGACACAATTTAACGTCTCGAGGAATAGGTAGCACTTGCGTCACATAGTTGATTTTTGCAACGATATATCTACTTGACAGGGATGCCTTCTGAAATTCGTCAAGTTTTCTCATGCTGCGCACATGCAAGTTTGCTCGTACTCTTGGGAGTATTTTATTTTATTTTATTTTATTTTATTTGCAATTAGCAGCTATGATATGTTTTATGTTGGATCTGTGCTCGATACTTAATTTTTTTTTTCATATGAGAGACGACCTTTAACTATCCTGAATTTTGCAGACATATTCGGAGACCGATATTGACAATATCTGATTTCGATTTATTCAGGTTATCTTGTGACGCCAGTTGGTATTGGCCAAAGATCTGTAGGGCCGTCTCAACATTTTCGTTTGTAACCACGAGACCCACGTCATCTCCCCATGCCCTACGGCCGTTGACTTACAGTTTGGTAGCAACTGCTTTGTACTTGAAATATTTGATTGTTTCATTTTGTTCCTCAAACGTGTACGCACCAGTGGTTTTTGTTATTATTATTATTATTATTATTATTATTACAATTATACTCTTATTCTTATGCATTTCAGGAATTGTATTTAACTATGTGGGGAAGTTTGAATTTTTTGTTAATTGATTTCCATTCTAGTACATTTATTTCTGTGGTCCCTGTACCATTTGACTCCCTAGTCAGCTCTATACCTTTTCAGTAGGGATCGCAGACAATTTGTCAGATAGTGTCAATGAATCTGAACCAGGCTCTGCTTTCCCTACTGTTCGATTTATGTGGTCACCTCAATTAATTTCGTTCTAGAAGGTTACCTCTACATAGGTTACCTTAGTTGCTGTTTCTAGTGATATATCACCAGCAGCGTAATCGAATAGTAGTGGATCTCCTTGCTTATTTACGAGAAGTACGCGCTATTTATTTGCGCTGAGCAACTGCCAGTCGTTACACCAGTCACAGTTCCTGCGTATGTTTTTCTGGTTCAAATGGCTCTGAGCACTATGCGACTTAACTTCTGAGGTCATCAGTCGCCTAGAACTTAGAACTAATTAAACCTAACTAACCTAAGGACATCACACACATCCATGCCCGAGGCAGGATTCGAACCTGCGACCGTAGCGGTCACGCGGTTCCAGACTGAAGCGCCTTTAACCGCACGGCCACACCGGCCGGCATGTTTTCCTGTATTTCACTGCAGTATTCTGGCGTTTCAACCCTCTTGTTGTCAACAGAATCTAGCACTAATTATCTCACTGAGCTTCTAGTCTTATACACAAGACTGTTAATATAAGCTATGAAAATAAACGGGCCTATATAACTCCCTTTGTACTTCTGAACTACCCTGTACATGTGTCCATTTTGTTCTGGCAGGAATGAAATGTATAGCTATACTAACATTTAGCCCACGCCTTTGTCTGTGTAAGCATATGTCACACACAGATATATTTCATAAATATTTAACATCTTTCACACATATTTCTTCACATATTTTTTCTGCATGTTCACATTTTTAGGCGTAAAAATGTAATAAATGCTTTTTACATTTGTAACAGGGTAAGTATTTCATCTCATGTCTCCACATCCATCATTCTCGCTGCCTGTTTGATGCACTGCGCATATTATCTTCATACTTTTAAATGCACGTCAATGAATTAACAAGAAGTTGTTTTCAAACATTTTGGTATGTCACCTCTTTTCATCTTCATCCCAACCCTTAGGGTAATAGAGGCTCTTACTGCCATAGTATTTATATCCGTGGTTACCAAATTCGCTTGCAGTTGTAGCCGTTTGTGAGTTACTCTTTTGTGTCATACGTTTCCACCCTCACCGGCGTCTGTAGGGGAACTAGGGATATCTTCCTGTAGGAGTCAATTTTTCCACATATTACGTTACGAGTATCACAAGTTTGGTAGAAATAGCTTGAGGGGTTACAGACCTAATCTAGTATGTCACTGGACTGTCACCAATGACTCTAGCGAGCCCAAAAATTATGCATTTCCCATTCCTACCTCTAGAGATGGGGATGGAGGGGAGTGGGGGTACATCACATCCACTGTCTGTATTTTTATACAAATAATGCCATATACACATAACATTTGGTTGAAATTCCTTCAGTCATTCGATAGTTATGCTTTTATTTCAACCTCTGTTCTCTTCCACCGCAGGTGCTTCTTACCCCGAACAGTTTCTTGCTAGATTTAAGTGATATGTGTACCAAAGTTGACTGAAATTAATCCAGTTGTATAGGAAGAGATGTAGAACGAACGTACACACATAAATATAACAGTTTTTACAAACATACAATCAGGGAAACCCATAGTTGCACAGTTATTAATTTGGTTCAATCTTATCTTACAAGGGAATGGTCAGACTTGTCATGTCGAAACCTGTGTTGCTTTTTTTTACCATTGTGAGTTAACATTGCAAGAAGTCTGTATGCAGAATTTTAGCTGCTGACATGAACTGGAAGTCTGTAAACAATTTGATGAAGTAAGACATTATTGTCACATGGTTTCCACGCTTATAACTGCCTCTTGTACAACCCTGACCTCTCTCGCTACGTTATACCAACGCCATCTAGGGACAAGGTGGCGTTCGCTACGCGCCGCTCTCTTGCCACAGCAGTGAGAGAGCTGATTCCCCCAGTGAAAGGGATCGTATGATAATTAAACATTCGTTGACAAATATGGCTGATATGTTATCTACAACATTCTTTCCAAATAGCTATGAAATAGACACAAATAAATATACGGTTTAGAACACATCCAAATTTTATTTCTTGAAATTACCTCAAAAATGCGAAATATTGATACAATGTTCAAAACATAGGTGTTTTGTGCACCACGAACATACAAGCAAAGACGACATATGACAGCCCTTCGAATCACAGACGTTGTTAGATGTGCGTAGACAAAACTGGGCTGGCGTTAGGAATGAATCAGGCCTAGTATCAGTATATTTCGAGGAGTGCCACGCATATGTAATCAAATTCTGAAACTGTGGGGAGGAAAATTGATAATGTACTACTGATTGCAGCTTGAGAATATTGTCACGATGATATACAGGAAATTGCAGTGATCTGCACACAATAATTTTCTCTGTTAGTTTTCTGTAAAATGCCTTCCACTGACGGAAAAATTCTCTGTCCAAAGGTTGAATTACGTTCGTCGTGCCGGGTGGAATCTGAAGTATCTCTACTTCGTTGTCAGGGTGGGCTCGAAATACAGCTTTTAATGAATCAGACCATTTATGACCTGACCACGAATCTAGAAGGAGAATAGATTTGTTCCCGCAGAACGGAAGAAAAGCATGACGCATGAAAAGTGTAACGTTTTCATTTCCCATTTTTCCTGACTTCGATGCGTCTACCACAATATTGTTTGCGTAGAACATTGTTCTTTTAACACGTGGTCCAAAACGTCCAGTTGGTTCTTGAAGACACACATATAGGCTAGTTTAGGCAGCAATGAACCATCCAGATTAATTATGGGCATTATAGTGTATGAATGGGTGAGTGCAGTCGTGGACTGCGCAATCGCCTCAATATGCTTTTCCCCTTTGAATGACAGTGTTCTTTTCGCACGCATTTATTTTTGAAAACCTGACTGATCTGCATTGTACACGTACAAGTCACTAAAACTAGCGATCTAATTTTTTGCATTCGTAAGAAAAGCTTCTATCATTTCGATTTGTGTGACTACATTTTCCGACCTGTTTCTCGATACAAATTTTATTATTTTTATTGCCACAATTTTATGTGATCTCTTGAAGCGACTAGTCCAACTTTGAGAAGCTGTAAATTCTTTAGCGCCTATCGCGTTGGCAATCTCTAACGCCCAATCACACAAAGTTGTATCGCTGACATTAAATGACTGTTGTCTGGCATCGGTAAATAGCTCAAAAAGTCGCGCATTTATCTCCGTCGCAATTTCCGGTCGACTCTTACGTCGTCCACCGACTTCCTTTTTCCATCTATACAATTCACGTTCATAACGGACAAACCGATACTTATTTTGAACAGTACTTACACATAGGCGTTTCTTACCACTTTCGTTCAACCAATACGTCACCGCTTTTTCTTTGTCTGATAAGGTAATTGTAGTTGCTGGTGTTACTTTCGGAGATAATTGATGATGGAACGTGGCACTATCACTCGAAGAGTCTTCATGAGTGCAACTTTCGTCGGTGTCTTCGCCGTCTGTAGATTCACAGTCTGCAATATCGAGTGTTTCAGTTGTTTCTAGCCACATGTCTGCGCCATTTACATGCTCGTCTAGAAGTTTAACAACCATGTCGCAAAACACATAGTCTTCACGCATGTTTTCTGTTGATTGCTTCATTTGGCGTCTGTGGCATATCTCCATGGCAAGCAGCAAAACGTTTACAGCGTTCACCATCACCTGTGAGGGGAGATTGAATGTTCACCGTAAAGTGGCTTGCGGAGTATAGATGAACGTGTACAGAACATCTTTCACATCTCTAACCAGTTTCAGGACGGTATGTTTCGAAATACGTACCAGAAATTAAAAGGACGTGGATGCCACAGAAACGAATATTCGTTTCCCCTTCCCACCAAAACCGTGCAGCGATATTCCTCTTAAGTGAACTCCGCGATAAGACGGCTGCACTTCCCGGCCATGCGCACAACGCTCGCGACTCGCCATTTCCAGGGGTGGCCAGCCGTCACTGCAAGCGCCAAGCAGGAAACACAGCCATGTTCGTGATTTTTTTTGGGTGACTTCCAGTTCATGTCAGCAGCTACAATTCTGCATACGGACCTTTTGCACAGTTAAATATCAGTGCTAAATAAAGCAATACATGTTTCGGCATGACAAGTCTGACCATTCCGTTGTTAGCCCATCTTCCCGTCACATCTCTCTCTCTCTCTCTCTCTCTCTCTCTCTCTCTCTATCTCCAGCTACACCTTCTCTCTGCCCATTTACCCTCTATCTGTCTATCTCCCCTCCCTGTCTCTATCATCCTGCCTGCTCTCTGATTCCCCTTCCCCCTATGTTGTCCATCACCTTCTCCACTCTCTGCCCATTCCTTCCTCCTCTTCCGCTCTCTAGCTGTCCATCTCCTCCTCTCCTCTTCTTCTATCTCCTTATCGACCCTCTCCATGTTAACTTCATGCTCTCCCCCCCCTCCCCATTCTCTATCCATCACCTCATTATCACCCACACTCCAATGGGAGGTTGGTGGGTTTTACCCAACTGTCTTTCGAATTAGTAAGTAGTACGTGCACCACGTTTGGTTGATATTGATGAAGGCGCGTAGGAGAAGATCTTGAACATATGCGTATGTAACATGCATTTCATACACATACAATGATCAATTAGAACATTATGACCACCTACCCAGTAGCCGATATGTCCACCTTCGGCACGAATAACAGGGGCGACCGTCACAGCACGGAAGCAATGAGCTCTTGATTGGTCGTTGAGGAAGCTAGCACCACATCTACACACAAAAGGAACCTAATTCCCGTAAATTCCGGAAGGGGGGGGGGGGGGAATGAGCTCTGACGCCACGTTGAATCACATCCCAGAAGTGTTCGATCGGGTGGAGATCTCGCTAGTAGTGGTCCAGCACAAGCTGAGCTCGCCACTATGTTTTTGGAACCAATCACACTACTGGTCTTGCGACATGGTGCATTACCTTGTTACAAACAGCCACTGCCACCGGAAAACATGATCTACAAGAAGGGGTGTACGTCGTTCGCAACCAGTGTCCAATACTCCTTGGCCCTCATGGTTCCTTGCATGAGCGCCACTGGACCGATGGGTGCCCATGTGAGTATACCCCAGAGCACAACGAAGCCGCCGCCAGCTTGTCTTAGGCACGTAGTAGGGGTATCAAGAAGCTGTTCCTGTGGAAGACGACAGATTCGGGCCCTTCCGTCAGCATGATGAAGAAGGTATCGGGATTCATCGGACAATGCGACACTCTACTACAGCACCAACATCCAGTGCCGATCGTCACATGCCTATTCAAGTCTTAGTTGTCGATGTCGTGGTGTTAATATTGGCACATGCATGGGTCGTCGTCTGCGGAGGCGCACCGTCGTGTGTGTTTGCTGCACTGTGTGTTCAGATACGCTTGTAATCTGTACAGCATTTAAGTCAGATGTTAGTTCTGCCGTAGTTCACCGACTGTCCTGTTTTACCTGACTGCCCAGCGTACAGCGTCCGACATATGTAATAAGGAGTGGCCGCTCAACTCCACGACGTCTGGATGTAGTTTCACCTTCACCACACACCCGACAAGTCCTGCCGTTTCCAAAATGTAGGTGCCGAGCCTATGGGCCATCAGAATCTGCCTTCCGTCAAACGAAGGTAGATCGGGCGCCTTCCCCACTCTACACAAGGACAGCACGTTCACTGATAGTACATGCACCGTGCGTGTGTGTGACTAGCAGTCATTCCTCGTCAGGTGGCGCTGCTATCGCCTGCACGGGTTCATATCGATAGTAGGTCGATAGTCATGATGTGCTGACTGATCAGTGTATATCCGATCCTGTATGTTTTACACCGTGCGACACCACCGAGGAGATGTTAAATCTGTATTGTTAAACCGTCTGGCCTGATCTTTGCTCCTGCAACACGTTGAGGAAATTATCTCCCTGCAGTGCCCATTCTCGCCGCCTGGTTGATACACTGAACGGCACAGACAAGAGACAAATTGCACTTCATACTCTCTGAATATTTCCAAATTACCTAAATACAGGAAACAAATACCGGAAGGTTGATTTTGAACATTTTGGCGTTACCCCTTTTAATGCACAAACCTACGAACACTGGTTGCGGCAAATATTATTTCCACAGTAGTATTGTACAAGTACCTAACGAATTTTATTCAGATTGCTCCAGATCGTGCTGAGCTATATACATGTCACCCCATTTCATTCTGAAAACTACTAGATGCAGGTTGTTCTTAACCCCATAGCGTTTTTGTCCAGATAGTAAGTAAACAGTAAACTTACTGACGTTTGGTACTTAGGGAAAGACAGGGTTTGGTGTGGACGGGCGGTAATCAGTTACCTTTGGCTGCCCAGTTTTTTTAAAAAAATCACTTACACTTTATTTGGAAACAATTGGAAATAAAGTTGACTGTTCAGACACAATGTCTAATTAACGGCTCAAGTCCTTATTGACCAGAAAATCAAATTATTTGTCGGCTGAAGGCCTCAATAGTAATAACTCAAAAAACAATTTAACTGCGGAAGGCCTGGATAGTTAATTCTTGAGAACGAGTTAAACTTCTGCAAGAGATACTAAAATATTTAAAAAAAAAGGACAGTCATCAAAATTTCACTATTAAGAGCCAATATCTACTTAATAATTCTTAAGATCAATTGCATTCACGGCTGAGGGCTTTATTGACCAGAAATTTAATTTATTTGTCGGCTGAAAGCCCCAATAGTAATAAATCTAAAAAACAACTTGACTGCTGAAGGCCAGGTTAGCAAATTTTTGAGAAGTAATTAAACGTCTTCGAGAGATATTTAAAAGACAATCATCAAAATCTCAGTATAATGATATTCTCTCTAATTAAAATTTTTTAAGACAAGTTACACTCACGGCCGAAGGCCCTATATTAACAAAAATTCAAACCCTTTGTCGGCTGAAGGCCCAAACAGTAATAATTCAAAATTAATTTTTTCACAAAAAACAATCTTCACAATCTGACCAAATCAAGAGAGAAATGGGCCTGAGACAGTGCTCCAAGAATCGACCAGGGAAAGTCGCTCAACTTTGTAAACGATGAGACAGGCAGCCAAGCGTTGTACTCACATAACCGGATGGCAACTCAAACTAGTGACAGTTTAAAGGCAGACCAACACTCTTGCGAAATCTACCTGCCGTCTGATAACCAATACAACGATGGAATAACCCAGGCAAGGCGGAACTGGCGGACAGCACTGCGTCTTCAGAATCAGGTGTTTAGAACATCCAGAAGCAGAAGGAACCACTACGACCAAAGTAGTCCAAAAGAAACAAAATATCCGAATCACAATCAAACAGGCTGTCGAACTACACGCCTTAAAGGACAGCAGCAGTAAGGCAAGGAAAGGTACACTGCCGGGAATATACGCTAACCTCCAGGGCAGGTAACTGGGGCGTTAGAGGCCACTAGGCAGAAAAATACTGCTGGTTGAACTTCATCAATAATAACACAAGGATTTTAATGGTTAATAATAAGGAATGGAGGACGGCTAATTTATTTCGCCAACTCCAAACACTCCACTCGTTGCTTTTCGTCTTAGCGACTCTGCGAGCAGCAATGCGCAAACAAATAGGGTGACCTCAAAATAGTGGACGTTTCACTACTGGGATAATGTTCACTCAACTCAAACGTCCTGGGTCCGGTGGACAACAAGGTTGTGGCCCTCGCAACTACAGCCCCTCGATCCGGCAGTGCCCGCTTGCTGTTAGCTGTCCTAGCATATCATCACACTGCCGGACCTAACTGCTGCTCCGTCCCAACCGAACTCGCTGACCCACTCCGACCCGGAAAACACTTGACGTCCCTCCAAAGATAGTACCACAGACAACACTACCAAATGTAGTGGCGCCAGTAAACACAAGAAGAAAACGAGACGCCACTATCCCTATTACACGATGCCAACCTACCAACGGCACCAACACGACCGCAACACGGCTCACTTACGATTCTTCAACGAATCTATGATGCTCCAAACTTCTGAATACTTTACAAATGCTTTAATGTATTATAGATTTGACGTTAGGCACGTAAGCGAGAGAAGTTTAGAAAAGGTTTGAAGTGTAAAGTTTGTTCCCAGCCGTTAAAAGCTTTTATTATGCAATACTGGATTAATATAGTCTTGGTATTTGCATGCGTGTATTGCGCTTCTCTTTCACTCCCCAATCCACCAATTCGAGAGATAGATTTTTCTTATAGCCACAGTGTTTATTTAGAGATAGCAAGTGATTATGTGCACCAGGTTTGGTTGAAACCGTTCCAGTCATTTAGGACGATATGTGGAACATGCTTACATTCGTAGATACATTCCTGAAGATATACGGAGATACAAACAGCAACCAAGACCTAAGTTAAATCAAGAATCTAGTCAAGTACTCGGCAACGTCATATTTTGCTCACTAAAGGATGTGAAGAATTGTACTCTTGTCTCCGGAATTGGGAAAATGGTTCGGACGCTAGCCCATCTCTCAAGGAAAAACGTCTTGTTTTGTCTGACAGGCCGGCGGTGTTATTTATGGGCTGCAGGCGGGCCCAACCGGAGTACTCGGCTACTTGCGCGAGTGACTGCTAATGGCATAGACTGAGGCGTCGGCGCCTTTCAGAAATCGTCTGTGGTGCAGGGTTCTTTACTGTGTCGTGGCTGCCGATGTGTCTTCTGACAGCTGTTGCCATCGGTCAATGTCCCTGCGAATATGAAAGAGAGGGAGCAGGCCGGAACACCTTACAGTACCTCCAGTACACTTCAGTAAATCATTAAACACACCATTCCTCATTCTACTTCTGGCTCTGAGCACTACGGGACTTAACTTCTGTGGTCATCAGTCCCCTATAACTCAGAACTACTTAAACCTAACTAACCTAAGGACATCACACACATCCATGCCCGAGGCAGGAGTCGAACCTGCGACCGTAGCAGTCGCGCGGTTCCGGACTGAGCGCCTGAACCGCTAGACCACCGCGGCCGGCTCATTCTACTTCTCTTACCCATGCTGCTCTCCTGTCTTCTACCAAACGACACATACCCTCATGGCGGTCCTTACGTTTTTCAAATCTTTCTATGTGCAAACTGAAGTTACTTTCTCGCACCTGTCTGTATATGGAGGCTCATCTCTCAACTACTGTAGGGATTTTGATCCGGTTTTGTGGTACACTGATTGAACAGGAACAGTTTTGTATATAAATTAAAAATAATTCGTAAAAATTGTCCGCTTACGGTGGATTAAAATTAAGTTGTGAAAAGGTCGCCATTGCCACCTAGCGAACAGAAACCATAATTCGAGAGAGGAGCAGAGCCTCGAGAACGCAGTAAGCGCAGTGTAATTTACACCTCGTGTGCAGGCGTAGCAGCAGTGCACGTGGCTAGCAACCGAAAGGTTGTAGAACCGAATCCAAGGTGGGGCACTTTCTTGACATTGGCTTTTAGCCTACCGTTTATCTCTCAGTGATGTAGAGGTACGTATTTATAAATGCGACGAGAAATTCAGACTGTCAATTTCTGCTTCCCCCAGATTATAAATCGGATTTCGCACTTTTAATTCCCTACAAATTCTTTGAACAAAATGCAGTAAGTTATTCAGCTTTGAAGTGTAGTAATAAATGTTTTCAATAATAAAAATATATCCACCTCATCATCAAGCTGTGATGTGAGACTTACGATTTGTTAACTTTTTAACCAATAGCTTCTCTGCAATCGTTTGAGAACAGTTTTATAGAGGAAATATATGCGAATCCTAAATATATGGTGTTTTATTTTTTATACAACAACTACAACATTTTCCGAATTACAACTTCAGCAAATCTGCTTTGTTTACATACAGTACGTTCTTTCAACAGCGCAGCATATGACTCATCTTCCAGATTTCTGCGTTCCTTGAATCGAACGTAGAAATGGACACGATTCTTTGCGTGGCACGGCGAACAAGTCTCCCATGACGATCCCACTACAAAGAATTGAGGCAATGAGTCCCAAGAATGTAACACAGTGCGTACTATCCTTTACGAGAAGAGTGCTATAACACGAGCTAAACATTTACTCATGCGAATTTTTTCTTGTTTTTTCTTTTGTCACCCATCGTTGTCAAGAGATGTTACTCGAAACGAAAATTCAGTATGGAGCATACAATATCCATGCCTTCTGACAATATTCCTGTGGTGCGCTGCACTGTTTACATCGCGTAAGTTATATGAAATTGGTGATATTCTGTTACTTAAAGTTGTTCTCTGAAATTTATTCATAACGCTACGCAGTGGCCCATAAACGAAATGCGCTACATCACAAAAGTCGTCTAGCCGTAGACACTTAATGCTACACGTATGAAGCCCGCGACCTCTAAATCGTGCATCAAAATTACAGACACTTTAAATGTCTCAGGCAAACAACTGGCCTTAATTAATATTGATCACCCACCTACTATAACCCAAAAGTTGCCAATAGGCGGAAACAGCTAACCACGTGAACATGTCTAAGTACCTCTTCCTCTTCTGTGATTCCCAAAACTAGCTTAATCCATACGGCTTGGCCTTCAGTATTTCCGAATGTCTGTAAATCCTCATGATGTAGATTCCATAGTATACATCTATCAACAATCTGTATGTTCACCCTCTTCCCCCAATACTTCAAGTAAAAGAATTATGAGATTCAACCTCACTTCTTAATACTAATTCAGCTACACTGTCGCATATGTACCATTACTCAACATCTCCCTCAACTCAATTATCTCCTCCTTTTTAACAGGAAATCCTCCTTTGATGCCTAACTGTCGTAAGAGGTTTATCAGAATATTTTTCCTCTTGCTAAAATCAGAGTTTTTGTCCATAGATTCCTATCCTAACAATGTATCTCCGCAATCCAGACTCAAAGATAGCGTACCAATATCGCAATTCCTATACTATATTTCACATAGTACTCTCACCTTTGACCAGAACACCTCTGCATAAGTTCTCTTACTTCATTTCTATACACGTGCTTTTTCGGAAACTCTTCGTCGTCTGGTGTGTGTTGTAGCCTCCCCCTGACTTATCGACCTTAATGACAGTGAAAAATTAAACCTTGTGTACCTAATGGAAATTTGGGAAAATCAATCGTCACCGAAGTTAATCTGTCGGTAAAGAGGGAGGAAAGGGTTACATCTTAATGAAAGGAAAAATGCAAATTAAACTGGTGGAAATTAATTTTGAAAAGGGGTAAAGTTAATAAAGAAAGTAACTGTGCGGCCATCATGTTAACAATCAACTAGCGGTAATTAGATATTTGAGATTTCGGGGAAATTACGGTCGCCAGTCCTATGGAAAATTACTATAGAAACTGAAAATGAAAGGTTATTACACATATAATTAGCACTATAAGCGTGGCAACTGAAGGTTGACACGCGTAGTGTGAAAACTGAAAGTTTTTCAGAAGCAATAAATTTCGCTACACTCTGACTTAATTTAGCAAAAGAATTAATAAAACCGGAAAATCGAAAGTTAATTTAGTGACAGAAATTAATAGTGAGCTTTGTTTCTGAAGCACATCGAAATTCAGTAAAATACGGGTTCTCTTGGGCTACCTCAACAATCACTTCAAAAGCTACTTGAATCTACGCAATTTAGAAATAAGTGATTTAACTTTGAACTTGAATTAAATGATTCTGAACAACTAACAATAGCAAAATTTAGTACGTACCAAGCTGAGCTGCAGTCACAGGTAAGCTAAAATACGGTAACAAAACTTACACTTTTAATTTGTGCTTGTGTAATCTAAATATTGTAGCCAGATATGAATGCTTCAACTGAACTTTGAAATTAAAGCAGTGAAATCGAATTATATTACTTTAATGCTGGCGTTTGAATTTCAACGACACTCGGGTTCATTTCGGAAAAGGAACGGACCCTGCTTGGCAATGCAATTGGGACAATGAGCAACAAAGGTTCATGCTAATTTGCTGTAATTTTGTGATGCAACAATTTTAAAAGCTGAGGTCTGCCATACAGTTTTAAAACTTTACGTGCTTCCAGTCTTCCTTGTTGGTTGATTGAAGGTTTAAAGCTGTCGATCGAGGAGGTGGCGACAGTCACTCATTGTCGGCCGTCGCTGTTGCAGAAGCTGGATGTTGGCGCGCCTTCTTCTGGACACGGTCACCAGGCGAAACGGGCTCTTGATGTGCGCCAGCTAATGCTTCCCGTCCGCGACACCGTGTCAGAAACTATAATAGCAATTCGAGCGCAATTACATGCTGCCAAACCCCGAAAGCGCGGCAACTCGCGGGAGCGTCACACAACACACCTGCTCCACTGCACTACTCCAGCCAGACCCCGTCTGCCCGCGCTCCACGCGACAGAGTTAACATTCCCAAAGATCCTAAACACTTTGGTTCTCCACACGACCTATCGATGTATTCGTTCGATAGCATAGTTTTCCCTAGGCAAGACCCAGCGTATAAATACAAATAATATTCACAAAACAAACCAACATAAATGCATAAATGTATATATACAAACAGTAACACAATTACAATAAAGAGACAGAAATGTCATATCTTGAGGTAACAAAACAAGGAAAAAAATTATAGTACAATAGATGGAAATAGGAGGATATGCATTTCCGGCGTTACAGTGTCCGCTACCCTCAATAAAAACATATAGTTTTTGCATTTGCGAATACTAAAAAATAATTATTTTTCGCATTTAACAAAAGTTTGTTCAGTATGCGTATTTTAAAAGTGCATCGCTTAGAACTAATATTTTTTAACAACGTGGTCGTCGGCTACACTGAGAGATGAATGAATGGATATCGCAAAATACAATAAAAAGTTTAAGGTAATTGTATGAGAAAACTTTTAAGATTTTTAAGTTGTAGAAGGGTTACAATTAATAGAGGAACAAAAGGAAAGAGTTGCGACAAATAGAAATCGAGATGCGTATAGAGTGAAATAAATTCATCCATATCAAAAAATGAGGTCATATTATCACGCTGTTTCCTTGTCAAAGTGTGGGTCAATGAATGCATGAAACACATAATTGAGTATGTGGAAAGTAGCGTTCTCGTTTTATTAATACCCATCAGCAGATTACAGTAACCATATTTACTTTTTGAATCTCTCCTGTGTTGATTGGAATACCTGAGGATAAGGAAACCATGGTTTCACTCTTCTCTGTGTCCTATTACCTCCCGTACTGTAAACTTTCGAGAGTAACTAGGACTCAAGTAGCTGCATGAAGTGCCTTTGATGACTGTGATCTCGACAGTCCTGTAAACACAGGCTCTGGCGGTTCTCTGTTGTCGTCCTGCGTTCCGCTAGAGATCCGACGCAATTCTCACTTAGTATGCGGGAGAGCGCTTGGAGGCTCTTAGTGCTGACGTAGCAACGTAGACGGTAAACTTAGACGCTAACTCTGTAACGCGCCGAGCGCGTAGCCAGCAACTTGCCGGCGAAGATCGCGGGTAGCTACCCCTCCCACTGTTGCTACCAAAAGCTATATACAGCTTCGTATCCTACACATGAACACTTTTATTTGAGTTTCCGAAGCTCCGTAATTTAACTCGTGCAAAACAGTGACAAGATTTGAATTGTGACTCGATATCATCTGGAGTGTTATTAAAACTAGAGGTGTGTGCTCGGTTTCAGTTTCAAAATAGGTGGTTCAAAGTTAGCATTGTTGAATACAACGCTCGCATTGATCACACATATCGCAAAAATTATATGGTATAGTTATATTGCGCCCAGTCTGTGAAATCATTTCATCTTCTTGGCACCGGGGAATCGACAGAAACTTACGGGGAGAAACACAATCTTGTCAGATAATGCATTTAGCAAAACTGTATTTTTGATTTTATAGTGACTAGAAGACGCGTGTCGTCTGTTGTTCCTTACGAGATGCGACAGTTAAAATGAGGGGATCATGAGTCCCCTTTATGGTAACAGTTATCCTACTTCAAATTACTTGTTTTTGTAATTTAATACAAACTTACTCCTAAATGAACTGATTTCTCAGAAACAAGGATGGAATTATATATTTTATTAATGTTCCGGACCACTGTGTGTGCAATGCTGCGCGAGCCAGTAGCAAACTTTCTAATCAGGTCCAGAAAATTAGAATACGTGTCTTTTCGGCTATCGCAATGGATGTCGTCATTGTCTTTCTAAAACTACAAAGTGATGATTCACAAATCGTGATTATTATACAACTTGTTAGCACAATAGCATTTAAGATTTGAATGCTGGGATTGACGAGCTTTTGGAAATCATACAGGGAGGCGACTGGGGTGGATGGTGAACACGATAGCAGAAAGCACGCAAATAAATCGGGGTTTATTATATTCAAAATTTGATTACTTCATATGCACACAATGCAAGATGTTGTTTCAATATGATTTGTACCTTAATATACATTCTGGTCGTTTATCAATTTTATTAGACATTCATGTATCACGAGCAGGTTATGATACGGTCTCTAGGAATCTCTAAAGGACTAGTTATTCTGTTTCACCAATTTACCTTATCACACGTACGAAAGAAATTACAAGAAGCCTCTATTCATTATCCTAGGACAGGAAAGAAGCCATACTGCACTGAATTGATTTTCAGAGTCCTGGCAAAAGTGTATTAATTTTTTCAGATTTCAATGATAGAAAATACCTCCATACACACTGGGGTTGATTTTATTGAGAACCATTTGGTTCAACGAATGGAATTAACTCTCCAGGAGGAAACCATAGCTTTAAACGCAAGTGGTGGTATGTCAGTACAAAAGACCAGTTCATAATATGCGAAAAATGCCTATCCTACCACGAAAAGTCAATAGATAGCGCGCTCTAATATTATTATAAATCGCTGACAGTGATTACTTAAAAGAATAGCTAAGGACTCTTCGCAAGCTGAACATTCGTGGAGGATTGTCACTCATGTCACACGAATCTGATTACATTACAAAAGCTCTCGTTGAAATCCCTCTCTCTGGAGAATATAATACTTCACGAAATATCGCTTTTTAATTACTATCGCCCTTCCCTGCTTCGGGTGGATAGTACTCAATTCCTAAGGCCAGGGCCGGCTTGGCTGACGCCGGGCCATGTGCAACTCTTTCGCTCTCGGCTCTCCCGCATCCCCCCTCCCCCTCCCCTCTCCTCATGTAACACAGGCGATACATTTTCATCACGTTCAAAAGGATTCTAAGTTTAATCATCGACATACTGTCAATACATCAAAAGACAATTAATACAGCAAACCTACTGCTGTGGTAGGGAAACAATTAATCAGAGACGATATCTTAATAGGTATGGTAACTACTAAACTTAAAAAACTATCTTGTTATGTGAATCCTTCTAATTTAATAAATTCAGAATCAAGTAAGCTTCACAAGTGTTGTTCAGGATACGCATTTAGGTGTTTTCATCATTTATGTGTGCTGTATATTTACAAGAAATCAAATGAGTTGTAGCTCGTGAACACAAAGGGTTTTCTCCTTAACACACTTTACACGATACGTCTTTTCCTTGCTGGTTGATGAGTAAATTAATCAATAATATTCTCAAAATTCAATTTTGGATCCACTTCGTGTTCTACTGACACCATGGCCAGAGACGCAGGCAGTTTACAAGGTGAATCTTCTGAAACAATTCTTGTTAAGCTTTAAACATGAAAATCCTTCTGCGGTGGGACACTGACTGGTACGGTTAGCAAAATCCTGTTGGTGATATAAATGCTGGGAAAAGCGTTTCCATTGTCATTCAGGTATCTCAGTATTAACACAGGAGTTTCCACATCCTCGGGCATTATTTCTCTGAACACTAATATCTGTCAAAAGGTCTGATGCATCAATGTCTCTCGAACATTCACAATTTATGTTTTCCCTTACATATTTTTCAAGATTTTTGCATAATATTTTCAGTTCATCGTCCTGTGTGAACTTTAAAGTTTCTGGGGAGAAACAAATCCGAATATTTCGGAGTACTGAAACAGTTGGCCAAACATTTCTTTCAAACTTTTATCACTGTGTCAACGACAGGGTAGGAAAAATCGATTTTGTATTTCTTATCTGAAGGTTGAGGTCTGAAAAACCATGTCGTCACCTTCTTAATCAAATTGCTTCACCTTCTTGCCAATTCCCTTTTCTCAAAATTATGGTTCCAACTGTTACCCCTCAACCAGCTCTTTCGGTGTTATCAACGTATTAACAAAATCTTCTCCACGGAAATTCTTAATTAACTTCACTAGACTATCGAGGGATTTAATTACTATACTCTCTTCCATGTTTTCTCCTTGAAGTTCCTTAATGGCAAAGGGAAGGTCATATAATCTGGCAAATCTCTGACAGAAAGCGAGTGCGTTTCGCTCTTTGTTTTCGGTTCAGCAGAGCTGCTGCTCACCTCAAGAAGGGCATTTATGACTTCCCTCGTCTGATACCTTATAGCTTGGGTACTCTACATCCAACTTTCCCATAGAGTATCTGAATGCTTTTCATCGTTAAAATTGGTGCCCTACTCAATAAGCTTTCCCACCTATGAGTGGATGCACTGAAAACAATGTATATTATTTGAATTATAACAAAAAATGTGAATGATTTTGCTGAAGATTTTGCTGCCTTTTATAACACAAGATCAAGGCCTTGACTAGCACCTGGCATACAAACGATCTCACAAATTCCGTTGCCTTACATTTAAGCTGTACTGATGAATCTGAGTCGTCCAGGCGTCTTTATACGATATTCATCCAGTTATTGCAATGATTTTGAACGCCACAGTTTGTAATTTCAATCATTAAATGGTCACGGAATATGAACAAAGAAAGACGTGAATTATTTCACGTTAAGCTCACTGTATATACATCTAAGTCCATTCAAATCCTAAAGCTATAATTAATGTCCAGATTTCACCAAAATCACAAATTCGCACTAATTACCTCCTTTTGTTTCTTCACGACCCCCACGGTACGTCAGAGCGAATGAAAGCGCTCTCTGCTTGGCTGAATGAACGTAATGTTAGTTTCTTCCACGAGACTTCACAGGGATGTCAGAGACGCAATTTAGATCAATTACTGTAGCACGAAGCGGCTCTGCTGCTTAAAGAACTAGTGGTTTCTTCTGTGTGCGGCGTCAGTTTATGATCTGAGGAAACCACGTCGTTTACCTCCCTGTTCACTGCACACATTCACGTACGCTGATAAAGTTGCTATTGTCAGAGCACCTGTTTTTTCGCTAGCTAGCTAAAGTCACAGTTCTGCGACAAGTCACTCTTTGTTTAAAGTCTAGTCTGGAAAATTTCATGCTTTTCACACTAAATAACTTCGATAGGCTTGTTTCCTATTTATTTAGCGGTCAGAGATATTATTCCCTTACAGACGCTGCGGGTCAACTCTTAAGAATGCTTGGAAAGTCTCTGGCTTTTCGTTGCGAATTATTCAGAAAAAAACTTCCGACTTTTTTTGTAATTAAGCGTTTGCTTGGGCAGGGATTCTGTCTTCAAAGATTAATTTCTCCAATTAGTCAGAACACGAAAACCCCATGAAATACCTTCCTGCAATATATTTTCCCAACTTCACTTCACAAGACAAATGGCTCACACGAACACGTACATCTGATAAGCACTGAAATGTGTTTTACTAGGGGGAAGGTGGAGGCCGGCGCTAGGGCTGTGACTTGGAAGGGGAACAGACTGGTGACAACCGCAACACAATATACAGTTAAAAGTCTTTAAGAGATAGTTTATTAAACAACTGGGAAAATTAGTTTGATATAGCATGTGTTTATGATAATGAAATCTTAAGGAAAACAAATTTACAGATCTCACTCACGTGAACAATCCCAAACACTTTAAAATAATAATCTCTTAAAAAAGAAAAATTTTCATGAAACGCTGCATCATAAATAGCCTTAAGAAACCATAGGAAAATGGTGTGTTAAGTAAGGTGCTTTATTTACGTATTTAATCATTACCAAGGCAATCAACATCTTGAAGCGCTAGCAACTCTCTAAATTTGTAAGAAAACTTGAGACTAACAAATGCCGACGTATTTAATTTATAACGTTAAGAATACCAACACAAAAATATCGTCAGTTAATTTCAGAAACAATCATTTCTCAAGACATACAACAGACTACAATCGTAAAACACACTTTAAAAACTGGCTACTAATAATTTAGAGAGATGTAAATGGTATTAAATAAATTTCGAACATTCGTACAGAATGTAAGAAAATACTGCTAGGCACGCACTTAAATACAGTTCAATTGCCAAGTGGCACACAAATTAAGCGAGACGCTTTAACAAACCTTTAAACACAGCTAACACAACTGTTATCTACACAACTTAGTCCATAAAAATCATAAGCCTAGGCATCGACGCTTTCTCCTTTGTCACAGCAATATTACAGATTCGGTTCCTGAACTGCGCTGTTGCCTTCCTCCATCAGTTGATAGGGCCACATTATTTGGACGCCTAAAATCAACTGTAGTTGCTTACCCAACAACATGGACGCAAAGGCGACCAATTATAGGACCCGAGTAGTAGTGCACTAAAACAGACCAAGTTTATGACATTACTAAGGAGTACTAGTTGGCCACATAGAAAGCTTATATTGCGTAAAGGGCCACTTGGCATACGAGTATTGACAAGGTTAAACTCCGTCATCTGATAATGAAACGTGATTGTACATTGTTTGTGGCAGTCTGCACTAATACGTTTCAATGTCTGTAATTACATACGACACTGCAAAAGAGCGTTTTAAGTTGTGAATACTAACAGTTTTGATCATATAATTCAGCTAACCAGGCTATACCAGAAAGTCAAATGCAAACCTATGCGTAAGCCTACTACACTTGTAATACCTTTAACCAGCGTACACACTTCCAAGCAATAAGCTCAATTCATGAGTAACATTCACAAGCAGATTTTGATAAACTCGCCACTTTATTAACAGTCGTTACACTCAGGTTTGTCCGATATGCAGCAAGTTTCACCGTTTTCAATCGCCAGAATTGGTCCCATTGGTATCAATAGACATGACCATTTCAAAGCTCCACGAATGACTTCAGCGAAGGACAATCGCAGCCGACCAAGGAACCAGCAGTCTAGTAACACCTCTCGAAATTCTCTCAAAGATCTTCTTGCTGAAGGAAAGCGTCCATTCGCGTTGAGCGCCAAGGCTCAAGGCGGAGGAGTAGTAATCGTACCACTAACAGTAATAGTAAGATTAGTCAAAACAGTAACTGTAATAACGGTAATAACTTAATCATACACTAACATAGCCTTATGTAGTCCTGCAGAGTGTTTCATATTCCGTATTTGGCTGCTTTGAACTTAATCAGATTTGGTAACTGCTCTGTTATTATTACTAAAATATCACTATACACTATTACATACGATACAGTGTGGAGCGAAGGGCTACTGTTCAGCGTAACTAGAATCGTAAAATGCAAACAGACCTACACACTACTCAAGAACATGTTAACAGGCAGTAAAATCAAAGTCTCACTTCATGGGACGAACAGCAAGAGTGTGGTTCTGAATAATGGTCTGCCACAGGGCTCGGCAGTAGGCACCCGTTCTCTTTAAGCTGTATATAACTGACATGCCAGAAACCAAACGTTAATTTGCATACGCTGACGACCTGACCATCGCGTATCAAAGTAAGAATTTGAACGTTTCTCGACGAAACAATGAATGCAGACCTGGAAGCCTTGAACAGATATTACTCCAAGTAACACCTATAACCAAACCCCAACAAAACAACCAGCACAATAATGCACCTTAACAACAGAGAAGCACATTGGAAATTACAGCTTTCTATGAAGACAGCAGATCAGACACAAGAAGAAGCCTAAATACTTGGGTGTGAAACTAGGTCGCTCTCTAACATACAACGCACACCTAAAAGACACAAAACAGAAACTAAAATCCCGCAATGCTATCCTTTCGAAATTTGCTGGAACGACATGGGGGTGTGGGGCGAGAACTTTGAGGACATTAGCACTAGCTCTTGTATACAGCGTAGCTGAATACTGCTCGCTAGTCTGGATGAGAAGTGCACGCGCAGATAAAGTGGACGTCCAGCTGAGGGAGGCGCTGCGAGTAATCTCGGGAACCCTCAAGGCCACGCCTATGCCTGGCTCTCTCTCTCTCTTAGCCTACATAGAGCCCCCTGAAACCAGGGGGCTCTATGCCTTAAAACATACCAAAACAATCCTAGATCTCCCTATCCACGAACATCTAAGAACTACAAATAGGCTTCAATCCAGGATAGCTTTCTGGGAAATCGGCAAAGAGCTTCAAGGCTTCAGCTCTAAAACAAAGTGGAAGAAACTGTGGACCGCAAGTGCACACAAGTACTGCAATTTGGTGGATGACCCCAACAAGAAAATTGAAGGGCTCAACCTCCCAATGAAACTGTGGACAACTTTAAACCGCCTAAGAACAGATGTCGGCGGATGCAGGCAATTAACGAAGAAATGGTACCATCAGGCAGCTCTCAATGGGAGTATGGTGAAATCTAAACATTGGACCATTTACAAGTGTGTAAGTGTACGGATATGATGGTGATTTGAAAGACATACACGAACTCAGTGACTCGGCCTTAAAGTGGCTCGAGAGTATTTGGAATGTTGTATAGTATTATAAGTGCAAAGGCCTTTCCGCAGTGGATACACCGGTTCCCGTGAGATCACCGAAGTTAAGCGCTGTCTGGCGTGATCGGCACTTGGATGGGTGACCATCCAGGCCGCCATGCGCTGTTGCCATTTTTCGGGGTGCACTCAGCCTCGTGATGCCAATTGAGGAGCTACGCGACCGAATAGTAGCAGCTTCTGTCAAGAATACTGTCATAACGACCGGGAGAGCAATGTGCTGACCCCACGCCCCTCCTATCCGCATCCTCCACTGAGGATGATACGGCTGTCAAATGGTCCCGGTAGGCCACTCGTGGCCTGAAGACGGAGTATAGTATTATAAGAGCACCTGTAAAGAGTATTGTTACCATAGTAATATATAGGTATATTGTAATTAATTAAAGAATGATTGCCTTTATATATGCCAAAATAGTAAATAATTTACAAAAGTCGTCAAAAAATAAAAGTGAAATTACGAAGGTAAGGTTCGTTAAAACCACACAGTATTCACGAAAAGTGTGGCTACATACTCCAGGCCCCAGTTGGTTTCTCTTCAGGCTTTGCTGTTGTCGGGCACTACGGCCGCTGTACCACTAGATAGAAATACGATCGTTTTAGCAGTAGCGGCGGGCGTTAATTCATGACAGTTTGGTCAGTTTCCCCTTAAACAAAATCCTTCCAGTATTTCGTGGGATTAGCCTATATATTCAGGCAGGGACTTTCAGCTTACATTTACGTCAAGACGAGAAAAGGAGATAGTTCCTCGTAAGTCATTGGAGTACACTGGCTAGGCTACTCCCTAATGATATTCAGTCGTTTCCGATCACCTACTTCACTTTGCTGCATAAACTGGTAGGCGTGTGTGTTCATTGGCACCTCCTTTGTAAATCATTATCGTGGTCGTCGTATCCATCATGTCGCCACAGTTGTCTCGCTGACGCCAGTGTCGACCCGCCAGTTCCGTCCTCGTAGTCGCTATCTCCAATTGCCGTCGTCATCACCATATCACCCTGGTCGTAGCTGCTATCAATCCCCGCCATCTTAGTGATGCTCCATTGCCGGCAAACATCATCGACTATAAGTTGTCAGGTCTCTTTGTCCCACAATGGACATTTAACCGGCGCCACAGTTTATACTACCCATGTTCTACCTATCGCTACAGGAGCACCTCATCTGGCCCCCTACCCTATGTCCAACCTCTCATTTCCCAAAGTCTCTGTTCCAGCCGTAGGCACTTCTTTCGTGTATCGCAAACATCATCGACTATAAGTTGTCAGGTCTCTTTGTCCCACAATGGACATTTAACCGGCGCCACAATTTATACTACCCATGTCCTACCTATCGCTACAGGAGCACCTCATCTGGCCCACTACCCTATGCCCAACCTCTCCTTTCATTTCCCAAAGTCTCTGTTCCAGCCTTAGGTACTTCTTTCGTGTATCACACTCTTTCTTCGACCTCTTCCACCCCATCTACCACATTCTTTGGCTATCCCTCACTTTTAACCTATCCTACACCGAGCACTTCACCTGCTAGAAGAGAAAAAAATAAAAACTCCCCGAGCTACAGAGGCAACGCCGGAGCCACAATATACTCTACAAGCAGCTGAACTTACTCAAGCTAAATGAAAGGAAATACACAACTCCATATCCCGCCTTCTCTGACTCCCCACACCTCTTATCAACTCCAAAAGGCTCAGAAGCGACATAATGGAGACCCAACTACTAGCATTGTAACCAAATTCAATTGAACACACGCACACAACTCCTTCCCCTGCACCTCCTTCCGTGGTTGTACACCCAGACCCCTAATTCCTAAATGGCAAATCTATGACTACTGAAATCAAGAAGAACGTCCCTCAGATTACCATCATGGTGAAAAGATTCAGTCCTAATGGAGCCCACAAACCCTGACAGAGATCTCTTCCTCAAATTCCGATGCATTAGTTTGGCCTTCATGCCCCACTCACTTCCTTCAGCGCTGCCTCTCCATCCAAATAGACGCAGCCCCCCACCATCACTCTCATGACAACAATGTTTGGCCCAGTCTTCGAAATGAATTCCAATCTTGCCTTAGAAACTTGCACACTACCAACAACGACTCACATCCTTCCGTTCTTCCCCACTTACGCAAATCTTCGCAGAATCTGCCTCCACCCCCCACACCATCGATGATCTCCTCATGGAGGTAACCCTGATTTACTACTACCGTCATAAATTCGAACCCTCCTAAATCCCTCCCCAGTCTCACTGTTACAAAAAATCCTTTTCTAATAACTATGACACTCTCAGTTGTAAAAGTACACCCACCTGACCTCACTGTAAAGTCTCTGACGTAGTCAAAAAATGGCCAAAACTTGGCCCCTCTCCCACTTGAGACAACTGCATTGATAGCAAAGTGCAAAGACAAACCGCCACGTATCAAAACCGAATTAGCTATACCCGTCCATTCTATTGATTTATACATTCATCCCATTAACACCCACCTACCCCTGCCGAATATATCATCAAACTCGACACAGTTGTTCTCCACAATATGCATCCCTTCCAATAACCACACATCCTACAACAAATTTCCCTTACTGTCTCTTCCATTCTCCAGTAACCAATCCACCTACTCCTGAAATCACGTCCACTTCGTTTCTTGCTACATTAACATCCTTGTTTAAACCTCTCCATCTCCTCGCCCATGCAACACACTAGCTGGGATGTACCAATGTGCGACAGCAGTATAGCATATGGGACCACAACATCTACTCCCTGCCCACCAACAAGCCTCTTTTAAAACACACACTGTCCCAATACAACGCCAAAACTTCCATTTTTAATTAAACGCTACTCCAATACTATCATTCCATCTGAACTTCTCTGTATATCTTCCACCATATACATAAGCCTCTTTCCTTGGCCATAGGTACTGTTTCAATCAGCCACCATAAAAACTTCCCCATCAGGCCTCTACCTTTACTCAGTAATCCCACTGATCATCACATACTTAGCATCTTCATTCACACTCAAACTGTTGCATTTGCTACTATCTGCATCTGACCTAACAATCCCGTCACCAACGATTCCCTCACCCACAACAACAATACGTTTTCCAACTACAATATTGCTGATGATCACAACATGATAGTAGTTCCCCTACGTTTCTCCAGTAGTTGCGTCAGTTTACAGACTCCCCACGAAATGACACTGTTTCTTTCCCATAGCACACCTGTCCTGAGAGAAACACTACAACAGTCGTCCTCCTAGCATGTCTCAACTTACTTGGAATCCTCACTGCAGAAGACTTCGATCCAATTTGAAGTGACCACCTAGCTGTTCTCCTCAACCATCTCCCACATGGTATCTCATTCCTACGCATATCTTCCAATCTCCATGAATAAGTTATCCACATCTACTCCTGGGCCAGTTGGAACGCCTACTGGTATTATCCATAGATACCCTAATTGAAAGATACCCCTTAACTTTCCAGCAACCTGATAACATACTGAAATGTCCCCTTAGAAACATTATACATTTTGTTTGTCTCTGATTTTGTTTCATTTGTTGCATTAATTGCTATAATAATGTATTAGTGTCTGGAACCTGTTCCTCTATGCTTTTCGGCAGTGCATTTGCACCGGTAACATCCACATTTTGACACGTAGAAAATGTATCTGACTTATTTGAGAAAACGGTGAGGACGCAAAACCTGAATCTACAGTGTTTGCAAGATTGTGTCCTGTCATTTCGGATTCCTGAGGCGAGCTGTTGCCGACCGATCGATCGATTATGCTTCCCTGATCACTAATTGTTTCACTGCCTACACCATTTTTTGCAGCCCGCTCCATTTCCCTATACACAATTACCAAATTACTACATTGAACATTAGTTAATTCATTACGCGGCGGCGCTAACACACGACTTTCGTCTTCACTGTCATTTCTCAGTTAACTTTGGAGCCTAGTATTACGTTTTTCACACGCGATTGTTATCACAATATTTCACAAGATAACACAGAAAAGCACAATTTGAAGAGCAAAATAAGAAAACACATTAACATAGCATTGAAAATAATATCTCGTTAATTGCAAGCGCAGCTGCGAAATACTTGTTGCAAACCTACATGCATGCCACAACTGTTATACTGTACAAGAATGAAAAACTACAACTACAAAGGAAATTCTCTCTACAATTACGCGCTGGAAATAAACAAAGGCTGCACTAATTACACAAACTACAAGAAAAAATCAGAAGATTCCAGTGAGGTATCCTCGGCTAAGGGTCGACATATGAAACGTCCCCTTAGAATAATTATATATGACTGTGTTTAAACTGACACACAATATTTTTAGCGCAACGGAATCTGACTTTCAATAATCCCTATAAAAGAATGGACATGACTAACACTAACCTATACCTTTCACAAATCACTTACCTCACAAAAATCTTCGTTATTCAAGCTACTGCAATACAGCGAGCGCCACCACTGCCAGCTAAATAAATGATTCAAACTACTGAAGGCACTAACTACTGATAGGCATAGCTAGCAAATGAAAGATTTTGATAGAGAACAAACAACGTAATTACCTTAATAGTGTTCAAAAGTCATAATATACATGGCAGTTCATGACATCCAGTCTTACAAATGTACTGTCTGTGATGGACACACGTCCAGATCAGCCGCTCTCAAAAACCCGCCATCTCACTTCCCCACATCCACCACTGCGGGCGGCTCATCTCCCAACTGCGCAACGCTACGAGCTGTTAACAACCAGCTGCCCAACACTACAATAGCCAACAACAATGCAAACCAGCCACAGACTGCACACAGCATAGCCAGTGATATTCATACTGAGCGCTACGTGGCGTTACCAATAAGAAAACCTAAACAACCTACTTACAATACCTCATGCCACGGCATTCCTGCAGCAAACCTAGTTGGTCACTATATCCATCCGAATTCCTACGAAACTCATGTTCCTGCACCATACCACACTCGGGCTACAAGCACTGTTCCTTCTCTGAGAATCCCATCGTGAGGACTTGTGACTGGAATACATTCATACATCAGTGGCAAATATAAAGACACTTTTCAATGCCCGTATGCTGCTGTGCCTCTATTAACACATGCCATCAACCCTACATTTACGCACGCTCTGCATACTCCGCCATAGAAATCTGAACTGTGTCCCGGTCACTGATCATGTACTCCATCCTAACAACTAACCTTCCCACCAACTACAAATTCACCACACTCATTCCATGTTATCAGGGCTCGCCATCCCCCACCTCCCCTCTACATGTGTCCCTTTCTCCTTTCCCCCTTGTTTCCCTAGTCCACTGTTCTCGTCACTGACACCCTGACCTACTTTTTCTTTCTTGTTTCCCAACAGCCACTCGTAACCCATCAACACCACGCACCAGTCCTCCATCCTTAATACACCCCCCTCCCCCTTCATACCCACCTTCCCTTTCAACAACTTGCTTCCACTTTAGACACACCTGAAGAGCTTCTTTTTAAGATCAGTGTTTTATAAGTCGTATTTTAAATGTTATACGAATAAACATGTTTTTCGATATACCTTTTTGTTATTCCTATTTTAAATCAAAGACAAACAAAGCGTCGTTTCTTATGAATATATAAGTACTTTCATTACTTTCACATTGTTTTCATCTCATGTAGCTTTATGGGTCAACTGGGTGAAGAATAGGTAGAAAGTACCGCTGACAAACCTCTCTGCCCAACCAGTCCATACGGGGTGACGGGTCGTAACACAAAAATAAAAAAGAAGAAGTGAAGAAGCAGGGGGAGGAGGAGGAGGACAGCGGCTGGGAGGAAATCGCTAAAGTAAAGAAAGACAGATACTAAAGGCATATGGTCAAGTCTGATATAATTACAAGCCCACGCCTTTCACCGACATTTCATAAAATAATAGCGGGAATTAAACCAAAATACATACATGAGCACATAATTGAGGTAATAGAATGGCTCGCTAACAGTAATGTACATTTAATCTAATAAAACAATCTGAACTTACATCAGAACCATGTTTTGAAGGGCATTGATAAATGTCTGTGGCGGACGTAACAATTTCCTGGAAAGGGTGCACGGTCGCCCGTTGCGGAGCGGTAGCTGTGTTTTAGCATAGTCGGAATCTTTTCATTTGCTATATCTACTTAATTGCAAAAACTAAAAAAGCGGGAAATTCTGAATATCTGTGGAAAACCCTAGTGAAGGCGGGAATACTTTCCTCATACTTTAAAAACAGAATAAAAGCCTTTACCATAAGCAAATTAAACTTCTCTGACCACTATCAGCCAATTGAAATTCATTCATCCACATATTCGCACTTTACAGTAATTATTCGAGGAAATATTAGCAAAGAAAAGAGGTTGCTCAGAAACAAACGAAAATTAAAAAAAAATTGTCGCTCCAAGACACTCTTTTACCGAGAACTTAATCAGAGCACAGTACAGCTTCTGTCAATCATTTTAATAAGAAAGAAAAATACATAATTGAGAGGACACAAAAGACTCCTTTCACAACGGAAATGATTTTTCTTTTTCTAACAATTAGCTTTCCTTTTTTGTGTAGACCTCGATGTGTCTCAGCAACTACTTCCCTAATTAAGTTTATCATTTCGTCTGTTATTGGAGGACAGTCGGTGAAAGAACGCATGGCGAGGCGGCTTCAGAAATCAAGAAAAACTTTATATTAAAATCCTTCTGGGAGCACTTCCACGTGATACAGTAATATAAATTTACGCCAATTAGCGGCAAAACGGTCAGGCGGTCACGAATGAATCCCAATGCAGGTTACCCATTTAACTGCTTCCAATGCCAACAAAAAGTTTTCAGTATTTCATGTACCTATAGACCGAATTTAAAAGTTTAAAATGCTGTCATAATTTGCTCATTAATGATATTATACTACGTTAAAAGATCAACAGAATAGCTCAAGAACTGATGTTAGAAACATTGAATATTTCTTGAGGCAGTGTAACTCACCCCATGCCAGTTTCCCCAGAGCCTATTCAGCCACTGTTTGAAAATACGAGTACTTAGCGACTTCCTCGTAACTTTATACCTAATTTTGGAAATTTTTTCTCGATGACTACCCCGACAGAATAATGATAAATTTTATCGCCTACTAATCTTCGCTGCTCGCGCAATGCAAGCTCGGCATCAGACATGACATTTTAATTTATTAATTCTTCGCTAATAATTCTATTCAAAACACATTTTTCAATTAGCATAAAGGTATACCATGATTGGATTTGCAAAGTTATTGTACAGTACGACGCATGATCTCACAAAATTTAGATGCGTAAAAAATTACTTTTTCTTGAAACGCAGCTCATATTATCTAGAATGCACTCACCTAACATATTGATAATGGCAGCACTTCGCTGTGTTTAACTCATTTGTAAAGTAATCACACTTCTGAAGCTGTTGAATACATGGGACATCTATTCATTAAAGAATCGTCCAGAGAGGATATGAGGGATGTTACAGGTACTAAAATAACCCACGTTTCGGCCGTGCTTCGATTGAGCTGTGAGGTGTACTAGTATAGTAAATATTATGTGCGAGAACACGTAGAACGACGAGATTGACACTGACAGTGGATTTTCAGGCACTTCTATCTTTATGTATAGTTAATCAGACCATTGTTCATACATAAACAAAAACAGTTAATTACGAGCATGTTTGTTTTCTTTTACTACGAAAATTGGCTGAGTGTAAGCCTACCTCAAACTTAAGTGACAAATAATGGAATCATGTTTTCGCTTTTTCCTATAATATATTCGGAAGTCGTCTGAGAGTGTTAACTACGTACATGCTGCGTCACAGAAATCGCAGAATAGTTTTCTTATCGGAAGTCCTTATTTTCTAAAGTGTTTGCTGATCTTCAGAGCACTTTCATGTACCTTATAGTCAGCCAGTGCTGCTGAAAGTTGAGGAAAATATAACATTTACTTCATGAACATATTATTTTTCAAAGTATGAAAATTCCCAAAAATGTTTAATATTATTTCTTCTTATTGTCTCCCCACTTTATATGTCCGTGATTATCCAAAAATTTTGAAGAGTATGGTTGTTAATTAATACACATTTCTCCTGATCAACTTATACGGATGAGACCAATGCATAAATTATTGAATCTTAACTCAGTTTCTGGAAAGGTATAGAGCTATCGGTCTCGTATTTTTGTGAGCGTTTGTTCACCATTTCCACACCTGTTGAGCTCTCGTTATTGACTGTGGCGTTCAATCTGTTACAATGGATTTATACTTCTAAGAAACTGTGATTTTTGCGCTGTGTGTTCTTTTTCCATGGGATATTCGTGGTAAAATTTCAGACGCAATTACATGAACATTTTCTGTCATCGCTCATAAAAAAGTTTCTCTTTGGCTTCTGTTTTTTTCCAGCTGCAAGAGTCGAGTATTCTAACATCATTATGGAGCTCCCGAGAAATAGCTATACAATGTCTGTTACTGTTCGCTGTGAATGATTTCGTAACATAAGAACTGGGAAGTTAGCAAAATTTTAAATCAGAGCGCGCCGAAAGGGCGTAGTTTTCCATGAATTGGATCATAATCATCGTATACGGAGGGTACGATGGAAGCTGTGAATATTGCGGTATCTCCATAATTATGGCAACTGAAAATCGAAGAAACACAGAAAGTAGGGGCACGTCTATCAATAACTAGAACGTGGAAGAATTTACAGACTACACACATCAGGATAGCTAATGAGATGAGTACATGTAACATCCTTTGAGAAATTTGTGTTCTGGAGACAATCATCACAAAATTCTTACGAAGCAAACAGCACCCGAACACCACCCAATCTCGATCTTACCTGCGTAAGCTAACAAATGGTAATTTGAATATGTCAAGTCGCTTCATAACAGACAGTACGATGAGATTTTGTAGAGCTACACAGATTAAAATGTATTTGTTGTATTAGTTCACTTTTCATCCAAAAATTTTTCCTTTTTAGTGATGCATTCTGCATTGTGCTACTCCTTTAATTCACGATTACACTTACATTCGTGGGACATAAATATATTCTTCGACAATAAGAGCGTTCAAATGAAATAACTGACATAAAATGGAAGGGTAAATTACCAAAGGCAGTATAGTATTTTCGTTTGCCATCAGGTTCAAGGATTAATCACAACAAATAAAGAAAGAAATTTTTAGGTAACAGAAAAATGGACATCAACATTCAGGAACAGCACCTAACAACGTCTAAATACGAAAATTAATTTTCTCATAACGCGATCTAAGTATCTCTACCAAACCGAAGAATGTACCTGAAACTACGATACACGAATTGAACATCAGGTCGAGTATTTCATACTGATTTACTTCAGCGCGATAGTCCGACGGAAAGAGATAGAGAGCTTACACATAAGTTATTCTATTGGGGCCTATCCAGCGTCCGTGTGCTATTCATTAAATATTTGTCTTAGCAGTGTAGGAGATATCCGAGGACAGTCGACATGAAAACACAGATGTCAGTATACAACTAGAAGTACTGTTTGAAAATCTGCCACCAAAATCTGCCTCAGGAAACAGTCACATAACTAGTCACAGTTTTTGTACGTGGAATTGTCCAGTGATGAGTACAAGACTGATTCCATATAAAATAAGCTAGATGTATACATTCTCTCGATCAGCTTACCGGTTCCAGCGAGTTTTATGCACCAAGCAGGACCAAGTGTTTACCACACTTACATCTGTAAATGTGGCATCTTTGTCTTTCTTTGTTTTATAGTTGATCCATATTCTGAACTCATTATACTGTTCATTCCATTAAGTAGATCATGTGATTCTCGTTCACTTTCACTGAGGTTAGCAATATCATTAGCGAATCGTATCATTGATATTTTTTCACCTTGAAATTTCATCCCACTCGTGAATTTTTCTTTTATTTCCAGCGTTGCTTTTTCGACGTACAGATTGAACAGTAGGAGCGAATGAATACATCAGTGTCTTGCACCTTTTTTTTAATACGAGCACTTCGTTCTTGGTCGTCCACTCTTATTATTCTCTCTTGACTGTAGTACATGTTGTATATTACCTGTCTCTCCCCAAGGATTACCTTTATTTTTCTCAGGATTTCGAACAACCAGGATCCTTCGACATTGTCGAATGCTTTTCCTGGTCGACCAACTTGTCTTGATTTACGTGTTATTTTGCTTCCATTATCAACCGGAATGGCAGAGCAGGCTACCTATCTGGTACCTGCACCTTGACTAAAGCCAAACTGATCCTCATCTAATAGATCCTCAATACTTTTTTCCATTCTGCATTTTTACTGTCAGCACCTTGGATGCATGAGCTGTTAAACTGACTGTGCGATAATTCCCTCACTTTCCAGCTCTTTCAATTTTCGGAATTGTGTGGAAAGTCTGCTGGTATATCGCCACTCTCATTCGTTCTACACACCGACGTGAATAATCGTTTTGTTCCATTTCCCGCAATGATATTTAGAAATTCTGGCATAATCTTATCTATTTCTTCTGTTGAAACATTTCGCAGTGATTTTAAAAGTTCTGATGGAACGTTATGCGTCTCTTTTGCCTTATTTGATCTGAGGGTTCCCAAATCTTTTTAAATTCCGATTCCCGTAATGGATACCGTGTCTCTTCCCTTTCGTCTCCTGTTTCTTATTACATCACTTCATCAGTTACGTCCTCACTCTCATAGACGCCTACATATACCCTCTCCAGCTATCCGATCTTCACATTTTTCATGCAGCCATTTCGCCTTAGCTTCCGAGTACTTCCTATTTATTTATTTCCTAAGTAATTTTTTTAATGTCTGCGTACCGAATATCTGAGGCAGGAAGTGGGTACCAGCCCGGCATTTGTCAAGGCGAATGAGGGAAACCCTCGAAAAACTACATCCACGCTGGCCGACTCATAAGCCTTCGTCGTTAATTCGCAAGGTGCATTCGATCCGAGGCCGGCTCGGCTCGTAGTATCCCAGCAACGCCGGGTTAACGCACTCGACTATCCACACGGTTTTACGTATTTTCAGATATGTATAAAAAAAGAATACTAATCAAAATATAATTCACTGTGAACCATTCCCTCGTCGTACCTAAGACTGCCTTTTCAATAAGCACAACAAACATTTGATCTTCAAGTAGATAACAAAGTGTGAAATAAAAGAAAAGTTGGAGTTCCAGCACTCCTACTATTCACCTTCTATTAACATATATCTATTGTCATTTGTGTGAGACTTCGTTATAGTTACTTGTCGTTTCGGTTACAATGCCTTTGTATATCCTGTATAACATTTCTGCTGCTCCGCAGCATTTTCTGATTTCCAGAAAATTATTTATCCTTGTTTTATTTGTTTTTAAGAGCTTTTTCGTGGAAGGTGCAGTACTCAGAAGACCACGCTCGACCAGGATTAACAGCAAGCAACACTACTGTCTAAATGTACCGCTTTTCAAATATTTTGTACTGAATCTGAAATGAAACATGAAACTGGAAAGATTTGTCCGGCGACAGGATATTAAATCCTTCGAGATCCTACGAAATGACAATGCTCCATAAAAACATTTTCATTTCGTAAGAACTGAGGCTCCGGAGAAATCTTGCCAAAACAAGGAACATGTCAATTATATAGGTGTATTGGAATAGGTATTCGAGAGACTCAAGATTATCACAGACAAGGACTACTCGCTCAGACACTTGATACTTCTACATCTACATCTACATTTATACTCTGCAAGGCACCCAACGGTGTGTGACGGAGGGCACTTTACGTGCCACTGTCATTACCTCCATTTTCTGTTCCAGTCACGCATGGTTCGCGGGAACAATGACTGCTGGAAAGCCTTCGTGCGCGCTCGAATCTCTCTAATTTTACACTCGTGATCCCTTCGGGAGGTATAACTAGGGGGAAGCAATGTATTCGATACTTCATCCAGAAACGCACCCTCTCGACACCTGGACAGCAACCTACACCACGATGCAGAGCGCCTTTCTTGCAGAGTCTGCCACTTGAGTTTGCTAAACTTCTCCGTAACCCTATCACGCTAACCAAATAACTCTGTGACGAAACGCGCCGCTCTTCTTTGGATCTTATCTATCTCCTCCGTCAACCCGACCTGGTACGGATCCCACACTGATGAGCAATACTCAAGTATAGGTCGAACGAGTGTTTTG